>NW_027202604.1:5717500-6387500 GCF_024711535.1 Dipodomys merriami | reverse complement strand
CAACCCCGGTGGCTCATGTCTATAATCTTAGCTACTCAGGAGACTGAGATCTGAGGATCCCAGTTAAAAGTCAACGCAGAGCTGGGCACCAGTAGCTCACGCCTGTAAGTCTAGCTGCTCAGGAGGCTGAGCAGCCAGTTCAAAGCCAGCCTGAGCAGGAAAGTCTGTGAGACTCTTACCGCCAATTAACTACCAATTTTGTTTTTTAAAGGCTGGAAATGGAGCTGTGGCCCAAGTGGTAAAGTGCTAGCCTTGAATACAAAAGCTCGGTTCAAGCCCTAGGACCAGCACACACACACACACACACACACACACACACACACACACACACACACGCACACACACACACACACGCACACGCACACGCACGCACGCACACAAAGTGAGGTGATGCCAATGTGGTGGCACATACCTGTAATCCCAGAGTTCAAGGCTAGTCTTAGCTACATAGGTATGTAGCGACGTAGCTATATACAATGTCTAAAACAATTAAATAAAAACATAATTGAAAATGTAGGTGGGGGTCCTACTCCATGTATGAGAATACAGGTCTTGGTGCAGGCTCCTGTGGCTACCCTGAGAAACAAACTGGGTCCATCAGTGTCACCCCTCTAGAAGCTCGCTGCTGACAGGTGAGAATCACCAGGTACCCTCACTGGCCCTGACACTCCAGTCTCCCACCCTTACCTCATGGGAACCCCACACACAGCAGGCCTGTGAGAGGGAGGCAGTTTTGCTGATAAGGACTTAAGACACTCCCCATCTCTCAGTCAGCAGATGGCAAGGCTGGCTGGGGCCTGGGGTTCCTTTCCTGTTTCAGTACCTGTGGCTGTGGACGTGTGTTCTGCAGGGCCTGGCTCTGTGGATCTGAAGCCAGTGGAGGTCGGGTCTAGGTGGGTGCGGTGCTCTGGCTCACACTGTCTGTCCAGGCTGAGGCCCGTCCTGCCTTGTCTTGCCCTTCCCGTCTCAGGGCTGCTCTTCCTTGTGTCCCCTCAGACTGCCACAGGGCCTACTGTGGAGATGGTTACCGGCACGAGGGTGTGGAAGATTGTGACGGCTCTGACTTTGGCTATCTGACGTGCGAGACCTATCTCCCTGGGTAGGGAAGGCATCTCCTCCCCTTTCCATCCTTTTCTCCTCCTCTTCTCCCAAGTAATTCCCAAGTACTTCTCACGTTCCTGGTATGACTAGATATTGCGGTACAGCACATGGTCCCTGCTCCCTAGAGGCCTCTGGTGTGGGAAGCCACACCTATCACATAATCCCTGTGTGGCTTCAGTTGGAGCAGCCTCCCACCCCCGAGCTTGCGCTAGGACAGACACAGCCACTAGCTCTGTCCTAGGCCCAGCGGGGAGTGGCACTGTGTGAGTTGGCTGGTCATCCCTCCTGGTTACCATGGCCATATCAGTTTTCTAGACTACAGTCTAGAAAGACCAGGGGAAGGTAGTGGTGTTAAGGTATGTCAAGACTCCACATATCTATACAACCGAAGTCCCAGATTCCCCTGCCTACCTGGGACAGACCTGGGCCCAAGTGAGATCCAACCAGCATTCATTTCTAATCTTGCTGGCTCTCCAAGAAAATATCCCCTTCAAGGACTCTTCTTGTTACTTCTGTGAAGCTTCAGTGGATATTCACTGGCTCAGGCCCAGTGTGCTAGTGTCCTAGCCTCCATGTTGACCTCTCCTAGGCCACCTGAGAGCCACTGGCCCCAAGAAGCATGGATTCCACGGCCCGAATGTAGCCTGGACATGGCTACATTGGCACCTTGCTTCCACTCATTATCGTATAGCTAGTGTTGTAGAATGTTCTGGGGAAGACACGAGGCCACTTGCTTCCTCCCAATCCATGCCCCAAAATGTCTGCAGATCCATTAGATCTCTTGATCCCTCATGCATTGAACCTCCTGTGCTTTAGCATCCAGGCCTTCAGCAGCACCTGGGAACAGCCTCTATGCTCATCCCGCTCTTGCCCCCATTCTGTATATTCACTCAGGCTGGAGGATTGCATAACCTCTAGTCATTCAGACTCCAAGCCTGGTTAAGAGCTGGTTAAGCCTGGTTAAGGACCCTGCTGGACATACGTCTGTGGATACTGCCCACTGCCTGAAGTAACATTCCTCCCAACAGAACCTGCTAGAGAGCTGGCCAGGCTAAGCTATTCAATGACTCCATGGAAACAACTGAGTATAAATCATGTGACATGGAGCCAGGGCTCTGCAGCAGCTCACCATAGTCACTCCCAAGTCCCTGGAAGCCTCAGAGAGTGCTAGTAAATGTGATATTTTGTATAAGATACTGCCTCGGTATTATCATCTGAATTTGCAGAGGCATAATCTATACTCCATTGGATATGGCTATTCAGATTTAAATGATTAGAATTTTAAATGGCCATATTTCTAGAGCTCAATAGCCATACCTGGCCAGTGCAACTCTTTTGGCTTGCACTGATATAAAACATTAGCATCAGGACCAAATGTTCCCATTGGACGGCACTGGCCTTCAGGCCTTGAGAAAGGGATCGGTATTGTTAGAGGCCGTGTTCACAGCAAGGCTAGCAATTCCTTCCACCCAAAGTTCTCCACCGGGGCCCGCAGGAGGAAAGCTGCAGACCTTCCTCAACTCTCCTAAGTCCTGTGCTGCAAATGAGAATGAGAACATTTTCCTAAAACCCTCAGCCTTGATAAAGTGGCAGCAGCAACTGCTGTTTGATGCAGTTGGACCAACAGTCTCCAGAGGTAGCCTTATAGAACCTTCCCTCAGAGCTGGGCAGGACCTTCTAGCCCCCAGCCCTGGCCCTGTGTTTGCTCTGACCTCTGTCTTTGCCTCTCTCAGGTCATATGGAGACCTGCGGTGCACCCAGTACTGCTCAATCGACTCCACGCCCTGCCGCTACTTTACCTGAAGGCGTGAGGAGCAGGTGGGCTGCAGCTCATCTAACTGGGAGCAGCCCCTCCACCCTTATCAAGCCGGCCTGGTGCTCTCCTGGGCCTGTGGTCACCAACCTCCACGTGACACAAAACAAGGATGAATTCCTGCTGCTAAGATACACTTTGGATGACTCAGTCCACTTGGAAGAATTTAGGACCACTACATCCTGTCTTAATCCAAAATGCCAGAAACCTGCCACATGCCCACCCTGAGACCTGTTTGCCATCTTTACCATCCAACCAAACCACTGGCTAGAATGCCTCTCAGATCTGGAATGTTCCCAGCCCAGGCTGTGGACTTGGCTTAGCACTGTTAGACAAACAAAACCAGCTGAGCTGTTGTGGTTTGTTCTCATCTCATTTGGGGAGTCTGGTGTTCCAGGCTTCCCTGCTCCTTGGACTTCTATGCCTGCAGGCATTCTTGCCCAGGGTGAGTGATCACATATCCCAAATGTCTGGCCACCAAGATCAGGGAGGTGAGCTTTGAACCAGCTGAGGACGCTTCAACTAGCCAGAGCCTGGCCCAGCCTCAAGTGACTGTGGCTCATCTAGGAAGAGACCCAACTGTGAAAAAAGTACTGAGAAAGCCACAAGACGCTGCTTGCGCCTGAGCAGAGGGCTGAGGCGCAGCTGGGTTGCTTGCCACGTGAACAATAATAGCAAAGCAGCAGCCCTCCTTTTCCTGATGGTTCTTGTTTTCAAATCCCTGGTGCCATCGTGACCTCATGGCTGTCTTTGCACTTTGACCTCTGTCTCACACATATCCTTCATGTCTATTTCCTGCTCAGGAGACTTGCTCACAAGCCCTCACCTGAGTCAGTGTTGCTGGTTCCTTGTCTTTAGAGATTAGAATCCTGGCTTTCCCCACCCAGGACTCCATTGCTGAGTTCAGCCTTGGCAGCGACTGTGTCCTGGGCTTCATCTCCTTGCTCCCTGCTGATTCCTGGGAGTGCCCGGTGATCCCCTTTCCTGTCTGTGCTCATGTCTGTGTGTCTGAGCTGTTCCTTTCCTATTGGCTCCTTGGTCCTGCATGGCTGGGTAGTGCTTTTTATCACCATCTTTCTTGAGTGAGACATGGCTTTATTTTGGAAAGACATCTCCAGGGGCTTCTCCTTGTTACCAGATGCTGTAGTACAAAGTGATTCAATGAGCCTGAGTCATGGAATCCAGGAGGCAGGCGCTTCTGGCCCAGCAAATCATCTGGAATGGTCTGTAGGTGAACAATCTCTGCCAAGGTGACATTAGCCCCCAAGGTTATGTCTTCAGAGGCAGTCACTGGCCAATATGGCAAATTCTTGTCCTGAGGAGATGTTACCTTCATGATGCTTCCATGACCATAGTGGGACTTCTGGATGGGAAATTAAGAAATAAAGGCAGTTCCTTGCTGTGACTTACTCTTCCTTGGGCAAACAAGGCTGGTGTTTTGGCATTGCTAGATAAAGTGAGGAGACTGCGATCAAGTCTGTTTCGTGGACTCTACAGAGGGCATGGAAGGTAGAAGTGTTCCGGCCACCTCAGTGTTCACGGCAGGTAACTGAGGCGGAGAGTGGCAGTGGGACTTGCCCGAGGTCACATCCATAATGGGAATCCCTTACTACTCAGAGACCTGAATGAGAAGGCTGCTGTCCTGTGGTCTGACCCTCCTCATGCAGGGGGGGCGGGGTCTGTGGGACTGAGGTGCACTGCCCATTGAAGTACATTCACCTCTTCCTAGAGTACACGCTCCAGGTCCCCTGGAGACCACAAGTTAAAAACCTCAGTTCTAAGCTTGCTCCCAAGGCCTGGGCAGGCCTCTTCCCCACACCTGTCCTCCTATGTGACCTGCACACACCTCTAGGACACAGAAGTGGCCAGGAAAAGCTATTTATAGATGGCACTGGGACATGCAGGTTGAAGGCTCCATAGAGGCACATGGGACCCTACCCCTCTCAGTGTGGGATGGAGCAGGGTATGAAAAAGAAGATGGCCAAGCTGGGAACTGGGCCTCATCTCCATGGGCTTTCATATGCAATTGTGGTACACAAATGCTTATAAATACATCTGCTTTTCTGGCCTTCATGGAATAGCTGTTGAGGTACCATGATAGAACATACATTGAACTAATCGTTTCTTAGTTGATGATAATATGAATGTTTAGGCATTTGTGTGTCATATAGCATTTGAGTGTCTGCTCATCTCTAGACCCAGAGTACTCGGAGTGGGTCGGTCTCCTGCTATGCCAACGAAGAAAGGTTTTGAAAGGCTCAGGATATGAATGGATTCAAAGTTATAAGCTTAATGAATGTATAATAATTAATATTACTAATAACACTAACCCTGCTCCTCTGGTACTGTGACATGGAAAACAGAATCAGTCCTGCCTTGGAGAGCTAACTCCATGATACACAGATGGAGGAACCCTACCTGTAAGCAGGCCAGATATCCATAGGATAGAACCAGGAGCTCAGCTTCTGTGTAAGTGTTCCCCAAGATGATCTCTGGCCAGTAGGAAACTGAGGGCCTCAGTGTAGAGATAAAAATACTTAAAGGAAAGTCCAAATACCTGAGTTCAAACTCAGTACATTGCTTCTCATAGTCTAAGTTTCCTCTCCTGAAAGAGACTTTAGACAGGGGTTAATGTCTAACAAGCTTTCCAAGTCTGATAGCTTGTGAGCGTGGTCTTTGCCCTCTACCTCTGACAGAGCACTCCTGAGAAATGCTGGGAGCTTCTTTCAGCTGCTCCTGATCAGGGCTGGCACATGGCATGGCTGAAAATATGGTAGAATCTTCATCAATACAGTTAATAAGAATATGAACCTTTGCTGGTCCAGATACCACCTCATACTGGTATTTATCAGCTCTCAAAAGTCCAGGGGCTCAGTGGCACCAGTGGCTCACGTCTGTAATCCTAGCTTCTCAAGAGGCTAAGAGCTGAGGATCACAGTTCAAAGCTAGCCCATGCAGGAAAGTCCCTGAGACTTTTATATCCAATAAATTACCAAAAAATGCCAGGTACTGGTGGCTCACTCAGGAGGCTGAGATCTGGAGGATCATGGTTCAAAGCCAGCCAGGGCAGGAAATTGTAAGACTCATAGCCTATTAATCACTGAAAAACCAGAAGTGGAGCTGTGGCTCAAGTGGTAGAGCACTAACCTTGAGAAAAAAGCAGCTCAGGGACAGTGCTCAGGCCCTGAGTTCAAGCCAAGGACCAGCAAAAACAACAGCAACAAAAAATATCCAGTGGTTAGTAGATATCAGGTGTGGTTCCATCAAGTGCCCCATTTCTCTGCTATCCTCACAGCTGTTTTTATCTCTTCTGTTAATGAGTCTCATGGTCATGAGCTGATGGCTGCAGTTTCAGGTTACAACTGTACCCTGAACTTTGCTGTTTAATTGCCCTGCCTAGTTTGCTTAATTTATTTGGCGCTCTGTTTTCTCAACTATAAACAGGGACTAATGAATGGTGCCTTATTGCAAGGTTGTGGTGAACTACTTAAAACTGCTAACAGAGTTGGGCGCCGGTGACTCACACCTGTAATTCTAGCTACTCAGGAGGCCGAGATCTGAGGATCGCGGTTCAAAGCCAGCCCAGGCAGCAATGTCCAGGAGATTCTATCTCCAATACACCCCTAAAAACCAGAAGAGGCGCTATAGCTCAGGTGGTAGAGCGCTTGCCTTGAGCTGAAGAGCTCAGGGACACCACCCAGTCCCAGAGTTCAAGCCCTATGACCAACAAAATCAAAAAACTGCTAACAGTATTTAGGCAGTATTGGGTTTCATCTATGTCACTATTATTATTCAGTGGCTCAGCCTAAATAAATCTTTGGAGATCTGGGACTATTTTTCCTTGAGGTTGGCTACATGAGCTCACTCTTACAGCATTTTCGACTGCAGCCTTTATTTAAGGTAGTAAAGGAACTGGGGTTCTCACACCCTGCTGTGTGGTTACCATCTGATGAATCCTGAATCTCTCCTACCTCCCCCCATGGTGGGGGTGGGGAGGAAGAACAGATTTCCCCCCGTTATAGGAATAGCAAACATCAGAGGAACCGCAGTATCTCATCAAACTAAGGAAAACAAGACTATGAGGGGATCTGGAGTAGGAAGGAGTCTAAGCAGAATGGGAAGGGAGCAGCAAGTATTAGAGCATTAGAAGGGGTGATGTAGCACCCAGCTACACATAGCCCCAGAACCTGATTTTCTGGAGACTTGGAGCTGAGGTAAGTCTGGAGGGTGGTTGTCTGAAAACCCCTATCAGGACTTCTGCATCTAGGCTAGAACTAGGAGATGGCTTCTTTGTGTGCCAGTGACTCTCATGCCCAGGTTTTCCATGCAAAAGGAAACTGCCATATTCGTACTGATTATTCTTACTGAGTTTCCAAGTGCAGAGACTGAGCAGCCTAGGTTTGTGGTCAGAATTTTCCAAAGAGTGGTTTCAAGGGGCTGAGAGTAGCAAAGCAAGGCTGGGGGGTGGTATTGGAAAAAGCACAGTAATCACTAAGAGAAAGAAGCTGCTAGAATACAACTGAGGCACTCTCATAGACAAGCCTTGTGCTTCATTAACACTGTGGCTAGCCTTCTCAGTAGCACTGATAAATGTCTGATAAATGGCAGGGCCACTGGGGCTTTTCTGGCCCTCAGTCTGGCCCATGTGTGTATGTGTGTGTGTATGTGTTTGTATGTATGTGTGCATGGATGCATGCATGCACATATGTGCATGTATGCACACTGGTCCTGGGATTTGAACTCAAGAGCCTGAATACTGTCCATGAGCTTTTTTGCTCAAAGCTAATGCTCTACCACTTGAGTACAGCTCTACTTTTCACTTTTTTTTGGTAGTTCATTGGAGATTAAGTCTCACTGACTTTTCCTGCCCAGGCTGGCTTCAAATCATAGTCCTCAAATCTCAGCTTTCTGATTAGCTATAGGATTATAGGCATGAGCCAACAGTGCCTATATATATGTGTGTGTATATATACATATATATAATTAAATATATAAACATATTTATTATACTCATATATTAAATACACATATTTAAATATAAATTATATATATATATATATATATATCATGGCATGGCTGAAAATATGGCAGAATCTTCATCAATAGAGTTCATAAGAATATGAGGCTTTGCCAGTCCAGATTCCACCTCACAGTGATATTTATCAGCTCTCAAAAGTCCAGTAGTGGGGCTGGGAAGGTGGCTCAATGGTAGAGTGTTTGCCTTGCATGCATGAGGCCCTGGGTTCGATTCCTCAGCACCATATAAGTAGAAAAAGTTGGAAGTGGTGCTGTGGTTCAAATGGTAGAGCGCTAGCCTTGAGGAGAAGAGCTGAGGGACAGTGCCCAGGCCTAGAGTTCAGGCCCCACGACCAACAAAAAACAAAAACAAAACAAAAAATCCAGTGGTAAGCCATGCACCAGTGGCTGGGCTTAGTACTCAACTAGTTTTGATGCTTCTATAACAAAGGTCTTCTCAGTCTCCCAGGCTGACATCCAAGCATCTAGTCTGTCACTAGGATTCTCTGAACCAGCTCAGGATGCTTCACTACCCACTTGCCAATTTGTTTAAGTGATAACCTTGTAAGGACTTTGGAGGTGAACAGTGGGGTCACATGTGATAGTCATATTCGGCTGCAAAGACCCCACGATCACAAGGCAGAGTGGCAGAAGATGAGATGAATAGTGAGGCAGGGTGGGGTTTATGGAGGGTAGAGAGATAAAATGGTGGTTGCTTTAGCCTGCTAAGTTTGGAACTTAGCAAGAGATTGCTGGAGTTGTACTTCTGGTAAGAGGACAAGAGAGCAAACACCTTACTGCAATAGAGGGAAGTGCCAAGCAAGCCAAGAGGGAGCTATTGGCTTGCATTTGGCGCCCTCTGCAGGAACCACCAATAGATGCCCTTGATCTCTGCGAATGCTATTCATCTGAACAGGAAAATACCAAGTAGGGAGGAGCCTTGGAGATTTTATTTAATCCACATTGAATATTTATACACAGTGAAAAACTACTCACAGGTGTGAAATATGTGGTGCCCATTCATATGCACAAATTAGTTTCATGTTATCAGAAGTTAAAAACAGACTTACGAAGTTCACAACTAAAGCACCATGGGACACACTAGAGAGAATTAAAAAGAACAGAATCACTGCCCACTGGAGTTCACAGTCTAGCAAGACTATAAACTGTCTTGGGAGCTAAGACCACAAACAATTTTTGTCCAATGTCCCACAGATTTTTCTTCTGTTAGTTTTATAGTTCTAGGTCTTACCTTTAAGTATTTGGTCCCGTTTGAGCTGGTCTTTGGAACTAGTGATATATGACAGGGATCTAGTGAAAGTGGATATACAATTTTTATGGCATCGTTTATTGAAAAAAATTGGCCATCAATATGTTGGTTTACTTTTTTGGTTTTTTTGTTTTTGTTTTTTGTCAGTTATGGGGCTTGAACTCTGGACCTGGGCGCTTTCCCTGCACTCTTCAGCTCAAGGTGAGCGCTCTGTCGCTTGAGCCACAGCATCACTTCCAGTTTTCTAATGGTTTATTGGAGAAAAGAGTTTCAAGGACTTTCCTGCCTAAGCTGGCTTTGAACCGTGATTGTCAGGAGGCTGAGGCCTCCTGAGTAGCTAGATTTACAGGTGTGAGCCACCGACACCCAGCTGGCTCTTTTAATACTACCCCCAAGTTCACAGATTTTTTTCATTCTGCTTCATTTTACTGTTTTCCTCCTTCCAACTGTGTATTTTCAAATAGCCTGTCTTTGAGTTCAGTAATTCTTCTATTCCATCTATCACATTTTTTCATGTCTCTAAATCATGTCAGTTCGGTATTTTATTTTAAATTGTTCCATCTATGCTATATTTATGTTAGAATATCAAAACCTTTCTAAGTTCCCTGAGAGTTCTCCTATTGGTTTCTGCCTAGTTTCTGGCACCTTATGTTGAGTAGTAGGTAAGTCCCTGGTTCCCTGAAAGCTATTTATGCTTGTTGGAATGTGATGTCTAGGCACTGAAGGAACCAGAATTATTCGTCTTCCCAATCTGGGTTTGTGTACCTTTCCAGAGGTACTATGTGGGTTGTTTATTTTCTCTTAGTTTATAGTCACTGCACTTTTTTTGTTTTCCCCCTGGGGCTGGTCCTGGGGCTTGAACTCAGGGCCTGGGTCTGAGTTCAAGTTGTAGAGCACCTGAGCCACAGCTCCACTTTGGGCTTATGGGTGGCTAATTGGATATGAGTCTAATGGACTTCCTGCCTGGACCGGCTTTGAACCATCATCCTCAGGTCTCAGCTTCCTGAGTAGCAAGGATTAGAGTCATGAACCATCAGAGCTTGGCACTTCTATTCTTGCACTAAATGGTGCCCAGGGCCATATTTGCCAAGATCCTGTTGGTATATTGTCACTAAATCTTCCACAGGTGTATTTTTCAGGGCTAGGGTAGACCCTGATGATTTGTGTGGTTACTGGCCGATAGATTCTGCCTGGCTTTGGGCAGGGTCATCATTGATGGGCTAGCCTGAGGCTCCCGTGTCACACAAGTGGCCACCAAAGCTACCAAGTATGTGACCACCTGAACTCAGTCCACCAAAACCAGCCAAATGCCTTATCAGAACTGAGGCAGACTCATGGTTCAAGAACACTTCAACTAGCTACACGTTAGTAGCTAGAAAAGAGGTATGATAGACAAGGGCCACTACCATTGGAGTCCATAGTGGCACTGGAGCTGGTCCAACTCTGACCTTCCCCTAGCAAATAAATAGGTTCTTGTATCATGCTGTGCTGCCCAAGGTATGGTAGTATTGGTGAAGGCAGACCCTTGGACACTTGGGCTTGATGCTAAATTCGATTGTGCCTGAGTTTCAGTGTCAGGCACACTGAGGCCTGTGCCCCAGGTGGAAGTGACACATGCCAAAACAGCTATCTGCCTCATGGAGGTGCAAGCCTCTGCCTGGCATCAGGCAGTGCTGGAGCCCCATCTGAGAGATTGCCCTCACAGCAGCTGTGTTGCCTGAGCTTAAGGTGAGATTCACAGCCATTCAGGGCCCTGCACATTCTTGGGAAGTGGGAAGTGCTCCCTAGAACTACACAGGGCTAGAAGTGATGAAATGCATGAGTCACACAAGCACACAGGTCTCCAGCTGATGCCATAGCTGGTCTAGGTCTGTGAGCCTTGGCCTGTGTATAGGGTGTTCAGTTTCTACTAGTGCTGTCTTGCTATGGGGGAACCTGGTACTAGGCTCTGAGCCAAAGTCCTCTGCTACCTTTCATTCTGCCACCTGAGATTGAAGTCATTAGGTTTAATACAGTTCTCTCAATGAGCTGCTCAATTGGCCTTGTTGTAGAGGCTGTGGGGCTTTGCCTAGCACTGCGTTTCACTGCAGTGGGCCTAGGTGGGTTTCAAAGCCAGATCTTAAATCTCTCCTCCTCCCCTAGCAGAAGGGGCCTCTCTCCCCCCTGGGCTGCTTGGAATTTGGGGACAATTACCCTGCAGCCAATTCTTTCCTGCCTGCCTTCCCCACGGTTTTTTTTTTTTGCTTTGTCATACTAAAAGCAGATGGGATTTCACCTAAGATACTTAGCTCTTGTGCAGGTACTTGGGTGTATTAATTCACCATGGTGTGTGTCTGTGAGGGGAGACTGCTACTTTGCTCCACCTCCCTAAAATCCATACCTTTTTGTTGTTGGTGGTTTGGGGCCTGAACTCTGGGCCTGGGTGCTGTCACTCAGCTCTTCAGCTCAAGGCGAGCACTCTACCTCTTGAGCACTTTTGTTTTTTTAGTGGTTAATTGGAGATAAGAGTCTCACAGACATTCCTGCCCGGGCTGGCTTTGAACTGTGATCCTCAGATCTCAGTCTCCTGAGTAGCTAGGATTACAGGCATGAACCATCAAGCACCCGGCTAAAATTTATACCTTTTAAAGCTGAAATTTATCCTATAGGTTTTATTTTGGGGGAATAAACTGAGGGCGTTTGGTTCTCTAGGCAAACACTCTAGCACTTGCGCTATTCCTGCCACCTCCAGCTTGTTTTAAAAAGCTAGGATTTTTTTGTTTTTATCCATTGCGGGGCTTGAACTCTGGGCCTGGGCACTGTCCCTGAGCTCTTCAGCTCGAGGCTAGCACTCTACCACTTGAGCCACAGCACCACTTCTGTTTTTCTGGTGGTTTATTGGAGTCTCATAGACTTCCCTGCCTGGGCTAGCTCTGAACCGTGATCCTCAGATCTCAGCCTCCTGAGCAGCTAGGATTACAGGATGTCACTGGCACCCCGTGTATTTTGTAAACACCACGTTAAAATCAATTTAGCTAACTGTGCTTAAGCACAAAGAATTCTTCAGAGAATCCTCTATTGCGCAGATTTCAAATAAGAAAAAAATTACACTAAGTATATTGAAAAAAATGACATTAAGCATATTGCTGACCTTCATTTTTATTTAAATATATATAGTGATCTTTTAGGAGAAACAATAACAAAAACAATACAGAGAAATATTTTACATAAATGTAAACATGCGTATCTACTTCATAATTAGGAAAAATGAACTTTTAGGCACAAGATTTCTTTGAAAATTGTTAAAGAATAAGACAATGAACCTAAGACAAATATGAGGAACAAAAACACATTTCAGGGTTGGAGGCATGGCTCAGATGGTAGAGCACCAGCCAATGAGTGAAAGCATCAGATACCAACTTCGAGTCCTGGTCTTGGACAAAAAAATAAAAATAAAAAACACAAAACAACAACACAAAAACATCTTTCACAGACATCAATTGGCCTTATCTTTCAATCTACTGGTTAAGGCCTGAGTTTCAGAAATCCATTCGCCAAATGAAGATATCCAGTTGGCTGTACCTAATATATGCCCACAAGACAGACAAATATTTCTTTCAAAAAAGTATAATAAATACGTCATTCTCTCTCACACCCACTACTGAATCAGCCTCTCAAATAAGGAAGTAAAGACTTCTAGAATTTTCAAGTTTTCCTACTGCTAAAGCACAAAACACAGACACACACACGATTCTGCTATAGAAATGAGTAGCATTATTATAAATGGCTAGTTTGTGTTAGATGTCCCCAAATCATTCAGGTTTGAAATAAGGTTTGCCATGGCTTCTCAGACACTTCAGCTTGATGTTCCCTACTTGCCTAATGGCCCATGGAACAGCAGAATTCATCAAACAAAGGAAAGGCAATGGATGATTCCATTAGGGACTTCAGCAAGGGTATTTCTAGCTATGGATACCTGGGATATTCTATGTCTATCCTCTGTACTTCACTGCCTCCTCCTCAACAGGCTACAATGGATGTCTAGTTCAGTGCTGACAGTGCTTTCTTTTAAGGACCCCATTTCAACAGAGCCAAGCAAGAGAAGGGTCAGTTTAGACACATAGGGCCCTGCACAAGGGTTGAAACAAACAGGAGAGTCCATGAAGATAGAGCTTATAGAACCTCAGAAGCAAGGCTGGAAGTGCTGGGAACAGAGCAAGGAGAAATCTGTGAGGCCACATTCTGAGTTTCCAAGTTGAAGATTTCTTACTCTGGTGGAATGGGGGTAGAACCACCAAAATCTTTTAGCAAAGAACAAAAACCAGAGCCATGCTAGACAATAACACCATGCATGCAGGGTTAGGTCAGATGACAAGGAAGAGGGCTGATGCTCAGAGAGCTTGCTCAGTGCCACATCTAAGTATTTCCTACAGAAATAAGCATCTCACCCAACATGCCAAAATCCACAGTTCTGTCTACACAATTAAAAGGCTCTGGAGAAGAAAAGGGTAAAAGAAGGGGCTGGGGCTTAAGCAGACATTTTTAGTTCAAGTTCCTGGACCCTGCCCCAGTGAGCAAGTTAAAAACAAAATAATTCTCACATCCAATAGCAATTCAAGTCTCCAATCCTGACTTTCACCTTCCCTGAGCTGTCACTAGCAAGGATTCTATAGCAATTTTATCAGTTCACTATAAATAAGTTTCTACTTGTCTGCTCATGGACAATGGGCTGGGACCTCAATCACAAGGTTTTGGCACACATCTATCACCTGCACTGGAGCAGAATAACTGGAGCATGCTGTTGGGCAAATGGTTCCTTGCCAGACCTCCAGCTCACTGCAGTTACAATGAGGACAACATGTGGACCAAAAGGACAACTCTAAGGAAATCCCCCATCATGGACCATCCATTTTCTTTCTAGGTCCAGACCACTTTCTTCCATTAGTTCAGGAGGGAGCAGCCACATGAATGGAGGAAGACAATTCATTGTCTTGATGCTCACTAAAGCAGACAGATCTCCTTGGACATGTTCATTCACACAGAGAAAATGGGCTGCTGCACACAGATCACAGGATGACGTAACATATTCGCACAATACAGAACATTTACTAGTGACAAGTTTCCAGCAATGACAGGTTCAGCTGGAAACTGCACCATAGAAGGCAATCTTGTGACATTCTTCTAGTTTTACATAAAAAAATACAGACCAGTCTGAGAGTCAGGCACAGACAGGGGTACAAGAGCATAAACATAAAGACCTTATCAAAGAATGTATTCAATTCATATTGCCGAGCTCCTATCTAGATTTCCATTATGGAAAGCTTGCTGCTGGTTCATCTGTTCAGAAAGGTTTTTTTTTTAACCTTCTTGCTTCCACTCCTGCCCCTCAACTCCACCAGAATGCAGCAAACAGGGCAGATCCACGTGGAGCTAGCTGTAAGCCTCCACTGCATCCTGGGCATCAGCTGCGGTAATCTGCTCAGCAGCGTCAGTATGTAGGGATAATCTGGCTGAATCTAACACTTTTGTTTTAGAATCTAATCTAAGTGCCAATGTACAACTACAAGTTCCAGGTATAAGAATTTTATTAAGTGAAATTCAAAGGAGGAAGCAGTGAAAACACCCTGGACTGGGGGCAGGAGAGTGGCATGAACCAGCCGTGGGCTTCCCTTTCCTAGTTTTTCAATGAGGGATGGAGTATGCATAGCTCCAGAGTCCCACCCGGTTGACCCAAGGATTCGAATGAAGTCCATGGCAACATGGGCTTGTCGTTCTGGGTCAGACACAACTTCCTTATCACTTGTGCCACCAACTTCAAGTGGCTTAGCAACTTCTATGTGTCTGAGGTTCCCTCGCCAAAGACTTCCATTTCACAGGTGCAGATCACTTGGCCAAACTGATGGCTGGTGAAGACATGGCATCCTGGTGACCCACACCAGGGTACAGTTGTCTTTTTTTCCACTAGCAATGTTAACCCAATAGAAACAGAATTCTGTTAGTTCTTCTATAGATCTACTTAAACTTTGAAAAGAGATTGTTCAAAAATTACATGAGAAAATCACCCATCACCAGCAAGTTAAAACTTGAATGTCTGAGAGGCCCAGGGCCTCCAACTCCTCCTATAGGCACTGATCCACCGAATTCTCCTTGTGGCAATGGACTCCATGCGAAAGTAGCCCGGTCTTGCAACACGTTAATGCACCAGAGAGAAGATTTCGAAAGATCCAGAGCTAGTCATCACTGTCACTGCCAGACTCGCTTAACTGCAAGTCATTTCCTACAAACAGAAAACAGAATGAAGCCAAAAGTAGAGGAACTACAGAAGACTTCCTTGGTGACTCTGCTATGGAGTAGTAGCCTGCTGTGTACTGACTTCTTTGCTTCTAGCTGCTTTGGCCATGGAGCCCACTAGATGGCTTTTCTGTAACAACTGTTCATTTGAAAAAGACTTTCTCATAATTCCTTGGCTTGACTGCTCAGCTATCACATTATATTAAGACCTTGCTAATTTAATTAAGGATGAAAATCAATTCAGCTCACTGGAAAAACTGGTACAGTCAACATTTTTAAAGAAATGCTATTTTTGGCATCTGCAAAGCACAGCAATAATAGTACTTATTAGGATACACTAAGGGAAGAGTAGGCTGGACAACTTTTAAATGTGTTAAGAGCAAGAAAATAATTATAAAGAACTGAAACACCATTTAGTATAGTTACACATACTGAGTTAAGAAAACATCATCTGCCACGTTGGAAACTGAGTATATTATGCTGATCCAACATCTCCTCTGAAACACCTCTATCCAGGACACTCATATTCTCTTAAACCTCAAATCCAAACTATTGATCTTTACCAAGCTCATTTTATAGAATTTAGAATTTAGTAGTGAGTCAACATTTCAGGTAAATATAACAGAAATCCAATTGATACCATTTAGATTTAAAAACAAAAGTGAGTTGGGCACTCGTGGCTCACGCCTGTAATTTTAGCTACTTAGAAGGTTGAGATCTGAGGATCAAAGTTCAAAGCCAGATCAGGCAGGATATATCCATGAGATTCTTATCTTCAATTAACCACATGTGTGCATGTACACACACACACACACACACTCACACACACACACACACACACACGATGCTCTTGCACACCCACAGTACAGAAGGTGGTTCCTTAGCAAGGACTAACTTGGTGCAGTGTCACAGAGCTGAGGTCAAAATGACCACAGTTCAGTGTTAACCAGGCTGGCTATAGCACCTCTACTGCTAGACCTCTAAGTTCTTTTCCATAGAAGGTACACTGGGGGAGAACATTCACCAAGGTTCCAGAGAAAGAAGAGCATAACCAATATTGTCTCCTTTTGTGTCTCTAAAAGTCATTTTTGTTCTCTTTTCTGCTGTTTTACTCAATTATTAGCTGTATTAAAGCACCCAAACATTACAAGTTCCCTTCTTTCTCTCTTGCCTAAAGCTAGTCAGTGTCCAAACACAGGCAGTGGATTCTTTTTTTTGCAGAAGACCTGGAGGCAGTATGGTGACAGGTAGCTCCTTTTTTTTTTTTTTTTTTTGGGTCCGGTCGTGGGGCCTGAACTCTGGGCCTGGGCACTGTCCCTCCGCTCTTCAGCTCAAGGCTAGTGCTCTACCACCTGAGCCACAGCGCCACTTCCGGCTTTTTTGTTTTTGCTTATGTGGTGCTGAGGAATCGAACCCAGGGCCTCAGGCATGCAAGGCAAGCGCTCTACCACTGAGCCACCTTCCTAGCCCCCAGGTAGCTCCTTTTAAGCCTGGTACATATAAAAAAATAAGCTATTGAGCACTAGTAGTACACACCTGTAATCCTAGCTACTCAGGAGGCTGAGATCTCAGGACTGAGGTTCGAAGCCAGCCCAGAAAGGCAAATCTATGAGATGCTTATCACCAATTAACCAGCAATTAGCTAACACTAGAGGTGTAGCTCAAGTGGTAAAGTACTAACTATGAATAAAAAAAGTGGAACAAGAGAAGCACTGAGTTCAAGCCCCAGGATCAGTGCGTGCTCATGCGCCGCGCACACGTGCGCATGCACGCGCACACACACACACACACTCATGCGCCACACACACACACTCATGCGCCCCCCCCACACACACACACCCTCAAAAATAAACATCATCCCCTCACATGTTCATGCTTCACCACTTCCCAGAAATCACAAAACCCATTTTGTCCTGGCTAGAAATGGAAAAGAGAACAGACTTTTAGTTGTGTGCCTCCCTTTCTGATTGCTTGGTAACCTCTTTTCTCCAAACTATCCTTGCTAAGATCCTTTCTTCTGTCCTTTAATGTCTTCCTTCAGGTTTACAAGCTGCATCACAGCCTGCACCAGCCACTTACTGAGCGTGTTCATGAGTTGCGTGCTTCCCTGGGGCCGGCTAGTCCCATTGGCGATGGCGGGCCTGCTGTTGTAGGGCTGCTGGTGTGAAGGCTGTGGAGAGGCTGGGCCATTGTCCTCACCGCCGCTGCTGGAGCTGTCGTCGTCACTTCCAGAGGAGCTCTCAGAGTCCGATGAGCTGCTCCCACTGCTGCTGCTCATCTGCTCAATGATGTCCACTTCGGCCCTCAGCTCTAAAAAAAAGGAAGTCACGTCACAATCAGCAACGCTTTCAAGGCAGAGCACTGAGTGGCTGTTAAGTGATAGAATAATACGCCTCTTCTTAACCTTTTTTTTTTTTTTTGGGGGGGGGGGGGTCCTGGGGCTTAAACTCTGGGCCTGGGTGCTGTCCCTGAGCTTCTTTTGCTCAAGGGAAGTGCTTGACCACTTAAGCCACAGCGCAGCTTTTTTGAGTAGTTTATTGGAGGTAAGAGTCTCATGGACTTTCCTGCCCAAGTTAGCTCCAAACCAGGATCCTTGATCTCAGCCTCCTGAGTAGCGAGAATTAACAGGCAACAGCCACTAGTGCCTGGCTTCCTGACTTTTATATACTGACTGATGGCCACGTCTGCCAGCATCTCTACTTCACTGATGAAAAGCAAGGAAGAAAGTGCAAGAATGACCACACATTTTTTCCTTCCCAAATATCCCATGTGGTTCCTTTAGGCATGACTAGCAAGAAGTAACCACTTCTGATCTAACCCCTACTAAGCTCCAGTGGGGACTTCCACAAGAACATTCTAGAACCCTCTAGAGGAAAAAAAAAATCAAGCAGTGTAGTCACAATGCATGGAATGCAGTGACCTTATTTGTCAGAAGAGAGCATTTCTACAGGAAAGAAAAGCAGGCTTCCCAAGAATAATTATTTATCTTTCCTTTCCTTTTTCTACTATAGGTTTCATAAAACTTATAAATATGGATAGGGCACTTAGCCTCATAACTTCTAAGAATCTGGAAGACCAAAATCATCCATTATGTAAGGAGAAAGCCAAGGTAAATATGTCTTGAGTTTGCAGTGAAGAGAAGTCTTCTAGGCCTGAATCCATATCCATAGCCTCTTTCATATTTATACACTTGGTGTCAAAGCACTTTGAAAATTTATTCAATTTTAGATCTATTTTTCAGATAGAGTCTCATGTTTTCACCTGAGCTAGTGTGAATCACAGTCTCTTATTTATGCTTCCTGTATAGCTGGGATGACAGGCAGGTGCTGCTGTGCCCAGATAATGGTTGTGATAATTTCATGAGCTTTTTCCCCCAGGCTGGTCTCAAACTATGATCTTTCTGCTCTCAACTTTCCAAGTAGCTGAGATATCAGCAGTGGGCCACCATGCCCAGATATTTGGGATCTCACTATTATATAGCCCAAGCTGACCTCAAACTCATTACCGCCTACATCTGCCTCCTAAGTGCTGGGATGACAGGCATGCCGGATCCACTTTTCCCAGCTTGGTTAGGATAGTTTTAGTGCCACTCTAATTGTATCAGCAGAAAACTCAGAAACACCACAACATGTGTTTTTCTTAGACTTTTTTTTTTCAGTCAGACTTACAGGCATGTCCTATGGCACTTCAGCTGGCAGTCCTGCTTATTCAAGCCCAAGCTTCTAAGAATGTTGCCAAGGCAGTCACAAAGCAAGTCACAATTCCTGAACCCACTCTTGTCATATGAGACAGGTGGGGAGGCGCCTGCCCTCCTCAGCTCTGGAACAGCGCAAGCCAATGCAGTCATGTCCATAGGACACCCTACTGCCCGCTAATTACATGGCTCTACCTCTTTTGATGTCATCCAGCTGAGGTTCAGGTGAAGGGTTATCCTTTACGGGAGAAGTTTTGGGTCCAACTGGAGGCTTTGTTGGAGCTCTGAATGGCATGGGTGGTGGAGGTGGTGGTGGCTGAGGGGGGCGAGTGGGCTGCTGTTCCATTCGGGCTTGAATTTTACTGCTGCCCTCCGCTCTGAAATGAAACAGTCATTAGGTCAGACAGGTTAAAACAGTGGTTTTGTTAGGTAACTGTGCCCCTAGAAGTCTTGGCAAACTCCAGGCTCTTTCCAGAAACTGCAAAACACTGATATCTATAATTTTAATATGAGAATCCACTTAATGACTGCATGTTGACAGCATCCCAGTACTGTACTACGCATCCTGGATATAGAGATGAAAATACAATAGACTCACTGGCCCTCAAGGAGCTCACACTTTCTGCTCCTGATAGTCTCTATGTACTCCAGGTTGGCCTTGAACTCAAGATCTTCCTCCCTCAGCCTCTGTACTGCTGAGATTAGAGGTGCACTACCACATCTAGCAGTAATTCGTACTTTACAGCAAAGAGATAAAATAGATAAGGTATAGTACAGTTATAAGAACCTATTACTAGAAAATAAGATTTGATTTATATGCAATATAAAGTTACATTAATGAATGCATAAATTCTGAAACAAATTAGCCCTTGTAAATTACTGTTTAGTTTGTTTTGTTTTGTTTTGTTTGTCGGTCTGTGGGGCTTGAACTCTGGGCCTGGGCACTGTCCCTCAGCTCTTCAGCTCAAGGCAAGCGTTCTACCACTTGAGCTACAGTGCCACTTCCAGTTTTCTGGTGGTTTATTGGAGATAGGAGTCTCATGGTCTTTCCTGCCCAGGCTGGCTTTGAACCGCAATCCTCAGATCTCAGCCTACTGAGTAGCTAGGATTATAGGCGTGAGCCACCAGTGCCCGGCTACTGTTTAGTTTTATATTATCTATTTGCTGCTCGTTTGCTATGTTAGAGTTCTTTTCCAAACTGATAAAACTATTCATTAATGATTTTTACAAATGGACAAGTCCAGTGATTCCTAAACTTTAATACATGAACAAGCACCTGGAGCTCTCTTGTAGCTTCTGACCTGGTAGGTCCTGAGATTCTGCATCCCAGTGCATGGGGATGTGCTGACAGTCCCCAGGCCATACTCAGTAGACAGGGAGCAGATCATTTTATCAGGTACTGGGGACTGAACTCAGGGCCTTGCGCTTACTTGCTCAGCTGGCCTTCTACCACCTGAGCCATGCGTCCATACCTACTTTTATTGGGTATTTTGGAGATGGAGTTTCATAGTCTTTTCTGCCTGGGCTGGCCTTGAAATACAATCCTCCAAATCTCATTCTCCTTAACAGCATGGATTACAGGTGTGAGCCAGTAAAGCTCAACTATAAATATAAAGCTTAATCCTTACAGAGCATTTCAGAAACAATAATGGGATTAATAAAAATTAGCTTAATCCCAGACTAGTATATCCAGCAAAGCTAGCATTCACATTTGATGGAGAAACTAAAATTTTTAATAGTAAAGAAAAACTAAATGAATTCATAAGCAATAAACCAGCAGTACAAAGAATCTTAAAAGAGGATTACAATCTGAAGAAAACAATCAAGAATAGGGATCCTTACCAGATATATATATCACTAGGAGACCAACTTAGTAAACACAGGAGGAAAAGAAAGAAGAAAAACTTAGGAAAGTAGGAAAATGACAGAAAACACAATGCACCTCTCTATAATAACCATAAATACTAATGGCTCAATTCACCAATCAAAAGAAAAAGAACTGCAGATTGGATCAGAAAACAAGATCCATCAACTTGTTGTCTTTAAGAGACCCATCTCACAGCTAAAGACAAAAACTCTGAATGAAAGGATGGAGGAAGATCTACCATGCAGATGCTCCCAGCAAAAAGGAAGGATATGCCACCTGATAGCTAATAAACTTAACATTAAAATTATTACAAAATGACAAAGAAGGTCACTACATATTAATACAGGGAACAATCCAAGAAGAGGATATCACCATTGTCAATGTATATCCTCCAAACATCAGTGCACCAAAATATGTTAAGCAAATACTCTCAGACTTACAGAAAAAGATAGATATAAATACAATAATTCTAGGAGACTTTAATACTCTACTCTCACCAAAGGACAAGTCTACCAACCAGAGAATTGGAAAAGACGTCTCCAAATTAAGTGATACCATATCTTCAACGGACTTAACTGACATATACCGAGTTTTCCACACTCTTTTCAGCAGCCCATGGGACATTCTCCAAAATAGGTCATATCTTAGTTCATACAAGGAATTTAAGCAAATACAAGAGGATCAACATAATCCCCTGTATTTAATCTGACCATAGTGGAATCAAGTTCGTTCTCAATGACAAAGCATATAGTAGAAATTACTCAAACACACGGAAATTAAACAGCATACTTCTGAGCAAGATCTGGATCACAGAATAAATTAAAGAAGAGCTTAGAAAGTTCCTACAATTCAATGAAAATGAATATACATCACAAAGAAAGCTATGGGATATGGCAAAAGCAGTCCTGAGGGGCAAATCTATTGCTCTCAGTGCACATACCAAGAAAACAGAGATAGACCAAGTAAATAATCTTATGATATAACTAAAACTGCTAGAGAAACAAGAAAAAGATGAACCTAAAGTTACTAGATGTAGTGAGATAACCAAAATAAGAGCTGAAATGATCGAGATAGAGACTAAGAAAACCATAAATAAAATTAATAAAACAAAAAGCTGGCTTTTTTGAAAAAAAAATCAATAAAATTGACAAAACTCTGGCAAGACTAACTAAAAAAAGAAGAGAGTAGACCCAAATCACTAAGATCAGGGATGCCATGGGAAAAATTACAACTAATACCCAAGATATGCAAACAATTATAAAAAACTATTTCCAGACTCTAATCTCACTTTGGAAAAACCTAGCAGAAATGGATGAATTTCTACAGAAATACAAACTGCCCAAACTGAACCAAGAAGAAATAAGTCAATTAAATAAGCCAATAACTTATAATGAGATAGAGGAAGCAATCAGAAGTCTTCCAAGGAAAAGCCCAGGACCGGATGAATTCTCTATGGAATTCTGTAAGACTTTTAAAGAGGAACTAATACCCATATTCCTCAAGCTCTTCTGAGAGGGAGCAATCCCAAATTCATTCTATGAAGCCAATATCACATTCATCCCCACACCAGGCAAAGACCCAACAGAAAAAGAGAACTACAGATCAATCTCTTTGATGAACACAGATGCAAAGCTCCTCAATAAAATCTTAGCCAACAGAATCCAGAAACACATTACGAACAAGTAGGCTTCACCCCAGAGATGCAGGGATGATTTAGCATATGTAAATCAATAAATGTAATCCCTCACATCAAGAGATCCAAGGTCAAGAACCACATGATTATCTCCATTGACATGGAAAAGGCTTTTGATAAAATACAAAATTCATTCCTGTTAAAAGCTCTGGAGAAAATAGGAATAGAAGGAACATTCCTTAAAGCAATAAAAGCCTTATATGATAGACCAATAGCCAATATTATATTACCAGGGCAAAACTACAACCAATTCCCCTAAAAACAGGAACAAGGCAAGGATGCCCACTCTCGCCACTCCTCTTCAATATAGTTCTGGAATCCTTAGCCAGAGCAATAAGGTAAGAAAAAGACACTAAAGGGATCCACATAGGGGAGGAAGAAGTTAAACTCGCTTTTTGCAGATGACATGATTTTATATCGTAATGATCCCAAAAGCTCCACCCCCAAACTCTTAGAGTTTATAAACTACTTCGGCAAAGTAGCAGGATACAAAATTAACCCAAAAAATCAGTCACCAGCAATATAGCAGCAGAAAGGGAAATCAAGGAAATAACCCCATTCACAATAATCTCAAAAAAATTTAAAATATCTAGGAATTAACCTTACCAAAGATGTAAAGGATCTACTTTTAAAAAAGAAATCATACAGGGGCTGAGAAGGTGGCTCAGTGGTAGAGCGCTTGCCTTGCATGCCTGAGGCCCTGGGTTCGATTCCTCAGCACCACATAAGCAAAAAGAAAAAAGCCGGAAGTGGCGCTGTGGCTCAAGTGGTAGAGTGCTAGCCTTGAGCTGAAGAGCTGAGGGACAGCGCCCAGGCCCAGAGTTCAGGCCCCACGACCGGACCCAAAAAAAAAAAAAAAAAAAAAAAAAAAAAAAAGAAATCATACAGGACACCAGAAAATGGAAAGGCCTTCCATGTTCTTGGATAGGCAGAATTAATATAGTGAAAATGGCCATACTGCCATACATTGATATATCAATGGCCATACATTGATATATAAATTCAATGCAATTCTCATTGAAATCCCAATGATGTACTTTACTGAACTAGAAAAAAAAGTTAAAAAATTCATATGGAACAACAAAAGACCCAGAACAGCTAAAGCAATTCTAGACAAAAGAAAATGCAGGAGGGATCATGATACCATATTTCAAGCTCTACTATAGAGCCATAATAACAAAGACACCTTAGTATTGGCACAAAAAGAGACCCAAAGACCAATGAAACAGATTAGAAGACCCAGAAATGAAACCACACTTACAGTCAGTTGATATTTGACAAAGGAGCCAAAGACATACAGTGGAAATACAGCCTCTTCTACTGGTGCTGGGAAAACTGGGCAGCCACATGCAGAAAAGTAAAAGCTGACCCAGCCTGTCACCATGCACTAACATCAACTCAAAATGGATTAAAGACTTTAACATCAAACCTGAATCTCTGAAACTACTGCAGGACAGAGTAAGAGAGACACTTGAACTTATAGGCACAGGCAGGAACTTCCTGAACAGAGTCCCAGGGTCACAACAAATTGGAGAAAGACTCAATAAATAGGACCACCTTAAAATAAAAAGGTTTAAAATAAAATAGTTTCTGCACAGCTAAAGAAATAGCAACAAAACTAGAAAGACAGCCAACTAATTGGGAAAAAATATTTATCAGCAATATATCAGACAAGGGCCTAATACCTTTTATATAGGGAACTCAAAGAAACTAACCCCTCCCAAATCTAACAAACCAATCATTAAATGGGCAAGGGAGCTAAAGAGAGACTTCTTAGAAGAAGAGATAAAAATAGCAAAGAAACACATGAGAAAATGTTCATCATCCCTGGCTGTAAAGGAAATGTAAATAAAAACAACTCTGAAGATACCACCTTACCCCAGTCAGAATGGCCCACATCCTAAATTCAGCCAATGACAATTGCTGGAGGGGATGCGGATAAAGAGGAACCCTAGTGCATTGCTGGTGGGAATGTACACTAATACAACTACTTTGGAAAGCAGTCTGGAGGTACCTCAGAAAGCTAAATATAGACCTCCCCTATGACCCAGCCATACCACTCCTAGGCATCTACCCCGAGCAATAGGAACCAGGATACAAGGACACATGCACCTCCATGTTCATTGAAGCACTGTTCACAATAGCAAAGATATGGAAACAACCCAGATGCCCCACTACAGATGAGTGGATCCAAAAATTGTGGTATCCATATACAATGGAATATTATGCAGCCATTAGGAAGGAAAACATAATGGCATTTTCAGGGAAATGGAAGGAACTAGAGCAAATCATTTTGAGCGAGGTAAGCCAAGAGCAAAGAGATAAAAACGGCACATGATCTCCCTGATATGTGGATGCTAAAGCCAAAATGTAAGGAGATATGACAAAGTAAATGGGACTCAAGAAACAAAGGACTTCTACTCTCTTTGTCATATCATTGCTAAATGACTCCATGTTCTTGACCACATATATGATATATATATGCGCACATCTGAGGGAGGCTAGGAGGAGGATACAGAATCAGAGGGAAACAGGAAAACATAGAACAGAAGGGTCCATCAGCTGCACTGGACATTGAGGAAAATCAAGTAAGCAACTCAAAGGTAGCAATGGGAGGGAGAGAATGAAAGGGAAAAAGGGAACAGCTTACACTAAGCAAAAGGCAAGAAATGTAAATTATCACCTGAAGAAATAGTTGTATTGTCAAAGCTCATAGAATTCACAAACTTTATAGACCATGATAATGACAATTTGCCTTGTGAAGGTTAAAATGTGTTTGTGACTTTAACTAAGTATCACTATTCTACAATACTGTGAAATATTTAAAATTTATGTAATCACCTAATCTCAATAAAAAATTATTTTAAAAAATTAGCTCAATTGGGGCTGGGAAGGTGGCTCAGTGGTAGAGCACTTGCCTTGCATGCCTGAGGCTCTGGGTTCGATTCCTCAGCACCACATAAGCAAAAAGAAAAAAGCCGGAAGTGGCGCTGTGGCTCAAGTGGTAGAGCGCTAGCCTTGAGCTGAAGAGCTGAGGGACAGCACCCAGGCCCAGAGTTCAGACCCCACAACCGGACCCAAAAAAAAAAAAAAAAATTAGCTCAATTATAAAGTACCTGCTTTCCCCCAATGGCTTCCATGTTTTACAAGGCAACGGCCTTATTTCTTTTCTTGAATTTGAAGGGAAGACACTTTTTACTGATTTGTTTAGAAGACACAGATGTTAGGAATGGCAATCAAAACCCAGAAACAAAGGAAAATAGAAAGTGTTTTTAGTGTGTTTTTTGGTCTCCAAAAGCCTCACACACTATAGCATAGAGTAGGAAAAAACAGCAATACCTCTGAACAAATGACTCATATACCCTGAGAAATATGCACACATAGTCTGAAGGGCAACACTTGTCCTAGGAGAGACATTTGATAAAATGACTCTTGATCACAGACATACTTACAAATGAAAGATGCCTTTTGGAAGGAACATCTGGTTAAACCCATCCTTTAACTATAAAAGGATGTTCAAAGAGATCACATGATAACCAGACGTGGTATATCTGGGCCCAAATGATAATGTCAAGCAACAGCAAAAATGACTAAGCACACCAGATACTCGGAACAAAGGAAAACACTCATCTGAAGGAGCACTGCACAGAACATCTGCTTTTCCACCATAAAAACCTGTGTTGCCGGGTGCCAGTGGCTCAAGCCTGTAATCATAGCTACTCAGGAGACAGATCCGAGTATCATGGTTTGAAGCCAGCCCAGATAGGAAAGCCCATGAGACTTTTATCTCCAAACACACACCAAAAAGGAAGTGGCACTGAGGCTCAAGTAGCAGAGCATTAGCCTTCAGCACCAAAGCTCAGGGACAGTGCCAGGCCCTGAGTGCAAGCCCCAGGATGGTATAAAAAAAAAAAAACCTATGGTAGCAAACCAGTTCAGTTTGTCTCCTTCAGGATACTTACATTTACCTATTAGACAAAGCATGCTTTGCTTTCTGCTTGCTTGCTCAAGCTCAAACTTGTGTAAACCTTGAGTGCAAAGTCCGAAACTTTAACAGAAGCTCCTCAGACCCTTACCAGTGACAGGGGACAGAGGAGTTAACATTGCTGGATACCACACTATGAGCAAGCAGACATTCATTTCCTTATAAAACTAGAAAAGACAAGGTTTAATTATTGTTTTAATAACATCTTCAATTAATTGAAGCAATTCAGTTTCAAAAACTCGAAGTTACATCAGTCACAAAAACCAGGGAATATTCAGAAACAATGAAAGAATGATCAGGAGTATTGCATTTTTAAATTTGTTCTTAACAGTCATGGCTTTATTCAAAACACAGTTGCACCAAAGTATTCAAAATTTTAAGGAGAGATAATTTTTTATACATACTACCATACAAAGAGAATTAAAACAGGACCCAAATTTTTTTTTTTTTTGTCAGTCGTGGGGCTTGAATTCTGGGCCTGAGCGATGTCCCTCAGCTCTTCAGCTCAAAGCGAGCGCTCTACCACTTGAGCTACAGCGCCACTTCCAGGACCCAAAATTTCTATGAAACATAAACCCACCCTTACTTATTTGTATGAAAATACCACCCATAGAGCTAAGGAAATCTTAAAAGTTATCTGGAGGCTCTAAGTGTAGTCTTCAAACCAAAGAACTCTTCTTTTGATTGCACAATATGATTAATAAGAAAGTTAATATACAGATTTCACTTTATAATAAGCATTTTATAATTGGCAGAGTGAGCAATTTCTAGGAACACAGGCATTTCAACTGATAAAATTAGGAGGAAAAAATGTTCATCTTTTGGAGATTTCAATCTCTCCCACCAAATTTATCTCGTGTTTTATTTCAATCAGTTGTGCAGCCTTTTTAGTTTTTCACGAACTTCATAATCCTTGTTTTAGAACACTAAATTACGTATCTTACATTGAAAAAGGGAGTGACAGCAATACTACACTCAGTGATTTTTGTCTAAGAGAGAAGCAGAACATCAAATAATTTCCTCATACTTTTTTTTTTTTAATTTACAAATGGGCTGGGAAGGTGGCTCAGTGGTAGAGCACTTGTCTTGCATGCCTGAGACCCTGGGTTCGATTCCTCAGCGCCACATAAGCAAAAAGAAAAAAGCCGGAAGTGGCGCTGTGGCTCAAGTGGTAGAGCACTAGCCTTGAGCTGAAGAGCTGAGAGACAGTGCCCAGGCCCAGAGTTCAGGCCCCACAACTGGACCCAAAAAAAAAAAAAATTTACAAACATGACAAACAAAGAGAAATAATTTTAAATTGTCAAGGCTGTCTTGAACATTGAGCCTCCATGACAAAAGGGAGATGTCTACAAAAGGGACTTGTCTACTCTCAAGTTTTAGTTAGTAGCCACATAAGGAAGGAAACACAACAATCACAAATATTTTTCTATTTTTAATGGGCAAAAAAATTGAAAATAAATCTCAATCTTCATACCAATTTAGTTTAGAATATTCTTCCAACTGCCTACTATACTCCAAGTAAATGGTGTACCTGATTATGCTTTAAAACTATAGATAGAAAATGAAAGGTTCTGCTCAGAAATGTTGTAAATACTTTACATGGTCAGTTTCCAAATCATTTGGAAAACCAATTTAAAAACCTGTCTCATCAACAGGCAATCACTCTGAGTTTTGAGAATGCTAATGGTATTTCCTAAAGCCTCCTCTACTTTTCTCTCTTTGTCTTGATACAGTATTACATGTTATCAACTAAGAAAGATTTAACAGTAAGCTGAGTTTGTTGCATAAAACTGTTATTCATAATACTGTATCTCAGAAAACACTCTAATTCTTCCACTTTGTTTAAAACCCAGACAAGTCTGAAAAAGTAGTTGAGTTTCTTTTTGGATAGGAGAGGGACTGAAGCTAGAAGGGAAGCTGATCATAAAGAAATGAGAGGCAAATGCATTTCTAGAATAAAACCACCACTGGCATGTCAAGATCTACAGCCTGAAAAATAGGCTCACATCCTTGTCTCTGGACTTAGCATAATCAATTTTTCTTTCCAAAACAAAATCTTCTCATTTGTCATAAAACTCACGGACTATGTTACTGAACAGAACGTCCTCCAAATCCATGAATTTACTTTGACTGCTAAATGGACCTTTGTTATCCTGATTCTACTTTCCAATTTATTCAAGTGACAAGATGGCCCCCAAATACTTATAGCCAGAAAAAAATAAAATAAAAATCATTGCCTTTAAACTAAAAATCTGAATCACCTCTAAAATAATAAACTTTGTCAATGAAGAGGCTTTTTTCATTTCATATTAGAGCTGACCATATTTCAGTTACTTTTAAGTAACTTTAAAACCTTACAAATGAAATGCACCAAACTATACTTGTATAAAATTGATCATGTTTTAATTATGGGCTAAAAACATCTAAGTAAGACTAAATTAGAAAAACTAAGATTCCAAATACGTTGCTAGAGAATTTCACAATGGAGGATGAGGGAATTAGTGAAAAATTTTCTCTACATACAACATGATCATTAGCAAACTAGTGAATCTTAATTGGAATGATAAGGCAAAAATAGTAAAACCACACTTCTCCTATAAGGAGTTATAGATTATCTTCTGGTAGGGAGAGCTATCATACATGAAAAGTAAAGAGGATGTGATCACTCTGTTCCACACCTAGAGGAGAAAATCAAATTTTAGAACAATCTAGTCATCTTCTTCTTTTTCTTCTCCATCATCCTTGGCATCTCGTTTTCTCTTCTCTCCATGAAGGCCTTCTTCCCATCATCTTTATCCTGAATTTCTTCTTTCATTAAGTATGAAAGGTCCACTTCCTCTTTTCCCTCTCCCAATTCTGAATCTACTTCATCTTCTTCTTCCTCCTCATATCCTTCAAGTAGACCAGTTTCATCTTCATCCTCATCACCTTCTTTTCCTGAGTCTGGTGCTTCATTAGCCTCCTGATCAAATCCATCTAAGTATGTGATTTGCTGCAGCATCTCAAAAATACTTTCTCTGTAATCTTCCAGGTTTGTGGTCTCACATTAAACAAGTCAAGACTTTTCAAATTTTTAAGATTTTGCAGAACTTCCACGGCACTGAGATCTTTGATTTTGTTTCCACTCAGACTGAAGTAGGTAAGGTTTGGACATTTCTCTGCCTGAACTTCTAAACTTCCAGAAATTATAGTTACCAAGTTCCAACTTTCTAAGTTTATTCAAGCTGGGGAGCCATGCCAACAAACTTAATTTCACATTAGTCATACTCAGAAACTCTAGTTTTAAGTATCATTCAGGCCTTCAATTTCCACACTGACACACAGGCAATTATCAAGGACTAACTCTGTTACCTCCTCCAGGGCTCTGTTCCTTAACTCCAGGCTAATCTTCCTTTTCATCTCCATGTCCTCCTGCTCTTCTGTTACTATTCTTTTCCTTTCTCCCTTTCCCACTACAATCCTAATTTTTTTTTTATTGTGAAAATACTGTACAGAGGGGTTACAATTACATGGGCAAGATAGTGAGTACATTTCTTATCAAGCATTGTAGCCTCCTCCTTTGTTTCCCCTTCCCATCCCTTCCCAGTCTCCCCCCACCCCACCCCCATACAGTCCTAATTTTTTTAAAAAAAGATTTGGAAATGAATGAAAAGCAGATATAAACGCCCACAACCACCAAATAGATGTAGAGGAGAAAGAACAGCAAATGGGAGTCCAAGGAGTTAGGAGTCTTAACGTGACTCCCACTTCCTTGTCCACGCATGCATGCATGCATGCATGTACACATGCACACCCACAGTTCCTTCAATGGCTTCAATGGCTGCTTGGAGACTGAGCCTCCATGACCACAACAAGGTTTAGAAATAACATACGAGGAAGAAAAAAAAGATAACATATTAGTGGCTGGGGATGTAGCTCAGTGGTAGAGTACTTGCCTAGCACACAAAATACCCTCTGTTCGAGTTTGACCACAAATGAGAGGAAAGAAAGGTCATATAAATCCAAATCATACCTTGTTTTCTTCACCTGAATGCTGCTACTGAGTTTTTCCAGCACATATTCACCAGTGTCATGATTAATAATAAGCACACAGTCTTTCTGGTAAGGCCGTTTGTTCCCCTTGAATACAGTCATTGGCGGTGTAGAACCCTGTTGCCACAAAATACAAGATTATCTAACTAAACCAGTTATAAACACCAAAATGTATACATGACCCTACTTCATCAAATCTTTCATCAGAGTTACTCAAGAACAGAAAGAAAGCTGGGTGCCAATGGCTCACACCTGTAATCCTACTCAGGAAGCTGAGTTCTGAGGATCACCATTCAAAGCCAGCCCAGGCAGGAAAAGTCGGTGAGACTTATCTTCAATCAACCACCAGAAAACCGGAAGTGGCGCTGTGGCTCATGTGGCACAGTGCCCACCTTGAGCTGAAGAGCTGAGGGGCAGCACCCAGGCCCAGAGTTTAAGCCCCACGACAAAAAAAAAAAAAAAAGTAGAAAGAACTGATTTCTATTTTAACTCCTTCTGGTTGCCCAGACAAAATACTACAGCAAGAACCTTTGTAAATATGCAACTGGTTCTAGGTAAACAAGAAATGTATAATGAGGGACCAGGCACAATAGTTCACAACTATAATCCCAGCAGTTGGGAAGTGGAAATCAGGAGAACTGAGTTTCAAAGACCAGACTAGGCAAAAAATTCATGAGATCTTTATCTCAACAATTAAGCTGGTCTGATGGTGCAACAATTAAGCTGGTCTGATGGTGCACTCGTAAGCGCAGCTACACAGGAGGTATGGGTAGGAGAATCACAGTCTGAGTCCAGAAAAGGAAGAAAACTATGATATCCTATCAAAAAATAAAGCAAAAAGAGATGGGGATGTGGATCAAGTAGTAGAATGTAGTAGAGTTCAAACTCTACTACTTCCAAAGAGGGGGAAAAGTGGGAGGGAAGGAAGGAAAGAAAAAAAAAAAAGTACAAAAAAATTTAAAATTATACATGTTTAGAAACATGGGGAAATACTACAGCAAACATCAACAGAGTATCCTCCAAGGGCATGTCACTAGCCTGATTTGCTCAGAGCAAATATAATCTGCTCCCACTGTGCTCAGACCACAGAATAATATCTTTCAGTCAACCATCTGGGCTCTGTGGGCTCCTCAGGAGAAGGTTCTCTAAGATCCTCAAGTTCTTTCCTGCCTTAGGGCTTTAACAAGACTCCAGCCTGCTATATCTGTACCCTACTTCTCAAATTGTCAACCTTCAGCTAAGCTCAAAGGTTACTGAAGGAGGCCTTCCCTGATTTTCTAGAATAACTGACATATTTCCTTATATTTATTCAAGCTTGTTACTTATGTGATATGTGCAATAAAGACAAGAAATAAGCTTTATTCAGGGTTGTATTAGTGCTTACTAACAAATCCAATACACAGTATTTAACAAATACAGGATTTAATGTCTTGCTTAGAATCAAAATCAGCTTAGCTCTTTGACTCTGTCTTTATATTTCTACTGTAGTAGAAATGTAGAGTGTGAAGGCCCTTAGGGACCATTACCTAACACTTTCATTTTTACATTTGGGAAAACAGGTCCAAAGGGAGATGATGTAACCTGCCACAGACAACAAGTAATGAAACAGCAGTTTGAATGGACAAATAAGTCATCTTTCTTCAACCTGGAAGTTTTCAGGTCTCTCCAGAGACTTTGTTGTATCACCAGATACCAACAACTTACTATGTTCCAGGAAAGAGGTGAGAGATGTACTGATTTGGTTCACTAAGAGCATTCTGTGAGTTCCTTTGGGCTTTGTGATCAGAGTGCTATCCGAGACAGAATTTTATAGAAGTCCTTCCTACAAAGAGTTCAATGACACTTGTAACTGAATTTTTTATTCCTGAATTACCAAACCAGAGTTCCTGCCTGGGTCTAGTAGCACACACTTAACTCTTCACTGATATGCTCAAAAGCTGTTATGACTACACAGCAGCAGGGCAGCTGGCACCTTTCCTTTTGGACTTGGGAAAAGAGTTATGCATGTCTAACAGAGGACCTGAGTGTTCAGGCAGAATCTTGCTGACTCTACAGCACACAGTGGGGAAAGGGAGCTTGGGGAAGATGACAATCACTTCAAATCAGATGTTGGAATAACAAAAATTTCACACTACTCCATCCTTCAAAATTCCTTTTCTACTTGTGTTAGCACTCAAGTAATCTAAAAATTTCTAAAGAGTAGAAAATACAATTTACAATAACAATACAATGATTCACTGTGATCTGACATTAAAACCAGTAACAATGAAATAAACTTACAGGGATATGTGGCAGGGTGATTGTGACTTCATCTCCTTTGCCAACCTGAAGCTCTCCTTCACAAGAAGTGTCTATAGATGCTGGCTTAAAATCATCTAAAGGAAAAGAAAGAGTATTTCTCATCACCAGGTGAATTAGATTAAGGACTTCCTGGACATTTTCTCTCAGGAATTGAAGTTCTATCACAAAAAAATGATGCAGCATTCTTAATTATCATGGCAAATTTGACATGTGCAAAAACAGAGAATGAGCTCAAGAACTTTAGTCTAACTTTAATAATTGACAAATAAGGAACACTTCCACATACTTTTCCTTCAACCCTCTCTAGACTATTTTGATGGAAATTCTCCTTTCTCCCAATGGACACTTGGAAAGTAATACCCCATCATCCACAATAAAATGTTTATCAGAGTTGTAAGGATAAGAGCAATAAAACATATGAAGAAGATTCTTGACTGTAAAAGCTTGCATGAAATATGACAGACACAGCATCCTAGATGTTTTTATTTTGCACATAAGAGGAAATTGCTGCACTCAAGTTCCATAGCTATGGAGGAAAAAAAAAAACTTCTGAAGACATACTCACTTTTTATATTAAGATACACTCGTCTCAAACTGCAGGCCACCTGCACATGTGAACTGAACTCTCACTTAAATTCCCCACTGCCAAGCTGGGCGCTGGTGGCTCAAGCCTGTAATCCTAGCTACTACTCAGGAGGATCAAGATTCAAAGCCAGCCAAGGCAGAAAAGTCCCCGGGGAGACTCTTATCTCCAATTAATCATGCAAAAACAGAAGAGGAACTGTGGCTCCAAGTGGTAGAGCATTAGCCTTGAGCAAAAGAGTTCAGGGATAGGGGGAGTTCAAGCCCCACAAGCAATAAACAAAATTACCCACTGCTCTTATCATAAGCTAAGGAAATGACTGAGCAACCATCTCTCATATTCCCAATGTGTTCTCTTTGAAAAAGCTGGATCTGCTGTCAGCAAGAAGCAGTTATGGTCTGCCAGGTGACCACACAAAGATGAAACTTCATTATCTTACACACCCTCTTCCTAAGTGTTGAGTCACATCTATTTGCCTCTCTGACAAAAACAAGTATTAACACCACAGGAAACCAGAAGCTTGTGAATCATAGAGGGATGCTCAGTCAGCCAAAATACCCAGGACAAAGTGGCAGTGCCTCTCTCCAGAGAGTCTATAATCATGTGGAAAAGGACCCAGCATAATGACCATTTTCCAACATTACTTATGTCTGCTCTCTCCTGTTTCCAAACATAGATGAAGCTTTAACCTACGCCAGGCTCAAAGACTCTCATTCTTCATCCACAAGGGACTTGGCCTAGAATCAGGGTGCTATAGGTGACCTAACATCAGTGTCAAATGAGACAAGGGAGGAGAGGAGTGATGGATCGCAGAAAAGATGTGGGGGGTCCTTATTCGAGAGGCAAAGTAGTGTCAGGATGGAAGAATCAAGGCCGCAGGGATCAGAAAACGGAGGAAAGAAAGGAATGGAATCGGAGGTGTATAAGGCTCAGATCACACGAAGGGTGTTAGAAATGGAGCGCTCTGAGGGGATAGCTAGACAGCGGGGGAGCTGGGTAGGAATGCGACTGGGAAGAAAGATCTGGAGCTCAAAAGGAGGGCAGTGTGTCTGGATGACTGGGAGCAGGGCATGGCACACGGAAAGGAGCAATGTTAGGTAAAAAGAATCGCTGGGAAGGACCGACGATTGCTTGGGGAGCCGACTGGAAAAACAAGATCAGATCCGAGTCTCTGAGAATCCAGAGTGACAGAAGGAACTGACGTCGGCAGGGGGCTCCCGGGCCTCGGGAGGGCGGAGGGAAACGGGGGGGGGGGGCACGCCGAGGGGGGCCCGACTCACAGCGGATGGTGTGGAAGGAGGCGCGCGGCCGCTTCTCGAAGCTCTCCCCGAGCCGCAGGCAGTGTTCCTCGCGGTCCAGCAGCGGGTTCGCCGTCCCGTTCATGGCCCCGCACCAGCCCCGCGCCCGCACCGCCGCTCTCCGGGCGCCGCCGCCGCCGCAGCCCGAGCTCCCGGCGCCCGCGGCGGGAAGGACGGAGCTGCCGGGACCCCGTTCCGGAGCACGCGGACAACTCAGCCCGCGCCCACCCGGGTCCGGACACAAGTCTTCTCCGCGTCCGGGCGGGGGAATACTTCGAGGAAGCAAGGCCACCGTACTTCCGGCGCAGGGGAGGGACTTCCGGGTTCTCAGCGGAAGCGGCAGGGGCGGCGCCATGGCAAGGGAAATCCGCCCCGAGAGTTCGCGAGGCAGATGATTGCGGGCTCGGGTGGTCTTCACCTCAAGTGCTACCACCGAGTCCCGAGCTAGGCTGAGGGTAAGTGCGCCCTCCCTACGTCGCAGGCTAACCCGGGAGCCGATGTTGGCGAGGCCCGGGCGTGCTGGCGGCCTGGACTGACGCGTCCCCGGCGTCGCGCGGCAGACCCTGCGGATCTGGCGTGGCTTTCCCTCGCGAGTCCTGAGGAAAAAGGACCCTGGGGGACCCAAGCCACAGGTCACCGGGTCACTTCCCCTTCTGACTCGGTGATGGCGCTGCGAGTGCCTGGGTCCTCGGATGGTGACGCTTCCCTCGGGTCCGAGCGACAGCCTTTGAGTGCGATTAGAAACTCGGGCGGCTCGGTGTAGCTCCGTCTCGGCGGGAGGTGACTACGGAACTCCAAGCCCAAAGCCAGATCCCGCTTCTCTCACTCTGTCCCGCAGCTGCCCGAGTTTACCCTGTTCACGGATACCGACACTGAAGGTTTTTCTTCCCAAGGTTTTTCAGCAAATTCATGGAGAGTATACTTTTCTGTAAACCTAACCGATTTCTTGCAAGAGTTGACTCCTTCTTGGTTCGGTGACTGAGGCATTTCTGACAACGGGTAGGGACAACATCTTGGTCTTTGTGACCTCTCCTAGAGAGCTGGGGTTTTGTGTAAAGTCATCTGCTAAATGTTTGGTGATTTGAATCCAGTGTCTCCAAGAAACCTCTAACCCAACGTCTTGAACTGTTTTACAACCATAAATACCAATGTTCTAAAAAACTGTTCTAAAACTACTAACCAGAGTTTCCTATTTTCTGTGAAGGACCCTGTGCTGTTGAGACCTGAAAAAAGCACATCAGAGCCCAGTGCCTCAGATCTAAGGATCACAGTTTGAAGCCAGCCCAGGCAAGAAAATCCACGATACTCATCTCCAATTAACAGCAAAGAGCCAAAAGTGGAGGTGTGGCTAGAGTTAAGTGAGTGCATAAGGCCCTGAGTTCAACCCCCAGCACCATCAAGAGAAAAAAAAAAACCACACACACATTGGAGAAAAGTCTGTGTCTGCAGCATCAGCATGGATTCCCCAAATTATTCTCAGATGGAGGATTTGTAGCAGTGGTAGGTGTATATTACCTTCAGCTAGTGAAATGGCTTCTGTGCAGAAGAAAAAACTGCAAACAAGGATCCTCAGCTTTGAAGAAGAGGAGAAATTGAAAAGAGACCAAGTTCTGGTATCTGATTTTAAACAGAAAAAACTGGAAAAAGAAGCTCAGAAGAACTGGGACCTTTTTTACAAAAGAAATAGTACCAATTTTTTCAAAGATAGACACTGGACTACCAGAGAGTTTGAGGAGCTAAGATCATGTAGGGAGGTGAGCTAGTATTTCTCCTTATTCTGAACTGTTTTAGAAGGTGATGAGGGCTACTTTATTGCTTTCCTAGAGGAAATATGAAGTAGAAAGAATTTATAAATATATAGGTAAGAGAAGTAGTTTTCTATTTAAACCTAATCTGAAAGTTGCAAACATGAAATACTCAAACTGAGTTAATGTTAGTGACAAACTGAAAACAATAGTACTAGTTAATGAAGTATTTACCGTGCTGTTTTATTTTGTTTTGTTTTAATGGTGCTGGGTTTGAACTAAGGGCACTCTCCCAGCCCGTCTTTACTATAGTTATTTTAAGAATAAAGTCTTGTGTTTTTGCCCAAGGTAGTCTCCAATTTGAATCCTCCTGCCTGTGTATGTCAGGCACATTCTTGACTGCAGGCACATGCCAACATGCCCCCCTTTTTAGCTGAGATTGGGTCTCATTAACTTTTTGCTCCAATTGGCCTCAAATTACTGTCCCCTGGCCTCCTTCCAGAGTAGCTAGTGTTACAAGCATGAGCTGTTGAGCCCCACCATAGCCCTCTTACAAGGGCCATGTTCTCCCACACTGATATTTGCAAGTAAAACTGAGTCACACCGATGTTTAAGGACAGAATAGAGGGACAGAGAGGAGTTGGGATTTGAGTACAGGAAATTATTCCCCAGTCTGTTCCATTAGTTCAGGCTAGTACATTCAAGGTTTTTAATTTTTTTTTTTTTTTTTTTGCCACATCAAACTGTCCAAGGTTGGATGAGGATGAGGTACCAGGGTTAGTTTTTGATGAATAGTTCTCTTTATTGTTTGCTCCATAAAGGTCATACTGTCTTCTACATTCTGGACTTTGTCGTTCATTTCTTCATTAGGCAAATTAGATATACTGTGACTTATGACTTCTCTTTCCCCAGTATGAAGGTCAGAAATTGACTATACTTGAAGCTGGTTGTGGTGTTGGAAACTGTTTGTACCCACTTTTAGAAGAAGACTTAAATATCTTTGCCTATGCCTGTGATTTCTCTCCAAGAGCAGTTGAATATGTTAAGGTTGGTGTGCCACACATTCTGCTATGTTTCTATTTTCTTAGATCTGTTTGACCTGTTTGCCTAATTGCAGTCCTCTCCCTGGAGCTATGATCACTGTGCATGTAGTTTTCCTTTTATAGGCATATTCAGTGTGTATAGAAACAGCTTGATCAGAACACATAACATGCCTAACACCTTCTTTATAGTCTTTTTTTTCTTTGTTAAACTATTTTAAAGTAAGTTACAAACACCAAGATTCCTAGTATGTCTTTTTTTTACACAATGACAGCTCAAAACAATAAATGTAATCCTCTAATATCATTCCAGATTCATATTTCCCCAGATAGTTCTCCCCCATAATTTTGTAGCTACTTTCAATCCAGTCAAGGATTATTTAACACTATTAAGTCATTTAAATCTAGTGATCTTCAAATACTCTTGCCCAGCCCCTTACCTTTTTCCCACTGAGGTTGATGTTTTGTAGAGATCAAGTCAATATACTGTCATAGGTCCTACATTCCAAATTGCCTAATATGTCTCTCTAGTCCCTGCACTGCCTATAAATTAAAAATTAGATTTAATCAGGTAAAATGTTTTGGTAGGTGATATTGTGTCTTGAATATTATATTCTGTCAGAAGGAAACAATGTCTGGTGATCCTACTATAAGTGTTACTAGTTTTATTTACTCATTTAAGGTGGTAACTGCCTTAATTCTCCCATTCTGAAAGCATTTTACCATTGACAAAGATATGGTAGACTTTTTGGCAAGATGCCAAAGTGTCTTACCGATCAGAGTTTTAGGATTCACTAAACTTATATATATGTTAAATATATATATTAAACTTAAATATATGTGTGTATATATACACACATGTATAATTATGTAATCTCATATCTAGTATAACCTGAATTTCTTCACTCTACATTATATACAGTTAGTGCAAGTAGATTACTACATCATACTTGAGCATTCACATATAAATTTCAGTAGATAATGTCAAATTGCCTTCCAAAAAGGCCATGCCTACTTATAATTTCACCAATAGTAAAAGACACCTTTTATCTATTTCCCTCAATATTTCATACTAGCTTTTTTCTCATTTTTCCCAATTGTGGGGCACAAAATAATGTCTCCATATTCACTTTGTTTTTTCCCTATTGTCAGAGATACTGAAGACTTTGTATGTAAATAAATATTACTCCTTCCTCTGCCGTGAGTTCCTATATACTACATGTATTTATTGTCTATTTGCCAGTTACTGCTCTAAGCAGTAGGGGGTTGGGCAGTAAGCAAGAGAAAAATTGATGTGCAGCTCATATTACAGTAGATGAAAAATTGTTCATAACTCTTGCCCATTTTTCCATTTGTTGCTTCCTTATTTTTACACTATATGTAAAATTGTGTGTGTGTGTGAAGGTGAAACATTTCTTCTAGTTTATCAGCATTGTTGAATGGTGGCACTTTTCCTACAGAATTTAAATTGTGTCAAAAAAGTGTTTTTGTGCTTTAGTCAGAAACCCACATTCCACCTGCCTCACCCTCTTTGAGTACTAGATTAATCATGGAAAAAATTGGTCATTATTGCTTCAGATAATTTCTTTAGCCTTGGCTCTGATTTTTCCCTCTGGATTCCAATGACATGTGACTTCTCTCATTTGTTAGGGCTCCACACTCTTGTTTAAATAGATTCCCCCTTTTTCCTCTGTGCATAGTTGTTTGTAATTTCTATTGCCCTATCATCAAGTTCACAGATTCTTTCCTAGGCCTTGGCTTTCCTCCTGATCTACATAGCAGAAGCATTATTCATTTCCACTGCCATGTTTTTGGCTTCCTTCATTTGAATTTGAGTCTTTTTATAATTTCTATCACTAAAATTACCTACCTGATCCTACTTGTTGTCTGTGTATTCCACTAGAGCCTTTAACATTTTAATCATAGTTATTTTAAATATCCCAACTTCGCGTTCCATCATCCACACTGTATTAGTGTCTGACTCTGATGAATTCTTTCTTCAGACTGCTTTTTTTTTTCTTGCCTTTTGATGTGCCTTGTACTTTCTTGTTGAAGCTGGATAGATTATTAGGTCAGCATGTACTGAGGTAATAGGTACTTGTAATAATCTAAGCAGGAGTTGGCTTGTATTTGCAGTTGTTGACATAGTTACTTGTTAAGTTTGTTACTATGGGCATCAGAGACTTAAAACTCCCTGGTTACTGTTTTTGTCTGTTTTTGGCTTTGGGTCTTCCCTTTGTGCTCTTCCCCAAATAGAATGTGTCTTGCTGTTTTCCTAATTGTTATTCTGTTATTACTGGGGCTTTTAAGGGATGTGTGAAACAGTGTTAAGTCTTTTGTTCCTCTCTGGTTTTGAACTGTGCAGTAGGCCTGTGTGTCCATTCTCTGAGAATCCGGCTTTCCTTGCCCATCAATCTCCCAGCTATGGATGTGTCTACTAGTGTCCCCCTCTGTGATCCTGAAATCATTCTCCCAGGATTACCTGTGTTTGAACAGAGTATGTCCTGTTCCCTACCTACCTTATTTTTTTACCAGTGCCCTGAGGCTTCAGCCAGATGACTTTTCCCCTGTAGATTCAGCCTTTTTCTTCCTTAAAGGATAGGAGAAAAGCCAGCACCAGAAAGAACACCATCTTCTCTGTGATAGCCTGGTGGTATTCCTGTGAAACACCTTTAGACGTCTGAGGGGGATCCTGTGATTTTCTGCTCTTAACACCCATCCTTGATCAGCAGCAATTTGCCAGACTTTATCTTTCAGTCTGGAGGCCTCTGTCTTCGGTAAGCAAGGATTTGGATCTTGTGTGTTCCTGTAGATACTTTTTCCACAAATTTGGGATGGTAGATTCTGTTAGCTCTGTTCTTTGATGGGTCTATACAGACACACAAAAAGTCATTATTTTTCTGTCTTTCCATGTACTTTTTTTTTTTTTTTTTTTTTGTCAGTTGTGGGGCCTGAACTCGGCCTGGGCACTGTCCCTCAGCTCGTCGGCTCAAGGCTAGTGCTCTACCACTTAAGCCATAACACCACTTCCAGCTTTTTCTGCTTATGTGGTGCTGAGGAATTGAACCCAGGGCCTCATGCATGCAAGGCAAGCACTCTACCACTGAGCCAACTTCCCAGCCCGTCCATGTACTTTTTTGCTGTGGATATGGGAATTATGTTTTTCACTGCTGTTTATCTCTGAGCTAAAACTGGCAGTCCTCTAATGTACCTGTTAGCCAGTTGCCAGAACATAATACTAGTGAATTATTACCATTATTATTTACTTTTTAATCTGAATCTTGTGTTCTTTTTGCACCATCTCAAAACACGTTGTTTTATCACTACCTTCTGTAGTATGCTTTGATGATTGGTAGTCGTATCTCCTTCCCTGTTCTTCATTTACATTTTCTTTTAATGTATAACTTACGCTTTCAGATAAGTTAGGTCTTACCTTATCAAGTTTCTGTACTATAAATCTATTAGGGCTCAGTTGAGATTGCTTTGGATTTATACATGTAATTATGAATTGACATCTTTTAAATACAGAATTTTCCCATCTGATAATTTTGTGTCCATAACATTTATGAGCATGTATTGAAGTCCAGAAAAATGTATCAGGAACACATCTTTTAAAAGAAAAATAAAAAACGATTAGGCTTATTCTCTGAATTACTGGAAAATATACCTCAGAAGAACTATGGGAGCATCCGAGTAAAGGGACTAGGACTTCTTAGGGGTTTAGGCCAGGATTATATTACTCTGGAAAAACATGCTTCAGAGATACTCAGTTAGGATCACGGTTGAAAGCCAGCTTGGGCAGGAAAGTCCAAGAGACTATCTCCAATAAACCACTCAGAAGACTGGAAGTGGTGCTGTGGCCCAAGGCAGTAGAGTGCTAACCTTAAACTGAAGAGCTGAGGGACAGTGCCCAGATCCAACAAAAACAACAAAAAAGATATATATAATACATATATGCTCATTTAGGGATCCATGATTGACTATGATCTCTCTCAGTTAAAAATGATTTGCTCAAATACCTGTGTTCCTTGTGGTAGAATTAACTGTTGAATGCTTTGGATATGAATGATTTATTTCTCCGTTTTTCCCAGTAACAAATAACCATCCATTTCTCTGCAGGACACAGTAGAAATAAGATCATCTTTTAATGCTATGTGTTGCTGGAAGCATCAGCTTGATGGTTGCAGTAAAATTCCTTTTTGTTTTCTCTGTAGCAAAATCCGTTGTATAACACAGAGAGATGCAAGGTTTTCCAGTGTGATCTCACTAAAGACGATCTTCTGGAGCATTTGCCACCTGGATCTATAGATGTTGTCATGTTGATATTTGTGCTCTCAGCCATTCACCCTGAGAAGATGCACCTTGTTTTACAAAACATTTATAAGGTTAGTGATTGGTCCCCAAGCTTACCTTCCTTCATACACAAAAAGAGCCACATAGTCTCCCCAGTTTGCCCTGCTGTGGCATAAAACATCACCTTAACTTTGCATTTGTGCAGTGCCATGACTGCCCTTCAGAGCTAGACCAGCCCTGGGACAAGTATGTTTAGACAATTGCCTGGGGTCCATGGAATCATCAGTACCTAGATTCAAGACCTGGCCACACTGGCTGGGAAGTGGCTCAGTGGGTAGAGTGCTTGCCTTGCATGCATGAGGCCCTGGGTATGATTCCTCAGCACCACATAAGCAGAAAAAAGCTGGAAGTGGCGCTTTGGCTCAAGTGGTAGAGCACTAGCCTTGAGCTGAAGAGCTGAGGGACAGTGCCCAGGCCCAGAGTTCAGGTCCATGACCAACCAAAAAAAAAAAAGTTCATTTTCTCTGAGCCTCAGTTACTTTACCTATAAAATGTTGAAGTGATGATTCTGAGATCAGAGGAGTGAAGGGAAACAAAGTAGGTGCATACACTGCTTAGCATAATACCTATACCATGGTAATTGCTCTTTAAGAGTCAGCTATTAGCCAGGTGTTAGTGGCTCACACCTGTTATCCTTGTTACTCAGGAGGCTTAGGTCTGAAGATTGAGGTTGAAGCCAGCTCTAGCAAACAGATCCTCAAGACTCTTACCAACTGAATGCTGCAAGTGCAGATGTGGCTCAATTAGTGAGCACCAGTCTTGAGCAGAAAAAGTCAAGGAAGAGCATGAGGACCACAGTTCAAGCCTCGGTACTAGCACATTTGCAGCCACACATACACACTTTTTAAAAAGCCGTTACTATTGTTATTAGAGTGTGGAAGAGGATCCAGTGAAATGTCTGGCAAGCTGTCATATACTCAGCTGTACCAGTTCCTTGCATGGTGGGAAAGGTATACATGATTTCAGTGATACAGTGAGAGCAAAGTGAGACCCAGAATAAGGATGAGCAGTTCAAGGAAGTAGAACACCAAGGTGACATTTTCTTAGAGAGCATTCATATTATGGATATCCCATTATGCCCCCTTTTGTAATTCCCACTCAGCTAAATGATTGTAATTCCTAACTTAATTGGGTTGTCTGTGGTTTGACTTGAGTTCCGCAGAGTACCATGCAGACTGCTTTTGTTTCACAGGTACTGAAACCAGGCAAAAGTGTCTTGTTCCGAGACTATGGGCTATATGATCATGCCATGCTTAGGTTTAAAGCTGGCAGCAAACTAGGAGAAAACTTTTATGTTCGACAAGATGGAACCAGATCTTATTTTTTTACTGATGGTAAGATGAATGGACTCTCTCCTTGAAATGCTTTGTTCCTTGGTTATGTTTACTTGATTAAGTTAGCACTGTAGGGTAGGGGGCACTCACACACTGCTGGTGGCAGTGCTGAGATTGAGCCCTGGAGATAATAGACGGGCTCAGATGGGCTACATGTTGCCCTCAAGAATTGTGCTGGAAAAAGAAGGAAGGATGTCAGGAATTCTCTCTGCTCACTCAGAAATAAAGCAGAGATGAACAGTACCTGGCATTACTTCCCCAGGTCCCAAAGATGTGAACCATCTTCAATAAAAGTGATTGTATAAGTTTTCAGACATACACATCTGCTATAAAGGGACAGTTAAAGTCATTTTGGGTAAGAAAATGCTGGTCCTATTTCAATCAGGTGGTTTTTTAAAATTTTTTTATTACTTTGTTGTATTATGGGATTACCTTTACATACATCAGGTAATAAGTATATTTCTTTCCTTTAGCATAGTATCATCTGTTCCCTCATCTCTCCTATTCCCTTCCTCCCATCTCTGCATAGTTCACTTTCATCAGTGTCCAGTGCAGCCAGTGAGCTCCTTTTTCACCTATTTTCCACTGCTTCTGTGCCCTCCCTCCACTTTTCCTCAGATGTGCACATAAATACACCACATATGAAGTAAAGAATACAAAGCCATCAGAAAATGAAAAAGCAGCTTAAGAAAAAACGTCCTTTGTTCCACATCTTTGGAGTTCATTTCAGTATGTATATTTTATATACATATGAAGAGGTGCTTGAGTATAACAGCTTGGGGTTTTTTCCTAAGACTCATCTTTTGGTCTCACTGTCTAAAATCATGTGTAATTTGCCATGTCCCATTGTGTTTTAAATTTAACTTCCACATATTAGGGAGAACATGTGCCACTTGTCTCTGATCTTGGCTTACTTAATTTATTCTAGTTTCATCCATTGCCTCTGCGAATGCCATTATTTTAGCCTTCCTAATGGCTGTGTAAAATTCCATTGTATATAGGTACCACATTTTTTGAATCCTTTCATCTACTGTGGGGCATCTGAGTTGTTTCCATGCTTTGGCTATTGTCAATAGTGCGGCAATTTATATGGACATGTAGGTGTCCTTGTCATATCCTGATTCATTGTGCTCAGGGTAGATTCCTAGGAGTGGTTTGGCTGGGTCATAGAAAGGTTTATGTTTAGTTTTTTGAGGAACCTCCAGACAGCTTTCTCCACAATGGTTGTATTAGTTTACATTCCCACCAGCGGTGCAGTAGGGTTCCATTTTTTCCACATCCCTCCAGCATTAGTTGGTGTCGGAATTCAAAATATTGGCCAATCTAACTGGGTTAAGATGGTATCTCAGGTTGTTTTTAATTTGCATTTCCTTTATGGTCAGTGATGATGAACATTTTCTCATTCATTTCTTAGTCATTCTTACCTCTTCTTCTGGAAAGTCTCTCCTTAGCTCCCTTGCCCATTTAGTGGTTGGTTTATTAGGTTTGGGAGGGGTTCATTTCTTGAGCTCTCTGCATATATTAGATATTAGGCATTTGTCTGATGTATTGCTGGGAAAGATCTTTCTAGTCTTTCTAGTTCAGTAGTTATGTCCTTAGCTGTACAGAAACTTTAGTTTTAATGTAGTCCCACTTGTTGAGTCTCTTATCTGTTGTGCCCCTGGGACTCTATCCAGGAAGTTCCTGCCGGTAAGTTCAAATGTCTCTCCTACTCTCTTGCAGTAGTTTTGAGTTTCAGGACTGATGTTGAGGTCTTTAATCCACTTTGGGTTACGTTAGTGCATGGAGACAAGCGTAGATCCATTTTCAGTTTTCTGCATGTGGCTGCCCAATTTTCCCAACACCAATAGTTAAAGAGGCTATGTTTTTTTCCACTGTATGTCTTTGGCTCCTTTGTCTAATATCAAATGACTAAGTATGTGGTTTTATTTCTGGGTCTTCTAATCTGTTCCATTGACCTTCGGGTCTTTTTTTGTACCAATATCAAGCTGTTTTTGTTGTTATGGTTCTGTAGTAGAGTTTGAAATCTGGTATTGTGATACTGCCTGCATTGTTTCTTTTGCCTAGAATTGCTTTGGCTATTCTAGGTCTTTTGTTGTTCCATATGAATTTTTAGATTGTTTTCTTTATCAGTAAAGAACATCATTGGGATTTTGATGGGGATTGCATTGAATATGTGTATCATTTTTGGCAGTATGGCCATTTTCACAATACTGATTTTACCTATCCATGAATATGGAAGGTCTTTCCATTTCCTGGTGCCCTCTTTTTTTTTTTTTTTTTTTTTTTTTTTTTTTTTTTTTTTGTCGGTCGTGGGGCTTGAACTCTGGGCTTGGGTGCTGTCCCTCAGCTCTTCAGCTCAAGGCGAGCACTCTACCACTTGAGCCACAGCGCCACTTCCGGTTTTCTGGTGGTTTATTGGAGATAGGAGTCTCACCGTCTCTCCTGCCCGGGCTGGCTTTGAACCGCGATCCTCAGATCTCAGCCTCCTGAGTAGCTAGGATTACAGGCGTGAGCCACCAGCGCCCGGCTTCCTGGTGCCCTCTTTGATATCTGTCTTAAAAAAATTTTTTTTTTTTGGGGGGGGGGGGAGGTCTGGTCATGGAGCCTGAACTCTGGGCCTGGACGCTGTCTCTCAGCTTTTCAGCTCAAGGCTAGTGCTCTACCACCTGAGCCACAGACCACTTCTGGCTTTTTTCTTTTTTGCTTATGTGGTGCTGAGGAATCGAACCCAGGGCCTCATGCATGCAAGGCAAGCACTCTACCACTGAGCCATCTTCCCAGCCCTGTCTTTAAATTTTTATAGTTTTCACTATATAGATCTTTTAGGTTAGGTTAATTCCTAGATACTTTTTTTTGAGGCTATTGCAAATGGAGTTGTTTTTATGATTTCTCTTTCTGCTTGTACATTGTTGGCATACAGAAAGGCTACTGATTTTTGTGGATTAATTTTGTATCCTGCTACTTTGCCAAAGTGGTCGATTAGCTCTAGGAGTTTGGGTATGGAATTTTTTGGGTCCTTCAGATATAAGGTCATGTCATCTGCAAATAGGGATAGTTAATTTCTTCTTTCTCTATGTGGTGGGATCCCTTTAACATCCTTTTCTTGTTTTATTGCTCTGGCTAAGAATTCCAGAACTATATTGAAGAGGAGTGGAGAGAATGGGCATCCTTGCCTTGTTCTGATTTTAGGGGAAATGATTTTCATTTTTCCCCATTAGTGTGATTGGCTGGTGGTCTGTCATTATATAGTCTTTATGCTTTAAGGAATGTTTATGCTTTAAGGAATGTTCCTCTGTTCCTAGTTTCTCCAAAGCTTTTAACATGAATGGATTTTGTATTTTGTCAAAGGCTTGTTCTGCATCTATTGAGATGATCATGTGGTTCTTGACCTTGGCTCTGTTGATGTGGTGAATTACATTTACTGATTTGTGTGTGTTAAACCAGCTTTGCACCTGTGGATAAAGCTTACATGGTCATAATGTATGATTTTTAAAAATTTGTTTCTGGATTCTGTTGGCTAATATTTTATGGAGGAGCTTTTCATCTGTGCTCATCAGAGAAATTAGTCTGTAAAATTCTCTTTTTCTGTTATATCCTTACCTGGTTTGAGGATGAGTGTGATATTGGCTTCATAGAATGAGTTTGGGATTGCTTCCTCTGCTTCTATTTCAGGGGAAAGTTTGAGGAGTATTGGTATTAGTTCATTTTTAAAAGAATTCAGCGGTGAAGCCCTCTGGGCCTGAGCTTTTCCTTGTTGGAAGATTTATGATTACTTACTCTGTTTCATTGTATGTTATTGGTTTGTTTAGTTGGTTTATATTGTTGTAAGGTGAATAATCTCAGAAGCCACATTTTAAAATATAGAATATTGGAACCTTTATTATACAGTTAACAGGCTGCAGGCCGCCAGTTGTTACAAAGGCCTGCAACACGCCAATACACATAACACAGCTAGGAAACATGAACAATACCAACAAGCCAATTCAGCTCTGCTGAATTGGGACACCATGATGACTGGAGATGAGCCAGGACACAGGACATGATCACGGAGACACGTGGCATGGAGTCCTAGGCTGGTCCAGGCCTAAATAGGTCGACACAGGGGGCAGATCCTCAGGAAATTCCCAGTCCCAGGCACTGGACTGACAAATTCAGTAACCTATCAGCCAAGTGCCTGCCCCTGCCTCCAGGGGTCTGGGCACGCCCATTACCTGGGAGGCAGGTGGTTGGTGGGGGGGGGTGTCCTTCCTCGTGACAGTGACATAACTTTTTTCCACTGGTCACAGATTCTCCTCCTTCCTGTTAATAAGTGCTCCCTGGAAACAATTCAACATATCAGGCCTTGTTTGCTTGTAGCCAGTTTGGTGTTTTGTTGCTTTTTACTTTGACTTCCATTTGGAAACTCATTAGTAGGACACGGTGGGAACACTTCCAAGTTGTCCTGCACCCATTACTAATTTAGATGTTCAATTAGAGATTTCTCTTTGGTTGGGAGACCATGAAAAGTTGAGTACGTTAATTAGAGGTAGGGAACCTTTTTTTTACCCCCCAAGGACCATTTGGATATTATAACATCATTGTGGGCCATACAAAATTACCAATACAGGTAGCTGACCAGAAGCATATGTGTCTGTCCCATCATATACCAGTGTTTTCATAGGCCTTCTACAGGCTGAAGGTTCCCCACCCCTCTCCTATTGGAAGCCAAGCAGGGTGGTACAGACCTGTAATCCCAGCACTTAGGAGACTGAAATAGGATTTCAAGTTTGAAGCCAGCTTGGGCTACATATAACAAAATGCTATAGAAAGAAAGCAAGGAGACAGTAAGAGAAAAAGGCTAAAATTTTTTTTCTTCTCCAAAAACCTTAAGAAGTTTTCCCAAAGAAAAAGTAAAGTAATGTGAAATAAAAACAGCAGCTATTCTGAGTTTTTCTCTCCTTACTGCAAAGCAGATGTGATGTTTACCAAGACTGACTGCTATGGACCTGTTACTTTGTAGAGTTCCTGGCTCAGCTCTTTGTGGACGCAGGCTATGAGGAAATGGTGAACGAGTATGTGTTTCGAGAGACAGTGAATAAGAAAGAAGGCCTGTGTGTGCCAAGAGTTTTCCTTCAGAGCAAATTCCGGAAGCCTCTAAAAGAACGAACCCTGTGACCTGTGCCCAGAACACCAGCTGGCAGCCGTGCCTCCCCTGGAAGACTTTCAAATCACTTTGTAGTTGGTATATTTGTATATTTTGATTTTTTAAAAAATAAACATGTATAAGTTTTGTGTGACAAAGGAACAAGTGTGTGCACTATAGAAAGGCAAGTAAAACTGCAAGGCATAAAAGTAGAGCCCATGGCACTGTGGCATAGCTATCCTATCCAACTGCAAAAGGCCACAGGAAGAAGCACCAGAGCCCCAGAGCTCTCACAGATCCTTGTCATCACTCAAGTGCCTGCAGAGACATGAGGCCACCACCCTAGACTAACAGCCACGTGTCTTTTTAACCTGAAGGGTTGTTCTGTATTCTTCCAGTCTCGCATTTGCCCATCTTTCTCCCTTTAATTCAGTGCCTCTTCAAGACCACTGCTCCATAAATGCTGTTGCTTCCCTACTCTGGAGGCCGCCAGAGTTCTGCCTGATTCCTGGCACCCTGGTAATTGGCCAGTCACTCTGAGGAAGGACAGCAAAGCCATCCCTGTCCTTGTACCCTTGTACCTGCACCTGTCCAGTGCAGCTGTGAAGAATGGACTATTCCAGCTTCCTGCTGGAGAATGGGAAGGTGGTGGCTGAGGGGATGGTGAGAACGGCATGGAATATGGAGAAACACCTGTACTGATCTGCTGACCTTACTCCCAAGCACTGCACTGCCATAGGATCCTTCTGCATAAGAATCAGAACCAGCAGTCTTTTGGTCTGCATACAAAAACTGGTTTTGCCTTTACCTTGCTGCAGAACCCTGTTAGTGAGGACAGCATTTGAACAAACTAGGGCCTTCCAACCAGCCACATCTGGAGAGGAGAGTTCCAGCAGGAAGGGCTGGATAAAGGTCACTGTGGTTCTGTAAGTCTGTAAGAGTACGTTCTGTAAGAGTAAGTCTACTGGTCCTGGATGGAAGGTGGTTGCTGGGTGACCTCACTATGCCATCTATCCACCACCACTTGGGAGGTTAAGGGGAGGGGCAAGGAGAACTCCCACTCTTGCTGTCTGTTTTGTGGAATTTTACCCCTTCAAGACCAGATAACAACAATTAAGGAAAGCAAAACTGATAAGGAATAGAAGTTTACCTTGTGTACTTGTTTGTAAAGAGTGGGTCTCAGGAGAGGCTCACAGGTCTCAAGGGGTAGCTTAGCCCTGCCTTAGAGCAGTTTCTTTAGGGGTAAGCCAGGAAGGCCCCAGCTCCTCACATCCAGCTCAGGAATACTTCCTTTAGGCTCTAGTCCAACACGTCTTCCACAAAGTGCTTTCTCCTCTAGGTCTAACCACTGTCTCAGATTTAGTGGCTGTGTGGTGAAGATGAAGTAGGAAGTGGGGGACAGTAGTATCAGAAGCCATTGAGGTTGAGCATGATGGCGCCTGTAATCTCAACACCTGGAAGCAGAGAAAGTAGGACTGTAACATTGAGACCATCCTGGGCTACATAGTGAAACCCTGTCTTTACCCATCAAATAAGAAATTGGCCTTGTACTGCCTTTCATTTGAACCTCATGTTGGAGTCCTTATCCAAACACCTACATAAAATGTGTGTCCCATAGTAACCTTTGATGGGTGTGTTTGTGTGTGTGTGTGTGTGTGATTTCCTCCAGTCCTTACTGGAGTTTTACTTGTTTTTTATTAATGTGCTAAGCTCTGATACCACAAGCAGCCAGCTAAAGAAACAGATAACTCATACTCCAGGACCCCCTTCACCCTATGTCCCCTTCCAGTCACTGCTCCCTCCCCAAGGGTAACCACTTCTGATTTCTCACGCTTAGTTTTCCTTTTTATTTTATTTGTAAGTTCTCCCCAAAGGAGATTGAAAGCAACTCACAAAAAAGATCAATTATAAGATTCTTTTTTTTTAGGTGAGGAAATTGGAGTAAAAGAAAAATTGAGGCCAGGATTAAGTAGCACATTTGCTGGTACCACAGGAGGCCCCTGCATTCAAAATCAGCTAGAAACTGCTGCCCTGAGGCCTGTAAAATCTCTCACTGCTCACATAGAGCAGTGTCAACAACGTCACCAATAATGAATGCAAGTTTCTGGTTATTTCACTTGACGATAGAACTCCAGGGGACTAGGCAGATACTTGGTGTAGTGGAGAGGAATGAAGGGAGATGGGACTCTCCAAGACTGACAAACTGGCGGTTTTTCTGGACACCTCACAACAGTATTCTCGGTTAAGGGTTTGGTGTGGAGGAACCCAGGGAAGTAGAGGTTTTGAGTTGTGCAGCAGTTGGAAGTTGCTGGAGCAGGGCTGACCCAAAAAACAGGAGGGACTGACAGAAGGCAGAGCAGGCTGATGACCCCATGGCTATAAGAAAAGGCCCCTACCTTTCTAGGACTTAGCTGAAGGGACACCTGTGAACTGGGCCAGCTGTTCATCTGAACACAACTTGTAGTTGTCTCCACTTAAAAGAGCAGTGATGGACTCAAATTCTTACCCAATAAAGCCATGGTACCAAAGTTGTCATTTGATTATTATTTGAAGCTAGCTTAATGGCATGCCCATCTCTGACACAGAATAACCTCTCAGTGATCCCCACTGGGTTGGTTGTAAAATATACTTGTTTAAAGAAGGTGGTAGCCTAATCTGCAAAGGTTTTAGTCTTGAGCCAATGGGTTGGTTTAAGAAACTTCTTTATAATGTTGTGTGAGGTATTACATGTAGCCTGGGCTACATGACAAGACCTTGTTTTGGAAAAAATCCTTGGCTTTAGTCCCACTACCTGTTTCCCGTGCCTGTCCTCCTGGACACCCTAGTATGCACATTTGTGCACCTGAAATCACAACGATGGAAGAAGCTGTCCACAATTTGGGCATCTAGGGGCCAGGGAAGCAAAGCCATGATTAGTAGCAAAATTCAATTGGAATGGCATCTGTGGGATAATGCAGACGGTGAAGAGGCAACCATTAATACCTTGTCTCTACAGGTAGTGAGCCCTGGACAACTGCTATAGAAAATGGTTTCAGTTGTATAGGCCTGAACATGTATAAAATTTATAGTTTTGATCTAACACTAAATAGTATATTATAGGATTTGGAGTATGACCATCCAGGTTGGAGAGCAAGATTTTCCCATTACAAGTTACCAACCTCTCTGAACCTCAGTCTTCACAGTCACAAGATCCTAGTGCTCACAGCACAGGACTGCCCTGTGGCAGTGAGTTAGGTGAGGTCACTTCAAAGCGCAACTAATGTCTATTGTTTTCTAGTTTCCTGTAGAAGAGCCTTTTATAATTATGTCTAAATAATTAAAAAAAAACAGTTCACAGGCCTACTCCTCTTTATTCAAGAAAGTTCAGTCACTTTATTTATTTATTTATTTATTTTTTGTTAATCCTGGGCCTTGAACTCTGGGCCTGGCACTGTCCCTCAGCTCTTCAGCTCAAGGCTAATGCTCTACCACTTGAGCCACAGCGCCACTTTCAGTTTTCTGGTAGTTCATTGGAGATAAGAGTCTCACGGACTTTCCTGCCTGGGCTGGCTTTGAACCGTGATCCTCAGATCTCAGCTCCCTAAGTAGCTCAGATTACAGGTGTGAGCCACCGGTGTCCAGCATTTTTTTTTAAGTGTAGGTAATGGGGCTTGAACTTAGAGACTGGAAATTGTTCCTTAGCTTTTTTAAATTTTTTTATTTATTTATTTTGTGCCTGTACTGGGGCTTGAAACTCAGTGACTAGTTGCTTTCCCTTAGCTTTTTCACTCAAGTCTGGTGCTCTACCACTTGAGCCACACATTCACTACGGGCCTTTTCTGGCTAATTGGATATAATCTCATATGCTCTTGGCCTAGGCTGGCTTTTAACCTCAATCCTCAGATCTCAGCCTCCTGAATAGGATTATAGGTGTGAGCCACCAGCCAGCACATTGCATACTTAAGTCTTCCAGTCCTTGCAAAGAGCTGGGATGTGGACATGCCATCACCAGGTGGTGCTGTAATCTAAATGTTCCTACTGCTTTCCACTGCCATCTTAGTTGCAATTCCAGGGTCCATTTTTATTATATGACAGTGGAAGGAAAATGCTTGTTAAAAATGTGTTTCCTAGGTCATTGTTAGCTCATCATATCAAATTTTTACTTCACTGTGGACATGTTAAGTAGGCTTTGTGTCCTAAATGCAGTTTGCTTTCAACTAAATTTGAGCAACATTTTTATGCAGAGGACAGTTAGAAAAGTGAACAGAATATGGGACAGAATAGCAGTTCTGAGCACGGTGGTGCAGGCCTGCAGCTAGTCCCAGCACTTGGGAAGCTGAGTTAAGAGGAACATGAGGGGCTGGGAAGGTGGCTCAGTGGTAGAGCGCTTGCCTTGCATGCCTGAGGCCCTGGGTTCGATTCCTCAGCACCACATAAGCAAAAAGAAAAAAGCCGGAAGTGGCGCTGTGGCTCAAGTGGTAGAGCACTAGCCTTGAGCTGAAGAGCTGAGGGACAGCTCCCAGGCCCAGAGTTCAGGCCCCATGACCGGACCCAAAAAAAAAAAAAGAGGAACATGAGTTCCAAACCAGTATGTGTTGCTTAATGACCGTTTCCCCCCGCCACCCTCCCCACACACACTAAAAAGCAACTTTCCAAGTCAGCCAGGACCTTTGAGGACCTCCTCCTCCTCCAACATGATCTGTGTGAGGACAGCACCAAACGAGACAAAAGCAACACCAGCTGCTCACATTGAAGGACCTCCAACCATTTAGAATTACCAGGAGTATCTGGCTTTCCTTCATGGCAGTAACCCCTCAATGCAGCATAGGCTGAACTTGGCCTCCCATCACCCATGTTTTTCCTTGGATAGCCTTGAGAATGGATTCATCTCTTGTTAGATTCTTCTCCAGTACATAGTCTAGTAGTGTGCCATTAGATGATGAAATCTTTCTTTAAAAAGTAGTAGAGTCTGCCTGGGCAAATGCATCCCTTTGTACTTGATGTGACACCTGTGGTAGAAGGCACTTTTCTGTTAACTGGGCCTTAGCTGTCTGTGTACAGCTCAACAAACAGCCATAGTTAAACTTCAGTCCCTGGTCTTAGTAGGCACAACACACAATTGTATGTATATAGCAAGCCTGCTGCTTAGATACCACAGGGATTTGTTCCCCTCCCAGATGTCTCTAGATTAGTAGTGCCAAAATATACAAAGCTTTCTTCATCATTGCACTACATGTTGTTGTTGTTTTTAGCATTAATTTGTTGTACGAGTGGTTTCATTTTGACATGTTCATATATGCATTCAATGTACCTTGACTTCCCTCTGGTCATGTTCCCTCACCTCACCACTCTTCCTTTAATTTGCTTTTGTTTAGAGAATGGGAAATCCACAATAAACATTGGATTTTTAATTTCCACACAGAATAAGGTTCTACTGGAAATAGATGAGAAGAATCTACAACATCTGGAAGGAAATTCTGTAGCCGAGGAGGAGTACGGAGATGGAGCTGGGCCCTTGGATGCTGGTTCTGTGACTATAAGGAGAAGGCCTCCACCAATGGCCCAAACATAAGACCACCTGTTTCTCCCAGCAGCTCTGAAGGCAGTGATTTTCAGCCACTCCTGATAATTCCAATATGTAAACTGTTCACAGGCCTATGCCATTCTTTGACCCTAGGAGTTGTATCTGAATGTGTCAGATACAAGATATTACTTGTATCCAGCACAGGCCTGTGTTGAAGACCCTTTACTTCAGGAAATCTTAGCATTTGCTTCTGTAAATTGTCTAGGGATGTAAGAGGCTCAGCATATCCTAAAATTGAAGGTTTGATATTCTTTGACCCAGCCACATGTCTATCACACAAAGAAATAAACCCAGAAAAACAACAAAAATGCATACATCCACATGTACAATTAATAGGGATGCTAGGAGCATAAGCAGAGCCTGGGTTGTCACTGGGCGCAGGCTTTGGGTACACGTGACATCTTTCAGATAGCATCACCCCTCTGTCAGCCAGGTCAGGGAGAAGTTATGAGTCCCAGGAAAATGAAGAGGCCATATGGCAGGCAGAGCTGTCCATCACAAGCAGGAGGCAGAAGAGTGCACACAGGTTCTCCTTTGGCAAGTGAGAGCCCTCTGGGCCCTGCGAAAGGACTTGTTGGGTACAAAGGGTGGCAGCATAATGTACTGGAAAGGCCAAGGGTCAACTGGACAGTGTTGATCCATAGAAGAATGGCTGTGGTGGTAGAATGCTAGCCAATCTTGTAAGCTGCCTAAGCATGTGTGAGGTCTAGACTTCAAATGCTAGTTCTGCCAAAAACAAAAAACAAAAATAGTTCTTTTTACAGCAATATTGATCATTTTAGAAACACAGGAATTATTTCTTCCCTAAAGAACATATATGGGGCTGGGAAGGTGGCTCGGTGTTAGAGTGCTTGCCTTACATGCATGAGGCCCTGGGTTCAATTCCTCAGCACCACATAAGCAGAAAAAGCTGGAAGTGGCACTGTGGCTCAAGTGGTAGAGTGCTAGCCTTTAGCTGAAGGACAGCACCCAGGCCTATCATACCTAGAGTAGAAAAGTTTTACATGAGTTCTAAGTTTCCTTCCTGTGTAAGTCTAGGCAATGGGCCCCTGGGAGGCCTCCTGGTGAATCAAATGTCCTCAGCTACTGAATTTCATCTCCCATTTGAGGACTGGGTTCTGCTGTCACCCTCTCTAGGAAGCCCCCTGACATTGCATCTGCAGTGCATTCTACCCACAGTCTGGCCTAGAGCCCCAGACATTGAGCATGCCTCTGTCACAATGCACTAGGATCACCTACCTGATGCCAATAGCGATGTCCCCAGTACTCATGTATGCTTGGCACATACTGGAACCGCCACTGCTTTAAAGGAAGTAAGGCAATCATTCTAAGTCCAATACGAGTGACAGGGATTCAAGTTACCTGAAGGACATGTTCCACAATGGAAGAGGTTACACAAACTTTGGTAGTCACAGAAGAAAAGAGTATTATAAACCAATGTATTTGCCAGATACACTGGAGAAGTCAGCAGATTTTCTTTTGGAGGGGGGAGGGTTGGGTAGGAAGTGAATATGCTTTCTTTTGTTTTGGCAGTGCTGAGTTAAACAGAGATGTTATCCTACAGCATTCTTAGCTTTAGCATTATTAGAAGTCCATCTAGCTAAGTGGTATGTTCTAAGAGTTTTTCAGTTAGCCATAAAGATGTTATGTCTGATACAGAAGTTGGTAGTAAAAGGCTATGCAAAGGTCTAAAGATAGCCTACGGTGACTTTGGCTCCTGATCTGCAACATTTCATCTCTTCACAAACATGATCTAGTAAAACAGACTGCAGGATCTTCAGTGTAGATGTGGCTTCTTCAGAGTTCACAGAACTCAATAGTTGTGGGCTGAGCTGGGTGTGATGGTACCAGTGCTGTAGTCCCAGCAACATGGGAGGCTGAGCTAGAGAAGCCAGCTCAGACAACAGCATAAGATCCTACCTGAAAAATAAACTGAAATTAAAAGAATAGCGCACTTTGCAAGTCTGAATTGTAGAACACAGGATAAGCCACAAGCCTCTCAGTTTCTCCACACATAAAACAGTACATATATGAATCATATAGTTGTTAAGTGTAGTCCATCTTGGAAGCTTTCTGGAATTGCTGCATCAAGAACATTTTAACACAGTCTTCTAGAGTCAGCAGCAACTTAAAAACAAGAGAAATAATTGTAGTAATTGGGGGTTATGAACTAAATGTGATATTTGTGTCTCCACCCCAAATTCACTTGATGAAGCCCTTACTCCCCCTCCCCCGATGTATTTTCAGATAAGGCTTTTAAACACATAATTAGGGTTAAATGAGTCACGAGGGTGGGAACTTGATCTGCTAGAATTAGTGTTTTTATAAGAGGAAGAGACTAGAACTCTCCCTCCATCTCTCCCCCTCACACTCTAGCAAAGTATGACAGGGGTTCATTTGAAATTCCCTTTTGCCTCTTGCCCCTCCCTCTCTCATCCGTATTGTTGAAGAGAATCCCTTCCTTAGGTTTCAGTGTTTTTGATGTCTTCACAGTCCCAGCCAGGGGAAGACACTCTGGCCCTTTCTTCAGATCCTGTCAGGGCCTGACATAGCCCATCATGTCAAGACCTTCCATTCTAGTAGCCCCCAGCTCCACCTTCACTCAGTAGGAAGCATCCAGAACAGAGACATTCCAGGGAAATGATTGACAGTGGCGAAACATCCGTGCAGGCAGAACTATGTTTACACTGTAAATGTGAAAGTATAGAATAATATTCAGCACAAAAAACTTGCTCAGCTGGTTATTTGTAGGGGAAGAATTGGGGACTTTAGTTTTTGCTTTCCCTCTCAGTCTTTCCCTATCTTTTAATAATCAATCCTTTTCCACATGCTATCCTCTGTTGTATCCTTCCTCTCCTCATGGTCGTATGAATTGATTTTGCTAAGGTGAAAATGCAGGGACTAGGCTGAGAGCTGAGATCCAGATGAACTCTGAAGAGAAAGATCCTGCCCAGCCTGGGATTTCTATCCATTGCCCTCCTGTTACCCCTGTGTCCTGCTAAAGCCCTTCCCAGTTCCTGAGTCCTGAAGATGAAAATTTGACTCCATCATCTTCTTTGGGGCCAGCCTGAAATAAATAAACCTTTCACCAACTTCTGTCTCCTAGGTTTTTGGTAACATGGTGAACTGTATGGTACTCAGCTTCCCATAACTAAAGGATCCTGGGAGGACACAGGAGATGGCAGCTATCAAAACCAGGAAGGAAGCTCTCACCAGAAACTCAGTCCTTCTAGACCTTGATCCTGGACTTCTAGCCTCCATACGGTAAGAAAGTAAATTTATTGTTTAAGGGCTCCCCTCCTCCCCCCCAGTTCTTGGTATTATGTTCTGGCAGCCAGTTACATTTCTGTGGATGTGTGTGCCCAGGAGTGTGCCCAGCTAGATCATTTTTTGAGGAACCTTCACACTGATTTCCCATGGTGCACTAATTGACATTTTACAGTGACTTACAGCACTGCACCAACTTACATTTCCATCCCTCTGTCTTCAATCCTCTCCAAGATTTACTGTTGCTTTAATGACAGCCCTTCTCACTGTGGTAAGACTGAATCTTGAGATTTGGATTTGCCTTTCCTTTATGGCTAAGATTGTTGAACATCTTTTGCTTTGTTCATTGGCCCTTGTTCCTTTGTTGAATTCTTATGCCCATTTATAAATTGGATCATGAGTTCTTTAGGGTTTAATTTTTTTTTAGTTCTTTATATATTCTTTAATTCTTAATTCCCAGTCAAATGAATAGCTGGAAAGATTTCCTCCCATTCCTTGGGTATCTATTTGTAATGTATGCAGAAATTTTTTAATTCAGTGCAATCCCATTTATCATTTCTTGCTTTTATTTTCTGAGCTATTTGAGTCCTATTCAGAAAGTCGTTTCCTGTACTTGCATCTTGAACTGCTTCCTCCATGTTTTCCTTGAGTGGTGTAAAGTTTCATACCTCCCATTAAAGGTCTTTGATCTATTTTGAATTGATTTTAGTACAGGGCAAAAGATAGAAATCCAATTTTAGTCCTCCCTATGTGTATAACTATGTGTATATTCAATACCATTTGTTGAAGATGCTATCTTTTCTGCAACACATTTTTTGGAGTAAAGGCCTCTTTTGAACAGAGATAAAGTCATTTATATCCTAGAATGACTTACCAATAATGCATGATTTATAAATATTAAAATACATGGTTACAATTTGGTTTTTCATTTCAAATTCATGAAAGTTTAAAAGTCAACTGCCTTAATTAAAAGAAATCTGATGTTCAGTTCACAAACAAGGTCTTATTGCCACTAAATTGAATATAGTTCATCATTCAAATATCTTTTCAAAATATGCTTTTTTTGTATGTGTGTGCCAGTACTGGGGCTTGAACTCAAGGCTTTGTATTTTTGCCCCAATTCGGGGATCAGGTCTGTTTCTCTACAACTTAAGCCATGCCTTCAGTTCTGGCATTTTGCTAGTGAAGTGTAGATAAAAATTTCTTCAGGATTTGTCAACTTGAGCTGGCTTTGAACTATGACCCCATAACTCAGCCTCCTGAACAGCTAGAATTATACACAGGAGCCACTGAGCCCAGTTATGCTTCACGTTGAACATATTAAACCTAATAAGTCACAGCTGAGAGTTACTAGTATATTTATTTTTCACACGAAGATACCTGCAATTAGTCACATGAGGGAAAAAGGTGGTACATAAGTATTTTGACTGCCAAATGCACCTTTTGCTATAATACAAAATGAAATGTTCAAGTTATTTTAAATATGTATTATTAGCTTCATAATTAAGGAATATAGCAGGCATCCAGTGAAGAATTACTGCTGCATAATAATTTTAATGAGCCTGATTCTGAGCTTCATAATCCAGATGACCTGTATCATCTTCCTTCAAAATTGAGATAGTGAGTATCTTAAGCTGGGCTCCTCGGAAGCACATAAGCTTAAGACAAGAATTTGATTGCATACATTTTCTTTGCTTTAGAAGTTACTAAAGGTTTTCCAGGAGGAAAACCAGGAACTAAGACAGGGCAAGGAAGAAAGCCAACTTGCTAGGTTTTTATGAGCAAGGAACAACTGTAAGAAATAAGAACTTATTCCAGCTGCGGATTAGAAGAGGGTAGAACAGGCCTCAGGGCTGGTCTTTGTGAGGATATCTGAGGCACTGTCCCACCAGCCATAGCCAAAGCAACTCTCCATGTGGTGGTGAGCATGTTGCTGAGGAGTAAACAATGTCTTCTGAAATACAAAAGAGAGTAGTTTGTATGTTAAAAGTTAAAGATAAACAAAGGTTATCATCATGGGTACCCACACGGGAACACTTTTCTTCTACCCTAAAGTATATCAGAAATTCTGATTACCTACTGGTTCAGAGTGTGTGTGTGTGTGTGTGTGTGTGTGTGTGTGTGTGTGTGTGTGTGTGTGTGTGTAGAGTTATTATAAAGAAGTGGAAAACACAATGGCAGTCTGACAACTCCCCAAATCTTCAGGATTTGTTGTAAAGCTCTAGACCAATGAGAACTCATGGGTAGTTCCAGTTAGAAAACAGCAGGTCCAAGACTGAAAAGAACTAATATCTCAGTCAGAGCCTATTAACAAGAAAATGAACACAGTCATATTTCAGCATGAAAGCCCTCAGGTAAGAAGTCTCTATTTCTTGGGGGAGGGCCAGCCCTCTGGTTCTACTTGGGCCTTCAGTGGATTGGATGAGGCTCATCCATCCACATAAGAGGGAACAAGTTACCAGGGACAACTCTGATATTGACTTAAATGTCAATATCATCTCCAGACCCCTTTTAGATTCACAAGGACAACATATGACCAAAAAGTAAAACCTAACACTTAACATCAATGTCACACCTATTTTGTGAATGCAGATAGCTATCTGAATTTTTGCAGAACTAGTACCCAAAATGCTTTCATTACTTCCCCCTGTCTAAGAGAGAGAGAGAGAGAGAGAGAGAGAGAGAGAGAGAGAGAGAGAGAGAGAGAGAGAGAGAGAGAGAGAGAGGAAAGAGAGAAAGGAAGGCAGGAAGAAAGAAAGAAAAGAAAGGAAGAAAGAAAAAAAGAAAGGAAGAAAGAAAAAAAGAAAGGAAGAAAGAAAGAAAGAAAAAAGAGAGAGAAAGAGAGAAAGGAAGGAAGGAAGGAAGAAAAGAAAGAAAGAAAGAAAGAAAGAAAGAAAGAAAGAAAGAAAGAAAGAAAGAAAGAAGGAAAGAAGGAAAGAAATCAAGCATAAGAGAGAATGTCCACCAGTTTGCACTAAGGAAACAAACACTCCACAGCAAAACAGGGTTTCTGCTGTATTTACTCTTTTGTGCTCAAATCTTTCTGCCGGTGACATTCAACCAGCTGATTTTCAGGCCAGGGGGTCACAGGCCTGCAGAAAAAGATGCTTATTTCAAGGAGCCTTAAGTGGGCCATGATAGGAAGCTAGGTCAAGTTAGACACACTCTTTACTTGAGGTATGAAAGAAACCGTTTCATAATGAAGCATGAAGGCAGAGGCCAGCTGCTTAGTAGATAAACCCATTTTAGAAACTATGATCTAAACAGCTCTGAAACTCAAATCCCCCCCCAAAAAAAAACCACAAAAAGATACTGCCATATCGTTAATGGTTCATGCTTTTATTTATCTTTCTAAACACTGTTCCCCCACAGTTACCCCTGATACCCCTGTTGACCCCCATCAATCAAAAGAATCCAGTGCTCCTCAGTTGCACGACACATGTTTTCATTGAAAACAAATGAAAGGAGAGACTAGCTGCCTCTCTCATCTGAATAGATCATGCCATGTCCTGAGACATCTCACCAGATGTGCTATATTGCACATGTCTGTGTGGTGATAATAATTACTTATTTATTTGTAGCATAAATAATATTTTTGCCCAGAGGTCTTTGGGTAAAAGGAGTTGGAGGGTTTATTTTGGGGGTAAGGGATTGGAGAGTGATTATTATTATAACATAAGTGTTAGATAACAAGAAGACATTAGCTATTTGAGAAGTGAAAGTCAGATGCATAAGGATTCCAGGCCAACCCAGGGAAAAAAAGTTCATGAGATTCCATCTCAATGGAAGAAGCTAGGCTTGGTGGTTTGAGCCTATTGTCCAAGCTACCATGACAATCATTAATAGAAGAATTGTAGTCCAGCACTACAAAAACTGAGATCCCATTTCAAATATAATCAAATCACAAAAGGGCTGGAGTGTGTCTCAAGCAGTCAAGCACCTGCCTGCCAAGTGTGAGGCCCTGAGTTCGAAACCTCAGTACCCCCAAATAAATAAATAGGTAGCAGACAATACTGCCCCTTCAATAAAGAAATCATTGCATTCACTAATTTCCACTTAGTGCAAAGCACTGAGTAGGTAGTCAAATGTTTACCTTTGCAAACATTAAGATAAAGCAATCTCAGTGTTGTTTATTTCTTTCTGGAAAAGTTAAACAAGTTTCCTATTTTTATTGGCCCTCAATTTTTCATGTTATGGACTACTTTGCTCATATAAATTACTTGCTTATATCTTTTGCCCACTTTTCTAATGAGATAATAATCTTTAATGATTTACAAAAGTTGTTTATGTATTTTCATTTTGGCTTCTTTTTTTTTTTTTTGGTCAGGTCCTGGGGCCTGAACCCTGGGCCTGGGCGCTGTCCCTCAGCTCTTCAGCTCAAGGCTAGCGCTCTACCACTTGAGCAACAACGCCACTTCCGACTGTTTTTTCTTTTTTGCTTATGTGGTGCTGAGGAATCGAACCCAGGGCCTCAGGCATGCAAGGCAAGTGCTCTACCACTGAGCCAACTTCCCAGCCCTATTTTGGCTTATTGAGTCCCTTTTTGTGCATGTATGTGCCAGTAGTAGGGCTTGAACTCAGGGTCTGAGCACTGTCACTATCTCTATCAAGATTGGCACTCTGCCACTTCATCCATGCCTCTACCTTTGGATTTCTGTTGGTGTTGGACATAAGAGTCTCAAGGACTTTTCCTGCCTAAGCTGGCTTCAAATTACAATCCTCAGATTTCAGCCTCCTGAGTAGCTATGATTACAGGCATAAGACAATGACCCTTTCATGAAAAAGAGAAGGAGGGAGAGACAGGAAGGAAGGAAGGAAGGAAGGAAGGAAGGAAGGAAGGAAGGAAGGAAGGAAGGAAGGAAGGAAGGAAGGAGGAAGAAGGAAAGAAGGAAGGAAGGAGGGAGGGAGGGAGGGAGGAAGGAAGGAAGGAAGGAAGGAAGGAAGGAAGGGAGGGAGGGAGGGAGGGAGGGAGGGAGGAAGGAGAGTAGGGAGGGATAAAGAGACAGAAGAGAGGTGGGCAAGAATAGACAGAAGAGGACAGGAGAAAAGGCCAACCAAGGTGAAGTGGACCTGGGTGGGACTGGGTGAGTAGAAATAGGGCATCTCTTCTGCCCAGCCCCTCTGGTTTTCATGAACCACCATTTTGGAAATCTCCATGTAATGCACGCTGAGGGCAGGCAATTCCTTTAGGTTATTTGCCAGGAGTTCGGCTGGGATGGATGCTTGCTTGCTACAGGTGGCCAAGCGAAAACTGGAAGTTACCAGACAATTAATAACACCCCTAGGGATGCGATTGTCAAAGCGTGACGCCAGGACTAACAGCTCAGCATCACTTTAGAACTTGCTAGAAATGCAAATTCTCCAGCTGTAGTGGATCAACCAGATACCCCAGGGTCAATTTGCAACCTGCGATTTGCCCATCTCCAGGTGTATGATGGACCACAAAGAAGAGAAGAAGGTGCTTCAGTCATCTGGAGGCTTGGCTCCTCCCTGGGGCGTTGGCTTTAGTGGGTCTGGGATGCACAGATGCTACTGATAACTGCTTCTCTGAGGATGTTTAGACGTCCATCACCTGGCCTAAAGAAACCATGGCCCAGCACTAACCAGGCATCTGAGAGGCAGGTGGGTACCGGATTCAGGCTTCCACTTGTGCTGAACAATCTTCTATAAGATTCCTACAGGGCCCCAATAGAGTTCAGTTTGGGTTGTCTCTAGCAGGGACCAATTTAATCACACATCTTTGGTTTTTCATCTTTCAATTGCATCCTTCCAAACCCTATGCTCAAGTGTTCTGAAATCACTTCCAAAATCAAACAGCCTCCACAACTTCTTCTTTCATATTCTGTGCTTTTGTGAAGAACCTATGCTAAACTGAACCTATGCCGTAGCATACAACATCCTGGCCGCAGATTTCAAGCATTCCTCACTGTGCAGCTTGCTCCCCAGAGTCCAGCAAACACATATAATTGTGCTTCTTTGGTACTGGGAATTAATAGTCAGTAAAGACATCCCAGCTTCTTCTAGAACCATCCTCAAGTATGCTTTATGTGTATTAACATGAACATTTTTGTCTTAAATATTCCTTGATATTAATAACCACTGTATGATCAGATAGAAGTGCTCATGATAGAATGTGTTTTACAAGGTAAATACAGAAAACTACTCCTGTAGTGCCCTTGAATGACTGCTAATCAAATAGAAGGCAATAATAAGATCCTTAATAAGTTTGCATGGCTACTCTTCCCCAGAGATTCTTGCTCTCAAAGAGCCTCTTATAAAAAAATTTTTTTTTCTTTTCCTTTTTTTTTTCTTTTTTTTTTATTGTGAAAATACTGTACAGAGGGGTTACAATTACATGGGCAAGATAATGAGTACATTTCTTATCAAGCATTGTAGCCTCCTCCTTTGTTTCCCCTTCCCATCCTCCCCCCGCCCCCCCACTCCTCCCCCCCACTCCCCACTCCCACCCCTGCACCAAAGTTGTAAAGTTCGTTTTCGACATAACAACTTGTACATCTCATGTTGCAATGGGTCCACCTGTATCCCTATTTAAACTATTTGTTTTTCTCCTTCCCCTCCACAAATTATACCGACATCAAATACAGTGAAAACAGGGGTTACACTGTGGGGGAGGGACATACAAAGCAACAAAGAAATAATCTTCTAAGGCCTTTTATAAAAAATTTTTTGAGAGATATTAATTACACAAAGGTATTCTGTGCCAAGAAAGAAATACTCAGGAGGAGGACATCAGTAAAATCATAGTTCCAAGCCAGCCCAGGCAAAAAGTCAGTGAGATATCATCCCAACCAATAGCCGCATGTGTTGGTATACACCTGCCATCCTGCTATATGAAAGGCTATAGGCTTCCTGTATCATGATCCAGGCCAGCACAGGCATAATAAACACAAGACCCTGTAGCCAAAAATACTGAATCCAAAAGGATTTAGATGCATGTCTCAAATGTGCTTGGACCTGTCTAGCAAGCACAAGAGCCTTAGTTCAATCCTTACTACAAGAAGAATGGAAGGAAGGAAGGAAGGAAGGAAGGAAGGAAGGAAGGAAGGAAGGAAGGAAGGAGGGAGGGAGGGAGGGAGGGAGGGAAAAGGAAAGGAAAGGAAAGAAAAGAAAAGGAAAGGAAAGGAAAGGAAATATACAAGTAATGTCAGGAAGAAAACAAATAAGAAGGTCACCTCAGATGAGAAACACAGGAAAGGAAAGCAAGTGGAACTAGCTCCCCTGCCAGGCCCAGACTTTAACACCCTGCTTTTAAAACTGCCATGGAAGAAGATAGAAGGAGCTCACACCAGTTTCCCACTGTATTTTATTTTCTGTCTTCTGGTCAGCATATTTTTCCTTAAACAGAGTATGGTAAAAGAAAGGAGATTCATCAAAGCCCATGAGAAGAAAAATGTAAAAGCCTGCCGTCTGATGTTTTTAATAGAAAGCAAGAAGTGACTATGTTAGAAAGAAAGGACTTGGGAGCTGGGGGAGAGAAAGAGCCAAGCAGTCTGGGAAGGCAACATAATAAAAGAGGTGGTCAGGCTAGATAGAGAACTTTGGATCCCATGTAAAATAATTTACAGCATCCTGATGAGAGATAAGTCACCTTACCTTTGGTTGTGGTTTTGGCCTAACTCATGTATTACAACTGATGACTGGAAACTCAGCGCATTTGATTTATTTATCCATCAACTTCTTCAAGCCCAGACTAACCTAGAGGGATAACAGCCATGAGAAAACCATCTATCATTTTGAATTAAACACTTGTTACCAAACCGTGAAAATCAGGGTTTTGTTTTTTTCAATCTATGGCCAAGATCAATAATAAAAGACCACACTTTCAGAATGAGGTAACTGGATGGCAGCCACTAAATCTCCAGCCTTCCATGAACTTGAGTTTCAACTTTCAAAGACAATGAGATGTGGAGTTCGACAGCAAATGACCCAATAATCTTAATGTTGATGAGAAATTTGTTACTTGCTTAACTTAAAACATGGTTGCATGGCGAACATTTAAAAGGTTGTTTTGATTTTTGTCTTTAATACTTACTGATAAGTATGCAGAAAGAGGCTTACTTAGAGGCTTTTTATTACCATATTGCCTATTACTGCTTCTGTGTTTAAAAAAAAATCTGCTTATTGCAAGCTGGGTACAGTCAATTTGTGCATATTGGATTTAATTTTCTAGTAAGCAAATAAAAATGTCTAAATGCAATTTACAGATCTTCTTTTTTTCCCAAATACTGTGTATGTACTCAGATTTCTAGTGCCATCTGAATGACCCCATGCTGAAAAGATTTCATTTTGCAACTTCTAAAATATATACAGAACTCATTAGGTGAAAGAAATGAAAGTCATAATTTATATAGGAAAGAAAATACTCCAATCATAGCCTAATGATTTTATATAAGCAATATGTTCCTACTTCAAGAGCCTGACTACAAAATGAAGTCACATTTTCTTTGGTATACCAAAACTATTATATTCAACCCTTCCCTAGTTATAGATACTGACTACCACTTCTGTTCCCTCCTTCAAATGACCTTCAGCTCTTTCTGAGACTGTCCTAGGAGGCTGCTAGCTACCTGTGAATTCGGAGACAAGTTCCTTAACTCTGCTTGCCAATGTCCCACCAGCTACCAACAAAACATGTGATGCAGCTGACCTCTGCCAGTCACTGCTGCTGTTGTTAGTGTACTGGCCCTTTTGAAAGGACATGGTACAGGCAAAGACCTCTGTTAAACTCCCCAAAATGTCAACAATCTGTCATTAAACAGAGTTATGTGTATTGTAGCTCACTACAAGAAGAAGGGGGGATGTCAGTATAACTTGTGGAGGAGATGGGGAAAAACCAGCTGTTTAAGGATACAGGTGGACCTGTTGCAACAATGAAAAGTACAAGTTGTCATGTCCAAAACGAGCTTTACAACGTCGGTGCGGGGGGGGGGGGGGGAAGGGGGGGAAGGAGAAGGATTGGGATTGGGGGGGAGGGGGGAGGCTGGGAAGGGATGTGAAGGGTAAACAAAGGAGGAGGCTGCAATGCTTGGTAAGAAATGTACGCATTATTCTGCCCATGTAATTGTAACTCCTCTGTACAGTATGTTCACAAATAAAATTAAATTAAATTAAAAAAAAAAAGAAAAGAAATGGTAAGAAAATAGAGTCTTAGCAGCACAGGTAACAAATATTCCACAGAGTGGTTTAGGAGCATTGCCCAGAAACCTCACAAATGACAACAAGCAGGGTTTTCAATCATCATTTTGGATATAAAATGTGTCCTATAAGCAGCAAACAGACTGGACTACTAAAATTATATATCAACCACAACAACAAAAAATACCAGCTTTACTCAAATACCCAGAGGAAATATTGTAAATAAAGAGGTATATGCCCTGCTGCTTTTAAAAAGAGAGTAAGGAAGCAGAGTAGGAAGGAATGACAGTAACAGAGAAAACCCAATGGATGACCAAAGGCAAGGAGGGAAAATCTTTTTGCCCTCAAAGTGAAAAATCTCCTTCTATTTTAAGGAACACTCCCTTCCTTTAAAGAATCTCTCAGATGAGTCATTGGTATAAGATCATATTCTCCAGGGATATTTTCTTTCCAAAGAATAAGCTTCTAAAGCACTGATAAGAAGCTGGGGAGTACAATCTGAGTGAAAGGAATGAGAACCAAGCCTTTCCAAATGCCTTGTCTGTTGTGGTCTACAGAACCTGCGCAACATGGCACATAATAAAGACTCTCACTTAGTGGGGATAAATTGGCTCAAACCTGTTTTTTCTCCTTCCAGGCTTCTTAGGGCAGCTTGTATGTAGCCATTGGCTTCACAAAGCTGCTGTTTTGCCTTAAGATGATATATCTCAAGGGTAGAGAAAAAGGACATTAGGGTGCTTTAAAAAACTTTTCAGCTTTCAGAGTAAAGTTATAGTTATGTACTTTCAGTCAGGCTAGATAAAGATATATATGAATAGCTCCTGTTTTATTGTTTGCCCATTTAAAATGCAAATGATAATACCAAGAATTATCAAAGTCTACACTCCAGATGTTCTCTTTTTTTTTTTTTTTTTTTTTTTTTTTTTTTGTCGGTCATGGGGCTTGAACTCTGGGCCTGGGCGCTGTTCCTCAGCTCTTCAGCTCAAGGCGAGCGCTCTACCACTTGAGCTACAGCGCCACTTCCGGTTTTCTGGTGGTTTATTGGAGATAGGAGTCTCACGGTCTCTCTTGCCCGGGGTTGGCTTTGAACCGTGATCCTCAGATCTCAGCCTCCTGAGTAGCTAGGATTACAGGCATGAGCCACCAGCGGCCCGGCTGATGTTCTCATTTTTCATGTTGCCTACATTTATGTAGATTGCTACATTTATCCTCTCCTACACAGCTCTGAATTTATTCTACCACATAGTTCACCTTATGAAAACTCCTACTTGTTTCTTCAATAATTTTGTTTCATATATTTAAAGAGAATCAAAAAATTAACTCTTGTTTTCCTAAGTAATGAGGAAAACAGGTCTTCATTTCCATATCCCAGAAGTCAAAGTTATGTAGAAATAAATTAACAGCATAAAGTGGCAGACGACCTATTTATGAAGCTACAGTGATAGGTCTGTAAAAACAACATTGCCCTAGTTGTCCTCAAGAGCATGGTAAAGCCCCTAAAGACAGGAACTAAGGTGCTTTGATTGGTTCAAATCCCATATGAGATGGCTTAATTCAGTCTTGAACCAAAGGGAAAGTGCGCGCGCGCGCGCACACACACACACACACACACACACACACATCTTCTGTCTTTCTAGCTGAAATGAAAGCAGAGCTGCTAGCCATAAACCACAGGATGCAGCTTCAAGCAGAAGAAGGATAGACTTACTCCTCATTCATGTACTCAACAACTATTAGAAACTAATAGGTGCAAACACCGTACTAACGCTGGAAAGGAAGAGGGTCTGCACTGCTAACTCCTGCCTTGATGAAGACCTGCATTTCAAAGAACAGAAGCCTCCTCCCCATTTCCTGGTGATTCCACAAAAAGAGTGATTTTAACACTGATAATAATAATAATAAAAATTGCATGAGATATCTTTATCTAATAACACTGTAATATGCAGTCATCTGATTAAAACTGGTATTTCCTATTGATAACTTCAGGAGTCCAGTGTATTTGTTACTTATGAAGTATACTGAGAGAATCCTTATATCTAAAGCATATGGCAAACACTTTACCTAACACTAGGGGTTGTAGAATGCTAGCTCTGTTTGTGCTATGAATGTACTGGCTAATGTAACTGTTCTAGGTATGGATTTCAGGTACACCTGGATAGAGCAGTCAACAGACTTTCTCTCACTTCATGTTGGGACTTTGCTCGAGATTGTTTTCATTCTCAAGAGGTCTCATGAGGCCACCTATACCTCCAGACTTAAATGGTACCTGCTTAAGGATTCCTGTGGAAATACAGTCTTTTCCAAAACATTAAAGCAAAAGTCCTAGAGCTGACTTAGTCTGACAGGGGTCACATTCTCATTACAGATATGCTACTTAGCCAGGTGGGTAGACAGAGTGTGAGAAGGATGTTCCTGGTTTTAAAAGGTGAGGGGGTGGGAATGGGGTGCTGTTCAAGAAAGGATGCATCTAAAAACTGAGATGCCAGCAAAGTGCTGGTGGCTCACATCTGTAAGCCTAGCTACTCAGGAGGCTGACATCTGAGGATCGAAATTCAAAGTCAGCCTGTGCAGGAAAATCCTGAAGATGCCTATCTTTAACCAAAAAGCCAGAAGTGGGGCTGGGAAGGTGGCTCAGTGGTAGAGCACTTGCCTTGCATGCCTGAGGCCCTGGGTTCAATTCCTCAGCACCACATAAGCAAAAAGAAAAAAAGCCGGAAGTGGCACTGTGGCTCGGGTGGTAGAGCGCTAGCCTTGAGCTGAAGAGCTGAGGGACAGCGCCCAGGCCCAGAGTTCAGGCCCCTCAACCAGACCCCCCTCCCAAAAAAAAAGCCAGAAGTGGAGCGTCTTTAGCTCGAATGGTAGAGTGTCAGCCTTTAGTAAAAAAGCTACAGGACAGCTCCCAGGTCCTGAGTCCAAGTCCCAGTTCTGGACGTGTGCACACATGCACACATGTGCACATACATACATGAAAACCACAGAAATGCACACCTACTACAGCAACTTTACAAAGTGGAGTGTGAAAAAGCTAAAAACAAAGAAAAGTCTGTGAGACTCTTTTTTTTTTTTTTTTTTGGTCTGTCTTGGGACCTGAATGCTGTCCCTGAGTGTTAAAGACCAGCATTCTACCACTTTGAGCCATAGTGCCATTTCCAGTTTTCTGGTGGTTCATTAGAGATAAGAGTCTCACAGAGTTTCCTGCCCAGGCTGGCTTTGAACTGTGATCCTCAGATCTCAGCCTCCTGAGCAGCTAGGATTACAGGAGTGAGGCACAAGTGCCTGGTTTTCTGTGAGACTCTTATTTCCATTTAACCCCCAGTAATCTGGAAGTGGTACTGTGGCTCAAAGTGGTAGAGCCCTCACCTTGTACTAAAGAGCTTAGAGACAGTGTTAAGGCCCTGAGTTCAAGCCCCACAGCCAACAAAAATCAATCAATCAGTCAATCAATAACTGAACCAGGTTTGGAGAACCACAAGATAAAACTGATACAAAGAAGAATAATGGACAGAGTATATACAGAGGACTGAGGACACCAAAGGGAGAGATTGAAATTACTTAATAGAGGAGCCCTACATATCTGAGTCCTTTGAGTATATGTGCTCTCACTCTTGGTGGCTGCAGCTATTTCTGTATTTGATAGGTTTGGTGCTTGGACATAAGCTCTCTTAGCCAGTGATACTTCAGACAGTGAAGGTGACAGTGGGAAGGAGGGTGGAGTGTGGTGGGGTGAAGTGACTAAATGTGAAGCTGCTGAGAAAATTGCAGACAGGAACTTACCAACCCTGCTACAATACAATGGTTGGCTGGGTTGAGAACTGCAAGGGTGATACATTGCAGCCACAGGAAGCAAAGGAGAAAGAGCAAGCCTGTCCTCCACAGCAGGTCACCTCCCTAGGGGACCCTGTCCACACACTGAGTGACTTCATTTCCATCATTCTCAATTTCCTCCCCTGTGAAGGGGACTCACATTGTCATGGAGTTATTGGAGAAGTCCGTGAAATGAGGTACACTGTGGACTTTCCACAAATAGCTAACTTTCATTATTATTAATACAGGAAGAGTGGAGGAGATGGAGAAAGTTAGAGTTAACTGTTTTTGTTTTGTAAAGGAGGTGGAGGTAGACAATAGTGAATTGTTGGAACTAGGTTAAGTCTGAATACATATCTTCTAGAAACACTGTATTTGATGTGGAGGAGTTGGAAGAATATTTTGGACTTGCCTTCAGAGAAGAGGGCTAAAGAATCAAGAGAATAATATTGTAGTAAGGCCATGCAATTTAATTAAATTTTTGCTGATCATCTTTGAGCAAAGAAAAATGGCAAATGGAAAGAAACCTCTAGTTCTCAAAGTCTAGCCTAACCAGAAGCAGGGAGAGAAGGGGTTTACCCAAACATAGACTGCAGAGTCCTGCCCCCGGAATTCCCAGCTCTGTAGGTCAGAAGTAAATTGCACTAGGGGGGAGGGGGGTATGATTGGGTGGGGGGGAGGGGGGAGGCTGGGAAGGGAGGTGAAGGGTAAACAAAGGAGGAGGCTGCAATGCTTGGTAAGAAATGTATGCATTATCCTGCCAATGTAATTGTAACCCCTCTGTACAGTATGTTCTCAAATAAAATAAAATAAAAATTAAAAAAAAAAGAAGTAAATTGCACTAAAAGTGGACCCCAGCCTATCACCATGCACCAACATCAACTCAAAATGGATTAAAGAGCTTAACATCAAACCTGAATCTCTGAAACTACTGCAGGACAGAGTAGGGGAGACACTTGAACTTACAGGCACAGGAAGGAACTTCCTGAACAGAGTCCCAGGGTCACAACAAATTGGAGAGAGACTCGACAAATGGGACTACCTTAAAATAAAAAGTTTCTGCACAGCTAAAGCTATAGCAACCAAGCTAGAAAGACAACCAACTAAGTGGGAAAAAATATTTACCAGCAATATATCAGACAAGGGGTTAATATCTACTATATACAGAGAACTCAAGAAACTAATCCCTCCCAAACCTAACAAACCAATTACTAAATGGGCAAGGGAAGTAAAGAGAGACTTCTCAGAAGAATAGATAAAAATGGCAAAGCAACACATGAGGAAATATTCACCATCCCTGGTTGTGAAGGAAATGCAAATAAAGACAACCCTGAGATACCTCCTTCCCCAGTCAGAATGGCCCACATCCTCAAGTCAGCCAAGGACAAATGCTGGGGGGGATGCGGAGAAAGAGGAACCCTATTACACTGCTGGTGGGAATGTACACTTATACAACCACTTTGGAAAGCAGTCTGGAGGGTCCTCAGAAAGCTAAATATTGACCTCCCTTATGACCCAGTCATACCACTTCTAGGCATCTATCCTGAACAACAGGAACCAGGATAGAAGGACACATGAACCTTCATGTTTATTGCGGCACTGTTCACAATAGCCAGGATGTGGAAACAACCCAGATGCCCCACCACAGATGAGTGGATCAAAAAACTGTGGTATCTGTACACAATGGAATATTATGCAGCCATTAGAAAGGACAAAATAATGGCATTTGCAGGGAAATGGAATGAGCTAGAAGAAATCATGTTGAGCAAGGTAAGCCAAGTACAAAGAGACAAACAGCACATGGTCTCCCTGATAAGTGGATGTTAAATCCAAAATGTAAGGTGACACGACAAAATTAACAAGACTTAAGAAACAAAGGACTTCTACTCATCTGGTCGTATCACTACTAAATAACGCCATGCTGCTGATCACATATATGGTATATATGTGCACACTGGAGGGAAACCAGGAGGATGATACAGAACTAGAGGGAATCAGGGAAAACCATACAACAGTGGGACCCATCAGCTGCACTGGACATTGATCAAAATGAACTAAGCAACTCAATGGCAGCGATGGGAGGGAGGGAACAAGTGGGAAAAGGGAACAGCTGATGCTATGCAAAACAACTGAAATGTACATATCACCCAATGTGGAAGAAATAACTGTATTGCAAAGCTCATAGACCTCACAAATGTTATAGACCATGATAGACAATTTGCCCCATGAAAGTTAGAATGTGTTTGTGACTTTAACTAAGCATCGCTATCCCACAATACTGTGAAATTTGGGAAATAATGTAACCACTTAATCACAATAAAGAATTTGAAAAAAAAAAAAAAAAAGAAGTAAATTACAACTCAGAAAGCTGCCCAAAGCCACCTCGCTAATAAGGTTCCAGAACTATCCAGTTCTAAAGCTGCTACCTTTTCCACCACAGTATGCCTTCCACCTCTATCAGCAAAGTCAGGAGGACAAAGTGAAACTTAATTGGAGAAGAGAGGCGTATGGTTTATGTTGAGATTCGAAGGACCCTCCAGATGGCAACTGGCAAGTTTATCTTCCAGGCCAGGCCCACCTCCTGCAACCCAGTGCTCAGCTTCCAGTCCAGCATCTGCAGCTTCCACCCGGATGTTAACTGTTAATGTGACCCTCTTGGGACATCACCCTCAAGTTCTCTCCCTTCTTGGCAGATGGCACCTTTGTCTTGGCAAATGTTCAAGTCAAACACTGTTCTGCTCCCCGTTCACACATCTAACCCATCAGCAATCATGATGGCTCCATCTTTAACTCAGATTTCCAGTTGTTCACCCCTTCCACACCCACCACTCTAACCTAAGCCCTAGTAGCTCTAACCTTGGTTCCCACAACCCTGTATTCTCTGCTCCCACTTTTGTTGCTCTGGAGTTCCTGTTCACCTTTACAGCAGAGTGAATCTTGCAAAATCTGAAGCAGACAGTAACCCTTTCTGCAACCCTCCTGTAATTCCTCATGTTACTCAGAAAGTCCTGGTCCTATGGGATACTGACCTCTACCCTAAGACCCCACTCCCACCTCATCATACAGCCCAGTAGTCTTTTCTTCTCTTCTTAACACCACACAGACCTCTTTGCTTTCCACAAATGAGTCTCTCAGACTCATTATTGTGTTAGGGCCCTGCAATGGCTCATCTCTCTACCTGGGGTTCCTGTCCCACTAGACAGCCAAGTCTTTGTTCAAATGTCACCTTCTTTTTAAAAATTACAATTGTTACATCAATGCAGACCAGCAAAGACCAAGACCATTTTTTAGAGAGATTAAAGGAGTTTATTGCCAGTTTATTGCATAAAACCAGAACCAGGCTAGGGCAAGGAAGAAACTCAGATTCAGAGGGAGTGGAAACCTTGGGTTTTATGCAAGCTGATTACACACAAAATAGATATTAATCAGATCTACAAAGAAAAAGGGTCAGGCAGGCTGACATTGACTTCTAACCAGGTGGGCAATTCTTTTCTAGTTGTGCATAGTTTTCTAGTTCTGTATAGTTATTTTAAGAATGCCTGCGGGCTTCCCCTCTTGATTCAGATTGCCCCACCTAGTCTGCCCCCAACCCACATTCCAGAACAGCCGATGGGAGCCACTGGATGCTGGAAAGTCTCTTTGCCTGGGGAGGGAGGGGTAACTGTCTACTTCACAGTCACACTAACTCTCCAGAATCGTGGTCCCTATTCACTCCATTTTTTTTTCTTTCTTTTCTCTCTTTTTTTTTTTGTTCCCTCTTCATAACCAAAAGACTATGCAATGTACCTGTTGCAATGTTTGTTTATTTTCTCTCCCCCACACTAAGCAATATGAATAGAGGGACGTTTGAATTTTGCACACTGAAGGATCTGACTGACTTTGCAGAGAGGTGGAGCACCATGAATACTTGTGAAATGGACAGGAGCACAGCTGTGCCCTGGAACCTGAGCACCAGTCATGCAAAGTTAGGACAACAAGATCAAAGAGATGGAAGTCAGAGCTGGAGCTGAGGGAGGTGGTATGGATCCTGGGAACACAGTAGGTAGAAGGTTTGTCTGTAGGGAGGCACAATGGGCTAAAAGGAGAGACAAAGAGAACAAAGCCCAGAATTCAAAATAAAAGATGTTTTCTTACCACATTCCTCAAAAAAGAAGTAGAAGGTAAAGGAAAACTGAGAGATTCTTTTCCCTTGTGTAACCTTAAAACTGTGTCACTTACCAACTTAATGTTGTCAGTACTGGAGGCATTGAGCTCAAGGCCTAGGATAAACAGGACTAGCTTCTGTCCTAAGAACCCCTGTCAGCTCTCTTAGCTGGATTTGGTGGCTCAAGCCTATAATTCTAGCTACCTGGAAGGCTAAAATAGGAAAGATCGTGGTTTGAGGCCAACTTAGGCATAAAAACTGGTGAAACTAGCCAGGTGGTGGCTCACACCTGTAATCCCAGCTACTCAGGAGGCTAAGATATGAGGATCGCAGTTCAAAGCCAGCCCAGGGAAGGAAAGTCTGTGAGACTCTTATCTCCAATTAACCACCAGAAAACTGGAAGTGGCACTGTGGCTCAAGTGGTAGAGTGCTCACCTTGAGCTAAGAGTTCAAGGATAGTGCCCAAGCCCAGAGTTCAAGTCCCACAACTGAAAGAAAGGGAAAAAAAATGGTGAGGCTCTATTTTAACCAATAGTTGGGGTACAGTGGCACACACTTGTCACTATAGTAATAAAAGGAAGTACAAATAGGAGGCTATCTCAAAAATAATGTAAAACGAGACTGGGGTAGAGGTTCAAGAAGTAGAGTACCTGCCTAGCAAGCATGCCTCTCTGAGTTTAAGCCATAATACAGAAGAAAAAAAAAAAAAGAAAAGAAAAGTCAGGGTCTTTTATCAGAAAAAGGGAAATGGGTACAAAAGAATCTTCCTATTTATGTAACAATTCTCTTAGGGTCTCATAAGAAGTAAAGGTTAGGCAGGAAACTGGCTGAAATCTGAGGATTGAGGTTCAAAAAAAAAGTTTTTGAAACTTATCTCCAATTAACAGCAAAAGGCCAGAAATAGAGGTATGACTCAGTAGTAGAGCACCATTCTCTTGAGCATAACCATCAAAGGGAAAGAGCATGAAGCCCTGAGTTAAAGCCCTCCTAATACTGGCACAGCCATGAATAGCAGGAAAGGTAAGCTAGGTACATGTGGCTAACACTTGTAATCCTAGCTACCTCAGGAGGCTAAGATCTGAGGATCAAAATTCAACACCAGCCAGGACAGACAAATCCTAGAGACGCTTTCTCGATTAACCAGCAAAAAGCTGAAACTGGAGCCATGGCACACATGGTAGAGCCAAGGCTGCATGGCCTGCCTTTTTTATTTTTTTTTTTTTTAACCCTGGAGAATAAAATTCTTTTCTTAGGTACAGGAAATGAAGAGTGAGGAGAGGGTTTGTCTGTCACTGTTGTGAGTCAACCTTTGAAAGAGCACTCTGTGTCTGCCACTGAAGTAGAAAGAAGACAACAAACTTAGCCCTGAGAATATATTTGCTATCTTCACATAGAGGGCACAGAACAGAACCAAGCCAAATGTCTAATTCTGTTTTTATTAATTAAACAGCAAGAATCTGATTAAGTTGTGAACTGCAAGCGTTACTCTCTTCCCTCCTTAAATCTCCAGACCTCTGGGATGTGAAGGGTAAACAAAGGAGGAGGCTGCAATGCTTGGTAAGAAATGTACGCATTATCCTGCCCACGTAATTGTAACTCCTCTGTACAGTATGTTCACAAATAAAATAAAATTAAATTAAAAAAAAATCTCCAGACCTCTTTTGTAACTATAGTCTTCTCAATACCCTTCCTCTATACTGGTATTTCCATTTGGCACCAGCACCCTGAGATTCACTTATCTTACCACACTTCTGCTTCCCCTAAAATACCACTATCCCTGCGCTCTTTTCTGAGCCATCTTTATGCTAGGAGCCTGGGTTATATTCTATATATTTTAGCTCGCCTTCCTATTCCTATTCCTCTTATTGTTAAGGACATTTTTATAACTTTTATACAAGAATGTATTTTGTATTTCCTGTAGCAAAATACCTCTGTCCTTTTAGATACAGTTATATGTCTGCTTGTCTTTATCTTTCCATGAGTATACAGTATTTTGGATGATTTATACATTACATACTTCAAATTTTTGTTTCATATAGCTCTTTCATACTTTTTTGTGCATACATGTAAGAAAGATTTTGGAATAACAACTAGTGGGAGAATAAAAAGTTAAAAGATAAATAAAGTTACAGGTCACATAAATGAGTGAGCATTTAGGGAGCATCTTTATATAATTTTAAAAGTAGTAAGGAGGCTGGGAAGGTGGCTCAGTGGTAGAGTGCTTGCATTGCATGCATGAGGCCCTGGATGGATTCTTCAGCACCACATAAACAGAAAAAGCCAGAAGTGGCACTGTGGCTCAAGTAGAGTGCTAGCCTTGAGCTGAAGAGCTTAAGGACAGCACCCAGGTCCAGAGTTCAAGTCCCACAACTGACCAAAAAAAAAAAAAAAAAGTAGAAAGGAAAGCAAAAATATTGTAATTTTGGCAAATTTCAGCACACCATCATAAGCTAAGGCTGTATGAATTCTAATCTATTTTTCCCTTCCTCTCATTTAGTCACAAATTCTGCTTTCATTTCAGTGTTAGCAGAAAAATGGATATGACATTGTAGGAGTGTGTGTGTGTGTGTGTGTGTGTGTGTGTGTGTGTGTGTGTGTGTGTGTGTGTGTGTGTTTGTGTGTTGTGTGTGTTCTACTTAGCTATATAGAAAAAAAATCTGCCAATCTACCCTATTATTGCTATAACCCTGTCCCCTGCAGTCCAACACTCTCTCCTGCTCCTGAAATAATTGTCACCTGTTATATTCAAGTAAGAATTTTCACATGACAATCCACTCAGGCAAATGGAATTTTCTAGACACTTCTAATATAGTGTTTGTTAAATTGATGATGGTCAACATTTTATCCTTAGCAATTTGGTGAGGAACTGCTTGCTATCCTCTATGAAGCAAATATACCATAGGTTATTATTTTTTATTTGAAAGTTTGTTTTAATATGAGCTGAAAATCTAAATATGCAAACTCAAGTCTCTAGGTCTGCATGCATTGTAAATGTTATTTGTTTCAACAATTTCCTTTCAGAGTACTACTTCGGTGTGCTTTAGAGTAGGTAATTCTTCCACTTTCATCAATTTCCTCTATAAAAAGAATCTAAAGAATAAATGGCTTAAAAATGCTACTTCCAGGTTATTTCAACAATAAACATGCATGAAGAAGAAACATTCAATTTTCAAAGATAGGAAATGCGATGTTACCTAGCTTTCTAGGATTCTTTCTTTCCATTTTTGTTTTTGTTGTTCCTAGAACTCTTCTCTCCTTTATTTTATTTTTCCCCCATTGGAAAATTCTGCCAGATAAAAGGACTAGAAGGTTCCCTGTGCTTTCAAGACTCCTTTCACCATTTAAAAGGAGCCTTATATGAGAGGCTGTTGACATCCTACCCAGATAAATCCCCCATAGCTGCCCCATTGTCCAGAGACAGGACTGGCTGCTAATGCTTGCAGCTGCTTTCTTCTCGGCCCTCGGCTAGGCCAGACAAGCGAGCCTTCTGACCTGCAAGGCTCTGTCCTCCAGTTCCTATAGTGATAGCCCCCCAGCCAATGACTGGCTGGCATAAAGGTACTAGAGGCAAGTCCCCTTTGGCCTCAAGGGGACCTCAGTTGATGGTGTAATTTGTGTTTCAAATTTCCGCCCCCCCCCAGGGGAAATTTGCATGCTCTTTCCAGCTCTTCTACTTCCTCTGGGAACATTTCTACAGTAAAACATCCAATAAGAATCTTTGCCCAATAATCTGCTTCTAAGAAACTTGACTTTAGACAAGAGATTTCTTCAAAAGAACAATTCATGCCTTGGGGACTTGAGTTAAACCTTAGAAACTAATGCTATCATGCTTTTCAGTATTTGTTATATAAAAGCTTACTTAATAGCTATAATTTTTAATAAGTATGATATTGATATCTGCTACATTATTTATACCTATAGTAGTATTTAACATATGACATCAGAAAATCCTCTAGGGAAAGCTTTTACTCCAAAAGAAAAAAAAAACTAAAAACATTTTTTTAAAAAATGGGGTGGGACTCCATTTGTAATAGCCCCACAAAAAATAAAATACCTAGGAATTAACTTAACTAAAGAAGTGAAGGACCTCTACGATGAAAACTTTAAAATCTTGAAAAAGGAAATCAACACAGAACTTAAAAAATGGCAAAACCTCCCATGCTCCTGGATTGGCAAGATTAACATCGTGAAAATGGCAATACTTCCCAAGGCTATCTACAAATTCAACGCGATACCTATCAAAATTCCACCCTCATTCTTCAAGGAAATAGAAGAGGCAATCCAAAAATTCATATGGAACAATAAAAGACCCCGAATAGCAAAAACGCTCCTCAACGGAAAGAACACTGCTGGAGGAATATCAATACCAAATTTCAAACTCTACTATAAAGCCATAGTAATCAAAACAGCTTGGTATTGGCATAAGAACAGACCTCAGGACCAATGGAATAGAATTGAAAACCCAGAAATGAACCTACAGACCTATAGCCATCTAATCTTCGATAAGGAAGCTAAAACAATAGAATGGAAGAAAGACAGCCTCTTCAGTAAATGGTGCTGGCAAAATTGGTTAACTACATGTAGAAAACTAAAGCTAGATCCTTATATATCACCCTGCACCAGAATCAACTCCAAATGGATCAAAGACCTTGAACTCAAAGCAGACACTCTGAAAACATTACAGGATGGAATAGGAGAAACCTTAGGTCTCCTTGGCTCAGGCCAAAATTTTCTGAATAGAGACCCGGAAACACAACAAATCAAAGAAAGGTTGGACAAATGGGATTGCATAAGGTTGCAGAGCTTCTGCAGGGCAAATGACATAGCTAGCAAGATCAATAGAAAGCCCACCGATTGGGAGATCTTTACTAGCCATACAACGGACAAGGGTCTCATATCTAAAATATACTTGGAACTCAAAAAATTAAACCACCCAACAACAAATCCTCAAAGAAACAACTGCCCAATAAATAAGTGGACGAAAGACTTAAAGAGAAGCTTCTCTGAAGAAGAAAGAAGGATGGCCAATAGACACATGAAGAAATGTTCAACATCCCTAGCCATAAAAGAAATGCAAATCAAAACAACATTGAGATATCACCTCACTCCAGTTAGAACAGCAAAAATCAAGAACTCTAACAACAACAGATGTCGGAGGGGATGTGGACAGAAAGGAACCTTACTTCATTGTTGGTGGGAATGTAAACTTATTCAATCACTTTGGAAAGCAGTATGGAGGTTCCTCAAAAGACTTCACATAGAGCTCCCCTATGACCCAGCAATCCCACTTTTGGGCATTTACCCAAATGTTTACAAACAAGACCACACTAAAGCTACCAGCACAACTATGTTTATTGCAGCATTATTTACCATAGCTAAGATATGGAACCAACCCAGATGCCCCTCAGTAGATGAATGGATCAAGAAAATGTGGTATATATACACAATGGAATTCTATGCCTCCATCAGAAAGAATGACATTTCCCCATTTGTTAGGAAATGGAAAGGCTTGGAAGTGAAGTAAGCCAGGCCCGAAGAAACATAGGTCCCATGGTTTCCCTTATTTGCAATATCTAGTATAGGTATGAGTCAAGTGGAAAAGGTCAGATAATGTGATGTTAGGAAAACGAACCCTTAAATATGTATTTTAATGTTTTCGTTTCTTTCATGCATGTGTTTCTAAAGCATTTATAAGATTATTTCTTTGTTGCTTTGTATGTCCCTCCCCCACAGTATAACCCCCGCTTTCACTATATTGATGTCAGTATACCATGTGGAGGAGATGGGGACAAACAAGTCGTTTAAGGATTCAGGTGGACCTGTTGCAACAATGAGAAGTACAAAATGTCATGTCAAAACCAGCTTTACAATGTCGGTGTGGGGGGGGAGGGGGGTATGATTGGGTGGGGGGGAAGGGGGAGGCTGGGAAGGGAGGTGAAGGGTAAACAAAGGAGGAGGCTGCAATGCTTGGTAAGAAATGTATGCATTATCCTGCCCATGTAATTGTAACCCCTCTGTACAGTATGTTCTCAAATAAAATAAAATAAAATAAAAAGAAAAAAAAAAGAAAAAAAATGGGGTTGGAGGCTGGAGGTATAGTTCAGTGGTAGAATCCTTGCTCTATCATTCTGACGTTCTGAGTTCAATCCCCAGCACTCAGACAAACAAACAAACAAACAAATGGAATTTTAAAATAAGGTAAAGGATTTCACTGATAATATTTAGAAGCAAGTAAAGTAGAAAAGACTCACCAATTAAAAATATTCTGCTCTGAGTAGCAATTAGGCTGTGTATAGAACAGCAATTCTGTTTCTAAGAGTAGATTAAATTTATATCTCCAGGAGGGGGGACCAAGATGGCGACGGGGCAGTAGGGAAATGCCACAGCTCTCTCCAACCAAAAAGAGAGTTCGAGTTCCAACGCTTAATCTCCCCAAGAGACCGACAACAACAAAAAGACGAACACTCGGAGAAAAACCAGAGGCGGAGAATAACAAAAAAAGAAAGAGAGGAAAAGAATTTCAAAACAGAGAAAAGCGAAGACCCCTCCCCCAACCTTTACTGGCCGCGCGGCAGTGCGCCAAGCCGCCGGCCAGCCGGCCCCGGCGGGGGCTGGGGGAGCCCCAGAGAAACAGCAGAGACACAGGGGGCCACTTTCAGAACATCAGGTACTGGTTTGCAGAACAGCAGATCGCCAGGAACAGAGAAACCTACCAGCCGGGAGTCTCCACGAGGATCCCACCCCCACCCCTCACTCTCCACCCGAGCAGAGAGGCTCCATCCCGCCAAAGCCGCTCGGCATCAGCAGAGTGACAAAAGGACCTGCGGCAGACCACCCGGCCCACCTGATCGCGATCGCAACGATCCAGCACTCTCCACCCGAGCAGAGAGGTTCCATCCCGCCAAAGCCGCTCGGCGCCAGCAGCGCTGGCAAAGGGTCCTGTCTGCAGACCACCCGCCCGCCCGATCACGATCGCAACAACCCGGTGGGGTCACTTGGGCCCCAGAGGTACCGAGAAGAAGCTGCCTGAGCGTGGACACTCTTGACCCAACAGCTTCGACAGAGGCAGAGACAGAAAAGAATCACACAGAGCCACCACCGCCCAACCCAGCGCGGATTGCAACAACAACTGACGACCTACACCACACAGAAACAACCAGCTCCAGGGTGAGTACCCCACAGGGGAAGTGTATCCCTCAAGGGAGACCAGAACTGGAGGGAATCCCCAGACCCTGACCTAGACTCCCTACCCCAGCACCCGGACCACAGGACCCACTAAAACTGGGAACTGTTTGAGAGCTCCACCAGCCCGTGGAGCACACTCAGCTGGCCAGGCTAGAGCAAGAGCACCCCTGGAAGGGAGCTTAAATGCCCAAGCCAGGAACAGCACCCCTGGGTCAAGACTACCAACAGTAGAAGAAATTTGAACTGTGTCCCCCAGGCTGTATAACCTAGGTGGTATACACATCAGCACAGGCCTAACGAGTGCGCTCCAGGCTGCATAACCTAGGTGGTATACACATCAGCACAGGCCTAACAAGCGCGCTCCAGGCTGGGGCCGGAACCAGGCCCGGGGATCCGGCGCCTGAACAACACAACCAACTCCTCCCAATTGAAGTAAAAAGCTGAGCATACGCCTCAACAGAGGGGAGAAAACCAGGAAACAACACTCCCCCAGGAAGCACGCCTGTGACAACAAAAGACCTGGAGGCCCAGGACAAGAGAAGCCCAAACCCCACCAAAACTCCACCCATATACCCTAGACTGGGAATTGGGCAACACAGGCTGCCAGCACCTGATAGTAAGCAGGAGCTCAGACTGTTAAGGCGGCTCAGCAATAGAGTGATAGTCTTGGATGTATGAGGCCCTGGATCTGATTCCTCAGCATCACAAAAGCAAAAAGGGTCAGAAGTGGTGCTGTGGCTCAAATGGTAGGGTGCCAGCCTTGAGCTGAAAAGCTGAGGGACAGCACCCAAACCTAGAGTTCAAGCCCACAACCAGCCCAAAACAAATAAACAAAAACAAATCAGGAGCCCATAGCAGACTCCAGCATTTGGGAGAGTGCATCCAGAGCATCTGTTCTTCACAAGAGCACCCGTAGGAGCAAACACAAGCAGTCTAGGCTGCTCAACCCTTCCAAAGGCGGGAACTGCCAGCAATCTACAGCAGAGAGCTGAGAATCCTAAGTAAGTCAGAATAGCAGCTGGAAATAGGCTCCCAACAGAACCCAGATCAGGCACAGACTCTCTCTACCAATACAGAATCAGCAACCAAGCAAAGACAGACACACCAAAACAAAATTGAAGAGCAGTCTCCTGAACCTCCATGTGAAAATCACAGAGAAAAATCACAAGGTTTACTACCACCCAGGACAGCAAGCTCACCTCAAAAGCCAGCAGCCACACAGGGGAGAGCCCCAGTGGGAGCAAAGCAGGAATGGAAGACAAAGGCTACTTCCAAGGGTTGCTGGAGGCAATGACTCAAGAAATAAAGCGAGAAATTGATCAGAAATTGAAAGAGCACAAGGATGAACTATCCAAAGAGATACAGGGTATCAAACAAGAGATGCATGCAAAAATAGAAGCTGCACAAACCTCAGTAAGAAGTGAGATAAACGCCAAATTAGAGGTAATGCATACCTCATTGAGAGGTGAGATCAGTACTCTGAGAACCAACATTGAATCCATAAAGGGATCCATTTCCTCCATGCAAACCACAATAGAAGCCACTGTCAACAGAGTGAATGAAATGGAAGGTCGAGTGTCAGATACAGAAGACAGAATACACCAACTGGACCAAAAAGTGACAGATATGGAAAAAACACTCAAATTAAACCAAAGGGATATTCAAGAGCAAGCAGATAATGCTAAAAAATTTAACCTTCGCATAATTGGAGTGGACGAAGGTGAGGAATTCCAGAGCAAGGGAATGCACCACCTATTTAACAATATAATCAATGAAAATTTTCCCCACCTCAAAAACGACCATCTTAACTACATCACAAAAGCTTATCGAACACCCAACAAGCAAGACCCCAGGAGAAACACTTCTAGACACATTATAGTAAAAATGATAGATCTGAATAATAAGGAAACAATCCTGCATGCAGCAAAAATGAAGAAGGAGCTATACTACAATGGGAAAAAAATAAGAATTACTGCAGATCTCTCCACACAAACAATGAATGCAAGAAAAGCCTGGGAAAGCACCATACGAGCCCTGAGAGCCAATAACTGCCAACCCAGACTGATCTACCCGGCAAAGCTAGCATTCACATTTGATGGAGAACTGAAAACTTTTAATAGCAAAGAAAAACTAAATGAATACATAAACATTAAGCCAGCATTACAAAGAATTCTAAGAGGGGGGATACAACCTGAAGAAAGCAGCCAGGAACTGGGGCCTGCCCCAAACAGGCGTTACTCAAAGTCTAACTGAGCAAGCACAGGAGGAAAGGAAAAAAGAAAAACTTAGGAAAACGGAATGGCAGGGACAACAATGCATCTCTCTATACTTTCTCTTAATATAAATGGGCTGAATTCGCCAATTAAAAGAAAACGAACTGAGGACTGGATAAGAAAACAAGACCCATCCATCTGTTGCCTTCAGGAGACCCACCTCTCAGCCAAACATACAAACAAACTCAGAGTGAAGGGGTGGAAAAGGATCTACCAATCAAACGCCCCCAGTAAGAAAGCAGGTGTAGCTATCCTGATATCTGACAAAATAAACTTTTCATTAAAATCAGTACAGAAAGACAAGGACGGACACTACATATTAATAAAGGGAACAATCCAAGAGGAGGATATAACCATCATCAACTTATATGCCCCAAATATTGGTGCACCCAGATATGTCAAACAAATGCTCTCAAACTTACAGAATAAAATAGATCCCAATACGATAATACTAGGAGACTTTAACACACCACTCTCACCAAAGGACAGGTCTACCAACCAGAGGATTGGCAAAGAAGCTACCGAATTAAGAGAGGCCATACTGCAAGCGGAATTAACTGACATCTACCGAGTATTTCACCCTAAAACAACACAGTACACATTCTTCTCAGCAGCTCACGGAACTTTCTCCAAAATAGACCATATCATAGTTCAGGCAAGGAACTTAAGCAAATACAAAGGGATCGACATAATCCCCTGTATCCTATCTGACCACAGTGGAATCAAGCTAGCTCTCAATAACAAAGCATACCGCAGAAATTTCTCCAATACATGGAAATTGAACAGCACACTCCTTAACAATGCCTGGATAACAGAAGAGATCAGAGAAGAAATAAAGCATTTCCTACAACTCAATGAAAATGAAAACACCTCACAAAGAAACTTGTGGGACACAGCAAAAGCAGTCCTGAGGGGCAAATTTATTGCCCTCAGTGCCCACATCAAGAGAATGGAGACAGACCAAGTAAATAATCTCATGTTGCAATTAAAACAGCTAGAAAAACAGGAAAAAATGGGACCTAAAGCTACTAGAAGAAGCCATATAACCAAATTAAAAGCAGAGATTAACCAATTAGAAAATCAGAAAACCATAACCAAAATAAACCAAACAAAAAGCTGGTTCTTTGAAAAAATAAACAAAATTGATGGCCCATTGGCTAGATTAATTAAAAAAAGAAGAGAGGAAACCCATATTAATAGGATTAGGGATGCCACGGGAAACATCACCACACGTACCCAAGATATCCAAACAATTCTAACAGACTACTTTCAAAAGCTATACTCTCTAAAGGAAGAAAATCGGGCAGAAATGGATGCATTTTTAGAGAAATACAAGTTGCCCAAACTGAGCAAAGAAGAAGTTAACCAATTAAATAAGCCAATATCCTATAATGAGATACAGGAAGCTATCAAAAGTCTTCCAACAAAAACAAGCCCAGGACCAGATGGATTCACAACAGAATTCTATAAGACCTTCAAACAAGAACTAATACCCATACTCCTCAAGCTCTTCAGAGAAACAGAGAAGGAAGGAGCTATCCCAAACTCATTCTACGAAGCCAATATCACACTCATCCCCAAACCAGGCAAAGACCCAACCAAAAAGGAGAATTACAGGCCAATCTCCTTGATGAACACAGATGCAAAGATCCTTAACAAGATTCTAGCTAACAGAATCCAGAAACACATAAAAAAAATAATTCACTATGACCAGGTAGGCTTCATCCCAGAGACACAGGGATGGTTTAACATACGTAAGTCAATAAATGTAATCCAACATATCAACAGAGCCAAGGTCAAGAATCACATGATTATCGCTACAGATGCAGAAAAGGCCTTTGACAAAATTCAACATTCATTCATGCTAAAAGCTCTGGAGAAAATAGGAATAGAAGGAACATTTCTAAAAACAATAAAAGCCATTTATGACAGACCAATAGCCAATATTATACTTAATGGGGAAAAGCTACAACCAATTCTCCTAAAATCAGGAACAAGGCAAGGATGCCCACTGTCTCCACTCCTCTTCAATATAGTCCTAGAACCCTTAGCCAGGACAATAAGGCAAGAAAAAGACATTAAAGGGATCCGCATAGGAAAAGAAGAAGTTAAACTATCCCTTTTTGCAGACGACATGATACTATACCTCCAAGATCCCAAAAACTCCATCCCCAAACTCTTAGAAATCATAAATCACTTTGGCAAAATAGCAGGATACAAAATAAACCCACAAAAATCAGTTGCCTTCCTATACACTGATAATGTACAAGAAGAGAGGGAAATAAAGGGAGCAACCCCATTCACAATAACCTCCCGAAAAATAAAATATTTAGGAATTAACCTAACCAAAGATGTAAAAGAACTATTTAATGAGAACTATAAAAAGTTAAAGAAAGAAATTGCAGAAGACACTAGGAAATGGAAAGACCTCCCATGCTCTTGGATAGGCCGACTTAATATAGTAAAGATGGTAATACTTCCAAAACTAATATACAAATTCAACGCAATTCCTATTAAAATCCCAATGACGTACATCTCTGAAATACAGAAAACAGTCCAAAAATTCATATGGAACAACAAAAGACCTAGAATAGCCAAAACAATTCTAGGGGATAAAGACAATATGGGAGGGCTATCCATGCCGAACTTCAAACTCTACTACAGAGCTATAATAACAAAGACAGCATGGTACTGGCACAAAAACAGACCCGAAGACCAATGGAATAGAATAGAAGATCCAGAAATAAATCCACAGGCCTACAGCCAGCTGATATTCGACAAAGGAGCCAAAGACATACAATGGAAGAAACACAGCCTCTTCAACCGCTGGTGCTGGGAAAACTGGGCAGCCACATGAAGAAAACTAAAAGTGGACCCCAGCCTATCGCCATGCACCAACATCAACTCAAAATGGATTAAAGACCTTAACATTAAACCTGAATCTCTGAAACTACTGCAGGACAGAGTAGGAGAGACACTTGAACTAATAGGCACAGGAAGGAACTTCCTGAACAGAGTCCCAGGGTCACAACAAATTGGAGAGAGACTCGACAAATGGGACTACCTTAAAATAAAAAGCTTCTGCACAGATAAAGCTATCGCAACCAAGCTAGAAAGACAACCAACTAATTGGGAAAAAATATTTACCAGCAATATATCAGACAAGGGGTTAACATCCTGTATATACAGGGAACTCAAGAAACTAATCCCTCCCAAACCCAACAAACCAATTACTAAATGGGCAAGGGAACTAAAGAGGGACTTCTCAAATGAAGAAATAAAAATGGCAAAGAAACACATGAGGAAATGTTCATCATCCCTGGTGGTGAAGGAAATGCAAATAAAGACAACCCTGAGATACCACCTTACCCCAGTCAGAATGTCCCACATCCACAAATCAGCCAACGACAAATGCTGGAGGGGATGTGGAGAACGAGGAACGCTATTACACTGCTGGTGGGAATGTACACTCATACAACCACTTTGGAAAGCAGTCTGGAGGGTCCTTAGAAAGCTAAAGATTGACCTCCCTTACGACCCAGTCATACCACTTCTAGGCATCTACCCTGAACAACAGGAACCAATATACAAAGACACATGCACCTCCATGTTTATTGCAGCACTGTTCGCAATAGCTAGGATATGGAAACAACCTAGATGCCCCACCACAGATGAATGGATCCAAAAATTGTGGTATCTATACACAATGGAATATTATGCAGCCATTAGAAATGACAAAATAATGGCATTTGCAGGGAAATGGATGGAGCTAGAAGGAATCATGTTGAGCGAGGTAAGCCAAGAACGAAGAGACAAACAGTACATGGTCTCCCTGATAAGTGGATGATGAATCCAAAATGTTAGGTGATATGACAAAACTAACAGGACTTAAGAAACAAAGAACTCCCACTCATCTGGTTGAACCACTACTAAATATCCCCATGCTGCTGATCACATATATGGTATATAACATATGAGCACCGTTATATATTACAGACTGTGATAGACAATTTGCTCCAGGAAAGTTAGAATGAACTTGTGACTTTAAATGAGCATCATTATTCCACAATACTGTGAATTTCCGGAAATTAAGTAATCACTTAATCACGATCAAAAAAAAAAAAAAAAAAAAAAAAAGAACCTTGGGGAAGGGAGGGAGGGAGGGGATGGTAGGGGGAAAACAATGGAGGGGGTAACAATGTTCAAGAGGAAGTGGAAGTGTACTCATTACCTCACTCATGTAACTGTAACCCTCTGTATAGTATCTCTACAATAAAAAAATTAAAAAAAAAATTTATATCTCCACAAAATTTCTAGGGAACAATAGTGATTTCTTAGACTACTCTTCAGCCTATCAGCAGCTTCCAGCTATACCCTAGCCGTATGGAACACTGAAAAGTAGTTAGAGTGCCTGGCCAAGCCAGAGAAAACAGGATGATAATTAATCACCTCAGGCCTGGACTGAATTCTCAATGTTGCTTTAATGGCTCAGCCCTCCTCTGAGCTATCAAGTCCTTTTACGGAAGGAAAGAAATATTTGTAGCCAACTTGCAATTTTTTCAGCTTTAATGGAAGGACTATTCATTCCACAAATATTTATTGAGCTTTTACTCTGTGCAAAGCACTCTGTTAGTGTGATGCAGAACTCAGGAGAATAAATAGGCTGCCAGAACACCAGTTTTGCAGGAAACTATGTTTGTCTTTAGAATACCATGCTATGGAGGACCTTGACCCATGTCAGATTGGAAGCATGTCCACCCTCTGCCTTCCCTGCTTTTCCTTTGTTTTATTTTCTCTCCTGTATTGCCATTTTTGTTTTGCCTTCTGTCAGCCAAATTATAGAGCAATGTCACTTCTTAAAAGAGGTGTATGACGGCCTGAAGGCCTGTTTCTCCATTTATTCTATGCCTCTTGCCCATCGTCTGTGATGTGCAGGCCCTCTAATATAGCAGCAGTGGTGTCTTTTTATATATCCATTAGACAAACGTGGCCTCTGGCCAACTATAGTTACATAAAGTCATGCATGCAACCCTAGTCTCAAGGTTGTATGTAGGGCTAACTAAGATAAGGCATGCATATGTATCTCACAGTTCCATGAATATACTGAATTAGCTGAGCCAGTCCTGGGGAAGTACAGGCCAAAGCCCTCTGTTAGTTACAGTGAAGAAAGCCTGACTAATTCCATTTACCCTTTAGAATCCCATCTAAAGCCCTTCCATGTATGATTTGTAGGGAAAAAGAATAAAAATAGGAACTTAGCTATTTAGCCTAAAAAAAAATACTATGACTTACCTAGTTAAGAACCAAAAGGGAGACAGGCTGGACACTCAGAGCAAGGCCCTCCCTCCCATACAAGTTCTGTATCCCTCACCTTGGCCTTGAGCAGTTACACATGCAGCCCCCTATGCATCATGTCCCAGGAAGACTCACCGATAAACAATGACTGACTGCACACGAGAAGTGTGTGCTAGATGTCTGAAGAGTTTGTGCAGGCTTCGTGGAACCTCTGATTGAGTCTGGGGTTTCTAGGACCCAAGGGGTTCAATGTTCTTGTCAGTCATGTAATTTTCTATAGAGACACCTTATTAAACCCTTCTCAGTCCACCCATGTAATGACCCTCCTTTCTTTGAGTCCCCTCCTGTTCAACAGGAGCTCTACTTATCTTTTTCTTCAATGAGGCCTTGCCATTTTACTTCTCCCTCTGTCCCTGCCAAAACCCTTGGGACAAAAGACCTGATCCAGAAGTTACATTTTTTTGTATCATTGTGAGTAGTGAAGAAAAGATTAGCCTAGGTTCAATGAAAATCACCCAATTTCAAGAAAGCCAAATCGTTCTTTTAACATTTCTAAGCTTAACAATACTCAAAAATGAAACAAGTTCACTGGAAAAATGAATGAGCCTATATTTACCTAGTGGTATATAGGGAATTTATGAAATTCAATCATATGAATATACTCTAATTTTCACAATAATCTTGTGAGGTCAATTTGCTACATCAGAGAAAATTGAGGTTCAGAGAGATTACGTGGTTTAACAGAAGTCATCCTGTGGTAAAAGAAAAGCCAGCGCGTGAACCCAAGTCTTTTAGCTCTAAGCTTGTAACTACTCAGGATTACCTTCTTTAAGCTTGTGGGAATCCTGAATTCCATAAAGTATTTTCCCTCCTCTTCCCTCCCACTTCAGCCACTATCCAAACCAGTGGTAATAACTGTCCTTCAGAAAAGCTAAGGTTTGGAATATTGCCATCTACTCTGCCGTCTGTACTGGCCAAATCTTCAGATTAGAGAGGTATCACATGAGCTACCATTGTAGGGACAGCAATTACATTAAATACCTTTCTTTCATGTCTCTACTTGGCAGGTAATGATCCTGGAAGATATAATATTTTACTGATCAAAATGGTCAGTAAGAATTACCAGAAGTGAGGTGGGAAAAAAAAAAACAGTAATACAAAACATACCTTGTTAGGACAAACACTCAAATATGCTCTAGGAGAAAGAATATGACCTGCATGATGAAATACATTTGGGTCATTGAGTAGGTGCCTAATGATGCTCTCTGCCCTACAACTTAGCTGTTTTTTCATGTGAATAATTAAGAGGATGGAGATTGATGTCCCAACTTGAGCATGTCTTCAGATTTATTCAGACTTTCTTTTTTAAGAAATGAGCTTAATTATTCATTCATACATAGCCTTGTGTGTGTGTGTATGTATGTGTGTGTGCACTTACTGGGGCTTGAATTCAGGACTTGGGCACTCATTGTTCCTTTGTTTTCTTGCTCAAGCCTCGTGCTCTACTGCTTGAACCACACTGCCACGTCTGGCTTTTTTATGGTTAATTGGAAACAAGTCTGACAGACTTACCTGCTGGGGTTGGATTTGAACTATAATCCTCAGGTATCAGCTTCTTTCAGCTAGGATTATAGGCATGAGCCACTGGCATCCAGCTCCTACCTAGTCTTATATACTGTATTAATATTAATATTCTTATGTATTACTCATTGTTGATAAATGCTAGTACCTTTTTCTATTAAAAACCATTGACCCTTTTTTCACATGCAACAACTGCAATTTTAATTCTTTCAGTGCTATAACAACATTTAGATTATTTTTGTGTATGACAAGATTTGTAAGTGAAAATTAAGAGTTTCTAGATAAAAGGAAGGAAATATCTTTGTTTTTTCCCCAGATTATCGATCCATTATTTAAATTAGTAGCTAATGTTTATTCTTTGCTATACTGATAACTCAGAAAAATAATTAAATATGATCTTACAATAAAAGCATTCTAATAACTAAGCAAGGAATAATAAAGATCTATGACTTTGGATTTGTACAAGTTCTGAGGAAATAGCAATTTTTTTTTTTACTGAAGTGTTTTTCTATTCATTTTGATTAGTGTATATTAATTGTACAAAACAATGGGTTTCATTAAGACATTTGCACAGATGAATATGATGCATTTTAATTATAGTCAGCTCTCTTCTTCCTCTGTCCCCCATCCTGTGAGTCATTTCCTCTTTCCAAATAGTCCCACTTCTACTTTCATGTCTTTGTCTTTCTTTAAATTAAGACTCCACCCATGAGAGATGATCTGACATTTGTCTTTCTAAGAGTGGCTTTCTTTGCTTAATGGTGGTCTCCAGTTCTACTCAGTTTCCTTCAAATGCCTTAATTTCATTCATTTTTATGGCAATAAAGCTCTGTATATACCCCATTTAAAAAAAAAAGCCACTCATCCATTGATGGATAACCAGGCTCATAATTTGACTCTTGTGAGTACTATTACAGTAAATGTGCAGAGATTTATCTCCATATATAATGTTTATATTCCTTCTGTTACATGCCCAGGAGTGGTACAGCTGGATCACATGGTAGTTTCATTTTTTGTTTAGTTTTGTTTTGTTTTTGTTTTTGTTGGTCATGGGGCTTGAACTCTTGGCCTGGGCACTGTCCCTCAGCTCTTCAGCTCAAGCCTAGTGCTTTACCACTCTACCATTTGAGCCACAGTGCCACTTACGGTTTTCTGGTGTTTGTTGGAGATGAGTCTCATGGACTTTCCTGCCTGGGCTGGCTTTGAACCACAATTCCTGAGTAGCTAGGATTACAGGCATGAGCCACCAGCACCTGGCCATTTTTAGTTTCTTGAGGAACCCTCACATTGATTTCCACAGTGGCTTCACTAATCTGAATTTCTATCAAAAGCATGTATGAGCTAGCATTTTTTGTTGTTTCTTTTCTTGAGGATAGCTATTTTGACTGGGTGAAATGGAATCTCACTATATTTTTAATTTGCATTTCCCTGATAGCTAAAGATGTCACCATTTGTAAACTATCTGTTTAATATATTTGCCCATTTATTTATTGAATTGTTTGCTCTTTTATTACTTGACTATTGAGTTCTTCATATATTCTGGATATTAATCTTCTATCAAATGAATATCTGGCAAAGATTTTTTTTCATCTGTAAACTGGTTTCACTCTGGTAATTGTTCCTTTATTGTAGAGAAGCTTTTAAATTTGATGTAATCCATTTGTCAGCCTTTGCTATTATTTCCGGAATCACTGGAGTTCTAGTCAGAAAGTTGTTGTCTATTTTCTTATCTTGAAGTATTTTCCCTAACAGTTTTAGTTTAATCAAGTCTTACATTTGGAATTGATTTTTTTTTATTACACGGTAAGAGACAAGGATCTAATTTCAGTCTTCTATATGTTGATATCCAGTTTTCCCAGTACCATTTACTGAAGAAGCTTTCTTTTTCCAATGTACATTTTTTAGCAACTTAGTTAAAAGTCAGATGGCCATGGGTATGTGAGTTTATTTCTAGGTCTCCTGGTCTGTGCCATCATTCTACATACCTGTTTTCCTGGCAGTGCCATGCTGTTTTGTTATGCTCTGTAGTATAATTTTTTTGGTTTTTTGTTTGTTTGTTTTGTCGGTTGTGGGGCTTGAACTCTGGGCCTGGGCGCTGTTCCTGAGCTCTTCAGCTCAAGACTACCACTTGAGCCACAGTGCCACTTCCATCTCTGTAGTATAATTTGAAGTCAAGTATTGTGGTACTTCTAGCATTACTCTTTTTGGCACTTCAGGCTTTTTTGTCCTCCCACTGGAATTTTAGGATGATTTTCCTTTACACATTATAAAAGTGATCCCATGAATACCAATGGTAGGAGGGGAATCGCAGTGTCTATGAGCTTAGCAAGCACATGGTTCCTATCATTACCATTCCTTTAATTCCACAGTTCATGACATACAAAGCCAACAATACTTTCTACAGCTTTTTTTAACCATCTCTGATTCCAGCCTCTTGCTCTTGAAGCACATTTCCTATATTTTATCATATTGATTTTAGGTTAAAAAAAATCCAAGCCTTTTTAAAAAAAAAAATTTACCTATTCCTGTGAAGCATTCATGATGGGGGGAAGGGGAGGAAAAAGAGGTTTGCCTTACATAAGTGAAAACCACCTCTTGTGATCACACAGATATAGACAGCCATCTTAAACTGTCCTTTGACTCAGTGTTGTCTAATAGAGCTAGCTAAGCATGATGGAAATAGTTGACATTGCACTGCCTGATTTTATCACCAGTAGCCATATGTGGCTTTTGAACACTTAAAATGTGGCCACTGTAACTGATTGAACTTTAACTTTATTTAACGTTAACATATTTAAATGCAAATACTATTTGCGGCTCATGGCTACATTATTTACAACACAAATCCAGTTATTTCTCTACAGTTCTTACAGTTACCCCATAGAGTCCCTTAGACCTGCTCCAGGTTTCTCATTCTTCTCAACCTCTTTTCATACCTTCCCTTAATTTAAACCAGGCAATACATCCTTCTTCATTATGGCAATGACTTGACACCTGCTGATAACCATAGGGCTCTCATCCAAAGACAGCTTTTTTTACTATCTGATTCTTGGCAATTTATTTAATTTCTTGATGCTTTTGAATCTTCGGCTCTCATCCAAAGACAGCTCTTTTTACTATCTGATTCTTGGCAATTTATTTAATTTCTTGATGCTTTTGAATCTTCGCCTCTAAGATGGGTGTAATAATAGTAACTACCTCATCAAGTTAATCTGAGACTTAAATTTATACATACAAATTAGGAAGATACTTTCATACTTAAACAGAATTCTAATGAGAGATGTTAAATAAAATGTTTGAAGATGCGAGCTGGTGGCTCACATCTGTAATCCTAGCTACTTAGGAGGCTGAGATCTGAGGATCACAATTCAAAGCCAGCCTAAGCAGAAAAGTTTGTGAGACTCTTATCTTCAATAACCTACCAAAAACATGGAAATGGAATGTAGCTCAAGGAGTAGAGTGCTAGCCTTGAGCAAAAGAAGCTCAGGGATATCAGGCAGGCCCTAGAGTTCAAGCCCCAGAACCCCACATGGGAGAGAGAGAGAGAGAGAGAGAGAGAGAGAGAGAGAGAGAGAGAGAGAGAGAGAGAGAGAGAGAGAGAGAGAGAGAGAGGGAGGGAGGGAGGGAGGGAGGGAGGGAGGGAGAGAGAGAGAGAGGAGAAAAGGAAAGAAGGAAGGAAGGAAGGAAGGAAGGAAGGAAGGAAGGAAGGAAGGAAGGAAGGAAGGAAGGAAGGAAGGAAGGGGAAGGGAGGGAGCATTCAGCTGTGTGCTGGGGGTTCATGTCTATAATCCTAGTTACTTAAGTAGCTCAGATCCAGAGGATGCCAGGCAGGAAAGTTTAGAAGATTCTATGGTTACTCTTGCCTATAATCCTAGCTATTCCTGAGGCTGAGACTGAGGATTGCAGTTCAAAGCCTAGGGAGAAGAGTTCATGAGACTCTTATCTCCAGTAAACTACTCAGAAAAAGCTGGAAGTACCTCTGTGACTCAAGTGAGTGCCACTGTGGTTCAAGTGGTAGAATGCTAGCCTTGAAAACAAAGAGGACCAGAGATAGTGCTCTGGTCCTCAGTTCAATCCCCAGGACTGCCCCCCCCCCAATCAATCCATCTCTAAAATAACCAGCAAAAACCTAATTTGGGTATGTGGCTAATGTGATAGGATGATAGCTGGGCAAGCACGTGGTTCAAATGAATTAAAATCCCACTACCTCTCCCTCGAAAAAGGGAAGGAGGGAAGGGAAAAGGGAAGGGAAAGGGAGGGGAGGAGAGGGGAGGAGGGGAGGGAAGGGAAGGGAAGGGAAAGGGAGGGTAGGGGAGGGAAGGGAAGGGAAGGGAAGGGAAGGGAAGGGAAGGGAAGGGAAGGGAAGGGAAGGGAAGGAAAAGGAAGGGAAGGGAAGGGAAAGGCAGGGGAGGAGAGGGGAGGGAAGGGAAGAGAAGGAAAGGGAAGGGAAAGGCAGGGGAGGAGAGGGGAGGGAAGGAAAGGGAAGGGGAGGGGAGGGGAGGGGAGGGAAGGGAAGGGAAGGGAAGGGAAGGGAAGGGAAGGGAAGGGAAGGGAAGGGAAGGGAAGGGAAGGGAAGGGAAGGGAAGGGAAAGGAAGGAAAGGGAAGGGAAGGGAAGGGAAGGGAAGAGCTAGACTCCAGTGGCTCACATCTGTATTCCTATTTACTTAGGAAGCTGGGATCTGAGGATTCCAGTTCAAAGTGATCCTAGGCAGGAACGTCTATGAGAGTCTTATCTTCAGTTAATCAGCAAAAAGCTGCAAGTGGATCTATGGCTCAAATGCTAGAGTGCCAATCTTGAGTGAAAAACCTAAGGAACAACATTCATGTCCTGAATTCAAGCCCTAGTACTAGCAAGAAAGAAAGAGAGAAAGAAAGGAAGAGGAAAGGAAGAGGAAGGGAAGAAGGAAGGAAAAAATATTCACTTATTACATAATTTTAATTTTAGGTTGCACTGTCAAATCAGTAGCCACTGACAAACTGACCACATGTATCTATTTAAAAATTTAATTTAGTTACTGAAATTAAGGTTTGGATCCTCTGAAGTAGTCAATAATCACATGTAGCTAATGACAATCATATGAAACATGAAACAGTCAGGTTCTATTAAGCAGTAGTAGAACATTAGTATCTTCTTGAACTCAAGCAAGAAAAATTGCTACCAGAGGTCAGAAAAGCAATTAAAGAGGAGAATCCAATCTGCAGCCAGCTTGGCCCCTTATCAGTCTCACTCTGTCATTCTTGCCAGCTAGTCTGTCATCACTCCTTCTCTATATTCCTTTCACAATTCCTCCCCATCCTGACAATATAAGTGACGTGTATTTAATAAATATCAATAAACTATTACAGCCCTAATTTTAAACGCTATCAAGAATACTTCACCATTTATTTTCTTCCAAGGCTTCCCAGCAGAGCAGATAATGTCTTCCTTTTATTAATACTATGTCGTATCTGGCAAAACAACAGTCATAATGCTATCCATTATCCACAGCCGTAGCTCAGTAAGACACAATAGATAACTCAATGAACACATTTTTATTTAGACCTATTTGCTCACAAGTTGACAGAACCTGACATGAAATGGAAGAGAGAGTTTAAGTCTTGCACACCTGTGTGTGTGTATACCCCTACATATCTTTGGTCATTAATTGTAGTATATAGGAACTTGTCTGAGAAGTTAATGAAATTTCTCCCATGAAGCTACTGTTCTCTTGGGTGAGGGTATTTGCTCCAAGGGGAAATGTTACTATTAGTACATGATGGAAACTTCTTAATTTCCAGAAGCTTATCTAGCCAGCACACATTATTGTTGTGAAAGTGGTTCTGTGTATTGGCTGTCTGAATATTCCTGTCTTAATCTTGCTGAGAGCACAAATAAGAAGATGTGCACTTGATGTAGAAAAGATTAAGGTTGGCACATCATCTCATGGAGTATTTAGTTAGTGCTTGTTTTCATTAGGAGAAAATAAAAGCAAGTAAAGGATTGGAGATGCTGCTCAGTGATAAAACACTTGCATAGCATGCATGAGACTCTGGGTCCCCAGCCCTGCAAAAAAAAAAAAGAAAAAGAAAAAAAAATCAAATCAAGGAAGTTGGATGCCAGAGCCTCATTCCTATAATCCTAGCTACTCAGGAGGCCGAGATCTGACAATGTGATTCTAAGTCACTGGCAGGGAAGTCCCAGTGAACCCGTACTGTGGCTTAAACTCAGAGCCTAGGTGCTGTCCTTGAGTTTCCTTGTGGTCAAGGCTAGTGCTCTACCACGTGAGATACAGAGCTACTTCTGGCTTTTTTGTCTGAGTAGTTTATTGGAGGTAAGAGTCTCACATACTCTCCTGCCTGGGCTGGCTTCAAACCATGATCCACAGATCTCAGTCTCCTAAGTAGCTAGGATTACAGGTGTAAGCCACTGGTATCTACTAGGTTTAAGAGATTTGTATCTCCGGTAAAGCACCGAAAATCTGAAGTAGAGCTGTGGCTCAACTGATAAACTGCTAGCCTTGGGGGAAAAAAAGCTCAGGGACTGTGCCCATGCCCTGAGTTCAAATTAAAAATAAAGAAATACACTGGGAGCTAGTGACTCATGCCTATAATCCTGGCTACTCAGAAGGCTGAGATCTGAAGATTGTGGTTCAAAGCCAGATCAGACAGGAAAAGTCCCTGAGATTCTTATCTGCAATAAACTACCGAAAATGGGGACTCTGGAAGTGGAGCTCTACCACTCTGGAGGTGGCAAAAATAAAATAAAATAAAGAACGATGATAAAAATAACTCGCTACTAGTGTTGGAAAATAGAATCAAGCCATGTATTTTGGATGGTTTATGTGCAAAAGAAAAGGGATCTGAATTCAAATGCACATTCCATCTGTCCTTACAAGCTGTATAACCTTGGTAAGACAGATCGCTTTTTTGAGCTCCTATTTCCAAGCATTGCTTATCCTCACAGGTCAGGTCTCTGGTTTTCCTCTCCAGATTAAAGAACATCTCAGGTCACTTCCCTGAGGAAAGAGATATTTACTAGATATTTACTAAGAAGGGCTTTATGAGATTTACTAATAAGAGCTTTATGGAAGAATGTCTTTAAGAAAACCACGAAGATATAAGAAGTGCAGGGTTGGGCAGAGGAAGAAACCTAGTTATCATGAATTACAGCAGGATCTGCAGCTTATGACATAGAGAGCTCTGGGTTATGATACCTCTTCCCACTTGTCCTAAGTGAAGATAAGAGGGGCTGCACTGGACAGATATACCAAAAGGGCTGCCCTTTGGCTAATGACAACTCTGAGAGAAGGATGTTTGGGCTCATAGCAGCTGGAGAAAAGGGTGCTTAGGTCCTGAATTTGCATTCTAGGTCATGTGTACTATGAAGAGAAAGACCATCTAACCTCCCAGCCTGGGTATTATCTATTTCATTCAGGAATGACCCAAGCAAGAAAACTTCAAGGGTCCACGGTGAACACAAACTTCCCGTCTTAGGAAGAGTTCCCAGAAATAGAATTAGATAAGGATTTATGTTAAAGTGACTTAGTCATTTTTGTGTTTTTTTTTTTCCCTCCTGGTCCTGGGGCTTGAACTCAGGGCCTCTCAGCTCTGCTTACTTGCTCATGATTAGCACTGTACCACTTAAGTCATACCTCCAGCTCAGTTTTTTTCTAGCTAGTTGGAGATGAAGTCATGCCAACTTTTCTGCCTAGGCTCCTTCAAACCAGAAGCCTTTACATCTCAGCTTCCTGAGCAGCTGGAATTACAGACTTAAACTCTCAGCTCCCAGTGAAAGTGACTTAATCAAAAATCTCCCAATTAAACTAGCAGGAAGTGGGGAAGTCTAGGAAAGAAAAAAGGCCAACCAAGGTATTCATGGTCTGACAGCTAGAAACTTTGTCTCCATTCCATTGAAGATTATTGGTACTGGTGCCCAGCTTGCTTTCCTGCCTGCCTGCCTGCCTGCCTGCCTTCCTTCCCTCTTTCCTTCTGCCAGTAATGGGGTCTGAACTCTGAGCCTGAGTGCTGTCCCTCAGCTCAAGGCTAGTGCTCTACCACTTGAGCCACAGTGCCACTTCCGGCTTTTTCTGCTTATGTGGTGCTGAGGAATAGAACCCAGGGCCTCATGCATACAAGGCAAGCATTCTACCACTGAGCCGCATTCCCTGCCCTCCCTCTCCCTCTCCCTCTCTTTCCCTCTCCCTCCCCCACTTTCTCTCTCTCTCTCCTTCCCTTTCATGTCATGATAAATGAAATGTGATATCATTGTTGTGACTACTCTCGGATGAATCCAATAATTTTTCAGAATACACCATATTCACATTAGGCTTTTATATAGTCCTTTTTAAATTCAGTAAATGATGTTGTTATTAGAGAATTTATCCTAACTCCTATGTGCTTATTTTCATAGCATTAGGTAAGTTTCCTTTTACTTCATTCTGTTGGTATAGACTAGGGAACTTTTCAATTCAGTAACTTCTGAGTTGCTTTTTTAAAATTTTTCTCAGTGATACTGAGGATTAAACTCAGGACCTCATGCTTGCTAGGCTGGTGCTTTACCACTTGAGCCATAGCTCTCATCATTTGATGTGATTTTCAAGATAGGAATTTACTTTCGCTCAGGTAGTCTGGACTGCCATCCTCCTACTTTTTGTTTTGCTGTGTTGCAGGAGACGACAGGCACTCACAGCCTTGTAGCTTGGATAACAGGCACAGTGGTTGAGATGGAATCTTTTTGCCTCCATCAAAAAAATACAATTTTGTACATGTCTAGTTGAAAGATATGTATAATCATGTTTAAGAAGACAGTTATAATGAATCAGGCCATTTAAATTAAAAGCAACCAGTCTCTAGCACTGTCAATTTCCCTGCCCCCCAAAAAAAGATCATTTTGTGAGGTTAGTGGGTTAAAAACTGCTAAGGCCTTGTTACTTCTGTCATTCAGTAGCTTTTTTTTTTGTTTTTCCTTCTTGTACTGGTTCCAGGGCTTTTTCTTAGGCCCTGGGCTTGTCCCTGAGGTTTTTTTGCTCAAAGTTAGCATTCCACCACAGCTTTACTCTTCACTTTGGGCTTTTTGTTGACTTACTGGAAAGTAAGAATCTTTCAGACTTTCCTGCCAAGGCTGGCTTCCAACTGCAATCCTTAGATCCGGGCCTCCAGAGTAGATAGGATTACTTGCCTGAACCACCAGCACCTGGCTCAATAGGTAAATCTTGCAAAGTATATTTAGATCTAGTTGAGTAAATATAGACCAGGTTACATTTATACAACTTAATAATGCTCATAGATTTACAGAGAAAGTTTATCATCAAATGGAATATACATAGGATTGCTTTTAATCAGGAGAGATTTTGAGGGGCTGAATTTTCTCATTGTGTTTCTAAATATCTTATGTTTAAGTTGATAAATTTACCAGGACACACAAAATTGAAAAAACTGCTGCATGCTCAGACAATTTGGCCCGGCTATAATTCAAACTTCTTATCTGTAGATAGCAAAGCCACAATGTCTTATCACTGTGTTTTATCTGATTTTGATTGAGAATTCAGCTGTTTCTTATTCTGCTGAGGACTCACTGAAACTAGACAAAGGATCTTAAGGTAAAGAACAGGAAACCGGTATTGATTTCCTTTATCCACACTAGTCTCTTCCTATCTTTTTGTATGGTGCTATGATGCATTAGGTGGACAAGCCAGTAAATGTTTCACATTTGCTACAATTTGATGGACTTTGGGGAGGGGAAAGAATTTGAGGCAAATTCTAATAAAGAGGAGAATCTTCAAATCAGGTGTAGGTCAGTGTAATAAGTAGAGAGACATATTTTAAATATCAGAATGCTCAAAACCTTTACTTAGTAACATATTTAACTCTCTTAGCCCTTCTTACTACACACATACATACAGCACTGCTAAAATAAATGGATATGTATGTATTTGGACTATTCAGAGTATATTAAATGACTTCACTAGTTATCACAGCAAGCTCTGGGGTAAATACAGATGATCTTCATATCTCAATAAAAGTTCAACATATGACTTTTCAACTTTATAATGGCACAGAAATGATAAGCATCCCGTGGAGATTGTATTCAAATGTTGAATTCTGATCTTTTATGACTAACAGTTTGTGCTATGATGCTTTATTGAGATGGTGGGCAGCAGCATGAAGACACTGTAGACAGTTATACAGTCTTGAGAGTGGACAACCAGTTTACAATGGTGTACTGATTTTCTAAGCTAGGATATGTGGTAGAGTAGGACATTTGGTAGATTAAACACATATTCAACTCAAATATTTTCAGTGTTTGATGAATGAAAGAAACGGTTCATCTGAATAATAAGCTTACATTGGTTACTCTACTCTGAGTTAGGAAGCATCTACATAATCATTACTTTTCACAGCAGAGGAAGCTTGAAACACATTAACAGGGCTCTTTGCTCAAGACACATTATGTCTTTTTTTTCCTTCTTTTTTTAAAACTGTTAATATAAAGGTGATGTACACAGGAGTTACAATTACATAAGTCTGGTAAAGAGTACATTTCTTTTTGGACAATGTCACCCCTTCCTTCGCTCTCTCCCAGTTTTTCTCTCCCATCCTATCATCGCCGCCTCCTCCTCCTCCTCCTCCTCCTCCTCCTCTTCTTCTTCTTCTTCCCCTCCTCCTCTTCCCTTCTCCCCCTCCTCCTCCTCCTCTTCTCCTCATCCCCTCATCCCCTGTCCTCTCCCCCTCTCCCTCTCCTTGTCCCCTTCTTCCTCCTTCTCCTGGGCATCCTATCTGAGCTTTTTTTTTTTTTTTTTTTGCTCAAGGTTAGCACTCTACCACTTGAGTCACAACTTCACTCCCAGCTTTTGGGAGGTTAATTGAAGATAAGAGTCTCACAGACCTTCTTGCCCAGGATGGCTCTGAACCCTGATCTTCTGTTCTCAGCCTCCTGAGACACATGTGGACAAAGACTAAATGACACCTAAATAAGTAGTCTAAATACATAATGAAGTTCTTGAATGTTGACTGCTTTCAGGATGAAGAGTTGGGTTTGTTCATTATAATGCTTACACAACTACATAATTTGCACATTGTTGTACTAATAAGTACATCATCTCTGTTCTTCCATTGGCAACTATTTTCTAGATTAGCACAATGTGGAGACTGTTTTCCTTATGTTCTCAGGTGGTTTGTAAAAGCAATGGCAGAGAGAAGGATGGTGAAGATTTTATTTAAATTTTATACCAGTTAGTGCCTTGGAAATCTAATTATTTTGGAATTTTTCAACAAAATCCTGATATGACTTAAAGTTCATGACAGTGAAGGAAATGAGACTAGTGACATGTGACAATCAGATTATTTCATTTCAGGGCAGAAAATTAGTTTCCTCTAGGACAAACAGAGGAAGCGAAACTTTAATAACTTTTGGCTTTGAACTTCAGGAAGCCCTAAAAATTCCTGAAAGTGCATATTAAAAAAGAAAAAAGAAAAAAGATGTAATAGATTAATATAATACAAGATAAAAACCATATGGTTATCTCTATGCAGAAAAAAGCATTTGGAAAAAAAATCCAATACCATTTGTAATAAAAATTTCAAGCTAAGAATAGAACCTCTCCAACTTGATAAAGCACACACACACACACACACATACACACTCATTCCACCCCTTTCCCCACATATTCACAGCTAATGTCATAATTAATAGTAAAAATATTGAATGTTTTTCTTCTAAGACCAGACACAGGCAAAGGGAGAGAATATTAAGGTTTAAACTCCACTCTGATTGCTTGCTTGGCTAGTACTCAACCACTTGAGCTATACCTGTACCCCTGCTTATTGTTGGTTATTTTAGAGATGAATTCTCTTAGACTTTTCTGCCCATCCTGGCTTCAAACTACAATCTTCCATATGTCCACTTCTTGAGTACCTAGGATTATAGGTATGAGCCACTCCAGCCAAGCTCTGCTTTCAACACTTTTTTTTTTTTGTCAGTCGTGGGGCTTGAACTCTGGGCTTGGGCACTGTCCCTCAGCTCTTCAGCTCAAGGCGAGCACTCTACTGCTTGAGACACAGCACCACTTCCGGTTTTCTAGTGGTTTATTGGAGATAGAAGTCTCACGGACTTTCCTGCCCGGGCTGGCTTTGAACTGTGATCCTCAGATCTCAGCCTCCTGAGTAGCTAGGATTACAGGCATGAGCCACTGACACCTGGCTGCTTTCAACACTTTTATCCAACTTTCTACTGAAATTTCTTAGCTAGACCAATACAAAAATAATAATATTTAGAGGCATCTAGATTGTAAAGTAAGAAGTAAGCCCATCTTTATTTTGAGATGATATAGGCCTACCTAAAATCTAAAGAAAGTTTTAAAATCTAAAGAAAATCTAAAGAAATTTTATTAGAACAAATAACTGACTTTAGCAAGTATACAAGATCAATACAGAATGTAATTGTATAACTATATAACAATTAAAATTGTATTATTAAAAACTCCTTCACAATAACAATGAGAATATAATACAAATAAATTTCACAGAAGAAATGCAAGACTTACACACTGCAAACTATAACACATCATTGAAAAATTAAGGAATACCTAAATGAGTGGGAAGACACTTCATATTCATGAATTGGAAGACATTATTGTCAAGATGGCTGTTTTCATATCATCTATAAATTCAAAATTGCACCAGAGGGTCTAGAAACATGAATATATTGTTAATTTGCCTTCTTGGAAGTCTAAGGCCAGAGAATGAATCAAAGTCATACCTCTAGCTTACTCTTTTCCTTTCTTGCCACCTGAGGGTGAGGTCTCTTGTTGCAATAGCAATAACTACAGGCATAAACATGTAGGATGTGTGTGTGTGTGTGTGTATTTCCAAGATGAGTGCATTCACTTGACACCATTGACTTCTCAGAATGGAGTCAAAGAGATGCCTTCTAAAATAACAAATCATTATCATCATCATGGGATCTTGTTAACATGTAGGTTTAGTAGTTCTAATGCAAAGCCTGACCATCTGCATTTCTAACAAGCTCCCCAAGTGATAACCAACTGTTAGTGTGTGGACCATACTTAGAGTAAACTAGGAAAGGACAAAGGTAGATCGGGGCATGCTAGGTTGGCTCTAAGGGCAGACCAATGTGGAATAGGAGAGATATTTGTGGCAATGAAAGAATGATGAGGACATCAACATAAGGACTGGCAGATTGGTGATGGCTGATGAGAAGCCAGTCAACAGTGGTTACAGTAGTAGCTCTTAAAGAGCTTACAGTCTTGGGGCTGGGAATGTGGCTTAGTGGTAGAGTGCTTGCCTAGCATTCATGAAGCCCTGGGTTTGACTCCTCAGTACCACATAAACAGAAAAAGCCAGATGTGGCTCTGTGGCTCAAGTGATAGAGTGCTAGGCTTGAGCAAAAGAAGCTCAAGGATAATGCCCATGGCCTGAGTCCTAAGTTCAAGCCCCAGGACTGCCCCCCCCCAAAAAAAAAAAGCTTACAGTCTTTATTCAGACTGAATATACATGATAATTGTCGTAATAATGGAGCATAATAGTGGTTAATATAAGACACAGTTGACACAATAGGCATGGTTATTATACTCTTTGTTGGAAGAAAGTAGTATCTGAGCAGAGCTTAAGGGAATACACTTTTTCCTAAGCAAAGAAGGAATGGGATGCGAGGAATAACATACCGGGAGCAGACTGTATTTTCCAAAGATATCTGCAGCAATATCTCTAGTTCTGCAAAACTTTCGAGAAACTTTTCACTCTTCTATCAAGAGGTGAGATCTAATTCTCTTCTTGAATCTGTGGGGATTTATAGAGCTACTTCTATGAATACAATGTAGAGAAATGACCCTGTGAGGCTAGAATAGAATATGTACATTAGGTATCTTTCCTTTGATTTTCTTGAGATCTCTGCTTGTAGAAACAAATTATCATGCTGTAAGGAAGCCAAGCAGCTAGTAGGACATTCTGGTGGAAAGGAACTGAGATCTCCACCCAAACAGCTAGCAACAACTTGCCAGCCATATGAATGAGCCACTGAAGAGCAGGATACTGTTCCTGCTCAAGGCTAGTCCTCTGCCAGTTAAGCCACAGCTCCACTTCTGGCTTTTTGGTGGTTACTAGAGATAAGAGTCTCACAGACTTTCCTGTGCAGGCTGTCTTCGAACCACAATTCTCAGATCTCCGACTCAGGTATAAGCCACTAGCACCCAGCTACCATTTTCTCCAAATTGTATCTGGAAGAAACAGAAATGACTCATTTAAACCACCAACTTTTTGAGTGGTTTTATTTTTTATTTTATTTCTTTAACAATAGATTTCTGGAATAACATCTAAAAGAGGTATGAAATAGCTTGATATTTTAAAACATGTCACAAATAAGGTAATGTTCAAGCATAATTCAGCATTAGAAATAGAAACGAAAAATATGGAACATGTTGGGAATGTTGACTTTGTTATGTGAAAAGGAAAAAAGAGTTTGGTAAACAAACTATTAGTGTAAATGTAACAAAGCTACACTATATAATTAGCTATGCTTGGATTAATTATTCATGATGGTACCAGAAAGTGCTATTGATGTAAATGTAAACATTTACATAATAAAAGGGCTTTTTCTGTAATAAATTTTTCTTGAAAATATTAAGACTAAAAGTGTATAGTAGTGTAAAAGTAGTATAGCACTTATTTGCCTAGCATGAATGAAGAGGCCCTAGGCTCAATCATTAGTACTGCAAAAAAGATTAGCAATCTTCTTCTGCAGACCAGATATGGTAGTACATGTCTGTGGTCCCAGCCACTTGGCAGGTAGATATGAGAAGAATGAGGTTTGAGGCTTTAGGTTAAGTCAGGTAAAATTGTCAGGAGACCCTATCTGAAAAACAAAATAACAAAACCCCTAAAAGTGAAAATAATTGAGTTCAAGTGGTAAAATGCTTGCCTTGAGGCCCTGAATTCAATCTCCAGACCACACACACACACACACACACACACACACACACACCTTCTTTTATGTAGATGATCCTCATTTAGACAACTTGCAAAAGAAGTAATTTTATTGTTTTAACTACCAAAGTGGAAAATGATATAATTTCAGAAACAAATAAAAACCCTACCTGAATTCTTCTATGGCAGTTAAGACTCTATATTCTTGGGATAAAAGTACATAATTCTAACTTGTCATCAATACCTTTGTTTCCCCCCATAAACACACATTTCTGAAAACCAACTAGGAGTTTCTGAAAGAGGTAAAATTTATGACTGTTCTTTAAGGCTGACAAGCTTATTTCCTATAGGCCTTAGGAGTGCAAGATGCATGCTAAATTGAGAGGTAAAGATTTAAAATGCAGTGAATTGACATGGCAAAATTGTTTCCTGTGCTCGTCAGTCTCCTGGATTTTTTTTCCCTTTGACCTTAACCTAATGTGTCCTTGAAAAGCAATATTCCCATGCAGCATGGGAAATTATATTTAACATTTGGGAATGGCAGATTCCTGGGAGGGGGATAGCAGGTGACAAATAGCTTACTTTGCTCTCAGCTGAGCCAACTCCTCCTGGAATATCATGTTCAGTTCCCAGCATGATGTTTTATGAGAAACAGACAAATTAGAGTATGTTTGGGAGCGAATGACTTCAATGATGAGAGAACAGAAATCCATGTCCTTAGGGAGACATCGAATTCTGAGATGTGTTAGCCATATGGGGAGGAGATGGCTTTTTTTTTTTTTTTCTCATGCTGGTAACAGCTTGAACACGGGGCCTTTCACTCTTCGAGTCTATCTTGCTCACAGCTAGTACACTGCCACTTGTGCAATTAATCCAGCCCAGCCTTTTGCTGGTTCATTGGAGATGTAGTCATGCAGACATTTTTTCTGTCTTGGCTGGCTTCAAACCATGATCCTCTGAGTCTCTTGGCCTCCTGAGACCCTAGGATTACAAGTAGGAGCCAACAGACCCAGGCTATGTTTGTAATTTTTAAATAATGAGATAGCCTTCCTGCTGGGAGGCGATTAGCATTACTTCATGGTCCCTAAAAAAGTGAGAAAAGGTTTGGGAGGTAATTTGGGGGTGAAGAAAGTTGAAGGTCTTTAGAAGTACAGTCAACAGTTAGGGGAGGTAAAATGGCCTCTCTTATTGAAGACATTCAAGCACATTTTTCTGGAAAGATTTCTTAATCAGATGGGGTGCAGTTCAATGTCCTCTAAGATTATTTCTTCCATTGTCAGAATGCTGACCTCCTTAGACGCCTGCATATTGTTTCCTCTGTGAGGCACCAGGTCTGCTCTCACTTGTGGTTAGAACATGGCCCTTCATTGTTTCAGAAACTTGTGAAACCTCTGAAATCCCAGAGGTAATATGCTCTCTAAAAGCCATGCTATTCCTCACAGAAGACTCCAAATGCCCTGCACCAGTGCCTCCCTGTGCAACCAAGCCACAGACTCTACGAGTGTCACTTCCCACTCTGTCAGCAACCCCAACACAGCACCACCCGCCCGACTTCCTTTTGTGTGCTGCGTTGTGCAACTCCTGCCAAAGAGATTTTGTGGGCAAGTAGCTGTTAGTTCTTAGTCATAGGTTTTCTCTGTAGACTGAAATAAATGTCTAGAGGGATTGAGTTGGAATAATCAGGAAGTAATGCATTACTCTAGTTAAGACTGTCTTTATCCAGAATAATTTGCTCTTTATCTGTAATCATCTCTATATTTCTAGTCTTTTTGCCATTATGGTCAGTTCTTGGGACACTCTGAACACCCCCAGTATAGATCTTAGGATGAGACATATTACACTAGTACTGTGATCCTTACTTCCCTTTCCCCTATCTGTTCTTCCTTCCCCATACGATTCTATGATGGAAGGATAAGATTAGCAAAAGAAAAATAAAAATAACAGTTTCAAGTGTCATATGGAAGAGGAAAGGAAAGGACTATGTAACATAGTTCAACTTAAAATTTTAAATCTGTCATGGTTATGCATACTTGGAATCTCAGCTATCCAGGAGACAGAGGTAGGAGGATCTTAAGTTAGAGGCCAGACACTATCTTTTTTTTTTTGGTCAGTAGTAGGGCTTGAACTCTGGGCCTGGGCGCTATCCCTGCGCTCTTCAGCTCAAGGCAAGTGCTCTACCACTTGAGCCATAGTGCCCCTTCCAGTTTGCTAGTGGTTTATTGGAGGTAAGAGTATCATGGACTTTCCTGCCTGGCCTGGCTTTGAACCACGATCATCAGATCTCAGCCTCCTGAGTAGCTTGGATAACAGGCATGAGCCACGGGCACTCTGCAGGCCAGACACTATCTTAACTGTCTTAGCAACTAAGCAAGACACTGTCTCAAAAGACAAATTGAATGGATTAAACAATTTGGTTTGCAGTTCGTTAAGTAGTAAATTTAAAGAAATACTGTTGTAATTGAGCAGTGACAATGCAATTGGTCATTTGCCATAATCTCTAGTATAAATAACAAAGGGAAAAATATCAAACACTGCTGGTAACATCTGCACAACATTTTTGTAACTCATTCAGTGTTACTTATAAATTATGAGAAGCATATGTATACCATATGAAGATATTTACACGTATACCTTGTGGGTCAATTGATGTCTTACTCCTTGAATATCTTTGGTAAAGTTATGCTAAAGGTAGGTGAAATGAAGGGCAAACCTATGTTCCCCTCTGAACAAGCAAGCAGAGAGATACACTGTAGTTAGCTCAGAAGCTTCTCTAGAGGTATCTTTAGTTATGCAGTTTTAGAACAGTTTGGGGGCAAGTGAGTCAAATGAAGAGCTCTACATATTTTTCAGAACATAGGACAGTGGTTTCGTTCTCTTTCCTTTAAAAAAGAGAGGAATGGCTAGGTGTACAGTGGCCCAGGCCTGCAGCCTTCAATCCTAGCACTTGGGATGCTAAAACAGGAGGATTATAGGTGTATGTATGTGTGTGGGGTGTGTGTGTGAGAGAGTTAGTGAGAGAGAGAATAAAAATTAAAGGACACTAATATGTACTCAGTGTAATTTAAGTGTCTGAACAAGAGTCTCAGCATTAGTTTTGACTCCAGGAGACCAGTATAATAGTCAAGCAGAGAACAGTATTGAACATATCCACTATTAGGCAAATAGACTGGAGGCTGATAGTAGCTATGATCAAAAGAACTTAGGTTCTTAGAACTTAGGTTAAAGCTAAGGAGCTATGGAAATAGCTGAAGTTACTCTTCAAGAAAAAAATGTCTTTATCAGTTGTGAGGCATCCAGTAGGCTACTAGTTCTAGGTACTCTCAGCACACATCTTAGTATATATATGTAGCACATATATATATATATATATATATATATATATATATATATATTTTTTTTTTTTTTTTTTTTTTTTTTTTTGCCGGTCATGGGGCCTGAACTCTGGGCCTGGGCACTGTCCCTCAGCTCTTCAGCTCAAGGCTAGCACTCTACCAATTGAGCCACAGTGCAACTTCAAGCTTTTTCTGCTTATGTGGTGCTGAGGATCGAACCCAGGGCCTCATGCATGCAAGGTAATCACTCTACCACTAAGCCACCTTCCCAGCCCATCATCTTAATTTTTAAGCCAAAGGGATGCCCTTCCCAGACAGTCCTGGCAAGTGACAAACCATGAGTAGTTTAGCAGAATCTGCTAACCAAAGCCCCAAAGTTTTGGCAGTCTTTGCACAGGAACTGTCTTCTAGGCTGGGCAAGACTTCCTCAGAGCTACACTGCAGCTTCCTGCCCACTTCTCCTTCCTCCCTTCCCTCCTGTCACAAATGTCAACCCTGAATTGTATGTACCTGTAGGATTTCCCTGCCAGGTTTGGCTCTCATTATTTCTCATAGACAGATAAGCTAGATAGATACAGACAGGTAGAAAGGAAAGGGAGAAGAGAGAGAAGGAAAGATGGAAGGAAGGAAGGAAGGAAGGAAAAAAGAAAGAAAGAAAGAGAAAAAGAAAGAAAGAAAGGGGAAGGAAGGAAGGAAGAGAGAAAGAAAGAAAGAAAGAAAGAAAGAAAGAAAGAAAGAGGAAGGAAGGAAGGAAGGAGGGAAGAAAGAAAGAAAGAGAAGGCAAGAAAGGAAGGAAGGAAGGAAGAAAGGAAGAAAGGAAGGAAGAAAGAAAGGAAGGAAGAAAAAAAGAGGAGAGTATGGAAAAGGAAAAAAAAAGGAAGAGACCATCTGCATTTCTAACTTTATCCTGGTGTGTGCTTTGTTGAGGACTCAACCAAATAAAGAGGGATTCGAGGATGTCTGAGGACACAAACTAAATAAAGGCTAGTAAGAAATACATCACTGACTGTGGGGCTGGACACCTGGTGCTACCATCTCATTTGGCCCCCCATTTGTTTGTTAATCCCAGAGAACTCTAACATATGGCTCATGTATAGTGTCAAAATAATTTCTGGTCAACAGAAAAATGTAACAGAATAGACAGAGAAAGAAAGCAGGCAAGTATTGTTCTCCATTTACAGTTATGTCTGACCTTGAATATTTAAGCAGACTGAAAAAAAAATCACAGCTGGACATCAGTGTCTCTTTCCTATAATCCTAGCTACTCAGGAGGCTGAGATCACAGGACCACAGTTTGAAGCCAGACCAGGTTGGAAAGTCTATGAGACTCATCTCCAATTAACCACAAGAAAACAGGAAGTGGCAGTATGGATCCAAATGCTAGAGGGCTGCGCTTGAGTGAAAAAACACAGGGCAGCACTCAGGTCCTGAGTTCAAGCCCCATGACCAACCAAAAAAAAAATGACTGGGGCTGGGAAGGTGGCTCAGTGGTAGAGCACTTGCCTTGCATGCATGAGGCCCTGGGTTTGATTCCTCAGCACCACATAAGCAAAAAGAAAAAAGCCGGAAGTGGCGCTGGGCTCAAGCGGTAGAGCGCTAGCCTTAAGCTGAAGAGCTGAAGAGCTGAGGGACAGCGTCCAGGCCCAGAGTTCAGGCCCCACGACCGGACCCCCCCCCAAAAAAAAGACTGAATTACATATCTTTTAAATTAAATTATCTCTCAATAAAGCTGTAACTTAAAAAAAATTATGTACTTCTAAGTATAGAATGTAGTACAAGGTAAATATAAAGCTGAATAAAAACAATAAAGTCAGCCAAAGTTCTAGTTTGTCTTCATAGGAATCTGCAGAAGAATCAATGGGTTCCTGGAAAGTATTTTTTTTTTTTTTAGTGAGTTTGTAGGAAGTAGTAAAGTGTTTACGTAAAGAACTTACGTTTTACATAGCCTTTGAAGTCATTGTTTATATGAATGACATGAAACAATGGCACACCTCTTAGATTTCCATAAAAATTTAAGAGGGGAAAAATGGCTGGCAGAAAAGTGGATGTATTCCTTGACCTGACCAACAGTTACGGCCACTTTTCCTTAGCCTAAAGCACAGATGTGGAGATAAGCAAAGGGCAGGGCCCAGCACTACAAGAGTTTACAGCAAGTAGAGCACTCAGGCTTCAAACAATCAGAATACTAGGGGGAAGGTGGGGAATGGGACTCCGAGTGGTGTCAGACTAGGGAAGATTATTTGCAAGACAAAGAGACACTCACACGCAAGGTCCTTAAATGCAGATTGGAGTGCTTATCAAAGAACTAGGAAGACCAGGAGTTCACTTTTGCTGTTTTTGCTTCAAGCACTATTCAGTTGCTTACATATTTAACTTATTTAATCTTCTCTCTAAGGCTGAGTAAGAAAGGGCTATTTAAATAAGCCCCATTTGTAGAGAAGGCTTCTGAGGCAGTAAGAAGTTAAGCCACTGGCTCCAGATCACACAAGCAGGAGCAAAGTAGAGCCAGGATCTCAGATCTATGCAGCCCAATTCTACTGTGTCAGGCCCTGGGCTAAGAAATGGCTCAAACCACACCAAGTTTTTCCACCTTCCATCTTTGTTCCATGGTCAGGTTTCCCTAAGTCAAATGTACTTTTATAACATTATAACAAATACTACAAAGAAAATCTCATTTACAATCTCATTGCTCAACAAATCTCTAATTTACGTGGATTGTTCTCTTTCTGTTTTGACAGTCTTATTCAGAACAGATTTTTCCTCCCTTTTTTATTCCTTGGTGTTTAAGAATGACCCTTCTTTTATTCCATTCCTAACCTCCTTTCTCAGCAGCTACCTAAGCCCTTCCATTTGTGTTTTGGGGAAGTTGAGTATACCTTTATCAGAGTGACTCCTTGTCCTATAGGGCCTGCAGAATTTTTGATATGCAGCTGATTTGGTGGGGAGATATCAATGTTAATAAGCAGGAGCAAACACCTACTGCTGCATAACAAATTGTCCTCAAAACTTTTATCTTTTTTTTTTAATACGTACTTTCAGTGTTTATGTGGTACCAAGAAATAGAACCCAGGGCCTCATGCATGCTAAGCTAACACTAAGCCCCATTTCTTGACCCTGGCAAACATCTTTTTAATCTCAAAGTTAAAGCACGGCTTCTTAGTTCATGAGTTTGTAGATATGATGCTGATTAGGGTTTTATCCCACAGTGGCTGGATCTGACCTGCTTGGTTTTTTTTTTTTTTCTTTTTTTCCCTCCCTCCCTCCCTCCCTCCTTCCCTTCCTTCCTTCCTTCCTTCCCAGTCCTGGGGCCTGAATTCAGGGCTTGGGCACTGTCACTGAGCTTCTTTTGCTCAAGGGTAGTACTCTACCACTTGAGCCACAATGTGTGGTACTGAGGAATTGAACCCAGGGCTTCATGGATGCTAGGCAATCATTCTACCACTAAGCCACCTTCCCAGCCTTGGCTTGACCTGCTTTCTAGCTTGCTCATGGGGATCTTAGCAAGGGATCTTGGTTCCTAGCTACATGGACATCTTCATAGTGCTGCTCACAATATGGCAACTGGCTTCCACCAAAGTGAGCCATGAGAGACAAAGCAGATGTGATCAAAGCTCTAAGGTATTTATAAACTGCTCAGAAGTGACTTATCATCACTTCTCAGTATAATACCAACCATCATATAATATAATGTGAGAAGGGAACATTAAGATGTGAATACTAGGAAACAGAGATAATTGGGGGCATCTTAAAGATTACCATATTTGGGCAGGAATAAGGGGGTTAGAGAACAGCCACACTTTGGTGTTCACATTTTAATTTATAAGGATGGAATTCCAACAGGTGGAGGTGGCTAATGCCTGACTTAGCTACTCAAGAGACTAAGAGATAAGGACCGAGGTTTGAAGCCAGGGTGGACAGGAAAGTCCCTAAGACTCTTACCTCCAATTAAATACCAAAATACTTCAATTAAATACCAAAATATTAGTCTTGAACAAAAAAAATGCTCAGTGACAGTGTCTAGGCTCTGAATTCAAGCCCCAGAACTGGCACCAAAAATTTAAAAAAAGAAAAGAAAAAGTGGAATTCTCTGACATTTTGCAGTGTGCAACAGATACAAACATCTATAAAAGCCCAGGTAACACTCTCTGACTAAATGAGAAAGTCAAGAGACTTAGTCCTTGGTACTCTTCTATGCCCTGTTAGAAATTCATTCATTTATGCAACAAACATTTCTTAGGCATCTGGTGTGTACCTTTGTGTCAGCACTCCCAAATCTAATGGAACTTTAATTTTTCCTTCAGTGTGAAAGATTAAAATTGGGGCTATGTCCATTTTACAATATGCTAACTGCTAATTCTGCTTCTGTAAACCTGCTTGCGCTAACACTGACTCTTCCCCTCCCAGAAATAAGTTAAAAAGTTACAAAGTCCAGATGCAGGCCCAGGGACAAGGTCTGCAAACATAAAGAACAAAAGAGTATGTTCTAAATTCCTGTTTAGAAACTCTCAGCAAAGGGGCTCAAAATAAAGACCATCTGGTGAGCCCAGCAAACTAGGGTCAAATGTCCACCAATCACGAGCCTGTAACTATGTGGACTCTCCCCCAGGGAAGCCTCCCCCTAGAGAGCCAACTAGTTTTCAACAAGTGTTACAAAACTTCCCGCGCAGAGCTGAGCCAATCCTGGGGAGCCTGGGGTCTTACGCTAATCCTGTGGTTTTTGTCTTTAAAAGTGCCTGTACCGCTGCTCGGGGCTTCCAGTCTGCCTTGGACAGGGAGCCCGTTTGGGCAAACGCCTAATAAAATCCTCTTGCTTGTTGCATCTGCTGGTTTGGAGTCTTGGTTCTTGGGGTGCCTTCCCGTTGAAGAAAGCATCCCAGTGAGTCTGGGGTCTTTCACAGTGCTGCTCTTCTTAAGCATTCCAAACATTCTGGGTGACCACAGGGTGCCAACAGCCTATCTCAAAACAGGCTTTATGAAAAAGATAACTGTCTGTCTTCCCCTTCTCTCAGGGTTCTACTCTATGGTAAACCTGAACTAACAGGATGTTTCTTGCAGGGAGTATAATTCAATTATTTCATAATGCCTGTTTAAAAGGTGCCCAATGAGAACAGAAGCTGCATAAACAAATAGCAGGGCTCTATCAGCATGATATATTCTAGCCCCTCCCCCCCAAATGTCTTTCTCAAACTGGAAAAAAAAAAACCAGTTGTGATTCTACCTTCTCATATAGCTGGAAGTAACAAAGTTAGAAGAAACCTTCAAAACCCATTCTCATTTGCCAATTCTAGGGAGAAAAACATGTAGCCTCTGAATTAAAAGCCAGAAATAAGAAATGTAGGAAAGGAGTATGTATATGATGACAGATTGATGGACGAGAACAGGAAATATAAGAAAGGTGAGCTATTTGTCTTGGAGACTAAGTTTGAGTCATAGGAAAAAGGAGCTGAAAACATCAAATAAAAATCTGTGTCTGTAGCATGGAATTATAGTAAGCTGTTTAGAAGTTCACAGGTCTGCACAGTCAATATTGAATATCAGTTCTGCTACTTAGCATCTGTGTGATAGTGGGCAAGTAATTCAGTCCCTCTGCACCCCAATGCTCTCATCTGTACAATGGGGATTGATTTAATAGAATAAATCTACACAATGCTTATGATCTTGCAAAGTGCCCTAGAACTTAACCTCGCACAATTGAGAACAAATTAGCAGGACACTAGTGGCTCACCCCTGTAACTTTAGCTACTCAGGAGGATGAGATCTGAGGATTGTGGTTCAAAGCCAGCTCTGGCAGGAAAGTCTGTAAGACTCTTATCTCCAATTAACCACCAAAAAACTGGAAGTAGAGCTGTGGCTCATGTGGCAGGGCATTAGCCTTGAGCAAAAAAGCTCAGGGACAAAGCCCAAGCCCTGAGTTCAAGCCCCAGGACTCACTCTCTCTCATTTTCTCCCCCCACTCTCAATACCTCCCACCCAGAACACATTAAGTAAGTACTAATCATTATTGAAGAAATTAGAATTATGGCCAGGTGCTGGTGGCTCATACCTGTAATTCTAGCTACTCAGGAAGCTGAGATTTGAGGACTGCACTTCAAAACCAGCCCAGACAACAAAGTCCACCAGAAAACCAGAAGTGGTGCTGTGGCTCAAAGTGGTATAGCATCTGCCTTGAATAAAAAGAATTCAAGGACAGCACCCAGGCCCTGAGCTCAAGCTCCCAACCACCACCACCAACAACAATAACAACAACAAAAAGAAATTAGAATTACACTTCATTTTGTCATCAACTAAAATAAGTTGATTTTATTCACTTATCTAGTATTTATATTGTATATTCTATCAGCCAACAAGATCCTTTTTCTCAAGGTGCTTACATGTTGTGTGTTGTGGGGATGGGGAGAATGGAGAAAGAAGGAAAGGGAAATGATACTGAGCTAAACACATAAAAGTTGTATTGGTGATATTCATGAGGCAAATAAAGCAAAGGAGGGGAATAGGAAGTTCTGGGGGGAGTGGTATGAGGGAAGAACATTCAGAGACAAGAAATCGAAGTCTTGAGGCTGAGGAATGCTTAATGTGTTCCATTACAGTGAGGTCAATATGGCTGGAGGGAGAGAAGGATGAGGTAAAATTGTATGCTGTGAAGCCAGAGGGACCAGGTTGAGGTGTCTGGTTGGGTCCTGGAAATAAGTTTGGCTGTTGATCTAGGATGCAAAGCCACTAGACATTTTGAGATAGGGAAAGACACAACCTCTTTTAAAAATTCATTCAGACCACTGTATGTGTGTAGTGGGAGTAGGGGGAAGTAGAAAGATCAGGTAGGATGCTATTATTAAGACACCATGATCGCTTGTACTGGAATTTAAGCAGTGGGGAAGAAGGGGACTGGGAAGAACTAGACACTTTCAGGAGATAGTTTTTGACAGCAGAGTGAACAGAATTGGTGTACTGCTGAGAAGGATCAGGGAAAGGGAAGTTCTGTAAGAATGATTTTTTTCTCCTTTATTCAATAGTATATCCCAAAACTCAGTAAATAAATGTCTGGTAATGAATAAATGTATAAATGTATAAATGTATAAATGTATAAATGAATAAATGTAAAGGGTATCTCTGATTTGTATTATTCTTTTTGTGAACTTAGTAAATAGTGGTTAAAATATTTACAGACAAATGAAGTACTGTTGCAACCACAGTTCGAGCAAAGCAGTAAAATTTCTCCTGATAGAAGCTGATATTACTGCATCCTTGTTCCCAACTGACTAAAAAATCAACCGGAGACTGCCTGTAATGGAGGAGTACTTTGTTATAAAACATTTATTGTGAACAAACACAAACCAACAGTATATGGGAGAATATATACAATAATACTTTGGAGAAAAGCCTAAGAAATGAGAGGCTGGAGTCGTAGTTTAGTGGAAGAATGAATATGTTTGCTTACTTAGCCCTGAATTCAATCTAGAAAGGTTGCAAAATACATGGAAGGTTCCAACATTTTTGTATTCTTGAAACACCATCAGTAAAACGAGAATAGTGCTATGCAGAGAATGAGTGAGGAAAGACTAATTATGCACACATTTAAGGCAGTTTATGAAATGCTCTATTTGGTCATATCCTCAATATTTAGAAGTATGACGCATTCTATGCCTTATTTTTCTACTACCATATCTACTAATACACTACACCAGGTGATAGACATAGGTGGCAATATACCTGATCAACCTAGAATACAACTACTTCTAATGCTTCAATATATAGACTTTAAGGGTAAAGAGGACCTGTTGACACGAGTTATACCTAGAAGTGACCCACAATACTGTTCCATTTTCCCTCAGTGATGATTTATAGAGGCTAAACACCAATACTTGCTTTTGGCAATTTTCTGGTAGAAGGTACTTGTGAACAGATTCAGTTCTAAATATCCGTATGGTTCTTGCTCCAGTCTTCTGGGTGGGAGTCTTGCTACACTGAATTTCCTGAGTTCCTGCAGGACATGGTGGGCTTGGGACCCCTGGCAGGCTGGTTTTCCTCTCCTGATTATGTATCCAATTAGATTATGTCCAAGTGACTTAGATTATTCTAGGTCTGTCCCTCTCCTTGGGATGGGTGTTGGGGGGGGGTGTCTATCTTCAGTCATGTCTGATCAGGACAATCTTCTCACAGAGCTCTGCAGAGCAGAAGTTTAGGAACAGTGATCACACTCAAGTGGGCAAACAGGTGGGAGTGAGGGAAATTTCATGGAATTGAGAAAGCATACTTTTTTTTTTTTTTTTTTTTTTAAAATACTGGCTATTTAGGGGAGGGTACAGGAGAACTTAAGGCTCCTTCAGGCCATCCGCAGTCCAGCTAGCCTTCCCAACCCCTTCACCTGGGCCCCCTGTGCTTTCCGGTACCCCTGACTCCCCATCCCTCTGGACACCCCAAGATCGCAAGGCTCAGAGGCCTGGACATTCTGGTTCAGACCACGTCCAAAGAAGCAGGGTCACCTGGGTGGCTGCAGAGTCGGGGTGGGCTTAACCTGGGCCAACTCTTGCCCAGGCCCAGGTGAAGTTTCCCCACCTCGGGCGCCCTTGGGCACCACGCGGCTGGGAGTCGGGTTTGAGGTGTCGGCCGGGACTTCTGAGGCGAGTTCAAGTCCGGGGGGGGGATGCGGTGGATTGGGGGTACAAGGCCTCCCCCACCCCCAATCCCTTCACCATTCTTGGGCCATCTCCCACCCCCTAGCCTTCGTGTGTCCCTTTTATGCGCGCGCCCGTCAAGGTCCCCGCGTCCCCTCCCCTCCAGCCGCCCCGTCAGCCTCGACTCCCCCCCCAGCCCCCCCACCTCTCACCGTCCCTGTCGCTCCTTCCCGGCTTGACGCCCCTCACCCCCCACGCTCCGCGGCCCGGCCGGAGCGCGGGACTCAGCTGTCACTTTACTTTTCCGTCCGTCCCCTCCCCCTCCCTCCCTCCCCACCGCTTCCCCTCCCCCTTCCCCCACCCCCCGCAGGCCCCGCGGGGCAGCCCGCTCGTGCGCGCGCCCGCCCCCGCCCCCTCGCGGCCGCGCGCCGGCGGAGGAGGGGCGAAGGGGCGGGAGGGGGGAGCGCGCGGCGCCGCACGGCCGACGTGGGGCTCGCGCTCTCGCGGTCTCTCCCGGGCGGGCGGGCACGCGGGCACGCGTACTGGCGGGCGCGCGCACGGACGGCCGGGCGGCGTTGGCTCCCGGCGGTAGTGGCTTCACTTTCCAGGACTGAGGGGCGGCCAGAGCCGCAGCCGCGGGCAGCAGCCTCGGGAGCCGGAGCTGGAACGGCCGGGGGCGGCGGCGGCGGCGGCGGCGGTGACGGCGGCGGCGGCGCTGAGGGTGAGTCCGGGGCGGGCGCGAGCGCGGCGGGGGAACAGGCGTGGCCGGGCGGTCGGGTGCGTGGTGCGTGGGTCCGGCTCCCGGTGACTCGACGGTGTTGCGGGGGACACCCGGTCCCCGGGGGGGGCCCTCCCCGCCCCCTCCCCCGCGTCCTCGGGCTTCGGCGGGCGCCCGCGACCTGCGCCTACACCCCTCCCTCAGGTACGGGCTCGGGCCGCGCCGGTGTCCCCGCCGCTCCGCGGGCGGGCGGGCTCCCCTCCCCCCGCCCCCGCCCCCTCCCCCACGCCGCGGGGCTCCGCTCGCCCGGCTCGCGCCCTACTTCTCGTCCGCGCTGCCCCGCGCCCCCTCCGGAGAGCCGCCTGCCCCGGTTCTCGCCCTTTCCACCCCTCCCCCTCCTCCCCATCCTCACCCCCCTCCCCAGCCGCGTCCCTCCCGGCCCTTCTTACCCCCCCCCCCCCACACACACCCGGCGGTTCTCGGTTCCCCATCCTCCGCCACCCTCCCGGCCCCTTCCCTCCTCCAGCCGCATCCTGGAACTAAGTCTTTGCAAAAAAAAAAAAAAAGAAAAAGGAAAAAGTACCGGCTGCGTGTCTGGGTGGAAAGTGCTGGCTCGAGCCCGGCCGTCCCCGGCGCGCACCGCCGCCGCGCCCCGGGTCCCTCCCGCCCGGCCCCGGCCCGTCCCGCCCCGCCGGCCCTCGGGAGCCCCGTCGGGAGGAGACCTGGGCGGGGGGCGGGGGCGTCTTTCTCGGAGCCCTCGAGGGGGACGTGTGTTGTCTTCTTGGTCTTTTGTGAGGATGCCGGGTGCTGGTCACAGTTGGGATCCCGAGCCCATTTTTTTTCCTCTGGTTTTTTCTCTGCAGCCCCCACTGGCCTGATTTGAAATTAGATCCCCCCCCATCTTCCCTTCTCCCTTCTTCCCCGCCCCCCCGTCTTCTCCCACTCATCATGTTTTCATCCTCTTGCCCTTGATTACTTTTAATGAAGATAAAGCATGGTCTCTTGTGGGGCTCCCCACTACCACCGCCCCCCCTCCCACTAACCAGAAACGCCCCATCCATCTTCCCTAAAGGAAATTAAGGCCCCTTTAGGAAGACATCATTCTGTGCTTTCTAGCTGTTAGACACCTTTGCAGTGTTTTTTTAAAAGATCCATCGCTTTTTTTTTTAAAAATTGTGTGTTCTTGAGCGTCTCCTCAGATATTTTTTAAAGTGCAGAAAGAAATCCTCTCACGATCTCAGTGTTCCCCCAGATTTTAAGCGCTTCTGAGTTTTTAATCCCTGATTATTTGAACAGTACAGGTCTGAAGATGTGATCATGGGTCTGGATACTGGGAATCTTAAGTCTTTGTCCTTATTCAGAACAATTTGGATGCTCCTTGTGCTTTGGGGTTTCATGTGTGCACAGATGAGGAAGATGGAGTGTTTTCATATATAACAACCTCGTTCTGTCTCCCCTAGGATGCAGTATATTTTCCCCAAAATCAGGTGTTGCGTTAAAGGTTTCCTGTATAAATATCCTTAAGTTAACTGCTGGGTATTACTAGGTGTTGTGCATATAATATAAATCATTTTATTTTACATTTTAGAAAAGTTTGGAAACGCGAATAGGAAGACTTGCAAGACATAGGTGACAGAATTAAATGTTTTCTTTCAGTAAAAGTGCATATAAACGGTTGTTTTGTGATTATAAAGCTTACTTTTATATAGTGTGGGCTTATGGAGGGAATATCGTTGTTTTTGTGTTGTTGACAGTATTTGTAGCCAGACCACTTCGTCTGTATGGAAGGTGTGCCTTTCATTCATATATGTAGCTAATTTCTAAGGACTGTAGTTTCAACAGAGAAGTAATACAAGCTTAGGCAATTAATGAGTTGAAGATGTAAGTTTACAATATGTAAACTCTTTAAAATATACATTATGAAAATCTACTGCTTAATGTTTCAATGAATATGAGTTAAAAATTTTATCGATCTATTTACCTTATCTTTGAAACTGCCATAGGAGAGTAATTATAATCCTGGAGTTTGTCTTCCTTCTAGATTTCATAATTGGATCAGACAAGCTTTTTGGGAATCAATTTTAAAATACTAATTCAGAAAATGATAAAAAATTTTAATGTAGGAGGTTTTACTTTAATTTAAAGAATTTGTAATTTAAAGAAACAAGGTACCACATTTAAAAGTGGAATGTTTTTCATAAAAAAATTGGTTGTACTTGAAAATACAATTTTCTCACATTTCTTCTGTAATCAGGCATTCAAAAACTAAATCCAGTAGAAATTCCTTATATTCTTGCTATTTGAAAAAGATACAAATACTTTAAAAGTTTTTATAGTGGTTACCAGTGGCGTCAGATGAATTTATTGCTTGTAGATTAAGATTTGGTTGAAGGAAGATGTGTTTGATCAGAAGTGGAAATGATTTTTTTTTTGGGGGGGGGTTAGTTGTGGTGCTTGAACTCAGGTCCTGGGCACTGAGGGCCTAGGCACTGTTACTGATCTTTTTTACTCAAGACTAGCATTCTACCATTTGAGCCACAGCTCTACTTAGAGTGTTTTTGGTAGTTTATTGGATATAAGAGTCTCCTGGACTTTGCTGCCTAGACTGCCTGAGATCTTAGCCTCCTGAGTAGCTAAGATTACACTGGTGCCCCACTGGAAAGAATTTTTTAAGCTATCGAACTGTAGAAATGATATTTCTTTTTAATACTTGAAGTACTTGTAATATTTTTTAAATGCTTTTTGCTCTGGTGCTAGGGATGGAACCTACCCCCTCCCACATGCTAGGGAAATCACTGAGCCATACCCACTGTTTAATAGTAATTTTTAATAGTTTTTTCAGATTAATCTTTACAGCAGCCTTCTAATATTCTAGAGTATTTTAGGAAATTTCAGCTTCAGATTATGGCTCACTACATTATTTAGTAGTTTTCCTAAATAGTTGCATAATCATGACATTATTACTATGTAAATACACATTAATAAGAATATTGAGACAAATATGTAGCTTTATAACTAATGTGGTATACAACTGAAATTTGGCTTAGTTTATTAAATCATAGTTATTTATAGCTTCAGTATAAGATAATGTTATTTAGGTTCCTATGTATTTGTCATGTAATGGATTGCTTCTGGCTTAAGATGAATCCAGTGATTTTTCACTCATTTCACATTCTTAAAATATTGTTAGCAGTATTTTGCTATATCTGAGCTTCTTTCCTTGAGAATTATCCTCTTGCACATACATCTGCTCTTTCTAACATGCAATTATGAACACATTTAAAAGGTTTTACACTTTTGATGATTTAACCAAAAGAAATAAGCTGGAGAAAAACTAGTACTAAATCCAATAATGATAATTTAAAATGAAATAAAACTGAAGAAGTAATTGCAGAAATATATTTGGACTTTTAAAGCCAGACATGAAGCATACTGATATAAATTTCAGTATTCTATTAAGTGACTTTAGTGCTCATAAAAGATGTCATAGCTGTGGAGACTGATGGTCTCCATTTACAGAATAGGTAGAGACAGTAGTCAAATTTTCTATCACTGTGTTTCAGAGCAGTTTGTGCAGACTTATTTTTCTTTGGCATGATGGAAGAAAGCTCTCGGTTGAGAGTGGTAATCTGTGGTGTCTAAAGGCATTTAGTATTTTCTTCTGGTGATTCATTTCTCTGTTCTGATTCTTGCAGTGTTTCTTGCAGAGCTTTTTAGTTTATCTTACAAAATTTGCAATCATAAATCTATTTTATAAAATTGAAAGCTAAGTGGGTCGATTAGTTATCTCTTTGGACTGAATATTATAATAACTGTGTTTTATGTGGGAATTTTTTTACCTGTTCTTATTCATGATCATGTCAGAGATGATTTTATTTATAGTCTAAATTTGATTAAGAGTAACCAAAAAGTATCCTTTTAAAAAAAGGAGTTGTTCAATTTATTTATTTATTTATTTATTTTGCAGGTTGTGGGGCTTGAACTCTGGGCCTGGGTGCTGTCCCTCAGCTCTTCAGCTCAAGGTTAGCACTCCACCTCTTGAGCCACAGCGCCACTTCTGGTTTTCTAGTAGTTTATTGGAGTTAAGAGTCTCAGGGACTTTCCTGCCTGGGCTGGCTTTGAACCGTGATCCTCAGATTTCAGCCTTCTGAGTAGCTATGATTACAGGTGTGAGCTACCAGTGCCCAGCCAATTTATCTTCTTTAAAAGTATTTTTTTTTCTTGTCAGCAATGGCACTAATTGAACAAAGGTGGTTTTGTTTTTTTAAAGAGGTGTCTGGGAAGGAAGCTATCTAGAACTCAAAGTAATTATTGGTGACAGTACTATATGGCTAGGATCTGGCCATCAGTTCTATCAGCACAGTCCTAGATTTGTCATCTAAGTCATGGTTAGGTCATGAGGAATAAAGTCACAGTAATCAAACTCAGAAATTGACTAAGATAGAATAGCAAGGAGAGGCCTTTTCACATATGAATTTTTTTTTTTTTTTTTTTTGTCGGTCGTGGGGCTTGAACTCTGGGCCTGGGCGCTGTCCCTCAGCTCTTCAGCTCAAGGCGAGCGCTCTACCACTTGAGCTACAGCGCCACTTCTGGTTTTCTGGTGGTTTATTGGAGATAGGAGTCTCATGGTCTCTCCTGCCCGGGCTGGCTTTGAACCACGATCCTCAGATCTCAGCCTCCTGAGTAGCTAGGATTACAGGCGTGAGCCACCAGCGCCCGGCTCACATATGAATTTTTTTGTGTTTGTGCTATCTATAACAACTGTCTTGGAATCAAGATAGTGAGGAACTATAGTTGGTAATCAGAGCTGCTTGGGGAGCATGAACTTAAGAGTACAGGGAATTTCAAAGCCTTGAGGGCTATTTCATTCACACTGAAAAAAAAAAAATTCTTCAATGTCTTTCATCGCTCTTATGAAACATCACTGCTTAGTATATAGCTAGGTCAGTGCCTATACCATTATATGTTCCAGTTTTTATTGAGAATCATATGACCTCTGTGTTTTATTATCACAAAGGTTGCTTAAAGTAATTTATCCATTTAGAAGGTTTTAACTTTAGCTGAGCTCTTGCAAGGTATGGATCGGATATGGATGTGGCAGTGCCCACCCCCTGCAATTTCTCTGTTTTAGTAGCTATTTGCGCTGACCTCTGTTCTGTTAACAGTACTTAGTAGGTTGGCTTACTTAATAGATTGGCTTACTTACTAGTCTGAGTTTCTCACTGGGCCCAAAGGGCTTAAGCCCAGTAGCTAGTAGAGATTAGTCCCCCAGTCTTTTTTTTTTTTTAAATCACAGCTGCTTTGACATATAATTAAAATTATAAAATTTTAACACCCTTTCCCCCTTCCTCCATTTTAATGGTTGTTGAGGATGGAACTCTAGTCCTTACACATGGTCTCTACCACTGAATTACATCTCCAGGCCTCAATTCATCCTTTTAAAACATGTAGCTCTGATTTTTAGGATATTTATTTACAGTGTGGTGTGCCATCACCACTGTCTAACTTAACATTTTTATGACTTGAAAAGGGAACTTTAAAACCAGGCCCAGGTGACTGACACTTGTAATCCTAGCTACTCAGCAGACTGAGATCTGAGAATTGCAATTTGAAGCCAAGCCAACACAGGCAGAAAGTCTCTGAGACTTTTATGTCCAATTAACTACAAAAAACTGGAAGTAGAACTGTGGCTCAAGTGAGAGAGTACCAGCCTTGAGGGAAAAAGCTAAGGGACAGGGCTCTGGCCCTGAGTTCAAGCCCCTGGAACTTTATACTCATTTGCAGTCACTTCCCTCTCCTTCCTTCATTCTTACCTCAATGTGTCTATGGATTGACCTGTTCTAAACATTTCTTATAAATGGACTCATAGAGTGTGTGGTCCTTTGCAACTGACTTCTTTCATTTTGCATAAAAATTCAAGATTTGTCCTTGTAATGTGTCTATATTGTACTTCGTCCCTTTTTATAGCTGAGCAATATTGTGTTATACATGGATGATACCATATTTTATCTGTTCACTAAGTAGTGAACATTTGAATTGTTACTTTTTGTCTATTGTGAATAATGCTGCTGCCAACATTTTGCATAGAAATTTTGCTTGGATGCATACAAGTTTTCACAGTCCTTAAAGCTGTATGTTTTATATATGACCAACTTCCATTTTATGTGGAATTCTACTTACTCTGTTTTTAGGTTCAATTTCTGTCTATTCTGGAAGTACCTTATTGTAGTCTTTCTCACATCTGAATAAATGACTTTTGACTTTTTAATCTAGAATCTAAAATGTCACTGAGGCTGAAAGAGTTGATGACAGTCCAAGCACTAGTGGAGGAAGTTCTGATGGAGATCAACGTGAAAGTGTTCAGCAAGAACCAGAAAGAGAACAAAGTACAGCCCAAGAAAAAGGAGGGAAAAATATCCAGCAAAACAGCTGCTAAATTGTCAACTAGTGCTAAAAGGTATTTTAGTTACCATATTGATTTATCACCTTAATGATTTTTTTTCTTGCATTTAGTCATTTTTTCTGGAATGTGGGTCATGAAGTTTGAGCAGTTTGCCTTTAAAAGATTGTCTTCTTTTTACATGGTTTTAATTGTGGAAAACTTTTTTAAGTTAGCCAAGTGACATGTCAGATAACAAAATAGTATCTATTGTGTGTTTATGTGGTTTTATATCTTGTTAGGGGAGCATATACAGGAAATGTGTGAAAGTATGATGGTTTGACTCATGCTTATTTAGCCATAAGTTTTTTTGTTTGTTGTTGTTTAGTAACACAAAATAAATATAAGAATCTTGCTGAGTGCCATTGGCTCATAACTGTAATCAGGCTGATTTCTGGATATTGCGGTTCAAAGCCATCTCAGGCAGGAAAGTCTGTGAGACTCTTATCTCCAATTAATTACTAGAAAATCGGTAGTGGTGTTGTGGCTGTAAGAGCGATAGAGACCTAGCCTTGAGCAGAAAAACTCCAGGATAGTGCCCAGGCCCTGAGTTCAAGCCCCACAACTGACACAAAAGGAAAAAAAGAAAATCTGTTGAAGTAATTATTGATAGGTTTCTAGTCCAGTAAAGTAATAAATTTAGAAGTACTGCAGTTAAAAATCAAATGCTTTTTGGTTTCAATAAGCAGAGAATCAGTCGATACAGGTTTTCTCTTCCCCTAGGGAATAGACAAATCTACAAAGTAGGTATTTAAATGATTTTTCTGTTACCTCTTGACCCTCTTATGATGATTGGCTTGGCATGCCATTTGGGCTTGGAGGGATCTGTGTTGATATGCTTACCTTACAGAATATCTGTTGGAAAATCACTTGAAAAGAAGTTAAATTTAGTGGTCTTTCGTATGATTTTTATGCTTTTTTTTTCCAAATAGGCATTGTGAATAAAAGTAATCTGTAGGTGTTAATTTAACTTTCATTCCACCACATGGAACTATTAGCCATAATGGAATGTCTAAATGTCCAATGCTAGTGCTAGCTTTATTTACTGTTGGATGATGTAGATTAGAGGGAACTCATTTTTACAAAAATGGGAGCCCTTGTTTCCCTCTATTATAAATAATCTTCAGGGTTGAGAAAAGAACCTCAGGCTGAGAGAAGAACCTCAGGGTGAGAAATGTTGGAGTTACGGTGTGGTCAGCAATAGCAGTCCATTCCAGGGAACTAACTATTCACTCCCCTTTGTAGGGTGTGTTACCTGTGCCTGACCTCTCTGTTGCAGGAATTATGTGAAAGTTCTGAATATTCAACCTACGGTGGGAAAGGGTTCTTTTTGTAATGGTTTTACATTACATACCAAGAGAGACTCAACTGGGTGAATTTTCTCTTCTCTAACCACAAAATGACTTGCTGCTGGGAAATGAGGGTAAGGGCAGGATAGATAAAAAAGGTGGGAAATGGAGTAAGTATAACATGTAGGTGGAGGAAAGGTGATTGGAGTGGAGGGGTAAGAGATGTTCAAATACAGATTGTGTACAGCTGCATGTAACATCAGTCTTGAGCTGCTGATAGAGTTTTTACAAGTCTCTGAGTTTTTCACAGAAAGGGAAGAGTGCCGGCCCAGGCTCTGGGGAGTAGATTCCTTCTGGGCCTGTGCTCTATTCTCCTAAGACAGCTACCATTACTCTATTCTCTAATTGGGAGCACCGCTACAAAATATCTCAATCATATATATATTTTTTTATTGTAAAGATACTATACAGAGGGTTACAGTTACATGAGTGAGGTAATGAGTACACTTCCTCTTGAACATTGTTACCTCCTCCATTGTTTTCCCCCTACCATCCCCTCCCTCCCTCCCTTCCCCGAGGTTCTTTTTTTTTTTTTTTTGATTGTGATTAAGTGATTACTTAATTTCCGAAATTCACAGTATTGTGGAATAATGATGCTCATTTATAGTCACAAGTTCATTCTAACTTTCCTGGAGCAAATTGTCTATCACAGTCTGTAATATATAACGGTGCTCATATGTTATATACCATATATGTGATCAGCAGCATGGGGATATTTAGTAGTGGTTCAACCAGATGAGTGGGAGTTCTTTGTTTCTTAAGTCCTGTTAGTTTTGTCATATCACCTAACATTTTGGATTCATCATCCACTTATCAGGGAGACCATGTACTGTTTGTCTCTTCGTTCTTGGCTTACCTCGCTCAACATGATTCCTTCTAGCTCCATCCATTTCCCTGCAAATGCCATTATTTTGTCCTTTCTAATGGCTGCATAATATTCCATTGTGTATAGATACCACAATTTTTGGATCCATTCATCTGTGGTGGGGCATCTAGGTTGTTTCCATATCCTAGCTATTGTGAACAGTGCTGCAATAAACATGGAGGTGCACGTGTCCTTGTATATTGGTTCCTGTTGTTCAGGGTAGATGCCTAGAAGTGGTATGACTGGGTCGTAAGGGAGGTCAATCTTTAGCTTTCTAAGGACCCTCCAGACTGCTTTCCAAAGTGGTTGTATGAGTGTACATTCCCACCAGCAGTGTAATAGTGTTCCTCTTTCTCCACATCCCCTCCAGCATTTGTCGTTGGCTGATTTGTGGATGTGGGACATTCTGACTGGGGTAAGGTGGTATCTCAGGGTTGTCTTTATTTGCATTTCCTTCACCACCAGGGATGATGAACATTTCCTCATGTGTTTCTTTGCCATTTTTATTTCTTCATTTGAGAAGTCCCTCTTTAGTTCCCTTGCCCATTTAGTAATTGGTTTGTTAGGTTTGGGAGGGATTAGTTTCTTGAGTTCCCTGTATATACAGGATGTTAACCCCTTGTCTGATATATTGCTGGTAAATATTTTTTCCCAATTAGTTGGTTGTCTTTCTAGCTTGGTTGCGATAGCTTTATCTGTGTAGAAGCTTTTTATTTTAAGGTAATCCCATTTGTCGAGTCTCCCTCCAATTTGTTGTGACCCTGGGACTCTGTTCAGGAAGTTCCTTCCTGTGCCTATTAGTTCAAGTGTCTCTCCTACTCTGTCCTGCAGTAGTTTCAGAGATTCAGGTTTAATGTTAAGGTCTTTAATCCATTTTGAGTTGATGTTGGTGCATGGTGATAGGCTGGGGTCCACTTTTAGTTTTCTGCATGTGGCTGCCCAGTTTTCCCAGCACCAGCGGTTGAAGAGGCTGTGTTTCTTCCATTGTATGTCTTTGGCTCCTTTGTCGAATATCAGCTGGCTGTAGGCCTGTGGATTTATTTCTGGATCTTCTATTCTGTTCCATTGGTCTTCGGGTCTGTTTTTGTGCCAGTACCATGCTGTCTTTGTTATTATAGCTCTGTAGTAGAGTTTGAAGTTTGGCATGGATAGCCCTCCCATATTGTCTTTATCCCCTAGAATTGTTTTGGCTATTCTAGGTCTTTTGTTGTTCCATATGAATTTTTGGACTGTTTTCTGTATTTCAGTGATGTACGTCATTGGGATTTTAATAGGAATTGCGTTGAATTTGTATATTAGTTTTGGAAGTATTACCATCTTTACTATATTAAGTCGGCCTATCCAAGAGCATGGGAGGTCTTTCCATTTCCTAGTGTCTTCTGCAATTTCTTTCTATAACTTTTTATAGTTCTCATTAAATAGTTCTTTTACATCTTTGGTTAGGTTAATTCCTAAATATTTTATTTTTTGGGAGGTTATTGTGAATGGGGTTGCTCCCTTTATTTCCCTCTCTTCCTGTACATTATCAGTGTATAGGAAGGCAACTGATTTTTGTGGGTTTATTTTGTATCCTGCTATTTTGCCGAAGTGATTTATGATTTCTAAGAGTTTGGGGATGGAGTTTTTGGGATCGTGGAGGTATAGTATCATGTCGTCTGCAAAACGGGATAGCTTAACTTCTTCTTTCCCTATGCGGATCCCTTTAATGTCTTTTTCTTGCCTTATTGCCCTGGCTAAGGGTTCTAGGACTATATTGAAGAGGAGTGGAGACAGTGGGCATCCTTGCCTTGTTCCTGATTTTAGGAGAATTGGTTGTAGCTTTTCCCCATTAAGTATAATATTGGCTATTGGTCTGTCATAAATGGCTTTTATTGTTTTTAGAAATGTTCCTTCTATTCCTATTTTCTCCAGAGCTTTTAGCATGAATGAATGTTGAATTTTGTCAAAGGCCTTTTCTGCATCTGTAGCGATAATCATGTGATTCTTGACCTTGGCTCTGTTGATATGTTGGATTACATTTATTGACTTACGTATGTTAAACCATCCCTGTGTCTCTGGGATGAAGCCTACCTGGTCATAGTGAATTATTTTTTTTATGTGTTTCTGGATTCTGTTAGCTAGAATCTTGTTAAGGATCTTTGCATCTGTGTTCATCAAGGAGATTGGCCTGTAATTCTCCTTTTTGGTTGGGTCTTTGCCTGGTTTGGGGATGAGTGTGATATTGGCTTCGTAGAATGAGTTTGGGATAGCTCCCTCCTCCTCTGTTTCTCTGAAGAGCTTGAGGAGTATGGGTATTAGTTCTTGTTTAAAGGTCTTATAGAATTCTGCTGTGAATCCATCTGGTCCTGGGCTTTTTTTTGTTGGAAGACTTTTGATAGCTTCCTGTATCTCATTATAGGATATTGGCTTATTTAATTGGTTAACTTCTTCTTTGCTCAGTTTGGGCAACTTGTATTTCTCTAAAAATGCACAAGACCCACATCTTTTAAATTCACTATTATAGCAGGGCCACCGCTGGCTCATGCCTGTAATCCTAGCTACTCAGTAGGCTGAGATCTGAGGATCCCATTTTGAAGCCAGCCAGGGCAGAAAGTCTGTGAGACTCTCATCTCTAATTATGCAACAAAAAGAGCTGGAACAAAAAGAGCTGGAAGTGGAGCTATGGCTCAGGTGGTGGAGTGCTAGCCTTGAGCACAGAGGGGCTCCAGGACAGAGCGTAGGCCCTGAATCCAAGCCCCATGATTGACAAAAAAAAAAAAAAAAAAAAAAAATTCACCATTGTATCTACGATGCCTAGCATAATAGGTTTACAATTTTTTTTTTTTTTTTTTTTTGTCGGTCATGGGGCTTGAACTCTGGGCCTGGGTGCTGTCCCTCAGCTCTTCAGCTCAAGGCGAGCGCTCTACCACTTGAGCTACAGCGCCACTTCCGGTTTTCTGGTGGTTTATTGGAGATAGGAGTCTCATGGTCTCTCCTGCCCGGGCTGGCTTTGAACCGCGATCCTCAGATCTCAGCCTCCTGAGTAGCTAGGATACAGGCATGAGCCACCAGCGCCCGGCTAGGTTTACAATATTTATTTATACCGGTTGCCTTAAAATTTTGCATTAATTGTAGAGATTAGAGTTTTCTTGAGAATTAAGATTTCAGTTTGGCTGCAGAGTTAGGTAATTTTACAATAAAATTTTAACTTAAAATTTAAAAAATTAAAAATCCTTATCAGATGAAGATTATTTTTCCAAATACTGTTTGAGATAACCAGTAGCAGTAAAGAACTTGAATTCAGGAGACAGGTTCTGAATTTGAATCTAGATTCCAACACATTATTATTACTGTTTTTTTTTCTTTTTTTTATTGTGAAAATACAGAGGAGTTACAATTACATGAGCAAGATAATGCGTACATTTCTTTCTTTTCTTTTTTTCTTTTTCTTTTTTGTGAACATACTGTACAGAGGGGTTACAATTACATGAGCAAGATAATGAGTACATTTCTTATCAAGCATTGCAGCCTCCTCCTTTGTTTACCCTTCACATCCCTTCCCAGCCTCCCCCCCAATCCCTTCCCAACCCCCCCCCCCCACCGCACCAAAGTTGTAAAGTTCATTTTTGACATGACAATTTGTACTTCTCATTGTTGCATCAGGTCCACTTGTATCCTTAAACAACTTGTTTTTCCCCATCTCCTCCACAAATTATACCGACATGGAATATAGTGAAAGCAGGGGTTATACTATGGGGGAGGGACATACAAAGCTTACAAAGAAATAATCTTTTTTTTTTTTTTTTTTTGGGTCCGGTCGTGGGGCCTGAACTTTGGGCCTGGGCGCTGTTCCTCAGCTTTTCAGCTCAAGGTTAGCACTCTACCACTTGAGCCACAGCACCACTTTTGGCTTTTTTCTTTTTGCTTATGTGGTGCTGAAGAATCGAACCCAAGGCCTCATGCATGCAAGGCAAGCACTCTACCACTGAGCCACCTTCCTAGCCCCAAAGAAATAATCTTATAAATGAGTTAGAAACAAATGCATGAAAAAAAAAACATTTAAATACATATCTAAGGGTTCATTTTCCTAACATCACATTATCTGACCTTTCCTGCTTGACTCATACATAAACTAGATATTGCAAATAAGGGAAACCATGGGACCTATGTTTCTTTGGGCTTGGCTTACTACTGTTTTATTTTATTATTTTATTTTATTTTTTGGTTAGTTATTATTGTTTTCTCTAACCTTGAATGAGTAACATCTATCTCTAAGCCTCGCTTTCCTCTCTTGGCTTTTGGCTTTTGGCTTTTTGAGAGGGGAGTCTTATTGTATGGAAGTAGGCTAGTGTGGAACCCTTGTGTAGCTCAGGCTGGTTTTAAACTTATGACCCTCCTGCCTCTCTCAGAGTGTTGGCATTACAGTTGTGTACTACCACTTGGTTTCTGATTCAGTGGCTTCTTTTGTAAAATAAAGATTAAATAATGGTACCCTCTTTAGAAGTCTGTCATGAGGTCTAACTTGTTAAAATATTTGTTTGGTACCTAGTAAGCTCATAAATGGATGCCATCAATAATAGTCTTTGTGCCAGTTAAAATCTACAAAGATATTTTTAAGTCCATTTAACCAAATTTGGCAAAATGAAGTACATGTTAATCTCAAAAGACTTAATGCTATTGTTAAACTAGAAATACTTAGCTGCTGTAATTAAATATACTTTATAATAACTCAGGGAAAGTGCTTTGCACATAGGGGCGCTCAATTGCTAAGTGAAATATGCTGTAATCATGGAAGTAATAATTGCTATAATTAATGTGCTGTAATAGAATCAATAATTTGTTGTAGAACCAGGTTTTCTTAAATTCTCATTTTGAGGTAACACTGAATACTGATACACACATTTAAGTGAGTATTTAAACAATGATATAAATTAGTTTTTGTCTTTTAGAGTTAGAGGAATGATTGCATGTTTGCTATATTTTTACCCTTCTTTGGCAAAAATTTCTTTTTTAAAAAACTGGTATTGGGGCTGGGAAGGTGGCCCAGTGGTAGAGTGCTTGCCTTGCATGCATGAGGCCCTGGGTTCGATTCCTCAGCACCACATAAGCAAAAAGCCGGAAGTGGCGCTGTAGCTCAAGTGGTAGAGCGCTAGCCTTGAGCTGAAGAGCTGAGGGACAGCGTCCAGGCCCAGAGTTCAGGCCCCACAACCGGACCCCCCCCAAAAAAAATAAATAAATAAAAAAATAAAAAACTGGTATGCTAGCCGGGCGCTGGTGGCTCACGCCTGTAATCCTAGCTACTCAGGAGGCTGAGATCTGAGGATCGCGGTTCAAAGCCAGCCCGGGCTAGAAAGACCGTGAGACTCCTATCTCCAATAAACCACCAGAAAACCGGAAGTGGCGCTGTAGCTCAAGTGGTAGAGCGCTCGCCTTGAGCTGAAGAGCTGAGGGACAGCCCCCAGGCCCAGAGTTCAAGCCCCATGACCGACAAAAAAACCAAACAAAACAAAACAAAAAACCAAAAAGCAAAAAACTGGTATGCTGCTAGGCACTGCTAGCTACTTAGGAGGCTGAGATTTGCGGATCGTAGTTCGAAGCCAGCCTGGGTAGAAAAGTCCATGAGACTCTTAATTCCAATAAAGCACTCAGAAAAAAGCTGCAAGTGGCGCTATTGCTCAAGTGGTAGAGTGCTAGCCTTGAGCACAAAGAGGCCCAAGGCCCAGGAATAGCACTCAGTCCCTGAGTTCAAGCCCTAGGACTGGCAAAAACAAAAACAAAAACAAAAAACAACAACCAAAAGTGGTATGCTTTTGTCACAGTCTGTTCTCTTATTTTTAGTTGTTCATGGGGCCTGAACTCAGCTCAGGGCCTGGGCGCAGTCCCTGAACTTTTTCTGCTCAAAGCTAGCACTCTATACCACTTTGAGCCACAGCAGCACTTTCAGTTTTCTGGTGATTAATTGGAGATAAGAGTCTGATGGACTTTCTTTCCCTGGATGGCTTTGAACCATGATCTTTAGATCTCAGCCTCCTGGGTAGGATTATAGGCATTTGCTACCAACGTTCAGCTTTAGTCTGTTCTGATAGGTCTATATTACTCTTGTCAGATTTGCAAGTATGTAGTTGGACTATGTCTTTCATGACAAATTCAGATGATTTTGACTAAATTGACTAGTCAGTTCAATAAAACATCTGTTTCGAGGTTTTCATTGAATTGACTCTGCTGCTGCTTTTTACATCATTGGCAAGTTTGTAAACGTGATATTTAAGTCATATTTAACTCAAATTAATGTCATTGAGAATAGATATTGTGATGTTACTATGCATTCAGTATGATGTTACTCTGGAAATAGTATTCAGTTTCAGACTCAAATTCGTGTTAGGTTGAAAAACGGATTGGATTCTAGCATGTTCCAGTGTCAACTATTAATGAATGGGATCATCTGAGTTTGTTTTCTACATGACAATCTTTTATAATTACTGTATTTTCCTGATTTTAAATACACATTTCTTAAACTGTTAAAAACCATTTTGCAGTCAGGATGCACCTTATTTTGCTATATATAATTGTTTAATTGATGACTTTCTTAAAAATCTCTTAAAATGACTGGTATAGTATCATAATCATTTAGAAACCCATTCCATGCTTAATGCAATGGCAGTGTGTTTTCTAGAGATTGGTTTGACATTAAATCTTTTTTTAAAAAGTTAATACGTTCTTGAGAACAAGCTGATTTTGAAGTTGACTTCAGTTGGTTAGAATTGGAGTGCCAGAATGACTGAAGAATGTAGCCCACAGGGAAATACAAAGTCACCGAGGTTCAGCAAGGGTTTTTTTTTTTTTTTCTCTTTCCAAAATAGTAACTGCTTAGAAATCACTTTTCTGAATCTTTACATCCACATGTTCATGTTTTTGTTTGTTTGTGTTTTTGGGTCTGAATGAATTAGGGAGTATTTTTTGTTTTTGTTTTTTGTCAGTTGTGGGGTTTGAACTGTGGGCCTGGGCACTGTCTCTTAGCTCTTCAGCTCAAGGCAAGCACTCTACCACTTGAGCCACAGCACTACTTCTGGTTTTCAGGTGGTTAATTGAGATAAGAGTCTCAGAGGCTTTCCTGCCCTGCCTGTCTTTGAACCCTGATCCTCAGATCTCAGCTTCCTGAGTAACTAGGATTACAGGCGTGGGCCTGGCTGAATTAGGGATTTTTCTTTAGCCCAGACTTTATGTATGTGCAATTTATATATAGTTTTATTTTTCTGATACATTATTTCAGTATATTGATTTTAAAATGAATGTGTCTTTGTTCTATACAATTTTAGTATCATATTTATCACTAACGTATCAAATTATTGTTAAGCTTCCTGCCTTTTTTTTTTCCTTAAAGCAAATGATAGTCTCATACAGTATTCTTATTTTGTTCTCCTCATTCATCCTACAAGTTAAATAGGTAAAATCACACAAATTACAATTAAATTTGTAATTTGTTCTTGACTCATCTCTGTAAGTAAGTGCTTTTGCTAAGTTCTGTGGTACAGTAACCTGAGTTGTACCGTAGTTGCCTACTGGTAATTGGAAATATAGGTAATTGTCTATAATTGTCTAGTTGATTTCCTTCCTTCCTTCCTTCCTGCCTTCCTTCCTGCCTTCCTTCCTGCCTTCCTTCCTTCCTGCCTTCCTTCCTGCCTTCCTTCCTTCCTTCCTTCCTTCCTGCCTTACTTCCTGCATTCCTTCCTGCCTTCCTTCCTTCCTTCCTGCCTTCCTTCCTTCCTGCCTTCCTGCCTTCCTTCCTGCCTTCCTTCCTTCCTGCCTTCCTTCCTGCCTTCCTTCCTGCCTTCCTTCCTGCCTGCCTGCCTGCCTGCCTGCCTGCCTGCCTTCCTTCCTTCCTTCCTTCCTTCCTTCCTTCCTTCCTTCCTTCCTTCCTTCCTTCCTTCCTTCCTCAAGGTGAGCACTCTACCACTTAAGCTACAGCACCACTTCCTGTTTTCTGGCAGTTTATTGGAGATAAGAGTCTCATGGAGGGGGAGGGGGGATGCTGGGAAGGGATGTGAAGGGTAAACAAAGGAGGAGGCTGCAATGCTTGGTAAGAAATGTACGCATTATCCTGCCCACGTAATTGTAACTCCTCTGTACAGTATGTTCACAAATAAAATAAAATTAAATTTAAAAAAAAAAAGTCTCATGGACTTTCCTGCCCAGGCTGGCTTTGTACTGTGATCTTCAGATCTCAGCCTCCTGAGTAGCTAGAATCACAGTCATAAGCCACCAGCGCCCGGCTCCTTGATTTATTTCTAAAAAAAATTTAAAAGTTCTGGTAAGAGAGCTCTTTTTCTATGATTCAGAGGATAATTTCTTCAGTTTTTCACTTTGGCTGTGCAAAAATAATTATAGTTTTATTTTCCTTATCTTTTAAATGAGCTTTGATAAAAAAAGTAGTAGAGAATTCTGGGAGATGTTTAATTCACTTTCATTCATCTTAAGCTCATCATGTGAAAGGTACATGGTAAGTGTGAATTATTGGTGCTTCATTTTTTCATCACTATGGGGACAGTGCCTGAAATAGCTGTCTTCCTTACCCCTCTTACTGTATATCATGATCCCAACTTCTGAGATAAAATTGAATTGTTGTCATTGAAAACAGCAGGATATCTTGCAACCTTTTAAATAGCAATTCTTAGAATAATCTTTTCTGCCAATAGAAATACAATTATTCTTAGATAACTGACTCAAAATATATTGTCTCATTGCTCAGAACTGACTCAAAATATATTGTCTCATTGCTCAGTTGCTGAATTTATTGTTTTTTCTATTGCATAATATGAATTTGGAATTGTGGTCATCTGGTGAAGTTCAAGTTCTTTTGTAGAATTTTACAGCAAGATGTTATTAGCTGTTTTTTTAAACCAAAAGGAGCATGATAAGCACAAAATAAGATGAATAATTTGAAAATCTCAACAAAGTTCTTTTATGTTAAGTGATTTTCAACCTGTGGCCACCTGGTGGTGGCTCATGCCTGTAGTGTCGGGGGAGATCTGGAGTATCACTATTCTAGACTAGCCCAGTCAAAAGTTTGTAAAACCTCATTTCAACTAATAGCTGGACCCCATGGTGCAAGCTTGTCATCTCAGCTATGCAAATGTAAATAGTATGATTGAGGTCTAGGATCACCCAGGATAAAAGTGAGACCCTATATAAAGAGTAACTAGAGTGTAAAAATAAAGAAAGAGATAAATAAAGCAGCAGCTTTGAACTAGTAGCTCACACCTGTAATCTAACTACTTGAGAGAAGATTACAAGGATCATGGTCATAAATTGAGGCCAGACCAAGCAAAAGTTTATGAGACCTCATTACAACTGAAAAAGCTGGACATGATGGTTTGTGCTTGTTATCTCAGCTAAAACAGGAAGTATAAATAGTAGGATTGTACTTCAAGCTGGCGTGGGCAAAAGTGGAGACCCTATCTCAAAAATAACCAGAGCAGCAGAAAGGGTTAAAAGGATGTCTCAGTAGCCAAATTTCCTGCTGTACCTGCTAGCAAGTAAGAGGTCCTGAGTTGAGATCCCAATTACATTTTGCCTGCCCATTAAATCCCAGAGTAAGAAGGACTGGAGATATGGCTCCAGGAGCAGAGCTCTTGTCTTGTAACTATGAAGCCCTGAGTTCAAACCCCAACTTCCCTCCCCTAAATTTTTCAGTTGGGTATAGAGGTACATAACTACAATCATTGCACTTAAGGGAGTCAGAGATAGGAAGATAGGGTTAGTTTGAGGCCAGTCTGGGTTATAAGAGGAGATTCTTATCATCTTCAGAAAAAATGATTTCCTTTTATAGTTAAAAGCATGCTCTTTTGAATACTTGTTCCTATTGTTCCTGCCGTTTAAAATAAGTATAGAAGTTATTCATGACAGAAGTTATAACAAATAGTGAAGGTTTTTTTAATGGAAAGTAACAGTTTTTTTGTCCACCCTTCTTCCTCCAATGGTCCTAACTCTATTCTTACTTAGAAAACTTTTAGCTTTTAGTTTAGTCTTTCTCTTGGTTTTTCTGCTTAGCTGAATAATACCTTATTTCCTATTTGTTGAATTGTTAAATAATACCCTTTAAATCCCTGCTCTGATATATTTAGTTTACTTATTTTTCCTTTTTCCCTCCTGTTACTGATATTTACATTAAAAATTGTTCTTTATACTGTAAAATGTTTAAGCTTTTATTTCTGTAATTCTTTAAAATTTAACACTATTTCTTGATTCTCGATTTTGTAAAATGGAGATATTAATCCTTCAGTTTATCTTTTCACCACTATTTTTCCATCTGTGTTTAGCCTTTTTTTTTTTTTTTTTTGCCAGTTATGGGGCTTGAACTTTGGTTCTAGGTGCTGTCCCTGGGCTCCCTTTGTTCAAGGCTAGCACTCTACCACTTGAGCCACAGCTCTACTACCAGCTTTCATTATGATTAATTTACAGCCTAGAATCTCACAGACTTTCCTACCTGGGCTGGCTTTGAATTGTGATCCTCAGATCTCAGCCTCTTGAGTGTAAGGGTTGCTGAAAGGAAACTCACATGCAGTTCAAGGAGAAGAGGGTTTATTAGGGGAGAGAGAGAGACCCTGAGAGAGACTGAGATAGGCCAAATTGCTGGTCACAGAAGATGGAAGTGGGCAAAGCCAGAGAGAGCTTCTGGTGGGTTGAGAGTATACAGGGAAAGGGGAGCAAGGGGGCATGGGGAGGTGGTATGGCCACAGCAGATGTGCAAGTGACCCGAGGATGAGGAAGTGACCTCAGAGCCTGGAGGAACCTCCCACTGCCTCCAGGCTTTACAGTAACCTGGGATACTGGTGCTAGGAGGGAACTTCTAGGGAGAGAACCAAGGGAGTGGGCCATTTCTCCTGGGCAGACCTAACTGAGTAGCAAGGAGTACAGGTATGAACCGCTGGTGCCTGGCTTATTTTTAGCTTTTATTTATAATTAATCTTACATTTCAGAGTTCAGAGTTTGTAACATTTATTTGTATAGTACAGCTTTAACTCATCTTCTGTGCTTTGACTATTAATAAAATACTAATGAATTGTATAATTGTAAATACTAAATACCAGACCAAACAGCATATTAGAATTATATTTTCTGCAAGTCCAGTGTTGGGATTCTTGGGCTATGGAATGAGTCATAGCATTTAGGCAGAATAGATCCAAATCTCATTCCTTTACATATATAATTTGATTAAAAATTTATTAATGTTTCCTTCACACTTAATATGTAACTTTTGCAGTAGCTTTTTTTTTTTTAGTTCTTTTGTTCCTCCTCCCACCCCAAATCTTTATTATGTCACTAGGGGTTAATCCCAGGGACTTGGACATGATAGGCAAGCACTCTACAACTGAGTTACTCCATCCCTGAATTTTTTTTTATATCCTTATACATTCTGTGGTTCCCTATTGTGAGTTTCAGCTTGTTAAGTTACTGCCATCCCACTTCTCTTTGTTGCTTACTCACCCCATTGAGCGTTTCTAATTTGGGACCATATTTACTCAGGTGTTTATAAACACATTGTAGAATCTGTATTAAAAGGAAATTGTCATGTGTTAAAGATAAATGAAATCATGAAACTTGTCTTAGTTAATCTTATCATTTTGTAGGATAGAAAACTGAGTCATATAGAGCAGGTGAGAGAAGTACTTTTTTTTTTAAATTTTATTTTATTTTATTTGTGAACATACTGTACAGAGGAGTTACAATTACATGGGCAGGATAATGCGTACATTTCTTACCAAGCATTGCAGCCTCCTCCTTTGTTTACCCTTCACATCCCTTCCCAGCCTCCCCCCTCCCCCCCAATCCCAATCCTTCTCCTTCCCCCCTTCCCCCCCCCCCCCCCCCCCGACGTTGTAAAGCTCGTTTTGGACATGACAACTTGTACTTCTCATTGTTGCAACAGGTCCTTAAACAACTGGTTTTTCCCCATCTCCTCCACAAGTTATACTGACATCAAATATAGTGAAAGCTTATACTGTGGGGGAGGGACATACAAAGCAACAAAGAGCTAATCTTATAAATGCGTTAGAAACACATGAGGTGAGAGAAATACTTTTGCCTATCAACTCGATAAATAGCATAGCAGAATTTAAGTGGAAGTTTTTTGCCTTTTAATTAGTTTTGCAGTTTCATAGTGCCTCTCAACCTTGAACCATATGAATTAGAGAAGTGAAAGTTGTGTTAATGTCATTCAGTTCCTTTAGGAAGTTAGTAATAATTCTTTTGGAGGAGTTTCCTTTATTTTTATAATTCTATTTGTTGTCTTACAGAATGAAATCGAATGTGTTAATGTTTTTGCTCACATTCTTTTTTTATAGTCAGCTATCATGTACTGTAGTAATATTTATCATACAGCAGGCATCTGGCTGTTAATAAAAAAAAAGCCAAGGCAAGCCTGGTGCTGGTGGCTCATGCCTGTAATCATAGCTACTCAGAAGGCTGAGATCTGAGGACTGTGATTGGAAGCCAGCCCAAGCAGAAAAGCCCACAAGACTCATTATGTCCAATAAACTACTCAGAAAAAGACAGTAGAGTGCTAGCCTTGAACACAAAGAGGCCCAGGCACAACCAGCCTCTGAGTTCAAGCCCCAGGACTGGCCCCCCCCCCCCAAAAAAAAAAAAAAGCAAGGCAAAGGAGAGTAAATTCTTTTCAACAATATACATTTATATATATATACATATGCATGTATATATATGTGTGTATATATGTATATATACATATATATGCATATATGTATATGTATATTGTTTGTTCTGGGCCTGGGTGCTGTCACCTAGGCTTTTCAGCTCAAGGCTAGCTCTTCCACTTGAGCCACAGCACTACTTCTGGTTTTCTGGTGGTTAATTAGAGATAAGAGTCTCACGGACTTTCCTGGCTGGGCTGACTTTGAACTGAGATCCTCAGATCTCAGCCTCCTGAGTAGCTAAGATTACAGGCATGAGCCAATGGTGCCCAGCTCAACAATATTTTTGTGTTTGATTTAGCAAAACCCAAATTTCATGACATGAGTGGTTAAGAGATGTTTAAAAGTGTACTCATAGAAAACAGCTTAGCACTGTTAGTCTTTGTGTAGGTATATAGGATGTTAGATGTTGTTAAAAATCAAAGTAAAAAAGATAATACATAAGCGTCTTGGGAGTATAACTCTGTGGTTATGTTCACATTTAGCACATGAGAGGCTCTAAGTTCAGTCCATAGCACCGTCCCCCAGAAAAGTGACGTAAGAACAAAAGCAGGTTTTAATTTCTTGTAGGAAGCTCATGGAATATTAAGGTAGTTCAAGCAGATGGAATGGTGCCAAACCTCAAAGTCTCATCATGCTTTAGAAAGAATACTATGTTTTGGTAGCAGTTTCCAATGTGGGAATGAGATCTAGATATTTCTTCATCAGTTGATTGGGCCAGTCAGGAATGTTTGGATGTAAGGAAGAGTGACCCATAGTTACTGTGAAAGGTGGTTCCAGTTTAAACTAGCATTCCTGCATTGAGAAAAGATAGCATAAAATATTTGAAATAGAAAACTGAGTTTATTTACAGTTTTAAGGATAGAGCCATTATCAGTCTGCCTTTGTATAGCAGTGCTGCAGTTCATTGAAAGGATAAGACAAAAGCTAGGAATATGCACACACAGTTTTGCTGTGGGTCCCAATTACGAGAGTTCACATTTCAAGCCAATTTCCTAAAAAAAAAAAAAACAATCCTACCTTGAAGTTTTTGTTTTTGTTTTTCCATCATAGAGCTCTGGGCCTGGGTGCTGTCCCTGACTTCCAGTTTTCTGGTGGTTAATTGGAAATAAGAGTCTCATAGACTTTCCTGCATGGGTTGGCTTTGAACTGTGATCCTCAGATCTCAGCCTCCTGAGTAGCTAGGATTCCAGATGAGAGCCACCATTATAAAACCTTGAAGGGTTTTATAAACAAGGCCTTTATAGTTTAATAAGTTAGTGTGTTGCCGCAGGCTTTATGTATTGGTGGTACAGATGTCACCATCCTTGGTAGTACATCTTCAAAATTGTAGATAATGCTTTATTCAGTACTGATACTTCAAATTTAAAACACACAAAAAGGAAGTATTACTGTTGAAGTACCACATTTTAGTGAAATAGATTAAAGAAATTTTTTTTTTTTTAAATTGTATTTTATTTTATTTGAGAACATACTGTACAGAGGGGTTACAATTACATGGGCAGGATAATGCATACATTTCTTACCAAGCATTGCAGCCTCCTCCTTTGTTTACCCTTCACTTCCCTTCCCCGCCTCCCCCCTCCCCCCAAGATTAAAGAAATTTTGACATAAATTTTCTTTTCATTTTAAAGAATTCAGAAAGAACTTGCAGAAATTACGTTGGACCCTCCTCCCAACTGTAGGTAAGTAATTACTGATTTTTATTACTTGTATCTTTTGCAGAAGGTATATTTAAGCTATTGGTCTCATGTTGTAGTTTTAATAGTAATAACATGGTGTTTTGGATTTAAATAATTGGTATAGTGTAGTTGTTGTCTGTGCAGAGTGAAATATTCAGCAAGTATGTTTGAAGTGGTACAGTCAACTTGCCAATAGCAGTGCAATGTAATAGCAGTATGCTAATGAAATTACAGTGTAGCAACACATTCTGTTATCTTTTAGTGGAAAAGGTGTTAATACCTTAAATTGTTTCTTTAATGATAGAATAATACTGTGGCTAAAACATGCTATTTAATAATTTTTTATTGTTGTCTTCTTGGAAGTTAGTTTATAAAAGTATAAGAACATTCAGCAATGCTTATTCATGAGTTACATTATTTCTTGGATGTGACTAAGAATAACTGATTTAAACCAGTGATGTTAAATAGAAAACACTGCCAGGTGGCGGTGGTGCACCCCTGTAATCCTAGCTACTCAGGAGGCTGAGATCTGAGAATCCCCATTCAAAGCCAGCTCAGGTAGAAAAGTCCCCAAGAGACTCTGATCTCCAATTACCACTTTTAAAACAGAAGTGGGACTGTGGCTCAAAGTGATAGAGTGCTAGTCTTGACTAGAAAGAGCTCAGAGACAGTGTCCAGGTCCTGACAGAAATAAAAATTAAAAAAAATATTCTTTACCAGGAATGGGGTGCCTTTTTCTGTGAAGGGATATTGGATATTATAACACTATTTGAGGGCCATGCAAAATTATGTATGTCGGCAGATGGACCCTGGGCAGCTGATGAGAAAGATATCTGTCCTGTCACAAATGATTTTTGTGGGCCTTTTACAGATAGGTCTGGTTGTTCTTTATTTCTCTTCCAGTGACCACATATCCTATCCCACCCCCATTTTCTAGTCAGCATTTACTGGGAAATAAAAATACTTTTTATAAAAGATATGGAGGAAGGACAGAAAAATAATCTTCTGCTTTATACTGTATGTTGAGTCTGTTGCAATGTTAAGATGGTTGACTGTTTTAAGACTTTTACTTCTGATTTGATATGACGTCAGTATTAAAAGCAGGTCAACACTGAATGTATTTTTGTTGTTGTTGTTGTTGGTTTTTTTTTTTTTTTTTTTTTGGTGTGTGTGTGTGTCCTGAGACTTGAACTAAGGGCCTGGGCAACATCCTTAGCTTTTTGCTCATCATTAGCACTTTACCACTTGAACCATAGCTTTTAACGCTTTGGTAGTTTATTGGAGATAAAGAGTTTCAAGAGCCTTGCTGCCTGCCCTGGCTTTGAACCTTGATCCTCAGATTACAGTCTACTGGGTAGGTAGGATTATAGGCATGAACCAATAGCACCCAGCTACATCATCAAATTTTATGGCTTAAAGTGATAGTTCCTTGCATTGAAGGTGAGAGGCTAGATAAAATGAACATTTTGTTTCCAACATTGAATGTGGACAGAATTTATTATTTGGTATGATTTTGTTGGCCTTATTCTTAACTATTAATGAAAATGAAAATTTTACAACTGGTTATATTGATAGATAGTTGACAACTATTTTATGTAGAAAAACTTTTGATTAAGGCTTATTACGTTTGTGGTGAACTTAATGTGGTTCTTTATATGAGAATCCTGTACAGCATGTAAGCTTGAAATGATAATGTTCAAAGAGTGTTTCACTTAAATAGAACAAATATTTCTTTGTGCTTAGTAAGACGGTTTCATGTAATATTTTTTGACATAACAAAGCTGTTTCAGATGTCAGATTGTTGTTTAACTTGTGATCAATTCATATAAGTGGATAATAGGAAATGAATAAAAAAATTCATTTTCTAGCATAGTATTTGTTTTAATCACATTCTCACTTTAAAAAGTGTAGTATAGCCGGGTGCTGGTGGCTCACGCCTGTAATCCTAGCTACTCAGGAGGCTGAGATCTGAGGATCGCGGTTCAAAGCCAGCCTGGGCAGGAAAGACTGTGAGACTCCTATATCCAATAAATCACCAGAAAACCGGAAGTGGCGCTGTAGCTCAAGTGGTAGAGCGCTCACCTTGAGCTGAAGAGCTGAGGGACAGCGCCCAGGCCCAGAGTTCAAGACCCACGACCGACCAAAAAACAAAAACAAAAAATAGTATATTACATACATATTTGAACTTAATTTCCAAACTACTTTGCTTAAATTTTGACAGATTATTGACAAAATAATTACTTTGTCTTAATGAGTTTAAAGCTATTTTTTTCCCCATTACTGGGTTGAAACTCAGGGACTTGCTAGGCAGGCAGGCACCCTACTACTTGAACCTTGCCTTAGCCCTTTTTGTCTTAGGCATTTTTTGAATAATAGTCTTGGGTCTCATATTTATTTTCAGGGTGGCCTTGGTGGCAGTTCTATTTACACTTTCTGCAGAGCTGGAATTAAAGGAGAGTGTCACAGCCCAGCCTTATAATGGTTGAGATTGGGCTTGCAAATCCGTCCCCCCCCACCCCCCAGTCTAAAAATGTGATCCTTCTGATCTCTGTCTGCTGTGTCTGTTCTGTTATTTTATAAACAGGTTGTAGCCCAGGTTGCCCACTCAATCCTCCTGCCTCAGCTGATTTCTGGAGTTCTGGTGTGTACCACAATGCCTGGCTTAAAACTCATTTCTGATAAATCTGTGCATAGTATTGTACAATATAGATTATAACTTTTTTAGGATATTTTCTAATATCTTGGATAGTCTCATTTAGCTTTGACTACTAAGACAATAATTAAACTACTATTGTAAGCATGTACAAAACTTTAGAGATGGAGGAATGGAATTACATAATAGCTTGAATAGCTTGAATCATAGTTTGATTTAAAGTAAAAGTTTATAGTGTTATCTGAAATTTGGAAGTTTACTTTTTTTCATTGAACCTTGAGCCTTATAAGTTAGTGATACCATTACTGGTTCACATGTGAGCTCTTTGTAAAGCAAATACATGTAATAGTTTTTGACTTTTATATGGGAGTCATACATAATGAACACTTCAGATAGCTTTAGGAAAGAATGTTGTCCTAGTGTCATTAATTTTCTGGTTTATAGGAAATTTTCAAAAGCAGTTCACATGTCTGAAGATTGGCTAATAATTTTGCTGTACAAGGTAGACCTGCAATACTAGGGCTGTGGTTCCTTTTGTTGATTCCTAAGTAGTTGCTTGGACTGGGTCAGACAGAGAAAAGAGAAAGATCCTTTGCTTCATTTTAAGTGGTGCTTCCTTTGGTGAGTAAATGCTGTGGCTGTTTCGTAACTGGTGATGTGTCCTATATTTCCTGTGTGCTTATGCCACTTTTAATATTGTTTAGTATGCTTGTTAAGTGAACCACTATGGTCTTTGTATTGTTTGGTATCAAATATTTGGCTGGAGTTGATAACAAATTTGTCCCGCAATATTTCAAGAGAACTTAGAACATATTTCAATGTGCTACTAACTTTTGAAAGAGAAATTAGAACATAAAATTTTAATTTGGTTTATTTTTGACCAATGTTTATTACCCTCTCTTCTTGTCTCCCCCACTTATACTAGGGTTTGAACTCATGGTCTTGTGTTTGCTTATTGGCTATCACTTGAGTCACACTGCCAAGCCCAGCATTTTTCTTTTTTTAATGAATTTTTTTTTTTTGCCAGTTCTGGGACTTGAGCTCAGGGCTCAGACTCTGTCCCGAGTCTCTCTGTGCTCAATGGTTGCAACTTGCCAACTAAGCCACAGTGCCACCTCCAGCTTCTTCTGTTTATGTGGTACTGGTGAATTGAACCCAGGGCTTCATGCATGCTAGTCAAGCGTACTCTACCACTAAGCCACATTCCCAGCCTTAAGCCCAGAATTTTTGATGGTTATTTTGGAATGGAGTCTCATAGACTTCTGTTACCTTTAGGTGTGATCCATTGACTATATGGAATTAACTTATAAAAATATAGAAAAATAAAGCTGTTTGCCTAACAGGAGTCACTTTTCTTAGCAGTCAGTACATGATACCTGATGTCAGAGGAAATAATTTCCTTCATACTTCCTTTATGTGTTCCCTCTCCTCCAGTTACCTTTCAGAACCCTGCTGCATGGTTCTGTGGACAACTGTAATTTGCTGTCACTGGCAAGGAACATCTGTGGGTTTACTTGTTTAGCAGTCACAGTGGAGAAGGGTTTTTCTCTGTTGGCTGTCTAGTGTGAGTGGGTGTTGGGTGACTGTTGCTTTCCACTTACAGTGTGGTTTGTTCTGTTTTGGGGGGCCTTAACAGGCCTCTACCATCTAGTCCTGTGTCTGTCAGGCCAGGGATAGGACCTTGGAATTTTGTCGTCTAGTTTAGAAATCGGTGGAATCACAGAGGAACTAGCATGTGTTTATTCTGCATGTCTGTCAGTGTGCTATGTTAGAAACTTAGATTTTTATCTTTTACTACTAAAGATTAAATCTGGGACCTTGTTTGTGCATGCTATGAGTGCACTCTACTACTTAGCTATACCTCTACCTCCCCTATGTGGTACTTCCTAAAGAATTTCTATAAATGATTTAATAGATTCAATCTTTTCTTTTTTCTTTTTTTCTGTAATAGCGCGATTGAACTCAGAGCCTTGCACTTGCTAGGCTAGCACTATTCCACTAAGCCATGCCTCTAGTCCCAGTTTTTATCTTTTAGTATTTATTTTCAATTTCTTCTCACTTTCTTGGTTCTCAAATGAGATAAAAATGAAATATTGTTTTATTTTATTTTATTTTATTTTATTTTTTTTTGTCGGTCGTGGGGCTTGAACTCTGGGCCTGGGCATTGTCCCTCAGCTCTTCAGCTCAAGGCAAGCGCTCTACCACTTGAGCTACAGCACCACTTCCGGTTTTCTGGTGGTTTATTGGAGATAAGAGTCTCACGGTCTGTCTTGCCCGGGCTGGCTTTGAACCGCGATCCTCAGATCTCAGCCTCCTGAGTAGCTAGGATTACAGGCGTGAGCCACCAGCGCCCGGCTATTGTTTTATTTTTGAAGCTGAATTAAAAGTTTTTTTTGCATTACAGCTTAAAGAGTAACTTAAACAGTTCAGACTATTATATATTTAAGAAAAAAATTTATCATAAAATCAGTCTGTGGCATCATAGGTATGAAGAATTATATATTGAGTGAAATTTGTTATATACTTAAGAGTATTTCCTATAAATAACAGAATATATTTTAGTTGGCTTCATCTTTTACGTTTTACGTTGGATAACATAAGGGACCCAAGACATTTTCAAGGGCCTCTGAAGATCCATAAATGTTTTCATACCACCAGCTGAGTTGGAGATGTTGAGCTTTTGCTATAGTAATTGCTTCTTCAATGCTTTGTGAACACTTAGCTGGCAGTGATACTGTATATGCTTACAGAGTTATAAATGGTAGAATCACTGTCCTTTATACATGACTGACGGTTGTGACTTTCACAATTATTCAGAAAAACCGAGATCTTAAATCTGAGGATGCCAATATGTTTTGTTTGTATTTCTTTAGTATAGTTGAAAACTGGCATTTGGTGTCTAAAGAATTTTCAAATTGAAGCTTTTGTTAGTCAATACTATTATAGTTTGTATGAGGTTCATGAACCTCATGGGAATGACAGAAAATCCTTAATACTTGAAAACTGTGACAAAGCCAAAATGACTAGCTTGAATTTTGAGTTTTCATTTAGGAAGCAAAGGAAGATAAATAAAAAGGTAGGTAGAGGTAATTCAGTTATGCTAGTCGTTTGTACTTGGTATTTCTTTGGTTTCAAGATTCAGTGTTTTACTGAACACTGGCTTGCTTTATACTCTTCCTCTTTTTAAAATAATATTATTGAGATATAAGTTGCAAAATATTCTTTATACTTTCAGGTTTTATTGTATTCCTAGGGTTGCATAATCATGCTTGCTTTGTGGGTAAAAAACCTTTTCACAGTTACTGCTTTCTTTTTTCCCCCATGCCCTAGGCAACATATACTTTCTGTCTTTAAAAAATGGTCTTATTGGGCTGGGAAGGTGGCTCAGTGGTAGAGCGCTTGCCTTGCAGGCATGAGGCCCTGGGTTCGATTCCTCAGCACCACATAAGCAAAAACAAAAAAGCTGGAAGTGGCGCTGTGGCTCAAGTGGTAGAGCACTAGCCTTGAACTGAAGAGCTGAGAGACAGCGCCCAGGCCTCCGGATTTCAGGCCCCATGACCGGACAGCCCTCCAACCCCCAAAAAAATTGTCTTATCTGAGAATTTCTATAAATGGAATCACATAATATGTGGGTTTTTTTTTTTTTTGTAAACCAAAACGTTTTCATTGTAGCATGTTACAGGATGCATCAGTATTTCATTTTTATAGTCAAGTAACAGTCCATTTTAATGATCATGCCACATTGTATTTATCAACTTATCAATTCATAGATATTTAGCTTCTTCCTGTTTGGGGATATTGTGATTAGCATTGTTAATAAACATTTGTGTACAAATTTTTAACAGAACATTTGTTTCTATTTCAATTGTGTACACTCGAGTGGTAATTCATATGTTTAGCCTTTCGGAGAATTTCCAGAATGTGTTCTAAAGTGATTGCACTATTTTTTTCCCCCATGAGTAGGATATAAGGTTCCCAGTTTGTCTACAACCAAAGAAATAATATTGCTCAGCTTTTTTTAAAAATTTAATTTAATTTTATTTGTGAACATACTGTACAGAGGAGTTACAATTACATGGGCAGGATAATGCGTACATTTCTTACCAAGCATTGCAGCCTCCTCCTTTGTTTACCCTTCACATCCCTTCCCAGCCTCCCCCCTCCCCCCCAATCCCAATCCTTCTCCTCCCCCCCCCCCCCCCCCCCGCACCGGCATTGTAAAGCTCGTTTTGGACATGACAACTTGTACTTCTCATTGTTGCAACAGGTCCACCTGTATCCTTAAACAACTGGTTTTTCCCCATCTCCTCCACAAGTTGTACTGACATCAAATATAGTGAAAGCAGGGGTTATACTGTGGGGGAGGGACATACAAAGCAACAAAGAGATAATCTTATAAATGCGTTAGAAACACATGCATGAAAGAAAAAAACATTAAAATACATATCTAAGGGTTCATTTTCCTGACATCACATTATCTGACCTTTTCTGCTTGACTCATACATATACTAGATATTACAAATAAGGGAAACCATGGGACCTATGTTTCTTTGGGCCTGGCTAGTTTTTCCACTTCCTAACAAATGGGGCAATGTCATTCTTTCTGATGGAGGCATAGAATTCCATTGTGTATATATACCACATTTTCTTGATCCATTCATCTACTGAGGGGCATCTGGGTTGGTTCCATATCTTAGCTATGGTAAATAATGCTGCAATAAACATAGTTGTGCTGGTAGCTTTAGTGTGGTCTTGTTTGTAAACATTTGGGTAAATGCCCAAAAGTGGGATTGCTGGGTCATAGGGGAGTTCTATGTGAAGTCTTTTGAGGAACCTCCATACTGCTCTCCAAAGTGGTTGAACAAGTTTACATTCCCACCAACAATGAAGTAAGGTTCCTTTCTGTCCACATCCCCTCCAGCATCTGTTGTTGTTAGAGTTCTTGATTTTTGCCGTTCTAACTGGAGTGAGGTGATATCTCAATGTTGTTTTGATTTGCATTTCTTTTATGACTAGGGATGTTGAACATTTCTTCATGTGTCTGTTGGCCATCCTTCTTGCTCAACTTATTTTTTTTTTAATTTAATTTAATTTAATTTGTGAACATACTGTACAGAGGAGTTACAGTTACATGGGCAGGATAATGGGTACATTTCTTACCAAGCATTGCATCCTCCTCCTTTGTTTACCCTTCACATCCCTTCCCAGCCTCCCCCCCCAATCCCAATCCTTCTCCTTTCCCCCCCTTCTCCCCCCCCTCCCCCCCCGCACCGACGTTGTAAAGCTCGTTTTGGACATGACAACTTGTACTTCTCATTGTTGCCACAGGTCCACCTGTATCCTTAAACAACTGGTTTTTCCCCATCTCCTCCATAAGTTATACTGACATCAAATATAGTGAAAGCAGGGGTTATACTGTGGGGGAGGGACATACAAAGCAACAAAGAGATAATCTTATAAATGTGTTAGAAACACATGCATGAAAGAAAAAAACATTGAAATACACATCTAAGGGTTCATTTTCCTGACATCACATTATCTGACCTTTTCCGCTTGACTCATACATATACTAGATATTACAAATAAGGGAAACCATGGACCCTATGTTTCTTTGGGCCTGGCATACTTCACTTAATATAATTTTTTCCAAGCCTTTCCATTTCCTAACAAATGGGGCAATGTCATTCTTTCTGATGGAGGCATAGAATTCCATTGTGTATATATACCACATTTTCTTGATCCATTCATCTACTGAGGGGCATCTGGGTTGGTTCCATATCTTAGCTATGGTAAATAATGCTGCAATAAACATAGTTGTGCTGGTAGCTTTAGTGTGGTCTTGTTTGTAACCATTTGGGTAAATGCCCAAAAGTGGGATTGCTGGGTCATAGGGGAGCTCTATGTGAAGTCTTTTGAGGAACCTTCATACTGCTTTCCAAAGGGGTTGAACAAGTTTACATTCCCACCAACAATGAAGTAAGGTTCCTTTCTGTCCACATCCCCTCCAGCATCTGTTGTTGTTAGAGTTCTTGATTTTTGCCATTCTAACTGGAGTGAGGTGATATCTCAATGTTGTTTTGATTTGCATTTCTTTTATGGCTAGGGATGTTGAACATTTCTTCATGTGTCTATTGGCCATCCTTCTTTCTTCTTCAGAGAAGTTTCTCTTTAAGTCTTTCGCCCACTTATTTATTGGGCAGTTGTTTCTTTGAGGATTTGTTGTTGGGGGGTTTAATTTTTTGAGTTCCAAGTATATTTTAGATATGAGACCCTTGTCCGTTGTATGGCTAGTAAAGATCTTCTCCCAATCCGTGGGCTTTCTATTGATCTTGCTAGCTATGTCATTTGCCCTGCAGAAGCTCTGCAACTTTATGCAATCCCATTTGTCCAACCTTTCTTTGATTTTTGCTCAACTTTTTGTTGATAACCATCTAATAGACTTGAAGTAGTTGATTGTTTTGGTTTGCAATATTTTGATGCCTAATGATGATGAACATCATCTTTTTGTAGGCTTATCAGTTCTCTTTGGGACTATCTTTTTTAAAAGTTGCCCATTTAAAAATTTATTTTGTCTTTTTATTGTTGAGTTGTTGTAAGAGTTTTTTTTAATATACTTTGGGTATAAATCTGACATATCAGATATATGATTTGTAAACATTTTCTTCCATTCCATGGGTTGCCTTTTGCTTTCTCTATAGTATTTTCTGCAATGCAAAACATTTTTATTTAATGGTGTTATGGACTGAATACAGGATTTTGTACATGCTGTACATTCTAACACTGAATTACATCCCAACTCTTGGGATTTTGACTCAGTGCCTTGCTGCTTAGGTTGGCTTCATACACAGAACCCTCCTTTCTCTACCTGACAAATAGTAGAATTACAAGCATGCCCTACCATGTCTATTGAATTACCTGAACAACCCTGTTGAAAATCAGTGGATTGTAAATGTAAAAGACATTGCTGTACTCTGTTATTTTCCATTGATATGTATGTGTGTTCTTTTGCTTGTACCACACAGTCTTAATCACTGTAGCCCTGTATTAACCTTTGAGTCAGAAAGTGTAAGTCTTCCAGGTGGTGGTTTATTTTTCATTGGTGTCACCTTATTAATTCAAGCATTTTCAGCATGATTACTATATCACTGGTTATTTGTGGATGTATAGTTAAAGGGATAAAAAGAAAACATACACACAAAACATACACAATATCTTGTACTATTTTTGATTTTCATTTCTGAATTCTGTGAGGCAGATTTAGTCAGAACATGTTGAAGAATGATTTGGGGGGAATTACTAATTTTTAACCATAATCCTTTGTGTGAAGGGAGGTGAAGGGTAGACAAAGGAGGAGGCTGCAATGCTTGGTAAGAAATGTATGCATTATCCTGCCCATGTAATTGTAGCCCCTCTGTACAGTATGTTCTCAAATAAAATAAAATTAAATTAAAAAAAAATCCTTTGTGTGAGCATGTATGTCAGTGTCACAGTGGGTAAAATACTTTTTCACAGGTACTGCTTTCTTTTTTCCCCCATGCACAGTAAGTGGAACTAGGTAACTGATGTCCTGTATCTGGGTTCAAACCCATGGCCTTGTGATAGCTGAGCTCTTTTGCTGATGGTTGATGTTTTACTATTTGAACCATACCTCCATTCTAGCTTTTTGCTGGTTATTTTGGAGACAGAGTTTTGAGGACTTGCCTGGGCTTGCTTCTAACCTTGGTCTTCTGATCTCAGCCTCCTTCCTGAGTAGCTAAGATTATAGGTGTGAGCCACAGATGCCCAGGCAAATGATTTTTAAAAAAATACTCAGGTTTTGCACTTTAGTGTTAGATTAAGTTTTCTCTATGACTTACTCTGATTTTATAGCCCATTCTCCTGCAGTTCAGTTTTATACTCATTGAAGGCTTCATAGTAGACCTATACTTGGTCCAGCATAGACCAATCCTGCAGATCTGGTTAAGTCACTAGGAAGACATGAAGATGCTTAGTGAACCATGCAAATAGGACATGCTGTTAAAAAAAAAAAAAGAGAGAGATCTTCGGTATTCATAAAAATCTTTCAAGGAGAAAAAACTTCTATATGGAATGGGATGAACTGAGTTTTTGAAGACTGGTTAGGATTTGGAAAGGTAGAAAGAAGTAGGGATGGCCTCGGGTAAGACAATGTGTGCAAGCAGAAACATGAAGGTGGAAAATTTATAGTTATTTTTGGGACAGTGAGGTTATCAGATTGGCTTCTTTCTCATATGGGAAATAAGATTTGTTAGAGACTGTCTATAAAATAAACTTATCAATATAGATTATTACTAAAATGTTGAATAAAAAGTGAATGGCATTACATTGTATTGTAGAAATTAATTTCATATGGAGTAAGAATAGAGACGGAGGAGAAAAAAAACAGAATTGGCTATGAAAGCTCTTGCATGAATGATTGTTCTGGATGTGTACGAAGTAGAAATGGAAGATGTTTTTGAATTGGCAGATCTTGTTTGTGGGTTTTCTTTTCACTTTTGCTCATTCCCCTGAACTTTATCACAATATTTGTTTCTCTCATTTGGGCAGAAACTTTCCTTAATTTTTTCAAATCTTAGCATCCAGTTATTGTTCAGTGTGTCTGTGAATAAGTGCAATTAATTACAGTAGGGAGCTAACAGTCTTTGAGGCAGTATGTTAAGTGCTTTACCAGCATTTTCTCATTTGATCTTCATGAGTGTCATGAGTGAGGTAGATAATGGTTTTGACAGTTTTAAAGATGGGGAATAGACTTGGACTTAGAGAAAGTAAGTGCTACAACTGGAACTTAATCTTTGGTGTTTCTGACTTCAGAGCTGAGGTCCTGTGAGTGAACTAGAAGAAGGTGACAGATTCAGGTACAAGTGCTGAAGTGAAATCTTTGTCCAAGCCAACTTTCTGTGGAACATTTATTGTTTTAACAATTGCCATTTTGGTGTCAGCCTCAAATTAGCTTGTAAATGGAGCCAGACTTTGCAGTTTTGGAGGTATGTAGGAGGTAATGGAATTGTAGGTGTGGCTACATGAGCCAGAGCCTACCATGGAAGGGTAACATGATCTAGAATGAGAATGAGTGAAAAAACAGAACTGTAAGACAGAGCAGAATCAGTAGCTTGGTTCACAAATAACAGTAAATAGTGTTGTGATCTGCATTTATAAAAAGCTATGATTTAAAGTGGTAAAGCAGAAGAAAAAAATTATATTTCAAGACAGGGTAAACAAAGGAGTTACATTTAAGATTCTGTTACATTGGTTTCAGATTTTCTAGAAACATTTAGCATTTATATAATTAGTACTTTGCTTTATCATGTATATGTATATGTATATTATATATGTGAATAAAACCTTGTATATTTTACTCCTAATTTGAATGATTCTAGAGTACTTTTGAGACTTGCACATATCTTGGACTATCTCCAAGTGTCCTGAGTTATTACATTACCCAAATAACCTCATTATTGGTTAGCTTTACCTAGAAGGTAAAGTAGATCCAAAAGACAATATTGTAAGTAGCCTCCAATATTTAGGTAGTGTATTAACTTTATTTCTGATGGTTGGCATTAATGAGAAGTTAATAATTCATTCTGAAGTACATAGTAAGAATATAGAATATTTAAAAAGTACATTTTCACAGAATATAAATCCTAGATGATAATCTGAACATCTTCTAGTGGATAGTGTTTCTTTTTATACTCTTACTTGAATTCTCATTTCTTCCATGTGGTCTCTTCTCAGATTAATTCCTTTTGCTGCTGGATTCGTTCCCCAACCCTCCCTCCCCCAAGCCCCAATGAGGTGAACCTCCTCAGGGCCTAAGCTTGCCAGGCCTGGCTTGGCTTTCTTACAGTTTTCACTCTATCACATTAGCTGTACTTACAGCCTTTTCCTGGAAGGTGTTTTAAATTCAGAGTTTAAATGGCCACTATCAAAGATAATGTCACAAAACAAAACATTTAAAATATTTGCTAAAAGTTATTTTGTTGCCTTCCTCAAATATGTATTACCAGGAATGTCCAACTTTTCAAGTGGGGTAAAGCTCTTTAACAGTTCTAGTTTTGGGGCTCACTGGGTTGTGGGTTAGTGTTTTTTGGCTACTGACAGAATCTCTGAACAGAGAAATTATTTTGCTCAGTTTCTGATATCATCGTTATCCATAAGTCCATGTTTTCTAGTTTGCTATCATTTTAGAAGTAAGATGTTAGAGTGGAACACAACAAATTGGCTATAGGGTTTTTTGTTTTGTTTTGTTTTTGTCATGGGGCTTGAACTCTGGGCCTGGGCATTGTCCCTCAGCTCTTCAGCTCAAGGCCAGCACTCTACCATTTGAACCACAGCACCACTTCTGGTTTTCTGGTGGTTTATTGGAGATAAGAGTCTCAGGGACTTTCCTGCCAGGGCTGGCTTTGAAATGTGATCCTCAGATCTCAACTTCCTGAGTAGCTAGGATTACGGGCGTGAGTCATGGGTGCACAGCTTGGCTATACCTGTTGGGAATTAGTCACTGAAGATTTGGGTCTCAGTCTTCTCTGTGTAAGGTAGCTGGAGATGGATTTTTCAGTTTGATATACACTTATTTAATTAGCCAAATTGATTTGTATTTATCCAGTGTCCCTCTATAGTCAGCCTCATCAGCTAGGAATCCAGCGGATGAGTTTTAACTTCTTTGCAAAATAGAACGTGTGGTTTAGTAAGCACACTAGGTTAAGTAGGTTTAAATGGATATTTTTATGTTCATAATGTTACCTTACACATATGTGTTATACATATGTGTATACATATGTTCAAGGACTATTGTACTTGATGTTCCATATAGTCTTCTGAAGAGTTGGGAAGTAGTAGAGCCTGTTGCCTTACTGATCTCAAGGAGTTAGGTTTTATGTGTTTTTCTAAGTGCTTAGTAGAATTAGGTCTGATGTAGGGTAGAATATGGCAGAAAAACATTGTCATGTTCAGAGACAAGAATTATTACAGGGTAAGAATAACTTCAGTGTTTGACAAAGTACTTCACCAAAGATTAATAGAAAAGCCCTCAAAGTATTGGGGGCCTGAGAAATAGCAACATAAAAGTTATATTTATGAAAGAATGTTTAGGTGGGGGTATGTTCAGAAAACAACTGCCTTACTGAGTAATAAGGTAAGCAGAATAAGGCAGTTTTGAGGCTATTCGCTTTCGTAAATAAATATTTTCTAAGGGTCAGCATGTGATCAGTACTATGTTATATACTGGGAATTAAATTATGAACAAGACCTTTGTCCAGCCTTTGTAGAGTTTATGTTCAACTGTGAGGGCAGATTGGAATTGTTACAAAGCTGAACCAAACCAAAACGGTGTCTTTATGAGGAAGGGAATAATAAAAATGTATTAGTTACTGTGAAGAAAATAAACAAGGAGTGAGTTTTAGAGTGGGAATCTACTTTCAGATGAGTTTAGAAAGCTTTCTGTGGAGGTTACATTTGGACTCAGAACTAAATAAAAGATGTTGAGTTTATAAGATGTGTCAGAGTGTACATAATAAGCTACATATACCGAGGTTCTAAAGCAGAGACAGTCACCCCCAGTGTTTTCTGGAGATTGATTCTGGAGATTGTTGATACAGAAATCTGGATGCTCAAGTCTCTTATATAAAAGGACATAATGTTTGTAAATTAGATAATCTTCCTTTATGCTTTAAATCATCTCTAGATTACTTATAAATACCTAGTATGATGTAAATGCTGTATAAATGTTGTTATACTCTATTGTTCAGAGTATTAATAGCAAGAGAAAAAGGGTTTGTGTTCAGTGCACACCAAATTGTTCTCCAAAATATTTTTTAGTTTTGGCTAGATGCGAACCTATAGATATGAACGGTCAGTTGGACACATGTTGTGATGTTCAAAGAGGCAAGGAAGAAGTCAAGAGATTGGTTGTTTGAGTCTGTGGGAAGAAATGGTAGTATCTATTTTGAGATAAGACCAATGGGAAGAAATGGTTTAGTGGACAGGATAGAGAGTTGTGTTTTAGATGTGTTAATACAGAAATGACTGAGATATCCAATTGGAGGTCTCAAGCAGGTAGTTGAACATGAGTTTGGAACTTGGTGAAGGTCAAGAAACACCAATTTGGTGTTGACATCATAAACATACTTAAGCTTACCAGAATTTATAAACTGGTATCTGGAAAGAGTATATACACAGAGAAGATGATTCAACCCAACCCTCTGAAACCAGAGCATTTAGATATAGATGCAGGAGATAACAGCCAGCAGAGGAAACTGAAAGAGTTTGCCAACCAGGTGTTAGGAGAAAAACCAACTTTCCATGAGGTTGAGAGAGAGACAATACCCAGTTCTCAGTGAGCACATCTAAATTCATCATGAATGAAATTACCCAGTGAATAATAATGTAGAATATCATTGTGTAATCACTTAACTCTACTCACCAGGAAAGTAATAAGTAAATAAAGACAGTCTGGTTGCACTGAGATTTCAAGAGTAATTTCTTTTGTATTACCTATTCAACCAGACTCTATAATTGGGCTCAGGAGGAAAGGCATTCTTTCCTCTTGGGAAGCATCTGAATGTTGACCCATGAGGGGCTTACGAATGCTTTTAAGAACTTGTGCTCCCTCCCTCCCATGCTAAATACAGATAGTCGTGTATGTGTCATTATTTATAGACTTTTTCTTAATCTAGTGCATTTCTCACTAGAGATGTAATTGTTACCGATAGCATGTCAGTTTATATATGTTTGGATCTCATCTCATGAAACACATGGGATGGCTATCATGCTGTTCTCCATTTTTGCAACTGAGAAAACACTCTAAGGAGTGTTACATCTGTAGAATAGCAGAGATTACCATCAAAGCCAGGTTGGCTTAAGTATGCTCTCAAATATTTCTTGTAGATGTGTGGACTGCCTATCAGTTACAACTGCTGGTTATGTACTGTTTATACAGAGGACAAATAGGAGGAGCAGAGTTGGGAAGCCTTTTTTACCCCTGTATACAGGCATGGCTTTGTTTTATTATTTCCTTTTAGATTTCAAGGTCTACCTCAAATACCTCAAATACCAATTTTCTCTGCCCTTGCTGTACTCAGAACACTTGTAACTGAGTTAGAGGCAGTTATTACACTGTGGTTTGTTCTAGGGAGACTGACTGGCTTACATAATGGATATAACCTCTTGGTTTAGTTAACGTAATTTCTTCTTTGCCTTGTTTCTTTATCTGTAAGTCACATTGAGTTGTCTGAGTAGGATTATATAAGTTAGCATATGTAAAGTACTCATAGTAGTGTCAGGCACTATACGGGCTTCATAATAGTATTGATACTGCTATAATTTAGATAGTTTCATGTATCTAGGTTCTTTTGCTCAAGGCTAGCATTCTACCACTTGAGCCACAGCTGACTGTGAACCACGATTCTCAGATCTCAACCTCCTGAGTAGTTACTATTACAGGCCTGAGCCATTGGTACCTGGCTGTTCTTCATTGGTTTTAAGGATTCATGGTGAAGGCATATAACATGAATGTGTTATGTTGCATATAATGGTCACCTTTTTTTTTTTTAAGTTATAAGTGCTAAGGCAGGAGACTCTTCATATCAATTTTTTTAAGAATGTAGACAATACATATAAGTATCTTGTTACTTGAGAGTGACCCTAGATTGCTTATTAGCCAGTATCTATTGATAAAGGCTTTGCAATTTCATCTGTATGTGGAAGTCTTTATTAATAACACCTGGGCTGCTATCAGTAAGAGGAAGGTTAGAAAATACATTAGGAGATAGCATTTGTTATTTTATCATCAAATTAACTAATCAGTTTTCATGTTTGCAAAACTCATTAATTGGGGTTATGTTTATCATTAGCTCAAATATTTTTCTTAAAAATGTAACCATAATTTTATACTCAGTGTGAGTTGCTTCATTCTCATTGGTATGTCTTAGTATGTGAAATAAAACTTGAAAGGTTTAAGTTTGTACTTACACTAAAAAAATATTCTATATATTGCATTTGCCAGCAGGATCTTTAGTGCATTTGTTCGTATTCTTCAGAAGATGAGCTTAAATTCATTTTGAAACTCTCACACAAATTTCAGAGGGAAAAAAATTTTAAAAAGTTTTTTAGTCTTTTCTAGTTTGTCTTTTTTTAATGATGCAGATCAATGTCCTATGAACACATTCGATGTTCATGGGTAGCTTGGCATTTTACTCAGTCCATTCACAAGTTCTCAGTGTTGTGGAGTCATGCAATGTGTCTGAAACACACCCCTTGTTTTTAGGCGTTTGTAATCTTCATTGTTAAAAAAAAAAACTGCTTGCTTTAAGTAATTAGAGAAAAATACTGCAAAGTAAACAAAGTGTAGTATACTAGTGACTCATTCACCTTTTAAGTATTTTTTTCTTACTGCGTTAAACCCTTCAGTTTTATTACAAGATTGACAATGGTAAAATGTAGCAAGTTTCTTTCCTTCACTGAATTTACTGTGCCCATCTCATAGGATCATATATGGGAATCTATGAAAGCTACTAGAGCACTAAAGCTGCATTCATTTCATAAAGCATTATAGATTGTTATGTTGTTTGGGTAGATGATATGTGTTCTAGCAATGAAAACAAAACAGTGAGAGCTGGAGTAATAAGGGTTATCTCAAACTGAACTATGAAGCATAGAGTTTTCTCCTAGGGGAAGAAATATCAGGAGAAAAAGCTGTTTTTAAGTCAAAGGAGTAATAGAATAGTTAGAAAAAGAGGTCAAGATGAAAAACTTCCTCAGTGGTGTCCTTTTGGAAAATATATTCCATCAAGGTTCCCAGATTTTTATATTTGATTATTTAAAATACATTTTTTCTGTCTGTCTCTCCTCTTAAACATGGAGTTTTAGTGAGTTAAAGGTTTTCTTGTTAGTTTAGGACCTATTTCTGAACTTCAGTTACAATACTGAAATATAGTAATCAGGTAATAACTAAGTTACTTAGGTAATCAGAGCTTTTGCTTCATGTCCTTAGAGTGCTGTTATTTAAAAATTTTAAACTTTAATTTCCATGAAATTCATTTTTCCTTTCCTGTTTCCTTTCCCTTTCCTTTTCCCTTTCCCTTTTTTTCTCTTCAGTACTGACCTTCAGCTAACTAGGCAGTAATCTGGCACTTTAGCTATGCTAGCAGCCCTTTTGATTTTGAGATGGAATCCTAACTTTCTCTGCCTTTACAAACTTGTAATTGTCCTGCCTCTGCCTCCTGAGTAGCTGGAATTACAAGTGGAACTCCATGCCTGGCTAAATTCATACTTTCAAAGTATGCAGTCCCTCCCCCCCCCCCAACATGAAGTCAGGATTTTTGTTTTTGTTTTTGCTTATGGCTAGCATTCTACCACTTGAGCTACAGCTCTTCTTTGGCTTCTTTTAGTGGTTAATTGCAAAGTAAGAGTCTCTTGGGCTTTCCTGCCCTGACTGGCTTTGAACTATGATGTTCAGATCTCAGCTGCTGAGTAGGATTATAGGCCTGTGCCACCAGTGCCCAGCTGCAATTCACTATTTTTTAGTGAACAGTATTCACAAAGATGTGCAACTCTCATTGTTGTTATTTCTAAAGCATTTTCATCACCTCAAAAAGAAATCCCCTGTCCCTTAGTGCAGTCATTTTTTTATTCTCCTGTCCCCTCTAGCCTATGACAACCACAATGATCAGCTTTTTCTGTTTCTATGAATTTGGCTCTTAATATTTCATGAAATGTAAACAGTATCCTGCAAAATGAGACCTTTAATATCTGGTTCCTTTGACTTAGCATAATGAAAGCACTCAGTTTTATAATAAAAATGCTCATAATTGGGTACAGTTTAAGAGATCCATGAAAGAAGCAAAGTGAAAAAAGAAAGATGAAATAAGGTGAAATGCAGATTAAGCAAACACTGAGTATCTATAAAAGTGGCTACTGAAAAGTATAGTTGGGTGAGAAAGCATGCTGGGGCCTAAAGATAGGGCTAGAGTGCCGAGTAGATGATTTGCGTAGTAAGAGGCCTAGGATTGCATCACAAATGAATTAATGAATGATATAGAAATTATGGTGACTTTTCCTTTGGTTGATGATTCAGACTTGTGAGTACAAAGGACCCTTTTGTCTCCTTATTATATAGAATTATATAATGAACTATGAAAAGGAATTGGAAATAAGATCAACTCAGGTAGAACAGTTTGAACTTTAATTCTTCTAAAGTGCAATTCTTTTTGACTCAGGTTTCATTTGTGGAGGTATATAGGTCTCTTGACTTGTAATATCTGTCAGCTGTTATGTCTGAGCTAAAATTTTTGTGTCAGAAGCATCTAGGTTAAATTTTGGAAACAACTAGGAAAATAGGCATTTCAATAATTTTTTGTATTATAGCCTAATATTTAAGGTTATCTCATTAACCTCCCCTTCCTCCACTGCTGTCTTCCACTTTGGATGTCTGTACTGGCTGTTTGTTCTGCTTGGGATGTTCTTTTTCTGAACTGCTGGATGACTTTGCCTTCGCCTTTGGTCGTAAATATTTCTTGAAATATCCCAGTAACATTCTAAGTGATGCTCAGAAGCAATTCTCATCTTCCATTCACACCTGTTCTCAAGTAGAATTTTTATTTTATTTTTTGTAGTGTTGGGGTTTGAACCTGGATCTCCACACATGCAAGGCCAGTTCTCTGCCACTGACCTACACTTCAGTCCTTTGTGGAGACTTTTAAAGTTGTTTTTAAGATGATAGGTAGGAGTCTATTGCATGTAACTTTGTTCTTTAGGTGACAGGTAAATAAACAAATAAGAAAAAAATATTTATATTTTTTCAGTAACTGCTAGTGAGCTTGTGAAAATGTTTTAAATTGTTTGTGCAATCTTTACCTCTTCTGAATCAACTGTTAGATGACAGCCTTCACAGTTTTACTAGAGTTGTTATGATGTGGATGATCATTTTATACCATTGACATAAGGAACACCTTGTAGATAGGTATTAGGTTGTCATATTGAAAATGGATGCAATATAATTTACCAACTCACAAGTATTTCTGCTGAGGAAAAACCTTGAACTCACTGCTGTTAAAAGTAACATAAATGAGGGGCTGGGAAGATGGCTCAGTGGTAGAGCGCTTGCCTTGTATGCATGAGGCCCTGGGTTCTATTCCTCAGCACCACATAAGCAAAAAGAAAATAAAAAGCCGGAAGTGGCGCTGTGGCTCAAGTGGTAGAGCGCTAGCCTTGAGCTGAAGAGCTGAGAGACAGCGCCCAGGCCCAGAGTTCAGGCCCCATGACCAGACCCCCCTCCCCCCCAAAATAACATAAATGAGATAAATTGGATACATAAGCAAATTTCTCAAATTCTTAGGACTTGCCATAATTACTTTAAAATAGTTGTTAATGAGTAAAAATATCCTAAGAAGGATAAATAATTACTGAAATTAAAATGAACAATAAACTTTCAAAGGACACAATTATCATTTGATGTATTTGCTAAACAGAATTCCTCACCTCTTTTTTTTTTTTTTTTTTTTTTTTGGTGAGTTTGGGGCTTGAACTCCGGGCCTGAGTGCTGTCCCTCAGCTCTTCAGCTCAAGGCTAGTGCTCTACCACTTTGACCCACAGCACTACTTCCAGTTTTCTGGTTTATTGGACATTCCTGCATGGGCTGGCTTTGAACTCCAATCCTCAGATCTCAGCCTTCTGACTAGCTAGCATTATAGGTGTGAGCCATTGGCATCCAGTTTCTCACCTGCTTTAGTGCTAGTAATAGGGAAAACATCTTTTAATACTACAAATGAAGTCAGCCGTGGTTGAGCAGTTGCTGAGTGTCATGTCATGTGCCTCATCTTTTATGTTCTCAGCAGTTCTATAATTATAGTTATTATAGTTTTATTTTTCTAAAAAAAAACAGTCTGACTTCATGATGATTTGTCACTTAATGATATTTCTACTTTAAGATAGTATGTAGCCAGGTGCCAGTGGCTTATGCTTGTAATCCTAGCAACTCAGGAGGCTGATCTGACTATTGTAGTTTGATGTCCCCCCCTCCCCCCCCCCCCCCCCCGCCCCAGGCAGGAAAGTCCATAAGATTCTTATCAACAATTAAACACAAAAAGCTAGAAGTAGAGCTGTAGCTTATATGGTAGAGCATGCTAGAGCCTAGAGCCCAGACTCAAGGACAGCACCGAGACTCTGAGTTCAAGACCCTGGACATTCCCCCCTCCCCCCAAAAGGATGATATGTAGTAAGCAGTACATATGCATTAGAAATTGTACTTCTGATTTTACTTGTGGTCTTTTCCTAGGTTAGGTATGATATTCTCAGTGAGGGGAAGCAGCAGCGAGCTACAGCTCCCAGCCAGCTGTGTGATCATGTGGGGAGATAGCTGATATATTGTATGGTATTCTCTGTAGCTAATCTCTGATATTTAGTAGGTTAGGTGTAGAAAGATGGTATTATGACATACAGTATTTCCAACTTTTGTTAGGGTTTATTGGCAAATAATCTCATGGAATTAGAGCCTTTGTATGTACATTCAATTCCTGAGCCTCAGATTCCCTATAAGACCTCTCCACTTGGTTCTTTCCCCCTTATACTCTCTTCCCCAATCCCTAATTTCTTTCTGATTTTTTATTTTGTATTTGATACTATGGATTTTATCTAAAACAACATATGTTCATTTTAAAGTAATGACTTTATTAAAGAAAATTAGTTATTTTTGAGAATTATACTGTCTTCACGTGGTTCAGCTTTTTTTTTCTCCAAGAATTGATTGGGCCAGTTGAAGTTTTGAATACCTTTATGATATAAAAAAAACCAGTTGTCCACAACTAGGATTCCTTTTTCTTGGCCTTATGGCTTTAGAAATGAATTTTTTTTTTTGTAAGATTGTAAAGTTGTTTTCAACATAATGTCTCGTACATCTCATTGTTACAAAGGGTATAGCTGAGATTATAGGTATGTACCACTATGCCTGGCTTTTTTGTTGAGATTGGAGTCTTTTTTTTTTTTTTTTTTTTTTTCTCTAGCTGGGATCCTTTTACTTTCAGCCTCAAGTAGCTGGGATTACACATGTGAGCTACATTTCCCCTCCCAGTAATTATGTTCTCACTGTATGTTGGCAAGTGCATGTTGTTTACATAGATAGATTTGTATCTAGCGTTGTGTGCATTTTGTTTATTATAAAACATCCTTGTAATAAGTTGCATACTTCTTTGTGTGGTTGACTTTGCAGTATTGTGTTCATTACTCTCCTTAATGAAGTTTTTTTTTATAGTCAAAATGGAAGCGGGCCAACTTTTTATTGTTAGTGCAGAATAATTAACTATATAAGGTTTGTTCATTATAGCTGAATACTGGAACAATGCTTCAAAGAGGAAGGCATACAGAGAAGATAAGTAAATAATAGCAGTGTGTGAGGCTGACCAATTGTAATAATGCCTTCATTGGATGTTTCTTAAATTTGTAAGCACACTTAACATGCAGATGATAGAGGAGTTAAAAGACCTAATTTTAATTGCCATTCCCATTGCAGTTTTATAAAGAAATAATGGAAATGTTAATGTATGCTTTCATTTGACAGACTTTGAGCTCTATTAAACAAATAGTGTTAAAAAGGTGAAAGATGATAAAAACTCACACCAAGGTTAGAATTTTGCCTATGACTTTTGCTGAATCTAACCTGAAACAAAATGATGCATCGTTAGTAATGTAATAGTAGTATAAAAATTTGCAATAGAAAGCAGGGCGCTGGTGGCTCACGCCTGTAATCCTAGCTACTTAGGAGGCTAAGATCTGAGGGTCACGGGCAGGAAAGTCCATGAGATTCTTTTTTTTTTTGGTTCAGTCGTGGGGCCTGAACTCTGGGCCTGGGCCCTGTCCCTCATCTCTTCAGCTCAAGGCTAGCGCTCTACCGCTTGAGCCACAGTGCCACTTCCAGCTTTTTATTTTCTTTTTGGTTATGTGGTGCTGAGGAATCGAACCCAGGGCCTCATGCATGCAAGGCAAGCGCTCTACCACTGAGCCACCTTCCCAGCCCCTCCATGAGATTCTTATCTCCAGTTAAACACCGGAAAACTGGAAGTGGTGCTGTGGCTCAAGTGGCTCAAGTAGCATTGAGCTGAAGAGCTCAGGGACAGTGCCCAGGCCCAGAGTTCAAGTCTCACGACTGACCCCTCCCCCCCAAAAAAATAATTGCAATAGAGTCAATACGTACTGCAGAGAAGTTGTGGTGTGGCTCACCTCCCATTTTCTGGTATAGATCCTGATTTCAGATACTCCTTGTTTTTTTTTCATATAAATACATTTGTAGTTCAGAATACCCTTTGGGGCTATTTATTATCTAGTAAATGTGGCTCGTCAATATTTTAGGCATTATGGAGGTACTAAAAAAGTTTCGGGGCCATTTATTAACTATTCTATTTACATTAAAATGGAATATGTTTTGTTTCTCTGTTTTGGTTTGTGAGTTTTTTTTTGTTTGTTTTTTTGTTTGTTTTTGTTCCTGGAGCTTGAACTCTGGGCCCGCACTGTCCCTCAGCTCTTCAGCTCAAGGCTAGTGCTCTACCACTTGAGCCATAGCACCACTTTCAGTTTTCTGGTGGTTTATTGGAGGTAAGACTCATGGACTTTCCTGCCCGGGCTGGCTTTGAACCACGATCATCAGGTTTCAGCCTTCGGAGTAACTAGGATTACAGGGGTGAGCCACTGGTGCCCACTGGTTTGTGTTCTTCTTAGTGCTGTGACTTAAACTTAGAGTCTCTTTCTTGCTTGGCTTTTTTCAGCTCTGCTAACATTTCATCACTCTACCCTGCTTCCAATCCTAGGGAGTAGATTAAAAAAAATGACCATTTTATTGTGTTTTAAAACATAACATAACTGAAAAGTACATTATATACTATTTGTCAAAAAGACAAAAAGGGATTATTAAATTCTTATATGTGATAGATTTTTGTGCTGAATATTATCACCTTTTCATTTATTTAAATTTCACTTATATATCAAACCTTATTTTACAGTTGGGAAGACTGCTCTTTAGAAAGATTTAGACCTTCATTGTTGTGGAAAGTTACATAAAACTAGAGTTGAGATCCTAGCTTTAAGTGACCTGGTCCATCTGTCCTGCCTGCCTGCCTGCCTGCCTGCCTGCCTGCCTGCCTGCCTTCCTTCCTTCCTTCCTTCCTTCCTTCCTTCCTTCCTTCCTTCCTTCCTTCCTTCCTTCCTTCCCTCCCTCCCTCCCTCCCTCCCTCCCTCCCTCCTTCCTTCCTTCCTTCCCTCCCTCCCTCCCTCCCTCCCTTCCTTCCTTCTTTCCCTCCCTCCATCTTTCCCTCACTCCCTCCATCTTTCCCTCCCGCCCGCCCTCCCTCCCTTCCTTCTTTCCTTCCTTCCTTCCCTCCCTCACTCCTTCTTTTCTTCCCTCCCTCCATCTTTCCCTCCCTCCCTCCCTCCATCTTTCCCTCCCTCCATCTTTCCCTCCCTCCCGCCTGCCCGCCCTCCCTTCCTCCCTTCCTCCCTTCCTTCCTTCCTTCCTTCCTTCCTTCCTTCCTTCCTTCCTTCCTTCCTTCCTTCCTTCCTTCCTTCCTTCCTTCCTTCCTTCCTTCTACTTTTTGTCAGTTGTGGGCTTGAACGCTGGGGCCTGGGCGCTGTCCCTCAGTTCTTCAGTTCAAGGCTAGCCTTCTACCACTTGAACCACAGTGCCACTTATGGTTTTCTGGTGGTTTATTGGAGATAAGAGTCTCACGGAGGAATATCAATACCAAATTTCAAACTCTACTATAAAGCCATAGTAATCAAAACAGCTTGGTATTGGCATAAGAACAGACCTCAGGACCAATGGAATAGAATTGAAAACCCAGAAATGAACCTACAGACCTATAGCCATCTAATCTTCGATAAGGGAGCTAAAACAATAGAATGGAAGAAAGACAGCCTCTTCAGTAAATGGTGCTGGCAAAATTGGTTAACTACATGTAGAAAACTAAAGCTAGATCCTTATATATCACCCTGCACCAGAATCAACTCCAAATGGATCAAAGACCTTGAACTCAAAGCAGACACTCTGAAAACATTACAGGATGGAATAGGAGAAACCCTAGGTCTCCTTGGCTCAGGCCGAAATTTTCTGAATAGAGACCTGGAAACACAACAAATCAAAGAAAGGTTGGACAAATGGGATTGCATAAGGTTGCAGAGCTTCTGCAGGGCAAATGACATAGCTAGCAAGATCAATAGAAAGCCCACCGATTGGGAGAAGATCTTTACTAGCCATACAATGGACAAGGGTCTCATATCTAAAATATACTTGGAACTCAAAAAATTAAACCACCCAACAACAAATCCTCAAAGAAACAACTGCCCAATAAATAAGTGGACGAAAGACTTAAAGAGAAGCTTCTCTGAAGAAGAAAGAAGGATGGCCAATAGACACATGAAGAAATGTTCAACATCCCTAGCCATAAAAGAAATGCAAATCAAAACAACATTGAGATATCACCTCACTCCAGTTAGAACAGCAAAAATCAAGAACTCTAACAACAACAGATGCTGGAGGGGATGTGGACAGAAAGGAACCTTACTCCATTGTTGGTGGGAATGTAAACTTGTTCAACCACTTTGGAAAGCAGTATGGAGGTTCCTCAAAAGACTTCACATAGATCTCCCCTATGATCCAGCAATCCCACTTTTGGGCATTTATCCTAATGTTTACAAACAAGACCACACTAAAGCTACCAGCACAACTATGTTTATTGCAGCATTATTTACCATAGCTAAGATATGGAACCAACCCAGATGCCCCTCAGTAGATGAATGGATCAAGAAAATGTGGTATATATACACAATAGAATTCTATGCCTCCATCAGAAAGAATGACATTTCCCCATTTGTTAGGAAATGGAAAGGCTTGGAAAAAATATTAAGTGAAGTAAGTCAGGCCCAAAGAAACATAGGTCCCATGGTTTCCCTTAATTGCAATATCTAGTATAGGTATGAGTCAAGTGGAAAAGGTCAGATAATGTGATGTTAGGAAAACGAACCCTTAAATATGTATTTTAATGTTTTCGTTTCTTTCATGCATGTGTTTCTAAAGCATTTATAAGATTATTTCTTTGTTGCTTTGTATGTCCCTCCCCCACAGTGTAACCCCTGCTTTCACTATATTTGATGTCAGTATAACATGTGGAGGAGATGGGGACAAACAAGTCGTTTAAGGATTCAGGTGGATCTGTTGCAACAATGAGAAGTACAAAATGTCATGTCAAAACTAGCTTTACAATGTCGGTGTGTGTGTGGGGGGAGTGGGGTATGATTGGGTGGGGGGGAGGGGGGGGCTGGGAAGGGAGGTGAAGGGTAAACAAAGGAGGAGGCTGCAATGCTTGGTAAGAAATGTATGCATTATCCTGCCCATGTAATTGTAACCCCTCTGTACAGTATGTTCTCAAATAAAATAAAATAAAATATTAAAAAAAAAAAAGAGTCTCACAGACTTCCCTGCCCAGGCTGGCTTTGAATCACGATCCTCAGATCTCTCTCAGCCTCCTGAGTAGCTAGGATTACAGGCATGAGACACTGTGCCCAGCTGTCTTTCTTTTAAATAATTAGAATGACTAGAAATCAACAAAAGATCTAATTTCTTTAAATTTGATTGACTTGAAACAGAGTACTAGATATCTTAAATACTCTATACTTACAAAGAAACATAGTGGACTTTATAATAATAGGATAAGTAATTGAGAAATCAAGCAATGTTGTTTTATTAATAATATATTGGAATAGCATTTTTAGAGTTTTAAAGAGCATTTTCATGTCTCTTTATCTTAGCACCTTAAACCTTTTATTAGATCTGCCAAATAATTGGTTTTGGTCCTCTTTGACATTTTCAAAATGAAGAAATTCAATTCCTCTTTGGTTTTCAGACTTGTGTTTTTCATATTTACACAAATATTTCTTTTATTCTCTAACCTACTCTTGGAGAGCTTGAACATAGGGCTCTTTATACTTGTTAGGCAGGCTCTCTGCCATTTGAGCCATGTCTCTAGCTTATTTTGATCTAGCTTTTTGAAATAAGGTCTAGCTTTGCTTGGGCTGGCTTGGATCCGGCAATACTATTTTTGCTTCCTGTGATAGCTGGGTTGACAAGTATGTACCACCACATTCAGCTTTTTTTTTCTTTGTTTTGTTTTGAGGGATGGGGTCTCAAACTTTTTTGGGGGGGGGCAGGACTGGCCTCAAATTTCTATTCAGATTTCTGCCTCCTAAGTAGCTATGGTAACAGGTATGAGCAACCACCACATGGCTTCTTTTGTTTTTAAACACATATATAATTGTATATATTTGTCTTCCCTGAGAACCTTGACAATTACAAAAAATCATCTTGACAACATTGATTGGGATGTGTAGTAAGAATTCAGTCACTAGTTATTAAGCAAGTAAGCCGCTGCTTATTCACTTAAATTATTACTTATAAAGTGAGTTAATGCAATGGAAATACGAGTGTGAGTGAGTGAGTGAGTGAGTGAGTGAGTGTGTGTGTGTGTGTGTGTGTGTGTGTGTGTGTGTGTGTGTTTGCTGGTTCTAGGGTTTAAACTTGGGGCCTAGGCACTGTTCTTGAGATTTTATTTTATTTTATTTTTTTTGCTTAAGTCTAGTTATCTATCACTTGAAGCACAACTCTTCTTCCAGTTTCTTAGTGTTTAGGTTTTAGGTAGGAGTATCACAGACTTTCCTGTCCTGGCTGGCTTTGAACCACAGTTCTCAGATCTCAGCCTCCTGAGTAGCTGTTGTGACAAGTGTGAGTACCCAGCACATGGTTACAGTGGAGACTTTTTTCCCTCCCCAAACTATTTTCCAAACAATACAAAAGATAGTAGAATGTATTAATTGCTAAAATATAAAACTAGACTGGTTTTCTGGTTTTTATTTTTTGTTTGTTTGTTTTTTTGGGGTCCAGTCATGGGGCCTGACCTCTGGGCCTGGGCGCTGTCCCTCAGCTCTTCAGCTCAAGGATAGTGCTCTACCACTTGAGCCACAGCGCCACTTCTGGCTTTTTTCTTTTTGCTTATGTGGTGCTGAGGAATCGAACCCAGGGCTCTGGCATGCAAGGCATGTGCTCTACCACTGAGCCACCTTCCCAGCCCCTCTGGTTTTTATTTTTACTCTGATCCTGTATTATTTTTTTGTTCTGCAATTTAATTATATATAACTTTATCTCTAAGTATATCTTTTTGTGTATATGTGATGTCCTGAGGCTTAAACTCAGGGCCTGGCCTGGGCACACTGCCCTAGAGCTTTTTTCTCAAGGCTAGTGATCTACCACTTGAGTTAGAGTTTCACTTCTGGCTTTTTTGAGTGATTAATTGGAGGTAAGAGTCTCATAGACTTTCATGCTTGGGTTGGCTTTGAATGAGGACCCTCAGATCTCAGCCTCCTGAGTAGCTAGGATTATAGGTGTAAGCTACCTGTGCCCAGCAAATATGTCATTTTTTTTTTTTAAAGCAGAATTATTTGGACCTAAAGAGAACGAATTTCTTTATAGTATAGAAAAGACATTTCTTTGACAGTGGAGTAGATTTAGAGAGTCATATGTAAAATAAATTTCTATTATCTCTCTCTAATAAAATTTTGCTTATAAAATAATTTACCCCTTTTGTTTCCCGTCTTTTTTTTTAATTAAAGAAAACATCTGTACAAAGTTATTTTCATATGCAGGTTTTTTGTTGGTTTGTTTTTGTCCCCCCACCCCTCCCCCAGTCCTGGGGCTTGAAATCAGGGTCTGGGCCCTCTCTGAGCTGCTTTGTGTTCAAGGCTAGCACTCTACTACTTGAGCCACAGTGCCACTTCCAACTTTTTTTCTGAGTAATTTATTGGAGATAAGAGTACAGACTTTTCTGCCCAGGCTGGCTTTGAACAGCACTCCTCTCAGCCTCTTGAGTAGATAGGATTACAGGTGTGAGCCACTGGCACGCAGCTTCATATGCAACTTTTATTTTTATTCAAATAGCTCTAAATACTAAGTAGTGTCGTCCCCGTCCCCCCCCCCCCCCCCCCCCCGTCCTAGGGCTTGAACTCAGGACCTGCACACTGTCCCTGAACTTTTTTGCTCAAGGCAAGCACTCTACCTCTGAGTCACATTCCCAGCCCCCTGTGTTTTGAAATCATAGTATTGGCGTATATAAATTTTGGTTAACATACTACACCAGACAATCCACTGCATGTGCCAGGCAAGTTAGGTCATCTTACCTCACTAGTTCAGAGGTATGACTTATGTAGCTTCTTGTTAGTAGTAACCTCATAGCCCCATTTTCAGATATTTCTTGGATGACTCAATTAGGCTAGTGTCTTCATGACAGGCATCTCTCATTATGTGCAAAAAGGCCAGAATTACTTACTTTATATCTTGCGTGTGCACGTTCTCTCTCTCTCTCTCTCTCTCTCTCTCTCTCTCTCTCTCTCTCTCTCTCTCTCTCTCTCTCTCTCTCTCTCTCTCTCTCTCTCTCTCTCCTCTCTCTCCTCTCTCTCTCTCTCTCTCTCTCTCTCTCTCTCTCTCTCTCTCTCTCTCTCTCTCTCTCTCTCTCTCTCTCTCCCCCCTTCTCTCCCTCTCTCCCTCTCTCTCATTTATTTTTTTTTGTCCATACTGGGTTTTGAACTCAGGGCCTCTTGAACTTGCTTGGCTTGCTCTGTTAGTACTATAATACTTGAGTAGGACCTTCAGCCCAGCTTTTTGTTGGTTAATTGGAGATAGCGTTTCTAGGACTTTTTTGTTTAAGCTGGTTTGGAACTGTGAACCTCTAGTTTTCAGTCTTCTGAGTATGTAGGATTATAGGCATGAGTCACAGGTGTTCTGCTGCTTGTTTTTTTTTTTAAAGACAGGATTTTTTTTTCCTGGGATTTTGCTAAGACTATATTTAAATTCTCCAGTATTTATCCTTGACTGAAGGAATAGTTAAAGCACCAAGTGAAATTTGAAATTTTTCAACAAAAATCTGAGTTCTGCCAAGTAGGTCAGAAAACAGATGTACAAAAGCATCTCCTGATCAACTAGTATACAAGAAAGTCCTGCAAAGGAGGAGGTAACAATGCTCGATAGGAAATGTACTCATTACCTTACTCATGTAACTGTAACCCCTCTGTACGATAGTTTTACAATAAAAATACATATATAAAAGTAAAATAAAAAAAAAAGTCCTACAAGACTAGGTATGGTAGTTCATACCTGTAAATTGGGAAGGTAGAGATCAGGAGAATCATGGGTTGATGCCAACTCTGGCAGCAAGTTAGGGAGCCTCCATCTCAGTAAGCATGGCAAGTGTTGTGTATGGCTCATTTAACATGGGAAGCATAGGAAGGTCTTGGTCCAAGGCCAGTTCAGGCAAAAATGCAAGATCCTAGAAAAAAAAATACAAAGCTAAAAGTGTGGATGTATAATTCTAATTGTATAACTAGCTATACATACATACACTTAATAGTCTCATATAAAGCTTTGAGTTCAAACCCCAGTATCACATACATGAAACAAGATCTTTTCATAGAATTAACAATATGTAAACATTGATGTTATATAGCATCAAAACAACAATTTTTAGGGTAAATACTCTTTCACGCAAATTGCATTTTATGTAGCTTGTATAAATTCAAAGGAAAAAGTATACTCAGAGAAATAGTTTAAACTTCAAAAGTGCAGGTGAGAGTCATTCAGCCATTCTTTAATTTTGATCAATGAATGAGTGACCCTAAATGAGATATGGAATACTTTAGTTTTAAAAATTACGTTTTGGAGTATAAACAACACGTTCTTCAAAAGTTTGATTGTATTAGTCTTTCCCCACACTGGTCAGCTACTTCATCTGGTATTGAGCTGTATAGGTAGCAATGTGTTGCCATACTGGAAAAAAAAAATAGGCTGTTATTGCTACACGAAAATAACTTTATAGGATAAGAGGGATCAGAGATAATTTTGAGCAGTTTTTGCCTTTGACAATTAAGAACTTAACTTTGGAGTCAAATTTGATTTTGCCATAATACATAAATGAAAGAAAGACTAACAAGATCAACAGAGCAAAGCCGAATAGAAATACTTGAGAACAAGTAGTTCTGAAAAATAACTAGATATGTAGTAAGATATGTATAGAGAAAGAATTCATTCTGCTTTTTTTTTGTTGTTGTTGTTGGTTATGGGGCTTGAACTCTGGGCCTGGGTGCTGTTCCTCTGCTCTTCAGCTCAAGGCTAGTGCTCTACCACTTGAGCCACAGCACCACTTCCGGCTAAGTATATTTTACAAATTCCTAAAAGTTTGGCCAACTAGAGCAAATGGGTTGCTTAAGCAAGGAATTGATTGGGTAAATGTAGTAAAATTAGGCTAAGATTAGAGATTCCAGTGACCTTCAAAATAAATGTCTGCATGAACTAAAATTTAGTCAGTTTAAATGAAATCTAATAAAGCTTTCATTTTAACCCAGAGTTAAAAAGAATTTTTGATGAGTGGATTATGTAATAGCTGATGAAGTAGAAAATGCCAGACCCTAATCTTTTTCTTTAATTTTATTTTTAACTTTAAGTAGTTGTGCAAATGAGTTGCCATTCAACATAGTAGTATATGAACATAATGATCATGTCACCTCTTTCATCATTCTCCCTTGCTCCTCCAACCCCCACCCCTCTTTCATTTGTCTTATTTTTGTAGAATACATGTTGAATTTTATGATTACACGCTCCCCCTCTTCCTCTCTTTATTCTTTCACATCCTCTTAGACTCTGATCTTAATGATTTGCCTGATTTTTTTTTTTTTTTTTTTTTTTTTGGTTTTGTTTTGTTTTTGGTCAGTCAGGGCCTAGGGACTCTCCCTGAATTCTTTTGCTCAAGGCTAGCTCTCTACCACTTTGAGCCATGGTACTACTTGTGGTTTTCTGGTGGTTAATTGGAGATAGAGTCTCCTGGACTTTTCCTGCTTGGGCTGGCTTCAAACTGGGATCCCTAGATCTCAGCCTGCTGAGTAGCTAGGATTACAGGTGAGAGCCACCAGCACCTAGCAACTTGCCTGTTTTAGGTGTCTAATCTATGAACTCACTTATTTCTCAGCTTCTCTAGGAACAAGGACTGTAAATGCAACTTTGCTTTTTCTGGGGAGGAATTGAAGCCAGGGCTTGGCATATGCTAGTCAGTACCAGCCTAGCCTTTTTTTTTTCTTTCTTCACATTGTGTGTTGTGTTTTGTTTCTGAGATCCCTTGCTGCCTCCCAAACCATAATATACTTGCTGTGCATTCCTATAATCCTAGCCTTCAGGAAGTAGAGGCAGGAGGTCTGTGAATTCAAGGCCAGCCTGAGTGGCATGCTAGTTCAAACCAGTCTGAACTACATGGTGAGACTGTCTCAAAACAACAACAGCAAACAAGGAAAACTGCCATCACCACTAACAACAACAGAAACAAGAAAGAAGAAAAGGAGTCTGTAGTAATATCACAATTAAAAACTGGCCCAAATGATTGGCCTTCAAATAAATGAAACAAAATTCCAGTTCAGACCCCTTCAGAATGCAGCTTGAATTCTTGTACTCTTTTTAATGCCTCTCTGCTAATTGTTAATTTTTCATGTATTATTCTCTCATATGTAAAGATTTCAAATGCCTGCTCCAAATACTGAAAATAGCTGCTCTGAGAAATTTGAGGCTAGTCTACACAGTGAAAATTGTATGCTTGTTTTTAAAATTTAACTTTATTGTCAAGGTAATTTGCAGAGGGATTATAGTTATATGCATAAGGTAGTACATTTCTTGTCAAACATTGTTACCCCCTCCCTTGTTTTTCTCCCAAATTTTGTGATTTTTGTGTCACAGTTAATTTTGCGGCATATTGGAAAGTGACTGCATAACATTATTTCTAACTTCATTTCAAACTGTATCACCAGGAAACTATTTATCCTGTGCTTGAGTATCAGTTCCTCATATTATTTCAACCTATATTATTAGGTGGATTATGTGAAAAATAACTTTATTATCTGTAAAACTACTGATACATTTTTGTAAATGATGTTCAGTACTTGTTTAAATTAATCCACTTGACAGATTATATATGAATTCCTCTTTTAGAGGACATTTTTTTTCCCTTTATGATCTGGCATGCTTTCTTATATCAACCATTGAGAATTATATAACTTGTATTTTCTGTATTTTGGCTGCAAGGGGCTTGGAGTTATATTTCATTTTTAATTATAGTTATTTTATTGGCTTAGGGTTTAGATGTGAGTAATTTCTTTTCCAGTTCTTGTGGAAGTTTTTAATCTGCCAGTGTGTATCAGCTTCAGGGAGTTCATGGCCTCCTCTGAAGTGACAGATAAAACTGTATGCAGTGGGAAATTGAGGGGCGGGGGCTGACTTGTCTCAGATTTTCAAAGACTCTTCTCCAGCCCACCCCCAAGAAAGATGAAGAACCATTATGTGAGTTGGGTTTTCTCTTTTTTTTAAATTGTGTAGTAGAATTTTATCATTCATCAGCCTCTAGTAACCACTTTGGCAGCAGTTGGCCTGTAAGTCATGCCTTCACACCAAAATCATCATCCTGTTTCTTAGTTTTGCTTAAAAGCAGCCTCCCTCTAAATTTAACAGCACTAAGACTTGGAAAATTAAGGAAGTATCTGATGTATTCATGTAACTACTTATCTACTACGTTAATTTTGTAGTAGATTTGGTCTCAAATTTATTACCTTAAGTAGGGAATAGTTATTTGTGTAGTGATTCATTATTAGTTTATTTAGAATTAATATATTAAAGCAACAAGTTTATATGTAGAAACTGAGTTTAGACCTTTTGCTTGTAGATAAATAAAGAGAAAGGATTATTTATTATTTATTTGGTGGGTACTGGGGCTTAAACTTGGGCCTGGGCACTGTCCCTCAGCTCTTCAGCTCAAGGGTAGTACTTTACCATGGTACCACTTCTGGTTTTCTGGTAGTTAACTGGAGATAAGAGACTCATCGACTTTCCTGCCTGGGCTGGCTTTGAACGGTGATCCTCAGATCCCAGCCTCCTTTGTAGCTAGGATTGCAAGCATGAGCCCCCGATGCCTGGCTGATTATTTAATTCTTAATCTCTAGTTATGTATTAGCTTTAACTCCACCAAAATAAATGGTTAGGGTAGGATTAACAGCAGTAGGTTGACATACTCATATATTTATAACAGACAAGACAAATTGAGGATTCCTAATCTGAAATATATAAAACCTGAAATATTCCAAAATGTGGAAGTTTTTAAGTGTTGATGTGACAATGAAAGTCCCACAACTGAGCTCATATGAAGGTAACTAAGTGCTCTGAGAATACTGTTGGAATTTTCTTTAGCCTATGTGTACAAGGGAATTTTATATTTGGACATGGGTTTTGTCATTAAAGTATCTCATTATGTATATAAAACATTTCATAGAAGGGTTACTTTACATGTATGTCACTGAGGGAAAATGAAGCTAGTGCTACAGAGCTTGCCACTCACTAATTCCACAGCTGTCATTTAATAATACTGTTATAGGCCTCCAAATGCAAATTATCAACAAGTATTCTACTTACATGTGTGGAAATTCTAAGGGCATATATAGTTTTGATGGTGGTAGGCTTTTTGGCCCAATTGACTAAAAATTGTAGTTGGAGAAAAGATTGCAAGCTGGAAAAGAGCTACTTTCCACCAGGATTTGGTTATTTAAATTTATAAATTGTATATGCATGCATATTTTCCTGTTGAAGAGTTGATGACTGGTACTACACCTCCAAGGTGTTGTAATAACAGTGGCTGGGTCTGTGAATTGTATGGCTGTATAAGCAATTGTATGAGTTGTATTTCTACATAGAACACTGAAATAGTAGGGACTGTGACTTTCAAAAACAAGCAGCATACTATCATCCGTCTTGTTAATCTACTGGCTGTGTATGTTAAAAAGGATTTGTATGACTTAATCACAGACATTAAAACCTGGCTTGCGAACAAAAAAGATTTTCTTAGACCATATCATTTATGTTTTCGTGGAAGAAATGTATCAATATGAAACATTGTCTTATCATTCATTATGTTTTACATTTGCATCTAATTTGTTTAACTAGCTTATTGACTAGTAAGATTTCACTAATGGCTAGTATTTTCTAAGTAAGATTTATAAGATTATTTCTTTGTTGCTTTGTATGTCTCTCCCCCACAGTATAACCCCTGCTTTTTTTTCACTGTATTTGATGTCGGTATAATTTGTGGAAGGGAAGAGGAAAAACAAATCATTTAAATAGGGATACAGGTGGACTCACTGCAACAATGAGAACAATGAGATGTACAAGTCCTTATGTAGAAAACAAACTTGACAACTTTGGTGCAGGGGGCGGGGGGTGGGGGAGGAAAGGGATTGTGTGGAGGGGAGGGGGGGCAGATGGGAAGGGGAAACAAAGGAGGAGGCTACAATGCTTGATAAGAAATGTGCTCATTATCTTGCCCATGTAATTGTAACCCCTCTGTACAGTATTCTCACAATAAAAAGAAAAGAAAGAAATTGTCTTCATTTAAAAAATGGTTACATTTTCTTGATCCATTCATCTACTGAGGGACATCTGGGTTGGTTCCATATCTTAGCTATGGTGAATAATGCTGTGATAAACATAGTGGTGATGGTGGCTTTTTAGCCTTGTTTGTGATCATTTGGGTAGATGTCCAAAGATGAGATTGCTGGGTCATAGGGGAGCTCTATGTATAGTCTTTTGAGGGGCCTCCATACTACTTTCCACAGTGGTTGAACAAGTTTACACTCCCACTAACAATGTAGTAAGGTTCCCTTCTGTCTACATCCCCTCCAGCATCTGTTGTTATTAGAGTTCTTGATTATAGCCATTCTAACTGTGGTGAGGTGGAATCTCAACGCTGTTTTTTTTTTTTTTTTTGAAGCCAGCTGAGACAAACAAATCCAAGAGACTCTTTTTTTTTTTTTTTTGGTCGGTCGTGGGGCTTGAACTCTGGGCCTGGGCGCTGTCCCTCAGCTCTTCAGCTCAAGGCGAGCACTCTACCACTTGAGCTACAGCGCCACTTCCCTCAACGCTGTTTTGATTTGCATTTTTTATGGCTACAGAAGTTGAGCATTTCTTCATGTGTCTATTCACCATTCTTATTTCTTCTCCAAATAAGTTCTCTTATTTGCAATAACTAGTATATGCCTAAGATAATCTTACCAGACAAGTAGAAAAGGTCAAAAGCTTTGCACAAATGACCATATAAGATGATGCTAAGTAAAATGAACCCCAAGATAGGGACACAAGAGGTTTTATCTCTGTCACTGCCGTTTTTAATGTACTATGTGATTTTTTGTTTCTTTTGTATGTTCTTCTCCCATGGTATAGCCCCTGATTGTCACTGTATTTGATTCCAGTACCCTGCATCTTCTATATACATTTCTCTAATTTTGGGAGGGGAAGGGAAATAAGAAAATGCTAAAACAAAGATACAGGTTGACCCATTGTAACGATGAGATGTACAAGATACTATGTTGTAAACAAACTTTACAACTTCGGGGTGGGGTGAGGAGTTGGGAAGGGAAAGGATGGTAGTGGAAAACCAAAGGAGAGTGTAACAATGCTTGAAAGGAAATGTACTCATTACCTTACTCATGTAACTGTAGCCCCTCTGTATCTTTACAATAAAAAATATATTAAAATGGTTACAATCTGTATAATTTTTCTGCTTTTTGAAAATGAAAAAATTGGAAAAAAATGACCTGCAGCAAATCTTTAGTTTGTTCAGATCCCTTTTCTTAAATCTTTTAGATGTGAAAGAAATGGCAACTTCTATTTTAAGATTTCAAATCCCAGCAACAGGTACCTTTCAAGAATAAAACCTATTCCATTTTCTTCTAAGTAGAAAGCAGTTAGAACCTGTCAATCAAAGTACAAAACTTCCACAAGGGAAAAGCATTCTGGAGCATAAAGTCACACATTGATCTATATCAAATGAAAAGGTGGATCCTCTGGCAGCCCTTTTCCTTAACATGGTCTATTCCCTGCCCAAGTTAAGGGCAACCAGACTAAAAGGGCCTGCAGAGCCAGCCTCTGACACATGCTGAAGAGACATTGTCAGTGGTAGACCCTAGTAGACCTCAGAGTGTCCCTGCATATCTATAGCTACCAAGGAATAATAGTCCCAGGTCAACAGTGCCTTCTCCTGCTGCTATGAGGCTTGAACCCAACCAGTTTTGCTTGATAGCTCTCAAACCAAGTCACTTCTTGTTTGGCAGTGGGAGTGGGGTGGGGTCCCTGGATATCTGTTTTTAAGGGAAGAACTAGTGGGCAAATGGTGTTTTTTCCATCCTCCTCTGCATTTCCTGCCTGCAATAGTGGTGCTCTTTCCCATGTCCTCAGCTTCCCAACCACTGCCCTCATTTCCCAGGAAAATCATTTGTTCTCTTTCATCACCCTGGGCCAGACTCAAGTCAGGGCCCAAGCATCCAAATGTGCATCACACTTCTTTCCTCCTTTGTGGACATCTTTTCTCTATGCCTTTATCTAAAAAGGAAGATGAAGAGAAGGCAAGAATAAAGCAGAGTCTTTAGCTGTGTGTTTTCAATATTAGAAATAAATTCTTTCTATACATATCCTCACCTTACTTCAGACCTACCTGTTATGTATTCACTAGGCATTTAAGGGCTTGACATTGATCAAGATGCATGGCATTAACAGATTGACATGTTGAACTGAAACCCCTTTGTACAACTACTTAAGGATTATTATAAAAAATAAATAATAGGCTGATATAACAAACACACAATCCCGGCCTATTTTAAAGTCCTCTGGGCTAGTTCCTATAATCTAAACAGTTGTCCAGAAATACAGCTAATCACACAGTACTTTGACTTGGGAAATTACTCTCATGAAGATGAGAGATGGACTCTCTTGTAGTTCCCATTTTCTTCTCCTGGGTCAGACAGTCTCAATCTTAGCAGAGTGAACATTCCATGCTTAAATCAGTAGGTTAAAAGAATAGACAAGTGCTAACCTCTCATTGGAACTCCCATGATTCCTATCCCCTCACTGAATTCTATTGATATTGGCAATTCTGACTCACCCTATCATCCCCAGCTTTCCTGTGGGTGGAAAGATATAATATGCTTGTCTTTAGATGGAAAAGTTGAGTATAGACTATGCCTTCCCTACCTAGCAGTGGAGGAAAGCCCTCTCTGGTCTAGTGATACTTAGACTGACATTGAGTAGGGAAATCTGTCAAAGGCCTAGTTTTGAATTGCAAAGATAACTTCTTCACATATTTGAATTGTTTCCCAGTATCAACTTAATGAACTTGACATTTTGACTTTTGTATGTTTTCTTTCCTTTCCTTATTTCTCAACAGTTTCTTATTAGGATAGATTAGAAAGGATCTAGTCAGTAAGTGGCCGATTCTAGCATCCTCCAATGTTATAACCTGTGAAGCACATTGCATTGCCATTAAATCAATTTTTCTATATTAAGCTTTGTTATGAGATGGATGATTGGCATATATGATTGCTATTATAGTACGGTGCATCAGCTGAAAATAAGTTGATACCAGATGAATGATGGCAGCTGAACTATGATCTCCCAGGAGGAGATAATAAATGTGCCAATTGTGTGGCTTGGATGCTACCACTTATCTTTATGTCAAAACAAAGTTAAAAATTAATGTCTTGGAAAATAAAACTGAAAGTACTATTCCATTTTATCAACTATCAAGGAAATGCAACTCCAATGTAACTTTCACTTGTACCAAAAAAGCAAGTGAATGCAGATTTACCCTCCTGTGTGGGAATGACCAAACAAGCAAGCATGGGAAAAGGAGGAAGAAAGCAGCTGCAAAGGGGCATGAGAAAGCAGTTGTGGGATAATTGATATCAATTATTCATATCTTATCTCAGTTTCTGATGATGGCTTCAAGGATGAATAAACATAACCAAACTTTAGCAAATGATGTGAGACTATAGAGGTCTACTTGGTTTGGTTGGCTGGATGGTTTCTAGAGAGGATCTCACTATTTATAGACCAAATATACTGGAACTATCCTTTTATCCCAGCCTCTCAAGTTCTCATTACAAATTGCTCCTGCTATATTAGCTAAATTATGTGAGGATTATTGTATGTCAGTGACCTCTTTAATAGCTCTGTTTCAAATACCCACACACACCATGAATGCCACTTTACAGATGGGATAGTAGAAATGACAAAGCCACGGTGAACCTGCTGTTTCTTCAAGTGCAGAAGAGTGAGAACTACTTGACACCACTGTAAAATTTCATACAATCATTTTATAGAATTGGTTGACTAAGCGTAGGAATTTTTGACTCAGCAATTCTAGTTGGGTATATTTCTTTCTTCCTTCCTCTTTTTTTTTTTTTTTTTTTTGGTCAGTCATGGGGCTTGAACTCTGGGCTTGAGTACTGTCCCTGCACTCTTGAGCTCAAGGCGAGAGTTCTACCTCTTGAGGCACAGCGTCACTTCACTTCCGGTTTTCTTGCGGTTTATTGGAGATAAGAGTCTCACGGATTTCCTTCCCAGGTTGGCTTTGAACTGTGATCCTCAGATCTCAGCCTCTTAAGTAAGTAGCTAGGATTACAGCTAGCTAGGATTACTGGTGAGCCACCAGTGCCCCGCTAATTGGATATATTTCTATCCAACATATGAGTATGTACTAGAAGATTACTTCTGGTGTGTTTATGGCGGCACAACTCATATTGCCTAATTGGAAACAAGTGAGCTGTGTGGCATAGTTCTACAGTGGAATACTACAAAACAAGGAGATTGAGCACTCTGTGCCTTATCTGTGATTTCTCACATGCAAAAAAATAAATACAAAATCCAAATGCCAAATTGAAATAAAAATACTAAACTGGATGAAGTATGCTTTTTAATAGTCAAGGTAATACTTAAGCTACTAGGTGGGGTAGAATTAGAGGTGACTTAATTGAATTTCTATGTTGCTCTAAATTGATCTGCATGGGAGTTATATGTTGGTGCAATTCACCTTGTGAAAAGTCACTTGGGTACTTTTCTATATCTATATTATACTTCAAAATTGTTAAACAGAAAGAAAACTTACATCAGAAGGCATATTTCTAATTTAATCAATGAAAACAGATTTTTCAAAGGGATCTGTCAGTTTCAAATTTTGTTGTTTGGTTATAGTGGGGTAAGTTCAGGAACAAAGAAATGACACTTTTTTAAATTTTTTTTATTGTTTTATTTTTATTTTTTTGCTTATGTGGTGCTGAGAAATCGAACCGAGGGCCTCCGGCATGCAAGGCAAGCGCTTTACCACTGAGCCACCTTCCCAGCCCCAAAATTTCTTTTTTTTTTTTTTTTTTGGGTCCGGTTGTGGGGCCTGAACTCTGGGCCTGGGAGCTGTCCCTTAACTCTTCAGCTCAAGGCTAGCGCTCTATCACTTGAGCCACAGCGCCACTTCCGGCTTTTTTCTTTTTGGTTATGTGGTGCTGAGGAATTGAACCCAGGGCCTCATGCATGCAAGGCAAGCGCTCTACCACTGAGCCACCTTCCCAGCCCCTTAATTTTTTTTATTGTAAAGATACTGTACAGAGGGGTTACAGTTACAAGAGCAAGGTAATGAGTCTATTTCCTATTGAGCATTGTTACACCCTCCTTTATTTTTCCTCTACCATCCCTTTTCTCCCCACCTCCCCAACTCTTCCCTCCTGCCTCCAGCCCCCCTTGCCCCCCACAAAGTTGTGAAGTTCGTTTTCAACAAACTGTCTTGTACATCACATTGTTACAATGGGTCATCCTGTATCATTATTTCAGCATTTTGTTATTTCCCTTCCCCTCCCCAAATTAGAAAAATGTATATACAAGATGCAGGATACCAGAATCAAATACAGGGACAACAGGTGTTGTACCATGGGGGAAGAACATACAAAGAAACAAACAAAAAAATCACATAGTACATCGTAAGTACATTAAAAAGAACAGCAACAAAGATAAAACTGCTTGATGACCCTTGCTTTTTAAAGATGAACCTTTTACTGTAGTGATTGACATTACTTACCATTCAAACAAAGAAAACCAATTATTTCAAAGACCTTATCCTAACATACAAGAATAAAAAACTAGCAAAATAATCATAGAAGAATGAATCCCTGTGTATTTGGTGACTCAGTTCCAGTGTTTATCAACTCATGGGGTACTTACAACTAGTACCTCCTACACCATCCTTAGTGCACCCACACTGAACTTACTCCACAAACTGCTAATTTAATGCATATTGGAATATTCTTTTCATTGATTTGTAAATATTTCACCATGTTACTCTAAATAATATTTTTGTTTGGCTTATCACATTGTGATGATTCTCATTTTAAAATGTACAGATAGGAAAGACCCATGATGACTCTTACAAATTTATTCACGTTATCTCTCATCCATTCAACAGTAGATATAGAGCCACATACAAGAATATTCTAGGTATTCTTGTGGCACACTTATAGTTTATTTTCCACCAGAAGAGTATTCTGATTTCTGTCACCATAAATTAATTTGGACCAATCTTGAAAGTCAGATAAGTGGAAATATAATACTCTCATCTATCTGCATTGTGTTTGGTTTGTTTTTTTTTTTTTGGTCCCAAGTCTTCTTTTGTCTTCTGTTGATCCTAGTACACACATATTTGATCACGTGATGTCACACCACTGCTTACTAATATTTTGCTCTCTGTATTTTAGATAGTGTACACTGATATGTCTCTAGGCCTACTGGTCCTTTATTTTTCAACCTTTGTTCTGCGGTCAATTTAATCTAACTTACTTTACAACTTTAGATATTGTATTTTTCACTTCCAGGCTTTCTCTTTCATTTGTATTTTCTATTTCTTCACTAAGATTCTTTATCTTAAGTTAACTCATTCTTCCCATCTCTTCTACCTTTTCCAACAGATTCTTAAGTATCTGGGTCACCGGGAGCTTAGTTTCTGTGCAAGTTATTTTGGGAGTGCAAGTTCTGTTTACTTGTTTCTTTGCCTGTTTTTTTTTTTTTAATTTTTTTCTTACATGGCAGTCATTGCCTATAAAGAAGAATAGAAGGAGTCTGAGGAATATTGTGACTAGCAAGAAGACTAGCAAGTCTTCTTAATGTCTGTTCACTGAAGTAAAAAATGGCATCATGATGTGTGAGGAAGCCACAAGGTAAAGAAACCTGAGCCCAGATAGCACCCCTTAGCTTATTGATATTTATTCCATCAGAACTTCCCTACCACCATCCAGTGGTTAGACCAAGCCAAGAGAGGGTAATCTAAGGCTGACTTATTTGACTTAATCCTTTCAGGCACTGAGAGTATGCAAGCTTGCCCTCAATCCTCCTGGTTCTCATTCCCATTTTCAACTAATTTTCTCATTTTAAAAAATGTGAAGGAGAGGACTGTTATGTGAATTTTGTGATTGTGAATTTTGGTTGAGAATTTCAGATTCCAGTCCATTGTACTTGCTCACATCGCTGCCCATGACCCAGTTCCCTTGCCAGCCGCAAAGTTCCAGGGCTTGACACACTCTCTCCACCATCTTTCTGCATCAATATTCATTGTTTGCACAGAAATAAATACAATTGGCTGCTCCACTATATAGGGATCGGACAGTGGAAATTAGCTTGCATCTAGATTTCCTCAATAATCACACAAACAGGTGAGATGTTTATATGATGCTCGTTTTGCTTGGTTTTACCACGAGTAAATGGCTTGGCTCTCACACTTCACATTCTGCACTGGGGGTGGAAATTGTTTTGGGGAGGTGAGTGGTCTCTTTTCCTAATAGAAAAATATTAACTTATGGATTCATAGGAAATAGAATGAAGATTTATCAAGACTGACATTTTGAAGTGTTCTTGATCTCTGCAACACTCCACTGGTATTTTGAACCGGACATTGCCCGTTGGTGATGATGGGGGGGGGGGAAGAAGTTCTATGGATGGCAGGCAGTACCCCTGGCTTCTGCCATCTAGAGACCCGGAGTAACCCATGCTCACCATTGGGATGACCAAAAATATCTCTAGACATCACCATGAACAATTTTGATATATAACTGTCTCAGTGTCCTTCTGGGGAAACTTTTTCCTTTACAAATGTTTTGACCCAAAGGGTAAGAATACCCTAATTGTGTAAGTCAAAATAGACAGAAAATAGTATTATGTCATTTATAAGCCTGGTTTTAATTTTAAATTGGCTGTATCTTTTTTCTGGTAAGAAAAACAAATTTGAAAATCTCATCAAAGGTAGCTGAGTTTTCAGTCACTTAAATGGATTTCTTCACTCCAGGAAACAGGGCAGGATTAAAGCACATTGCCATGTTTCCACCCAAACAAACACGCAAGTGTCCTGAGAGCAGAGGGCATCTGGAGGAGCTGGCAGAGGAGGCTAGCTGAGGTCATAGTACGCAGCATATGCAGGGAAGCTGGTAGTCACAAAGATGGTCCCAAAGACAGGAACACAAAGAGCCTTGGCCAAGGGTGTCCCAAATGTCCATCTTGTCCTTGGCATTGATCTTAGTCTTTCAATGTCAAAACTCACAGTGGATGGATTCCTTTAGTTTGGAATCCATCTGCCACTCTTCACTACCTCAAGTTTTTTTTATGATTATAAAGACAGATTTATAGGGTAGCATTATCTGTTTTCATTCCAATATTGGGCTAAGCAATCTGGTGTGAAAACAAGGTCACCCCAGAATACTGCTAGCAGCCGCTTTCATTTATGACAGGATAAAAGGCAGAGCATAGAGTCTGTAACTTATGTATGCAGAGACTTCTGTTAAATACTTTTAAGTATTTGAGGACAGTCGTGTTAGATGCCTCCTGAAAACAAAATTCATGATAAAGAGAAGAAATTGCATTCTTGAGAAAATTTCACTTAGGTGTTAAGAACATTATAGGATATTTTGTTCATCGTAAGCTTTGATTTTTTCTCCCAATTTGAGGTATTTTTCTTTGACAGCTACTTGGGTTTCTTATCTGTTGAGTAAGTCAGGCCCTAGTCACTACAAAAAATAGTCTTAATACTTAATCACTATCAATGCTTGCTTCCCATCAATAAATGTTTCGGATGTTTAATCATGAAGAGGTACTTCAAGAGTAATTTAACTCTGCAGTCAGTTTCAGTTGAGATTTTTTTTAAAAGAAGACTTTTACACTCATGGCTGTAAAGCAACATTGAGAATAAATGTACTTGGATGTGATTTCTTGTACTTGGAGTAGGCAGAAGAATGTTTATATGCTGACTTCTGATTCTGGGAAGATGGCAGAGAAAAGTCAGAGCTTCTTGTAACCAATTAGAGGTACAGGACTTTAGCATGGTAACCTAGCCTGAGAGAGGAAGCCAGGCAAACTAGTTGAAAAAAATCATAAAATATCAAACTGAGAATTAGTGCCTAAAACAAACATGTACGGAGTGGACTTAATTCTGAAGGAATAATAATGTTATCAGTCACAGGAGATTATGTGATTGAACTGTAGAGTTTAGGGAAATTCTACCGATTCCATGACAAAAATCCATTGGGATCAGAATACATATCATGGTGACCCATGCCTATACTTCTGGTCACTCAGAAGACTGGGATCTGATCATCACAGTTCAAAGCCATGAGACTTATCTCCAATTACTACAGAATAATCTGGAAGTGGTGTTATAGCTCAAGTGGTAGAGTGCTAGCCTTGAGCCAAAAGAGCTTAGGGACAGTGCCCAAGTACAGCATTTAAGGCCCAAGATAAGCACAAAAAAGAGGATGATGATGATGAAGAAGAAGAGGAGGAGGAGGAAGAAGAGGAGGAGAAGAGGGAGGGGGAGGAGGAGGAAGAGGAGGAGGAAAGGTGAAGGAAGAGGAGGAGGAGGAGGAAAGACATGCTTGACTGTCTTTTTAGTTCCTATAGCTAAACTCTGCAGAATCTACCTAAGGCCATCAACAGTGCAGTACAGCCTACCTCATCTACTTTAATCCATGACTCCACCAATTTTATTCTTCACACTGCATCACTGGTTTCCCTCCTAGGCTAAGCAATTACCATCAGCCTGTGAACCTCACATTAAAATAAGTACTACTTAAAGATTTGTTTGCCCCATTTGGCTGCCAAGTATCAATCCATATCCCTATCCTTTTCTGCAGAAAAGTCCATGAGATGTTTTACATAGTTAGTTCTCCCATCTCTCTCCTGCTCTGATCCCCTAAATCTCTTCACATATCAAAATTTTATCTCCACATTTTCCCATCACGTTTTTTTTTGAACTGCTGTTCCAAGGGACACCAATTCTAACACCAAATGTCGAATCCTCCTCCTACTTGGCCAGTGAGTGGTATTTGTCATAGAAAATCTTGATGTTACTGTTTTATTTTCATTATCTTTAAGTAGTGGTAAAACATGGTTGCCATTTAACAAAACAGTTTATAAGTGAGATGTATCTTGATTGATGCCATCCCTTTCATCAGTCTCCCCCCTAACACAACCCCTCCCTTCTCAACGCCTCACTTAAATTTTTCTATTTTCATAGGATAGACATTGACTATGATTATTCTCCCACCTTTCTTCCCTAAAACTCCTCTCAACCCCAACACCTTTCAAGTGCTAGCTTCCTGACTTTTATTTTATTGGGCTGTGAATTTGTTTTTCTAAGGAATTGCATCATTTGAAATCTCATCTACAAAGGCCATGCTTATATCAATATATTTGTGTACATTTGCCTTCAACTAGGTATGTGTCCACTTGTATCTGTAGATCTTGTAAATTAAATCTAGCTTTCACATATGAAAAAATACTTCATTTAACAAAATATCCATTTCTTTGTAAATAATATAATATCCTTATCATTTTCTTAATGTACTGCCTTCCATTGTTTATCTTCAGGATGGCCTACTCTATTTTTGCCCAAAATCATCAATCACTTAGCTTTAGTGTGTGAGGTACATGATGGGGTACATCAACATTCACTCCCAACATATGCCTTATTGCCCCTTCCCCAATTTTCTACTCTTCTCTCACTGAGGGTATGACTTGTTAAATTGTATGACTTGTTAAACTGTGTGGCCTTAGCAAACATCACAAACAAAGCCTTTACAAAGCCATTGCCGTCTATTTGAAGCTCCTTTGTTTCAGAAGGATGTCTGTCATATGGAGCAGATATACTGAATCAGATTAACTATTCCTACTCATTTCTGACTCAAAACAAAGCTTCCAACAAAGGATATGAGAGTACAGTCAAGATCAGTAGAGCCCAGTCTAGAGCAGCGAACACTTGGCAAACCCACAGACTCATGGACATCCACTGTAGTACAGAGATGTTACACAATTTTAAGCCTAATGCTCCACCGTATTGTGTGTGTGTATGTGTGTATGTGTCACTGAGATTAAACCGGGGCCCAGGGCATGGTAGGCAAGTCCTCTTCCTCTGAGCTGCACATCCAACATCCTCCATCATTTCCTCAAATCCAGAACGTTAACACCACAATAAAAAAATGAAAAATTATCTGTAGCATTTGCTGAAATATATAACTGGTGTAAGTACTACCAACAGAACAATTTGCAAATATTCTTATACTATTTCATTTCAAACTACCAAAACATCATTGTACAACCGTGGGGAGAAATGTACACTACTACACTATCACTTAGTATTTTCTCCAGATACATCCAGTAGATATATAAATGACCTCAACATATTGAACTGTCAGAAAATAAACAGAAAATTGTACTTGAATGTTTATTACTTTTATTTTTTGCTAAGTGGTACCCAAATATTTAATCACATTCATATATTACTTTTTCTTCTTACATTTGATACCTCCAAGATTCTCCTCTTGAAGAATGAAACAAAACTGAGAGTCATATAATTTGAGAGTAAACTTTTCATCTTCAGGAAAAGACAAATTGTTTAAATAGGGATACAGGGTGACCCATTGAAACAATGACATGTATAAGAATCTATGTCGAAAAATGAACTTTACAATTTAGGCAGGGGAGGGAAGTGTAGTTGAGGAGGTGGGAGGGAAGGGATAGTAGGCGAAAAACAAAGGAGGAGGCAACCATGCATGGTAAGAAATGTACTCATTACCTTGCTCATGTACCTGTAACCCTTCTGTACAGTATTTTTACAATAAAAAACTTATTTTTTAAAAAAGAAAGAAGCCGGGCGCTGGTGGCTCACGCCTGTAATCCTAGCTACTCAGGAGGCTGAGATCTGAGGATCGCGGTTCAAAGCCAGCCCGGGCAGGAAAGACTGTGAGACTCCTATCTCCAATAAACCACCAGAAAACCGGAAGTGGCGCTATAGCTCAAGTGGTAGAGCGCTCGCCTTGAGCTGAAGAGCTGAGGGACAACGCCCAGGCCCAGAGTTCAAGCCCCACGACCGACAAAAAAAAAAAAAAAAGAAAAAAACCAATGGATTTGCAAATTTCCACTACGAAGACTTCACTTTCTTTGAGCATAGCAGATGCACATTTTATACAAGGAAATGTATCTAAATCATCTTGAAAAAGCATAAATATACAGGATTTAGGAAAAATTTTCTAGTTATAAAAGCCATGAACAATGTCAGATTAATAATTAAAAGGTAGAATTGCAAGATCAATAGAAAACCCATGGATTGGGAGAAGTTCTTCACTAGCCATACAATGGACAAGGGTCTCATATTTAAATATACCTGGAACTCAAAAAATTAAATCCCCCAACAACAAATCCTCAAAGAAACAACTGCCTAATAAATAAGTGGGCTAAAGACTTAAAAAGAAACTTCTCTGAAGAGGAAAGAAGGATGGCCAATAGACACACGAAGAAATGCTCAACCTCTCTAGCCATAAAAGATGCAAATTGAAACAACACTGAGATAGCACCTCACCCCAGTTAGAATAGCTACAATCAAGAACGCTAATAACAACAGATGCTGGAGGGGATGTGGACAGAAGGGAATCTTACTGTATTGTTGGCGAGAGTGTAAACTTGTTCAAGCACTTTGGAAAGCAGTATGGAGGTTTCTCGAAAGACTCCACATAGAGCTCCCCTATGATCCAGCAATCCCACTTTTGGGCTTTTACCCAAATGATCACAAACAAGACCATACTAAAGCTACCGGCTCAACTATGTTTATTGCAGCAATATTTACCATAGCTAAGATGTGGAAGCAACCCAGATGTCCCTCAGTAGATGAATGGATCAAGAAAATGTATATATACACAATAGAATCTTATGCCTCCATCAGAAAGAATGCAATTGCCCCATTTTTTAGGAAATGGAAAGACTTGGAAAAAATTATATTAAGTGAAGTAAGCAAGGCCCAAAGAAACATAGGTCCCATGGTTTCCCTTATTTGCAATTACTAGTCTATGTCTGAGACAAGCAGAAACAGTCAGATGAGTTGATGTTAAGTGAAATTAACCCCAAGATAAGGATTCAAATTTTTTTTTCTTTCTTGCGATTGTTTCTAACATATTTATAAGATATTTCTTTGTTGCTTTGTATGTCCCTCCCCGACGGTATAACCCCTGTTTTCACTGTATTTGATATTGGTATAATTTGTGAAGGGGAAGGGGAAAAACAAATTGTTTAAATAAGGGATACAGGTGAACCCATTGCAACAATGAGATGTACAAGTCATTATGTCGAAAAATGAACTTTACAACTTTAGCGGGGGATGGAGGGGGTGTGGGGCTTGGGGGGGGGATGGGAGATGGGAAGGGATGGGAAGGGGAAACAAAGGAGGAGGCAACAATGCTTGATAAGAAATGTACTCATTACCTTGCCCATGTAATTGTAACCCCACTGTACAGTATTTTCACAATAAAAAAAAACATACTGAAAACATACAAGAAGACGACAAAACAAAACAGCTAGAATTATCTCTTTTATACCCATTATATCTCATGGAATACATGATTTATTTACTTGTTGACCAAAGTCTTTGGCAACAATATAATTTTTCTCAACTTACTTTGTTTTTCTTCTTTTTAAATTTATTTTTAATTTACTTATTTTATTTTTTGTTGGTTATGAGGCTTGAATTCAGCGGCCTGTGATTTTCCTCTCAAAGCTATTGTTCTACCACAGCACCACATAAGGATTTCTGATGGTTAATTGGAGATAAGAGTCTCAGACTTTTCTGCCCAGGCTGGCTTTGAACTGTGATCCTCAGATTTCAGCCTTCTGAATATTTAGGATTCTAAGTGTGAGCCAGCCACGCCTAGCTTAGTTTTCTTTGTATTAAAATTTGCATTGATGGTATAAGAGCATTTTATTGTGACATTTTCACACATATGCAAATGTATTCCAATCAACAGTCATTTACCCTCCTTTCGTAAAGCAATTTCTACAGGTGTTTTGTTTCGTTTCGTTTTGTTTGTCAGTTGCAGGGCTTGAAGTCTGTACCTGGACCCTGTCCCTGAGATCGTTTGTTCAAGGCTAGTTAGCACTCTACCACTTTGAGCCACAAAGCCAATTTCCATTTTCTGGTGGTTAATTGGAGGTAAGATTTCCATGGACTTTTCTGCCCGGGGTTGGCTTCAAACCGTGATCCTCTGATCTCAGCCTCCTGATTTTCTAGGATTACAGGCATGAGTTACCACTGCTCTGCTCAATGTATTTTATTGTTTTGTTTTCCTACATATAAGCAAACTACTTTGATAATATTCATCCTCATACACTCCCCTTGTTACCTAACCACTCCTACCACTACATCCACATACACAGCCTGTTTTCGATTTCTGTCATTCATTTTTGTGTATTAAAATTGTACCAAAGGGTTTCACTATGACATCTCATATTCAGATAGATAGATAGATAGATAGATAGATAGATAGATAGATAGATAGATAGACAGATAGATATAGATATATAGTCAGAATGGCCCATTACTCCTTTCTTTGCTTTCATATCACAGGCAAGATATACATAATGTGGAAATTCATATAAAAATGATGGTATGAACCACTGTAAGTTGGCTTGGCTGTAGCGTGCTACTGTAGACCACATGGGCCATCCTTCCCTTAGTTTATTCCATCTACCTTGAAAAGGAGGAGTAGAAATTCAAAAATGGTTTTGCCCTTCTGATATCCTTTCCAAAGCCTTCTGTTCCAGGATTTTTAATTAAGGCAGGAAAAATTATGAGAAGTGTCCTAGATATCTTAGAACTTGGTACATTAGAATTGTATTGAGAGGTTTTTTGTTTTATTTTTTGAGTTAGTTTAAGTATTTTAAAGCTGACATTAACGGGTCTAGATTAAAAACAAAACATGTTTCATATTATCAGAATAAGTTCATTTTTCCTTCTTGTAGTGAAAGACCCCCGACTTCGGGTGTCCCCCATATCAGGACCTCCCTGCCCCAAGCACCAGTCAGACGACACCAGATGCAAAAGGCAAGAGGGTTTTATTTGGGCATGCCCAGGTTCCCAGGTGCATGTGACCTCGAGATCCGCAAGGTTCGGGTCAGTGGCTGGGAACCCCGAGCAGTCCCGGGGATGGTCCTTTTATGGGACCCCTCTGTCCGCTACAGGAGTACCCGCGCTTTTTCAGCCAGTAAATTTAAAGTATTACAACCTGGTCTGCACGCAGGCAGCCAATCCTTTTAAAACAAATCATGTGTTTTGGCCAATCACTGTTCGAGGGGGTCCCTCGGTGTACATGCCCCGAGTTGTGTGTCTCCTGCCCTTGGTATGAGGAAGTGACCTTTGTCAGCGCCTGTCCTTCGCTCACACCAGGGGGCTGACTGCGGGGTGGGATTAGTTAGTAGGGTGTGGGCTTGTTGATTAACTGGTGAGGTTAGTTATCAAAGGGGGAGTGTGGGGTAATAGAAAAGCAAAGCATGTTACAGAAGCCAGAAATAGCTTGGTTAGATACAAAACTCTGTTCCCCTACAAAGAGGCTCAGGGCCTGGTTGGTTGGGGAGGGGGTCTTTCAGTAGTATGGGAAAAAAGTGCATTTATTTCAGAAAACTATGCAAGCCAAGTACAAGTGGCTCACACCTGTAATCCTAGCTACTCAGAAGTCTGAGATTCTGATTCAAAGCCAGTCCATGAGAGTCTGTCTCCAAAATAATGAACGAAATGCCAAGTTGCAGGTATGGCTCAGATGTTAAGAGGGCCAGGTGAGCAAGCTTCAAGCCCTGTGTTCAAATATTTACAGGGGCAGGGAAGAAATAATGTAGCAGTAGTCATTAATTTACCTTTACAACTCAATATTTTTGCAGAGTTGTCTGCATTTGCTTATTTTAATCCATGTTTCCTTTCTTCCCCATTTTTAGAAAGAAAAACAGCATTAAAATATTGCAATGGAAGATCCTGTTGAATGGCTTCCAGTGGGAGGGCCTGTCTGTGGGATAATAGCAATATAATAAAAGGCTCCTTTTCTTCTCCATTATTTCAGGTTCAGGTCTCCATTTTCCCTTCCATAACATCAATGGAAATGACATACTAGAAGGATCGGCTACATTGCACATCTTCATATCCATTCTATTGATCCTGACACTCTAGCACAGAGCACACACTAAATGGAATAACCATTATGGTTATTCTCCAAATGGATTGTCGGTGTGATTGCTATTGTAGGGAAACCATTAAGAACATTACCGCTTCTCTGCTTTGACAGCAGATACTTTTCAAACATGAATATCTCAGCAATTAAAATCACAAACATAATCATAGCAACAAAGGCTCTGTCTCAAATCTCGCTTTTTTTAAAAATGGTGGTAGTTTCCATCCATTTAAATGGAATAAAGTGGTCTCACATTTTAGATTCAGTAGAAACATGAATTGAATAATGCAATTAATCAGGCTCTTTAGTCACGTAATTATCTTTCATCTAAGTAAATCATTTTATGCATCAATTTACATTTGTTGAATTAACTAATTCAAAATAAACAGTTGTCATTTTTTAAAAAAAACTGTTCCATGGCACTTTAAGAGAACATCGGTCTGATTTGTATAGATTAATTAGGAAATAAGTATACACCCAGGGCAACCACAGATCTATACCACACATCCCACCATTCAACAAGTTCCAGGAAAATCTCAGGTATTTTCATACTTTGGTAGTGAGTTGTGCCAAAAGACAGCCTGACAGATTGAAGCCAAATTTTAATCGAGTTAAAATTGCTTGAGTGCCAGGAAGTTTTCAGCTTGATTTGAATTCAAAATAACTGAGCTATAAATCCTGCACAGATTGACTCTAAAAAGACCCAAAAGTTGATTCTTTTGAACAGAGTCGAAAGACCCAAAAGTTGATTCTTTTGAACAGAGTCGCAGGACTATACTGTCATAATATATTCTGTGCTCAAGTATTAGAGGGATGACGGGGCATTCCGCATTCATGTGCAAATTGCACCGTCTTAACTCTGTAACTCAAAGGCCATTGCAAGAGATGAGCCAAGGGGAAAGAAAATATTACTAAAAGGTTAGAGGATACTGAGAAATTGAGAATATGAGATGAGTTCTGTGGAAAAAGTCTTGACAATTTATAGAGAAAGCCAACAAACAGGATTTCAGAAGACCAAAGTCTAGACATCTGTCTGATTGTACTTATTCAAATGAAAAAAAGAAATCTTCAAAACTCCATGCAAAAAAAGGGAGGTGAATTTTAGAAGCACTCTTCTCAAATGGGGAGTCATAAATCAACAGAAACAAATTGGAGGGTGGGCATTCATGGTACCTGGTTGAAGCTAGTTCCTTCCCTAATCTCAAGACTTGACAGAATAGGTAAGCACCAGTGAAACATACCTATGATCTGGCTGCTAGGAGACTGAGATCTGAGGATCAGGATTCAAAGACAGCCTGGATAGGGAAGTCTCTGAGACTCTTATCTCCAGTTAACCAGTAGAAAGCCAAAAGTGGAGCTGTGGCTCAAATGGTGAGTGCTAGCTTTAAGTAAAAAAGCTAAGGAATGGTGTCTAAGCCCTGAGCTCAAACTCAAAAAACTGGCATAAAAAAGGACAATAATGGTTAGATATACCTTAGATACGAATTTTTCTTAAAATTCTAGGTGGTATTTACTTATTTAATTTAATACCTATGTCAGGGATAACTGAGTCCAAGAAAAGCCTATTTTCAAACTATGAAATTACTCTCAAAAAGTTTTTTGAATGTATGATTTTTCAACTAAGGAGCCAAAATATACGATCAGCAAAAGAAACCTAGATAATTGGTACCCATATACCCATGATTTTATTTCCATATTAAAAATAATATTGTTTTCACTTCAATTTTGTATGGAAAAGATTTGTACAATATGATTTTGCAACGCTTCACTATGTGGTCTAATTTTGAGTCCAGATATTTCCAGTAAATTATAAAATTAGATAAAAGTTTATAATTTTTCCATTATGGTAATATGAATGTAATAAACTTTTTAAAAATTTTATCCCTAAGAAAAACATGGACCAAAGTATGCATCTCTTATTGCTAAAATGTTCTCTAGCCATGGCATGATTTCTAGCTTCTGTGGAGATAATAAGTAAGAAAGAGGTTGTAGAAAATGTCCTTTGTCCCTTGTCTCTCCCAAGATTTACCTCTGACAATGAGTATAAAGGAAAGTCTTTCTGTCAGCAATAATATACATCTCTGAATAAGTTGCTGCTCCTCTTACTTCACATCCTTTATTGCCATGTGGAAGAAATGTTTTATTCAGTGATGACAAGGTATCAGAAGTGATCACTTTCCAACTAATTTTTGAAGTGCTAACAAAAAGCACAAGCCAGTATTTTACAAGTAGTAGTTCCGATTCGAATCCTAGTCCTGACACCAGCTTTACAATATTACAACATAATGCACCCACACAATTATAATGCTAAAAGGTAGGCATCAATAGATAGATATTATTATGTATTATGCATGAATAATTAAATAATAAAATGATTATTATTGGAATCGATGACTATTTTGAACCTTAAATATTTTGTCTCACCCAAGATACATGTTTTCTAGTTAACTAGTTTACAAAAACCTTTAATATTTGTGAAAGATAAAACAAGGACATTATTTACAAATGGAAGAAAAATATACTCTGGTGAAAAATATATTCTGATTCTTTACTTCTCAAACTTGGAAAGGGTAATGCCAGACCTGTTAAATATATTTAACATTTATAAAGCACTTAGACGTTGTTAGCTGTTCTATCAAGCCACAAGCATGGCTCAACAGACTTCTTGAGTTCATTTTCACACTTTGGACCTCAAGCAACGTTTCAATGATGTCTCACATGGCAAGGATCTGGGGAGGGGATTTTTTAAATTACAGCTGCCAAGACATTATGTAAGGATTCAGGCCTAGTCATTTGAAGAAGGTAAGGAATGCTCTCAGAAATAAACAAAATGAACTATCTCCAAAGTGAATTTGATATAGAACCAGGCTTGAAAAGTAATGACTTGGTAACAGAAAAATTCCTTTTATGAAAACCATTGAGGTGTAAACCTTCACAGATTCACAACATTTTGGAGTACAAAAAGAATATGGAAACCATTTATAGCGACGACTTTCCTTTCCTCAAAATCATTTGTAGGCAGATGGGCAACAGATCTGCTCTGGTGAACTCATTGTGAATGAACTCAAGAACGTCTAGAAGGTGTATGATCTGGAAAACTTTATTCTACAGATAAGGAAGCAAGGCCCATGAAGCCAAAGCCAGTTCTTAAAATTAGTGTTGTTTGGTACTTGAACCATAACTAGAACACTTTTTTCATTTCCTTCTCTTCCTTTATCCTTTCTCTCCTCTCTCTCTCCCCTCCCTTCTCTCCCATCCTCTTTATATCTTGTTTCCATTTTTTAAAAAGATATAATCTTGTTATATGGCTGAATCTGGACTTGAATTTGTTCTGTAGCCCAGACTTGCCTCAAATTCACATTCCTCCTGCTTCAGCACTCTGAGCTCTGGGATGACAGGCATGCACCATGATACTTGGCTCTGGACTCGAATGTTTGTTTTAAACAATCCAGCCTACCTTTAAAATCCTGAAGCATCTCTGAGACACCTAGAGTGATAAGAAATGAGTTGACTGAGTCCATTATGTGATCAAGCAAAATCAAATGCACTGTATGCCAATAAGCACTTCTCTTCATTTCCATTATTTCTCCTTCTCTACTTTTGTCTTCTCTTAATAATTTGTCTTGTTCTACATAGTTTTGTTTTTGATTTAAAGGTGAGGCACAGAGGGTTACAGTTGAGTAAGTTAGGTAATGACATTTCAGTCAGAAGTGTCACCTCTTCCCTTGTTTCCTTCCGGTTTTCCCTCCCCACTCCCCTTTCCCACAACTTACACAGCTCGTTTTCAACACAGTATCTAGTGGGTATCATTTGCTACATTTGTTCTCCCTTTGACCCACCATTGACATAATTTTAACACATACCTAGTTCAGATGGCAAAAATAAATAGAAAGCAATGCTCTGAAGACTCTACAGAGGGAAACCAGGCTTAAAAATCCTCCTCCTCACCTGCCACACTATAAATTTACACAACTGTTCTAACATGGCGTGAGTCAATCTTTGAAGGATTTCTTCTGTTAAATTTTAAACTTCAATGTGAGGTATTAATAGGGCATAAATTCAACTTGACTGCAGGGTTTAGAGGTGGAGCCTAGAGAAGTTATTAGGCTTTGATACAGTCATCAGAACAAAGCACTCATGACACAATCAGGATGGGAAATGGGAAATGGACAGGAAAGAAAGGGAGAGAGAAAAAAAGAGAAAGAGAAAAGATGGAAGAAGTAAAGAAGGAAGACAGGGAGAAAGAAAGAAAGAAAGAAAGAAAGAAAGAAAGAAAGAAAGAAAGAAAGAAAGAAAGAAAGAAAGAAAGAGAAAAAGAAAGAAAGAAGAGAAAGAAAGGAAGAGGAAGGAAGGAAGGAAGGAAAAGAAAGAAAGAAAGAAAGGAAAAAAGGCGAAAAGAGAAAGAAAGAAGAAAAGATGATGGAAGGGAAAAAGATGAGACAGGGACAAAGACAAAAAAGAGCTGCCTACACTTGTCCTTGTGCATTTCCCTGTCCTCACCCCCAAAATGATTCTTCTCTTGGGCATATAGAAATCTAAACTTACAGTAAATTGACACTAAGGTTCTTGAAGGATACTCAGCTGGTGACCTCATAATGTACAAATTATGTAGATCTTAATACATAATTCCACTCTGCCAGACAATCAATGATTTGGAGACATTCCATGATCAGTACTCGGGCTCCATTATTTTTGTATTGAATAATATGCCACTGTATTTCCTCAGCACCCACCCAAATAATTTTTAATCATTTTTAAAAGTATATTTTATTGTAGATACTGTACAAAGGGGTTACAGTGACATGAGCAAAGTAATGAGTCCATTTCCTATCGAGTATTATTATACTCTCCTTTATATTTTCCCTATCAAATACATTTTAAACTTCGCATAGACAAATTTGTCCAAATAAACCAAAAAATGCATTTTCTGCCAGGTTTAAGTATGAAAGAGAGAGAGAGGGGGGGGGGAGGGAGAGAGAGAGATGGGGGGGGGAGAGAGAGAGAGAGAGAGAGAGAGAGAGAGAGAGAGAGAGAGAGAGAGAGGATGAAGAAGCACTAACAGTTGGTCTCTGTCCCTCTTCGGGGCTCTGGATGTCAAGCCAATATGGGCCTTTGGTAACTTAGGAGGTGACTCCCCTAGACAGTGCTTGTGCTCACTATAGATAAGAAAAAGAGATGAGGGGCCTGGATGGACCATGGAAATGGAGGTGGTAATCCAGATGCTTGCATTCCAAGAAGGCAAATGAGTGCATTCATTCTGGTTCCAGACCCTGGCTGGGCCACTGGCCTATGTGTGACCAGAAGAAGGATGTGTTGCCTTCCCACATGAATAAAAGGAAGCAAACAGAACCTGCCTCAGAACTTGCCTGGCAGGAAGAGATGTTGCGGGGGTTGTGGCACCCAGTGAGCTTATGGCACTGGTCCTCTGGTCAGAACCAGAAACCACAGAGAATCAAGGTAGCATCAGGGCATCCTTAGAGTTGGGGCAACCAACTCAAGGCCATCCTGAGCTGCTGGTCTAAGTGTGCCCACATCTGTGAGGGGCAGCAGGGAAGACGTCAGAGCTTGAAATCCAGCCAATAGCCTTGGGCCTGCTACTCCTCTGAGCGCATAAGGGGTGCTTTGTCTTGAACCTCCCTCAGTTCCCTCAGCGCGCCTGCGTACTTCCTCTGTGGCATATGCAGGTGATGTCACAGAGGCCAAGTATAAATCAAGCTGGGCAGAGTGGCCTCAGCTCCCAGAGGAGAAGGAGGGAGAGATAGCTGCTGCCACTTCTTCCTCTCCTAGCTGATAATTCGCACACATTTCCCGTTATGGCAAACGTTCTCAGTAAAGTGTATGATGAGCTGCGCGGCCTCACCTTCCCAAGGTGGGTTCGCAGTGCAGGACCCGAGCCTGCATACTGCCCCATCTGTAGGGAGGCCAGGCCGGGTCCCAGGCCGGCGCCCCCCGCAGCCGGTCCTCGCAGGGCCCCCAAGAGGAGGTGCCCTGAGCCGGAGGCCTCGGACACCACCCCGGGGCAGGGCCCTCCGGCGTCTCCAGAGCGATCGCCAAAAAGACCTGCGCCTCCCCTGCCAGCTGGAGACTCGGGGTTGGAAACCCCCAGAAGCCCGATCACCCCTTCGGGTCAGCTCGAGTCCACACCTCGAATTGCAACACCCAGACCACGCAATCATCTTGTGGTGCCCACGATGCCGTGGGACGTCCCTCTTCCCGACTCAAGCAGTGACGAGTTCGAAGGCCAAGAGGGTGAGTTCAAAATTCAGGGAGACCATCAGGGACAGACCAGTGGGAGGGGATTACCTAGCAATGGAGCAACGGCACCATGCCGTCCTGAGACCATCAGGAGAGACTTACTCTCAATGGATGCTGCCTTACTCCCCAGCCCGGGACTCTTCCCAGTGTGGAAAGGAACGAAAAGGTGCTTGTGTCTCCTCTAGGTACCCAATCTCATGGCCGTGACATTCCCAGCTCGCAAAGCTCCACCGAGGACAATCTGGGTGAAAACCAACCCCCAAACTGCTCACGCTCCCAGGAGTCAGGTAAGGTGGTGGAGGGCAAAAAGCCTATCGCAAGTCCACCACCAGGCTCCCAGGAGTCAACGAAGGGGGTAGACAGTGAAAATACCAAAGCTCGTCCACCACCAGACTCCTCCCAGGAGTCAGCAAAGGAGGTGGTGGGTGAAGAGCCCAAAACTCATCCTCTAGACTCCCAGGAGTCAGCAAAGGGGGTAGTGAGTAAAAACCCCAAAGGTAGTCTACCATCAGACTCCCAGAAGTCCATGAAGATGGTGAACAGTGTAAAGCCCAAGGCTTGTCCACCACCGGACTCCCAGGAGTCGGTGAAGGGAGTGGTGGGTGTAAAGCCCAAAGCTTGTCCAACACCAGACTCCAAGGAGTCAGTGAAGGAGGTGGCAGGTGAAACACCCACAGCTAGACCACCAGCAAGCCCTGCTACCCCAAATCTGGCAGCTCACAGAGCATCCAAAAGGAAAGCAGCATTGCCATCAGCTCTTCCTTTGCCAGAGTTCGTGCCAGTACCAGTACAGTGGGGTCGCAGTGAGCTTCCCCCTCCTCCTAAACTTCCATGCATGGACATGGAGAAACACGTGGACGATTGTGACATCACTCAGTCTACTCGTAAGACAAAATGCTCAGGGAGAACAGAAGTGACAGATGGCAGTGACATCAACACTGCCTCTTCTGTTCCTCCACCCGATTCACAGACTTATGTCTTTGTGACCCTACCTACCTGCACTTTAAACATCCTAGCTCTTCTCAACATCACAAATGTGGAAGAGCAGGCTGCTGGGGCCAACATTGTGCCAGCATCCTCATCAAAATCTAACGAGGATCTGGCACCTAAAATCCTCATTTCCTCTTTGGCTCCTCCTGCAGACTCTCTTCCTTTTGGTACCCCAGCCTCTCAACTGGGGGTTCTAAATGATAAAAATGGAAACCATGCTCCTTTAATGAGAGCTGCAACCCCTACCACTTCTCTCTCCTCCAGACTTCCTCTTCCTGATCATTCCATTCTCCCCTGCACAAAGGAATCTAACACTGCTACTTCTGATTCCCATCCTCTTCCCTTCCCCACCCTTCCTGTAGTCCCACTGCCCACTAACACTACCACCACTGATTTGGCTGCAGCTGCCCCCAGCATATCATGTAATATGACCCTGCAGCCAGCCTCCGATGATGAAATTGTTCACATGGATACCACACCGCCTTCCGCAGCGGTCATTTTCTCAAGTCCTCCAGTCTCCACCACTGACTCCTGTGCATTGCCGCAGGCTCCCAATAGCCTGCAACAAGGAAACTTTCTGAATGGGCCAGTGCCCAGCGGCCCACCTATACCTCCCTCACAACCAATACCTCAGGCCCCCTGTGGCCTGCAACCAGGACACTTGCTGACTGGGCCAGTGCCCACCAGCCCACCAGTACCCCAACCCTATCCATTTCCCCAGGCGCTCTGCAGTCCGCCTCAGGGCCATGTCACCATAGGTCCAGTCCCCACCAACTCCCTTGCACCCTATCCCCATCCTTATCCACCCGTGCCCTGTGGCTTGAACCAGGGACAAATTTTGAATAGCCAGGTACCGAGTAGTGCACCTGTACCCCAGGTCAGCTGCAATGTGCCCCAGGGACATTTGATGGGCCCAGACCCCACTTTGCCCCCTACACACCACACCAATCCAGTTCCCCAAGTCCCTGTTAGTCTGTTCCAGGGGCAACTTGGGATGGGGCCAGCCCCCACCAACCTGCCTCCTCCCAGAGTTCCCTGTCCTTCACAACCCTTGGTCCATCAAAATGATTCCTGGACCACCAGTGCCATCGCTGTTGTGCAACCACAGCACACGGTGCCACACAGTGGCACTATTCCCAGCACACAGGACCCCAGCAATCATTCTTTGCAGTCTCAGCCCATTCAGGGATCAAGTCCCAATACTGGCTATCCATCCAATATGGGGTCCTTCCCACACCCCACATTAGGGGTTTTCAATGGACAATATGACAACAATTTGTCTCTGAGCCAACCAGTAGCTCTACCAACACCAGCTGCTGGCCTACCTGCTCCTTCAATGCAGTCACCTAAAGATACTATCAGTCAATCAAGAGATATGGCCATGACAGTGCCCTTGTCTGCAGTGAACCCAACCAGGATGCCCAATTCTTCCCAAGTCTTGATCCCTCAAAATGATCCTGGGACCACTAGTATCAACCCCGTGCTACAACATTATCACAGTGCCTCTGTCCCTACATATGCTGTTCCTTCTGTCCTTCCCAACATGAGCCAAGGAATTGCTCCTGTTCCTGGAAGTGATGCCTTCCCACCAACTAAACCATCCACAGATGATAATACAATGGTTACAACGCCTCCTTCAGAGGCATCTATCTTACCATCTCTGGTCTTGACGAACAACCACTCTGCATTAAACCAGGCCCCTCCTGCTCCTAACCACGTGCCACATGGTGGCACTATTTCTGGTATAAAAGACTCCAACTATCAGTTTATACAGTCCCAGGCTATGCAGGGACGTAGCCTGAATTCTGGTCATCCATCCAGTACAGGGGCCCTTCCTCACCCCACATTAGGGGTCTACAATGGACAATCTGACAATTTTTCTTCGAGCCATCCAGCAGCCATACCAACACCAGCTGTTGGCCTGACTGGTCCCCCAATGCAGCCAGCTAGCAACACCCTTATGCAGTCAGGAAACATGGCCATGACAATGCCTTTGTCCACAGGGTACCCATCTGGAGTGCCCTATACTTCTCAATCCTTTCTCCCACAAGGTGATTCTTGGACCACCAATGCGATGCCTTTTGTGCAGCCACAGCACAGCGCCTCTGTCCCCACACATGCCGTTCGTTCGGTGCTTCCCAACATGGGCCAAGCAATTGCTCCCCTTCCTGGAAGGGGTGCCCTCCCCCCAACTAAACCATCCATGGGTGATGGTAATAAAATGCATAAAAAACCACCTTCAGAGGCATCGCACTATCCACCTCCCCCAATCTTGACAAACAGCCACTCTGTATTGAACCCCGCCCCACCTGCTTCTGATCAGATGCTACACTGTGGCATTATTTCCATCACGAGAGACTCCAACAATCAGTTGATACGGTCCCAGCCCATGCAGGGACCAAGCCCCAATACTGGCCATATGTCCAATGTGAGAGCCCTTCCTCACCCCACATTAGGGGTTTTCAATGGACAATCTGACCATTTCTCTTTGAGCTATCCAGCAGCCATACCAAAACCAGCTGTTAGCCAAACTGCTCCTCCAATGCAGCCACATAATTATACCATCATGCAGTCAGGGCATATGACCACAACAGCACCCTCGTCTGCAATGAACCCTCCCATGATGCCCAATCCTTCCCAATATTTGGTCCCTCCAAATGACCCATGGACCACCAATGTGATCCCTATTGCTCAGCAGCAGAACAGCGCCTCTATCCCCACATACGCTGTTCCATCAGTCCTTCACAACACAGGCCTGCCCACTGGCCCCATTGCCGGAAGCCATGCTGCCCCACAAAGTAAACTGTCTGTTGATGACGATAATATGATGGATACAACGCCTCCTTCAGAGGTGTCAATCTTTCCATCTCCTCCCGTCTTGTGAAACAACCACTTGTCAAACAACCAGGCCCCTCTTGCCTCTGACCACATGGCACACAGTGGCCCTATTTCAAGCATGCAAGATCCCAACAATCAGCTTCTCCAGTCCCAGCCCATGCAGGGACCAAGCCCCAATGCTGGCTATCAGTCCAGTTCAGGAGCCCTTCCTCACCCCCCATTAGGGGTCTTCAATGGACTTCAGTCACAGCCCATGCAGGGACCAATCCCTAATCCTGGCTATCAGTCCAGTTCAGGAGCCCTTCCTCACCCCCCATTAGGGGTCCTCAATGGACTTCAGTCCCAGCCTATGCAGGGACCAATCCCTAATCCTGGCTATCAGTCCAGTTCAGGAGCCCTTCCTCACCCCCCATTAGGGGTCTTCAATGGACTTCAGTCGCAGCCCATGCAGGGACCAATCCCTAATCCTGGCTATCAGTCCAGTTCAGGAGCCCTTCCTCACCCTCCATTAGGGGTCTTCAATGGACTTCAGTCCCAGCCCATGCAGGGACCAAGCCCTAATCTTGGCTATCAGTCCGGTTCAGGAGCCCTTCCTCACCCCCCATTAGGGGTCTTCAATGGACAATCTGACAATACTTTCTCCCTGAGCCATCCAGTACCCCCACCAACACCAGCTGTTGGTCTAACTGTGTCTACAATGCAACCTCCTCCTCCTAACACCAACATGCAACCAGGACATTTGTCCATGACAGTACCTGTGCCCGCAGTGAATCCTGCTGTTACTCCCCAGAACACCTCTTGTAGCAACTCACAAGGTGTTGTGAACACTTCCAAACGGAAAACTGGCAAGAAAATCTCCAGACGAATAGTCTTTTGTGACCCTAATTCATCCCTGAACCAAGCCACTCCTGCAATACCAGCCACCATGGGAAACGGTGAGCCGTCAAACACAGGACACCTGGGATTTAAAAAAATCCACCAAAAGTTTGCGTTCCAAATCCGAGGCACCCAATGACTGCTGAAGGCAGAAATTTGAATCGTAAAACACCCAGCTTTCTAACAGGACTCAGAAATTCTGTAAATTTCTCTTTTCTACATACAGCATGATTTACTGTAGCAGGATGTTTCTTGCTTGAGTACCAGCTTGGGTCAACCGAAAGCTGGGCCAGTTTTCTGAAGGCCTCCATCTTTCAAGATTTCACGATCTTTTCTTACAGGGTGCTACCTGTGTTTCACTATTTTTTGCAGTATCTCCCTAATCTTTCCCAGTTCAATGCATAAAACTCCAGTCTTTATTAATAAATGAAATTTAAAACAAATTTGGTAGAATTAAATAATTCGTTCATCTCTTCCTTTGGGATTTATATCATTCAGATCCTGAAGGTTCTGCAAGATCAGGAAGCATAGGTTTGAATGTGAATCAAATACTAAAGTTAAGGGTCCAAGGAAAAAAGTTAAGGGTCCAAGGAAACAAGCAGTTTGGAGAGAACAGAAATAGAATCATATTAGACAGGCTTAGAATCAGAATCAAAGTTAATATGAATGCGGACATAAAACAGAACTATGAGGAACCTTGAGTCTTCTCAAACTCAAATCTTAGGGAGTTTCAGTGGAATTTGTTCCATAGGCCTATGGATATGCACATGTATTCTTAGATGTCTTAGGAATTATCTATTTGGGGGGCATAAATGCCAGGTTTTGAATGCAGGGTTCAGGGGGCTTCATGCTTATTAACTTGATTGTTTGGCTGGTGCTCTACCACTTGGTCTATGCCTGCTGTCAAACATTTTTCTGGTTAATAGTACTTTAAATGTTTTGGATTTATTTCCTTAGCCCTGCAGCTTCCTGAGAAATAGAAAGTGTGTAAATGTCAAGACAATTTATAATCACTCCAGAGCACAAAATGACTTTACCATAGACTACCCAAGCTCGGTAAAAACTTAAAGAGATGAACAGTACACAAATATTTTGATTTTTAATAGCTCTCTACACCTTGTACAGCTAATTCATTGTCCTTTAGATCAAATTTAGAGGGAACAAAATACATTTTCTTACTCTTCAGCCCGAATCCAGTTCTCTCATAAGTTGGAATCAGTGTGGTAAGTTGCCTGCATATCTGCCCTTCCAGAGAAGATTGAGACCCAGTATGAAATATACCTACTTACACATACATACTGTGTGATTAATCAATCATAATGAGATAAAGCTTTGCAAAGAATCTGTTTGATCTCTCTCTAAATCTAACTTTCATAGTAACTGATTCTGCACAAATGTGATTAAATATTAATGTGATTAAATGTGGTAAGGAAAAAAATGTAAGCTCACAGCTCATTTTATAATCCAGTAGCTCTTTGAGGGCATTGCTATTCCACACTTAACTGTAGGCTTTTTGTATTTCTGATTCTGTGGGTAACAAATGGCAATGCTTAGTGAAAGTTGAGATTTCCAACTTCTGCCTTACATGTTTGACAGGGCCAATCATTGACTCTCAATGCTAAATGCAAAAATTGTAAACCTCAAAACTCTGTAGAAATCCAAACTCGCACTGTATTACCACCATGACATCTTATTCAGAAACAGTCATTGAAGAGGCAATTAGTTATGATGACATCATTAATGGGGTTCTCAATCCATTATGACTGATGTTCTTATAAACATGGTAATGCTGCATGCTGAGGCATTCCTAGAGAAAACAGTGTTGAAAGACACTGGAGAGGGTCCTGTATAAACCAAGAAAATGAGCAGACACTCCATTTACAACCCTCAGGAGAACCACCCATATCACATTTCTATTGTTTCAACCACTGCTTAAGGTGTTATAGTAACCTTAGCGACAAAAGCAGTTTCAGAGCCATCAGATCCACCTAAGAAATCTCTTCAACAAAGTTCCAGATTTTTACTTAACTAGATCCGGTGATAGCAAATGTGTTTATTCTCAAGGATGAGAAGCCTTACTTCGCTATCACCTACACCATAAGGAAGTTCTCAGCTTAAAGGTAGTTCAGGCCCCTTAAAGCTTTGATGAACAAAGAAACTCATACAAAATAGATTGTTTTTATTTAAGAAAAGGTCAACTAAATGACAGGAATTGTAAGGAAAATATTTTTGTTTATCTTATTTTTACTTATTTGGGTCATGGGGCTTGAACTCAGGGCCTGGGCACTGTTCTTGGGTTCGTTTGTTCAAGGTTAGTGCTCTACCACTTTGAGCCACAGCTCTATTTCCAGCTTTTTTTTGGTGCTTGTTTGGAGATCAGAGTAATCTCAGGGACTTTCTTGCCCAGGCTGGCTTTGACACATGATCTTCACATCTCAGTCTCCTGAGTCGCTAGGATTACAGGGATGAACCACTGGTACCAGGCTAGGGAAACATTTTAATATTCATTGTATCTAAATTTAATTTCATAAGAACCTTGTACATTGCAAATATTATCTAAATTATGTAGGAATGGGAACTAAACTCTGAGAGGTAAAATGAGTCCCTTTAAATAACACAAATAATGAATAACTGATTCCTGGGTAGATTTTAGACTCCGTGATCCAAGTCTAGTGCAAATTTGTACTTTGTTAAGGCCTTCATTGTCTCAGGGGCAGTAGTCTCTATAATCTGCCAGGGGGCCATAAGGATGCTTTAAGCACTCAGTAGCTAAATATAGTGTAAGACAAAGGAAGCAAACTATTTCCTAAACAAGAGTCTGACTGTGGTTAGGTGATTATGACAGAAATTTCAAGGGCACCGAGAGATGAGCAGTATGTCACCCTACAGGCCTGTATGTTATATACTGGCTACAGTTTACAGAAGGCTGGAAACTCTAAGTGATAATGAGTAAAAAGAATACACTAGGACTCCAGTAACAATAGAGGTTTTTGTTTTTCTTTAAAAAAAACGTTAGGCCCATCTTCACTGGTGAATAAAATAATTTTTAAAACCCACTAAACTTGTAGAATCTATAGGCTTTAGGTTCTGGGATTCCTACTTTAACTCTACAGCCTCAGGTAGATTCCTGTGTTTGCATTTCTCATTTTGTAAAACTAGAATGTTAACTTCCTACAAGTGTCAGATAGTGTTCAGAGTAAATGTGCTACAGAAATAGCAGGAATTGAAGAAGTCTCTAGAATCGGAATCTTTAGTGCTGAGTTCCTAATGAGCACTTTTGTAACCTCCTCAAGTTGATTAGTTTGCCCTTTTAAATGGTTTTATGTCTTTGGGGGGGGGTGAGGGGATGGAGGGTCATGGGGCTTGAACTCTGGGTCTGGGCACTGTCCCTCAGTTCTTCAGCTCAAGGCCAGCTCTCTACCACTTAAGCCACAGTGCCACTTTGGGTTTTTTCTGTTTATGTGGTGCTGAGGAATCGAACCCAAGGCTTCATGCATGTGAGGCAAGCACTCTTATCACTGAGCCACCTTCCCAGCCCCTGGATATATGTCTTCTTATCTTTCTATCTATATATTTAATAAAAACTAGAATGGAAGTGCAGGTGTACAGTAGGTTGAGGAATTTTGGAAGTTATTTCTTTAAGAAATTTGACAGAAATATAATGTCTTACATACCTTAGAACATGTATGTATACCTACCGAGTATTCTGTGGCTTGTGCCTCCTATAACATTGCAATGCAATTCCCAGGTCTCCTAGGAACTTGTGATAGGAACAGAGGACAAGGGAGGAGCCCTCTCTTGTGTGTCTGACAGTTTTTACATGCCTGGGATTTATATACTGAGAGAGATGCTTTTTGTGCATATACTCTAATGAGAAACTTTTTTTTGTAAATAGGAACAGGTTAGTACAAAATACGAATTTGATTTTCAGATGAACTTAATTATCTCTAACACTAACTATAAAGTTCTCTTAATAAATTGATGTTTAAGATGCTTATTTACAATGAGAAACAAAATTTTCATCTTGGGCTATGAGTTTGTTGGGTTTTTTTTTCTTGTCCTTGGGCATCAACTCAGGGCCTGGGCTCTGTCACTGAGCTTCTTTGTGCTCAAGGATAGCTCTCTGACTTGAGCCATAGCCTCTTTCCAGCTTTTTCCGAGTAGTTAACTGGTGATAAAAATCTCAAAGACTTTCCTGCCTGGGCTGGCTTCTAACCTCAGAACCTCAGTCCACAGATCTTAGCCTACTGAGTAGCTAGGATTATAGGCATGCTACCTATTGATGATAAAAATTTGAAGAAGGGTATAGATAAACACACATGGAGAATTACATTTTCAGGTGTGTGCGTGTGTGTGTGTGTGTGTGTGTGTGTGTGTGTGTGTGTGTGTGTGTGTGTGTGTGTGTGTATTGTAGTTTAAATACCCATCACTGGTATGAAGAAAAAATTTCATATGTATTTCAAAATACTTTTATCAAACGTATTTGGGGTTTTGTTGAAAAGCAAAAAACTTGAACACTATAACTATCAATAAGAATGTATGCGGGGCTGGGAAGGTGGCTCAGTGGTAGAGCACTTGCCTTGCATGCTTGAGGCCCTGGGTTTGATTCCTCAGCACCACATAAGCAAAAAGAAAAAAGCCGGAAGTGGCGCTGTGGCTCAAGTGGTAGAGCGCTAGCCTTGAGCTGAAGAGCTGAGGGGCAGCGCCCAGGCCCAGAGTTCAAGCCCCACGACCGGAACCAAAAAAAAAAAAAAAGAATGTATGCACATGAAATTATAGAATGTGCCATGAGAAAAATGAATGAAATGTGAACATTTTAGAATTATAGAAAATGTGTATATCATAAAATCACATGGAAGAAATCGAGAAAGAGAAAGGGTGAAAGGCAGGAGTGAGGGACATGGAATATAGATTAGATCATATGTATATAGGTAATATGTACATGATTATTTTGAATATTAGTGTATGTATACGTTTTTGTATAAAAAAGGACTTTGAAAGTTTTATAAGGTACAAGCACCTTTAGCTAAATTCTAAAATTCAATATGTAACACTTTTATAAAAGAGTCTGATAGGGCCCCTCTGACATTAATACTTAAATGTCAGCTTCAACATGCCTCAATCCTGTGGTCCCTATAATAATTATGATTTTATTTGCTCAAATGCCTCCTAGAAGAAATATAGAAGCAAATAGATTAAGTCCCCATAGAAAGTTAATTCATTAATTCCTGTGGCCTTCCACTCTTTAAAAGTAATCGCAAAGCCAATCGGAAAAATGTATTGAAACCCTTCTTCTGATATCAAATTCAAATATCTCTTTTTAAAGATGTTACACGTTATAACATTCAAACTTTACATTAAAAGTAGAAAAGTTAGTATGGGGAGGAAAGTATTCTTGGCTCGTTTTTATTGATTTCTGTTTGTATTAACATTGATGGTGATAGAAGCTGGGTGAAATGCTGCATTAGTCTGCATCTAGGTGCATAGCATAATGGTATTGGCATTTTAGAATTTTGTGAAAATTCTTTGTCCTCTGTTCCTTGATTATTTCTCCAAAATAGTCAACTTAACTTATTCTTCCTTAAAGGAACTTGATACATCTGGCCAATTTAAAAATGTCAAGTTGAGCTAGGTGCTGGTGGCTCAAGTTTGTAATCCTAGCTACTCAAGAGGATCACAGTTCAAAGCCAGCCTGGGCAGGAAAGTCCCAGAGACTCTTATCTCCAATTAAGCACTAGAAGTGGTCTGTGGCTCAAGTGGTAAAGGGCTTGCCTTGAACTGAAGAGCTGAGGGACAGCGCCCAGGTGCAGAGTTCAAGACCCACGACCAAAAAAAAAAAAAAAGTCGAGAGTAGGACTGGGAGAGGGGAAAAAGGGGGAGAAAGAAAGAATGACCAAGAAGCACAAGGACTCAAACCTAACTTAGGATTCATAAACCCTTGGTACAATTACTTAATAATTACAATAATAAAAATGTCAAGTTGATAGTTAATTTTTGATGATCTAGACGTTAAAGGAATTGCTAGAGGGCTGGGAATGTGGCTTAGTGGTAGAGTACTTGGCTAACATGCATGAAGCCCTGGGTTCGATTCCTCAGTACCACATAAACAGAAAAGGCAAAAAGTAGCACTGTGGCTCAAGTGGTAAAACTCTAGCCTTGAGCATAGAGAAGTTCAGAGGACAGAGGCCAAACCCTGATTTCAAGGCCCAGGACTTACCAAAAAAAAAAAAAGGAATTGCTAAAGTAGTTGGATTAGCATTGATCTCTTAGAAGGATCTTAGTCTTATAAATGAGGATCATTGAGCATGATGTATCTGATAGAACCCTCAAGTGAAGTGGAAGAGTCCATTTTAAATTTAAAATGAGTTGACAGGACTTCTCTGTATACTCAACTTGATATACAAATACCATATTCTCTATAATATTTTAATAGTACATGCTAAAAATTCCTTATTGTGGTATCCCACATAATCATGTTCAGTGATCACAGGTGTGTTAGATGAGACATCTGACAAATACATTCAATTTTAGCTGAATAAAAACACTGAAAATAACCTGAGCTACAACATAAAATTGAGATATTTTATGCTCTTGCAATTTTCCTCCATTTTTTAAGAGTTTGTTATACCGAAATTCGGGGACCCCCAGAAGACCACCAGAGACCACGATCAATGTAAGCAACAAAGAGCCGGTTTATTGCAAGTTCGAGCTTGGTCCTCCGCGCACATGGTAACTGGTGACGCTAAAAGGCCCTGAGCATAGAATCAGGGCCGTTTTTATAGTATTGAACCAACAACTTTAAGGAACTTTTGCATAAGAAATTACATGATTGGTTAACATTTACATTTAAAGCAAGCTAAACTGGGCAAATAATGATTGGTTGATTTTTACAGAAAAAAATGTCCTTGGTCCATAGCTTGACCGAAAAAGGTTATGAGTCACACCCAGACCAACAGAATGCATGGCATGTCTCGCCCCGGGCTCTGAAGAATGGGTTGTTTGGAAACTCTTATTAGTCCTAGGTGGGTGGGGGGCAACACCACTTGGGGGCTAACACCTGCCTTAAGCAAATGCCATCTATGGCTCCAAGAATTGTGCATGGCTTTTTGTCATAAATTCCTAGCATTGGGGCTAAAATGGATCACGAGTCAAGTCCCAGAACTGAGATAGAGTGTTAAACAAAAATGGAGTTGCTTAGGTTTCTTAAAACATTATAATTCTTCCCTAGGGCCTTACTGCCTTGGCCTCCAGGAGGGCCATTGCAGCTGTGGGGATAATTCTGAGGACTTTGCCCCCTTGGTCAGGGCTGTAAACCCTTTGAAGTCTTTTACTAAGCAACTCTAGGCTCCCAGGCTGACATTCCACTACTAAGTAACTAAAACCAGTCACAGTTAAAATCATACAAAAACCATACAATCATCCAGTACAAAGCAATTCATACAGAAGCAAAAATGGCTGTTAGGTGCTGTCATATATATATATTTATGTTTTTTTTGCGTTCTTCAAGTTCAGATTGGTAAGATAATTGTTCATAGCCTGCAAATATATTATTTGTTAAAGTAATATAAATGCAAAAGCTGATGTATTTCTTACAAAGAAAAGCAACCCACATGAACTACATACAGTAAGGAACGCTGAACAGATGAACTGTTTAAAGTCAATACACGCTTCATACACCTTAGGTAAATCTAAAATGGGAATCTTTATGCCTTGTATTGACTTCACAATTGTCTTGTAATGAAGTTGATTTCTGACTTCATTGAAAAAGTATTGGAAATCTGTAAGAGATGAGCATGTAGGACTGGAGCACACACATTACTGTAAGAAGTTTTTGAAAACATATGGGTGTGTACATGTGCTTATGTGTATGTATATTTGTTGGGAGCCAAAAGTTAAGTCTCTCATACTTGATAGGCTTAACTATCTCACTGGAACAACCTGAGGCTGAGGTTACAGAATCCCACCTTTTCACCACGCCCTAAATCTACTAACCACCACCTTTGCATCACGCCCTAAGTCCAAGCATATAAATACCCTTGTGTGAAAAATAAAAATTGGCAGCTTGATCAGAATTCTTGTCTTACTGTCCTTCTTCGTGTCTCTTGTCCCTTCATTCCTTCTCGCTTAGGTTCACCGCCCTCGTTAAAGTCCTGCGGGTCAGGACAACTGGCACCCAACGTGGGACTCGAGCCTCTGACTAAGGAAGGAACGCCGTCCTCCGGGAAAACTTGGCCAAGTACAGTCCAAGATCGCCTCGACAGACCCTGCCGAGAGACAGATCCAGGAGGAGAGTGGGGACGGCGCATGGTGAGTGACCCACCATGGGACAAGCAATGTTGTCATATGATCTATTTCTGTCAGACTTCAAGGAGGCCTTCAAGACATGGGGAACGCAGGTTAAGAAAAAGGATTTAGAATTAATTTTCTCATTCATAGAGGACTTGAAGGAATCATAGATGCAAAAAGCTGGCAAAGAGTAGGAGATTGTTTAAATTATTATGAAACCTTTGGTTCAGAAAAGGTTCCTGCTACGGCCTTTTCCTATTGGAATTTGATTAATGACATTTTTAAATGTTCTCTGTTTGATAGTGGAATTTTAAAAATTGTAAAAACGGGAGAGGAGGTTCTCCAACAGGCCTCTCGGGCCCCCGCGGCTTGCCCATCGGTTGTATTAGATCTTGAAACTCCTTCTCAAAAGGTAGATGAACATTATTATCCTGTACCCCAGGCTGCCCGTTCCCCTCAGAATAATTTAAATCCCGAGGAGGAGGCCACCCTGGAAGAGGAGGCGGCCCAATATCGTCAGCCTGATTGGCCCCCCTTACTCAGTCACCCCCTACCTCAGACTAAACCCTCTACCTCACATATTCCGCATTCCTCTTATGCACCCCCTCCCTTTTGTGACCTGGCCTTTCAAGGGCCCATTGCCCCTCCAGATCCTGATGTTTTTACTCCCTCCCCCTTTACCTAACCTGGCACCTTTACGCGAGACTCTTCAACATAGGCGAGAACACCTTCAACTTTTAAAAGAACTGCGGTCCCTTGATTATGAACTCCACATACTGGCCTTGGCCGATACGCCAAAAACACCTGATAAAATTAAGGTTAGATCAGGCCATCAATCAGTTCTCGCCTCTCCAGTAACTCGGAGCCAGACAGATAGGGCCTCAGAGGGTGAGGAGGATGAATCAGAAGAGGAGGAAAAGGAAGATGATGAACAGAATACTGGGGATGAAGAGGAACAACCCGCCCAGGGAAAAGGCCAACAAGAGTATAAGAGGCTTAGCCTTTGGTTTATTGAAAAGCTTAAAAATGCATGTGCCCAATATGGCCCGACTGCCCCTTATACGTTAGCCTTGTTAGAGAACCAAAGTGCGCGCTGGCTCACCCCTAATGATTGGAAGTTTCTGGCCCGCGCCACCCTTAGTGGGGGTGATTTTGTTTTATGGAATGCGGACTTTAAGGAACAATGTAGAGAAACCGTGCAAAAAAATTTGGCTAAAACATCTTCAAAAACCTGGACCTATACTAAACTTTTGGGTAATGCGCCCTTTGATACCAATGCTAAACAGGCGCGCTTTCCTACCGGACTTTTGGCACAAATTCAAAATGCTGGCCTTCATGCTTGGAAGCGTCTCCCTCAAAAGGGATCGGCTACTACTTCCCTGGCAAAGATTAGACAGGGGCCAGATGAACCCTACAGTGACTTTGTCTCCCGGCTTAACTTGGCTGCGGAAAGGCTTCTTGGGCCTAGTGAAAGTGAAAGTGCCTTTGTTAAACATCTTGCCTTTGAAAATGCTAATCTGGCATGTCAAGATGTCCTCCGACCACATAAATACAAGGGTGACCTCTCTGAGTTCGTCAGGCTTTATGCTGGAGTAGGAACCGTCCATGCCATGGGACTCACCATAGGTGCTGCCTTTACCAAGGCATTTCAGGGTTCAGTCCCCAGCTCTCATAACTTCGGCAAACAAAGCCAAGGGGCAATGCCCTCCCAAGCTAAAGGTAGACCACTCCCTGCCACTCTTTGTCTTTTAGATCAAGAACAAGCAGCCCCAAGGTGGCTGCCAGAATGCTTGATAAAACAAGTGAATGGCTTATCACAACCCAGGAGAAACCTTCCCCCACCACCCCAGGATGATGCCTTATCTCTTACAGATGCAGCTAGAACTACAAACGTGGACCTTCCTGTTTGAATTTATTAAATAACAGATTAATCTCTTGGTTTCTAAGCCCATACAGGTTCATCACCATCCCATCGCCTTGATATGGCAGACCGTGGCATTGAGCTCTAGGATTTACCCCAGGCTTTTAATTAGTGTTTTGCCATGAGCTTGTTCCAGTGGGAAACAGCCCGCCTTCTTTTTCTTATTTAGAAAACCCTCCTTATTCATAACTCCTGACCATTCAACAGGCAAGACCTATTGCCATAAGGGATAGGTTCGCCCTTCCTCCTATTGGCCCCTCCGCTTGGGGGAGGATGCACCTATGGGAGGAAGAAAAAATGCTCAAATCAAGGGTGCAGGTAAGACTGCAGGGGGATGGATCCGCAAGATCCCAAAACCCAAGACCCCTGAGTGTCAAGCTCTGGTGCATGAGGTTGGCATGCATACCCACAAGCCGTCTCTTCAAAAAACATGCCAAGGCCTGTAAAACTCCCTTCCCCGAGTGAGGACGCTCACTCGGGAATGGAGAAAAACCCCGGGCCCTTAGAGGAACAGAGCCTCTGTCAGCCACTTAAAAAGAGCAACCAACAATTGATGGGCGGAGATGTTGGGAGCCAAAAGTTAAGTCTCTCATACTTGATAGGCTTAACTATCTCACTGGAACAACCTGAGGCTGAGGTTACAGAATCCCACCTTTTCACCACGCCCTAAAGTAAACACCCTGCAGCTACTAATGACCACCTTTTTACCCCACCCTAAATCTACTAACCACCACCTTTGCACCACGCCCTAAGTCCAAGCATATAAATACCGTTGATTGAAAAATAAAAATTGGCAGCTTGATCAGAATCCTTGTCTTGCTATCCTTCTTCGCGTCTCTTGTCTCTTCATTCCTTCTCGCTTAGGTTCACCGCCCTCGTTAAAGTCCTGCGGGTCGGGACATATATTCATATATACACATATATTTATATATATAAATAACACATATAACATATATATGATTGGTGTTTAAAAATACACACACACACATGTGTGCCAAAATTGTATTTGTGTGTCATTTGTTGAGTGGAGGCTGTTTAGAGGATTTTTTTCTTCTTTCAGTATACAAATTATGCTCTGGATATGAAATGTTCTCCACAGGCTCATGTGCTAAATGCTTGATCTCCAGCTTGTGACACTATTTGTGGAGGCCCTTGAAGAAGCATGAAGAAGTGGAGGTGGCTGAGATGAAGGAAGTAGATTACTAGGGCAGGCTGGGGGATCCTTCTCCACCATAATGAACTGAACTTTCTGAAGCTGTGAGCAAAATAAAACACTTTTGCCTTTTAAAATATTTTCTCAGTTATGTTGATCACAGCTATGCAAAAGTAATGGACATAGCCCAGTGGCTTGAAATTGTACTCCTAGTGACTTGGGAGGCTGAGATTGGAAGGATGACAGGTTGAGGCCAGTCTAGGTTACACATTTGCAAGACCCCTTTCTCAATGGAGAGCTTAATGCAGTGTCTCATACCTGTTGTCCTGGCCATACAGGAACCCTAACAGATTGTGCTCAGGCCCACGCTTTGGCAAGAAGCAAGACCCCATCTCGAAAAAAACCATGCAAATATCAAGGCTGGAGGCAGGCTTATCATTAAGAGCTCCTGTTGTGAGGACCTGCATTGGACCCCCACCCCTATCCCTGCCAAATTAACTGACTCATGGTGCTTAAAAAGGCCTTTTTGTGACTTAATAAAGAAAAAGTAATGCATGTAGTCATTTCTTTTCCATTTTACGCTGTTGTGTGAAACTGGTTCAGAAAGCCCTTCCAGGAAGATGAGGAAGATGTGGTGTTAACCTCACTCTAAACAGAGAGACAGACAAGTAAACCCGCATGGACAACCTGAGGAAAATACTCTCCTGAGGAGCACAGATAGATTCCAGATTGAGTTTGGTTCTTGAACTCATCCTAGTGATGTAAGTGAAGTTCATAGAACACGAACTTCGCTTTTACTTCATATGCGACTCTACGGACTCGTGGAAGTGTGGAGCACCCCACTCCCCCTTCTGATGCTTCAGAAGATCTGTTTTCTCATCAAGCACATATGTGAATCTCCTCACCAACTGCAGGGTATGACTGTATATGGTACTTAGTTCTCTGATCACTACTTGATTCTATATTAAGGGTTTTTCAAGAGAAGGTTTTTTTCATAAGCATGTATTGGATAGTGTGTAAGCCATTATGTTATACTGAGATATATATTCATGAAATGTATATTCATATATATTTGAATAGGTGAAATGGAAGAATATAGATTTAAGCCCTAAGTCACCTCTACATTATTTTATCTTAATTGTTGAAAAATAATGTCACAAACAAAAAACATCGGAGGTAGACTACTATAAAAAAGTGTTGAAGAGTAGATGTCAATGGCTCACACTTGTCATCCTATCCATCAGAGGGCTGAGATCTGAGAATCACAGTTCAAAACCAGCCTGGTCAGGAAAGTTGTGAGACTCTCATCTCTAAGTAATCACCAAGAAGCTGAAGTAGAGTTGTGGCTTAAGCAATAGAGTGCTGACCTTGAGCAAATAAGCTCAGAGATAGAGCCCAGGTCCTGAGATAAGGCCCTATACCCCTTCCCCCGCAAAAAATAAAAAGCACTGTCTTGAAATAACACAACCTATAATTAAACCTAATCCTTTAAACAAGAAACTTTCTCTGAAATATTGATATTCAAACATATATTTGGTATTTGTCATTATTTCACTCCAAAAATGTAGTAGTGGTTGAGTGAAAATTAAATTTGGAAAGTAAAAGGAATGCTTAAGTATGAAAATTCTACCAGCTTTTTGTGAGGAAATAATTCATGAACCAGAAGAAACAGCTAGCCCTGTTTAATTGAAATGAAGGTGGCTGGGAATCCTAATGTCTTTGTTGATTCACAATTTAAAAAATGAAATATGAATGTAGCTGTAAGTAAATGTAAAATATGAATTAAATATAACATAAATGAAATACTGTAAAGACATTTCTACTTGCCGACAAACACCATTTGCTGACATCAGCATAGTACAGCTATAGAAGAGTAAGCCCTTAGTATCTGTGGTTATGGTTGCAGGATTTCAACACTGAGGATTAACCACACGTGTTAAGATGCAGAGTCCAGGACCTCGCTAAAGAGGCTTGCCATTCTTCCCATAACGTTCCTCCCCTTCTAAGACACGCTACTTTTCAATAAATCTAGACATTTCACTTTATTATTTCGATTATACACAGGATTTTTTAACCTTCCTTTTGCGGTGTCATTTTTGGGGGTGATAGTTTGCATGCAATTAAATTCAGAGAAACTTAGCAAGATCACACAATGATTTAAAGATCACTGACAATATCAACAGATTGAGAGCTTCTCCGTATCAGTGGAGCTATGTAATGCACATATAGAATTTGACTTTTTTTTTTTTTTAGTCAGTCATGGGTCCTGAACTCTGGGTCTGGGCTCAGTCCCTCAGGGCTTCAGCTCAAGTCTAGGACTTTACCACTTGAGCCATAGCACCAAACAAAAATATTTGTTTTTAAATGTATTTTTACTTTAGTTTTTGCTATTGTTTGACACTTGTACAAGCACATGCAGTAAACCCTCAAATAAGATGGGCTTATCAAACTCTTTCAGAAGATTGAATTGTCTTATCTCTTTAACTCTTATTCATCCATTTAGTCAATAAATATTCAGTTACTGGAAATGTTCTAGTCTTGAAGGCAAAACAATGGTCAAGACTCAGCTTTTTTTTCAAGGAACTTAGAGTGCTCCTCAGAAAACCTGAACATGTTTTCTTCTAACTTATCAATCACTAAACAATTACAGATTTTGTACAATTTAGCTCCAAAATACAAATCTCAGAGGCATATGTGGAGATCTAGCAGTTCATAAATATTCATGGACTGTTATATAATAAATGAAGAATAAAGCTCACAACTTCGCTGAAGAAGCAGGAAGTTTAGAAATATTTTCTGTAATGTAAGTAGTAAATTTGAGTTGGTACTAATTTGACCTGCTGATTTTCTTTAATGAGCTAACTCCTATTTGGACAAAAAGTAGGAGTGGAAAGGTTGAAAGAAGGGGTATTGGAGCATAATTATGTTGAAAGGATTATGTATATGAAAATAAAATAATGAAACCTATTAAAATGGTTAAAAGGAGGACAAGAAAAGTGTTTATTTTTTGAATAGGGTATCAAATATATGCTGAGGCTGGTCTGGACCTAGTTACCTGGTTCACAACACATGGCACCTTATTTAGCTACCTACTGATTGACATGGAATCTCACATTGATGCCCAGCCAGGCCTGGAGCTGCAATCCTCCTGATTTCTGCTTCCTACGTAGCTATGATTACAGGCATGAGCCACCTTCACCAGCTAGAATCTATAAAATTATTTTTTTCTTAATTTCATTTTCAGCTTGCTCAATGTTCATGTAGATATAGAATTCTTTGTTTTGTATAATGATCTTGTATCTTCAACCTTATTAAACTTGTTACTTGAATTGGGGAGAGTTAAATCACCATAAAGCTCATGGTTTTGACTGAAATTCAGCCAGTTTCCTTCAATAAATGCTTCACAGATTTAAAACAACAACAAAGAATTGGTAAAACAAAAAGATCTAGCTTATCCCATTGTTTTTAGCTAGCTAGCATTTGTGATGAATGGGTTATATACAATATCATATTCAAATATAAAGTGATTAAAGAGTCTTTGAACTCTTCAAAACTTTGAAAGAGACTGGAGCTTTAAGTATGTTCTGGTTATAAAGAATTGTTTGCTTGAATTTCTCTGTTTTACATGAAATTCTTTTTATTGTGAAAATACTGTACAGAGGGGTTACAATTACATGGGCAAGATAATGAGTACATAATTCCTATCAGGTGACTTTCTTCCCCTCACCTATGTCCTGAGAAAGGATATGACTTTGTCATTTGGTTGGACACTCCTTCCTGAGAAGGTTTAGCAAATGTCCATGATATCCCTTACAAAGTAGAGCCCACGGACAGGAATCCATAGCTACTTCCTCCCTAATCCTCCAAAAGTACATTGAGGCTGTGTAGTTCCGACTTCTCTACAAAATACCTTCTAACCAAATGGACACTTTTCTAGCATATGGCTTTCATTTGCATTCCAGCCTTGTCTGCCACATAGTCTGGTAGGATATGTACACATACTTTTAAGTTATAAATAAATATGTAATATTATAGTACTATCATTATTTGTATTATTATCTATGGAGCAGTGCTCGACTTAGTGTCAGCCTGTACTTAAATCGGATCCTGTACTTAAGCGTTGTTACTTACAAGCAGTCGACCCATGGAATAGGAAGAGCTAAAGGTCATGATGTGTTCTGGAATCAGTCTTAGTTTTGTATCCTGGATTTACCACTTACTAGATATACTATGTTGAGGAAGTGACTGTGTCTCTCCAAGTTTCATTTTCTTCATGTATAACATGGTTATAGTGATAATTCTTGCCTTGTTGGTTATTTGTTAATTGAGATATAGCATATACTTTATTTTCTGGAACACAACTTCAATAGCACAGTTCTTATTTGCTACTTAGTTTTGCCGACAGCAAGGATAATTGCTGTATTCTTTCTTTATTTTACTGGGATTTGAAGTAAGAGCATCAAGCTTGCTCATTTGGCTTGCTAACTGGGATCTGCCACTTGAACCATGTCTCTAGCCTAGCTTTTTGTTAGTTATTTAGGAAACATAGTCTCATTTCCACCCAGGTTGGCCTTGAACCTTTGTCTCTTTTATCACTTCTGTTTGTTTTCTATAGATATTTTTCAATTATTCTGCCACATTCTAACCTTCAAGTAATTTGAATTCTTGCTGGGGGATATTTTAGTTAAATAATTAGGAGAGATTCTTATAGGACCACACAGATTTTAACTGGCAGTTGTTCCTTTCTCTGGTTGTCATTAAGGTATATAGAAAACTGAAACCACAAAGGAGAATATGCACTCTATCTTGTTTCCCCACCTGGTATTTGCAAGAAAATATTGACACAGCAGATCTTGGAGAAGGAGGTATTGGGTGGCTGTGCACTCTAGCCGACCCAAGTCCAAGTCTTTACGGATCACATAATCCCTCAAGTCACTCTCGGTGTGCAAAACAGCCTCATAAAGGAGATTAAGTAAAGTCCTCCCCAGATTTGTCAAATCCTAATGAGAAAAACTGCTTTAAAACAAATTTCAATAAAGCCTATTAAATAATATTTTAATCAGCTGGTTTACACCGGTTTCCTTAACAACATTCATATGAAAAAAACAGATCAATGATTATAAGCTTTTAAAGTTAGTAATGGATGATATATAACCTTAGAGCACCTAAAATCTGCATTTAAATGTAGGCCATTTTTAATCTTTTTCTTAAAGCTACATTTAAAAATGAAAATGGATATACTTTAAGGGGGAGAAAGGGAGAGAGCTATCTCACCACCACAATAATTCTACAGGGGCAAAGGAACAGACTTATAGATAGTAAATTGGAGCAAAAACATTATTTTAGGGGCTGGGAAGGTGCCTCAGTGGTAGAGCGCTTGCCTTGCATGCCTGAAGCCCTGGGTTCAACTCCTCAGCACCACATAAGCAAAAAGAAAAAAGCTGGAAGTGGCGCTGTGGCTCAAGTGGTAGAGCGCTAGCCTTGAGCTGAAGAGCTGAGGGACAGCGCTCAGGCCCAGAGTTCAGGCCCCACGACTGAACCCAAAAAAACAAAACAAAAAGAAAACATTATTTTAAGGATTGAATTGTGTGGATGGGTATTTCCTGACATTCTTCTGACCCAATGTTGTTGATAGCATGATGGTAAATAGAAGGAAGTGTATAACATAGAGAGAAAGAGCGAAGGGAAAGAAGAAGAAAAAAATGAAAATGGAAGAGGAAAGGAAGAAAAGAAGGGAGGGAGGGAGGGAGGGAGGAAATAAGGAGGGAGGGAAGGAAGGAAAGAACTGTGTGAGGGAGGAGGAGGGGAGGGAAGGAAGGAAACAGGAAGGAAGCCAGACCAGGCTAGGAAAGTTTGTGAGATTCTTACCTCCAATTAACCATCAAAAAGCCAGAAGTGGAGGGAGCTATGGCTTAAGTGGTATAATACTTGCTTTGAGAGCTAACTAACCTAAGGGTCAAGGCCCAGACCCCGGGTTTAAGCCCCAATACCAGAACAAAAATTCTTTAAATAAATAATTGCAAACTATGAAGACCACTGGTGGCAATGTATTTTAACTGACAGGTTACAGACATGCTTTAGTCTGGCTCTCAAGTCTGTCCCTGAGTCCAACGGGACCTTCCCTGCTGTTGTTGCTTATTGTGTGTAGTCATTTCATGCTTTCCAGGACTTTCTGTGTGATCAAACACCCTGAAGCTGCTGGCTGTGAGGTTCTTGAAGAACATATGAGCAGATGCTCCGGGGCCAGCCTTCCCCATATGAATCCTCCCTTCCGGTCTAGTAGCTGTGTAGTTCAGGCTAAGGGACTTGACTTCACTGTACATGAATTTCCTCTTCTACAGGAAGAGGATCTTATCAACTCTAATGTGTAGGATTGTTGTGATAATTGAAAGAGTTAATAGACATTAGGCCCTTTGAACAGAGAGGAGCATGGGGAGTACAAATACATTTTAATCCCTAAAACTCATGTAATTATTTATGGTTTGGGCTTTATTGTTTGTTCGATTTGGAAGACAATGCTATTTTCTGAATTCTTCTCATTTGCCAAGGACACTAGGTAAATCAAGCTTGCTTACTGTTATAGTATGGAGCAAAGCAGATGCTTGGCAGTACTTATTAAATAGGTAGATAAAGGAAGTCTTTCTCTGATATTCTGCCACATGTGTATTTGTATGTATGTTTGGTTTTTTTTGTCAGTTGTGGGACTTGAACTCTGGGTTTGGGCGCTGCCCCTGCATTCTTCAGCGCAAAGCCAGCGCTGTACTGCTTGAGCCACAGTGCCACTTGTGTTTTCTAGTGGTTTACTGGAGATAAGAGTCTCATGGACTTTCCTACCTGGACTGGCTTTGAACCGTGATCCTCAGATCTCAGCCTCCTGATTACAGGTGTGAGCCACTGGTGCCCGGCTTGTATGTAGGTTTCTAAATGCATAAGAAGCTTTGATTTTTGAGAAAGAGACTCTTGATCACACCGCTAGACATGAAGCAAAAATAAGTTTGCTCCCATTAAAATCATAAGCTAATTGACACGTTACCCAAATGTGTGCAATAAGTTCTTTTTCTAGGGTCACATTTGAAATTACATTTCTTTTAAGTGACTTCTTGTTTTCACTCTGCCTGAAATGAAATGTAAAATTAAAATCCAAAACAATACAAAACAAACAGTAAGTCTTAAATTACAGAGCATACTGAAGGAACATATTGGTTTGAAAACACTATTTATATGAATTCTAGAGGGGGGGCCTGGTTACTTGTGTATGTAAAAAAAAAAAACTTGCAGGCAATTGACCTAAAATTTTGGCATGTAATATGTAAATGGGAAAATGAACATTACATGGATTTTATATCTTTTTAATAAATATATACTTTATGTTGTACTGACAAGAAAAATGGGAATGAAATTTTGAAAAGTACTTCTCAAATCAAATATAAAAAGTATTAAGTGTTTTATTGAAAGTAATAGATATGCTTGCCATACACTGTTGTTTACAGCTTGAACACCATGAATTTTCCATGTTGCAGATTTTATGGTTTATTTTTTCTCCTGAAGAAGAGCTATCTTTTGCTTTTATTTGCTTTGCTTTGCCATCGCTGGTTCAAAATATTAGCAAAGATTAGTATTAAAGTGTAAGATCATAGATTAATTAGGTTTGCCAATACCTTATTAATACATTGTTGAGAAGGGAGAGGGAAGAAACTGACAGTTTATACTTGATTATCATCTTCCTATTTACTAGAAGCATTATAGTATCTGTAAACAGTGCAGGATCTCAATGAATGTATTGATTAACAAAAAGACTTAGGATGTAATTTGAAATTTTCTCACGGAAGTCAAGACAGTGTAAAACTCATAATCAGAAAAACCTCAATATACTCAGCTATAGGTCCTTATAATCCTGTTAGAAGATGAAATGATTTGTGTTTTACACAGGTGCAGTAGCTAAATGCATCTAAAATGTATTAATTTTCTTGTCCCACTTGCTTACTTTGTGTTTTGCCCATTTGTTTGTTTTAATGTCAGTGTTTCTCAACCCACTTGTACATTCATATTCCAATTTAAACATACATCATTTTGACTTAGACACTTATTTGACTTTAATACCTCCACGTGATATTATAGCTGCTCACTGTTCAAGATAATTGTGTAATTGGGAATGACAAATAGAATAAAACTATACCATCTTTCAGGATTTAATTTTACTCCCAAATTACAGTGGTCCACAATGAGTGAATTTTATTCGTTTTTCTTTTTCAGCCTCTGTCAGACTATGACAGCTAAAGTATTGACAATTTTCTTGTTAAACCTCCAAAATATAATGACTTGTATATTTTTTGTATGTGTTTCAATTCTGATTAAGTGTAAAATGCCCCATTTAATAATATCATTTGTTAAAAATAAATTTAGTGGAGCTATTACAATAATAACTTGCCTGTAAATTAGTTCATCAAATAAATAAAACAGACACAATAGAAATGTTTTAGTTATTCATAGTATGATATTAGACTGAGATACATGAGAAATAATTTCTCAGGGCTTCACATTTTTTGATGACAATGTAACTTGATTCCAATTTCCACACAAAGCAATGTTTTATATTTTATTTTCCCCAATTTTGTCACATCCAATCCTACAGAAATGATGTATGCTCCAGCACAAAATAGGAAGAAGCAATTGTCTGTGTCAACTGCTTCTGAAAATAGATTTGCTATGTCCTTTTTGTGGTTTCTTTCATTAAGGAATACAAACTGTGGTCCAATTTATATTATGTATTATTGTTCAATCTTCCAGAGCAAAATGCTACTTTATTGCCATTTCTCCCCCTTAACTACATTCTTTTGGAAATTAACTTAATTCATTTCATGCAGAATTGTTTTGAATTGACAAAAATCAGCATGAAGAGTAAGCAAACATTAATTTATTTCTCAAGGGTTTATACAAACTCTCAGTCTGAAATTGGTCATGTTTAATTAAAACTTACCAGGTTCCATTGGTTTACCAGTATGTCTTGTCTCCTTGCCAGTACTAATTTTCTGTATGATAGTTACCAATATCTTATACAGATCTTATGTTTGTTTATTTACCGTTCATCTATCCACCATTAGGTACAAACTATTTGAGGATAGGAATGTCTCTAGTTTTATATGACTGGATCTCCAATGCCTAGATCGTAATTTCCATAAGAGAAGGAATGTTTGTTTAATTTACCACCAAGACATTAGTGTCTAAAACAGTACCTTGGTAATATTCCTCAGACTTCAATAAATATTGGTTAAAATGAGGGATTATCTCTCTTGAACATCTATAAAAGGACAGACACATAAATTTGGATCTTATACAAATTCCAAATTAATAAAGACTCGCCTCTAGGAACCTGGAGGTTTAAAGAAAAGCCTTTTTAGTTTTTCCAAGAAGATAATTAAATTATATTCTTGAAAACTTTACCTGCTAGGTCCCTGTGGCTCATACTTGTAATCCTAGCTACTTACGAAGCTGAGATCTGAAGATCATGGTTCAAAGCTAGCCCAGGCAGGAAAGTCCATGTGACTCTTACCTTCAATTAAACACTATATATGTCAGAAGTGGAGCTATGATTCAAGCGGTAGAGCATTAACCTTGAGCACAAAAGTCAGAGACAGCACCCAGGCCCTGAGTTCAAGCACCAGACCAGCAAAACAATAAAAATGAAAACAACAAAAACCCTAATGCTTAAAAGAATACCTGCTTATTCTATATCCAACATATACAGTTTGGAGGCTTTCCCTATCTATCCTCAAATCCTGAGACTTAATTTTAACAAGAAAACCACAAACCTGCTGTTTGGGGGAGGTATCAATGCCTTTTAATATCCAATTTTACAACCAAAGAGAATAAACAAAAAACTAAACAACACAAAAGAAAAATCCTGAGGTTCAGAAAGGCTTTCAATTGCCCAAGTCTCTGTGCATTAAGGACCATTATATAATTAAATAACTTTCAATGAAGAAAAGGATTCATAATAGCTAAAAGAGAAAATCAGTTTATGTATGATGATCACCTTAGAATTAAAGATAAGAGAGATTGAAAAAGAACCCATTTCTTTGATTATTTTCAAATACCTCAACTGTCCATCTACAATGGTTTAGCGTAAGTGAGGGAACATTAAAGAGGGAAAATGGTTGGCTGTTGTTGAGTAGCTCAAAAAGAGTAAGTCCCAGGGATGCATTCTGGAAATACTGATTGTCATAAGGCAGTGCTAGGTTGACTTCCCCTGGAGACATAGGGGCCGAGAACTCTAGATGTGGGTGACCACATCTGCAGGGAGACCTACGGAGAGCTGAGCCTGGTGCCAACCAGCCATTTCCAGGAGCCCATGTAGAAGCAAACTGTTGCCCCAAATTCCCAAGCTGTGTTTTCAGTGTATATGTGTATGTGTCACATACATCCATCTAGTCTCCACAGTTCAAATGTTTCATCTAACTGGTTAGTTCTCCTGCTCTTAATAAAACCACTAACTATAAACATAACTAACCACATGCCTTTATGATGTTCCAGGTATCTATTTTTGAATCTTGATAGAGTTGAGATGAATTGTGTTTGGAGAATTATTCCATCTTCTATTTCTCTCTTAATTTTTAAAAAGGGTTCATCAGTAGAAACTGATATGTAAATTATATTAGAAAAGTGAGAGCCCTGGTTGAATGATTAATAGCCGTATGTGCTCAGTAGCTATTGGTGATGGAGGCTATGATGATGGTCATAATGATAATAAGCAAGAACTTGCTTTAGACATTTCTGAAGGGAACAATTATTAAACGATTTTTCACTGTGATGTCCAAATATCCCATCAAAGTTCACTCAAGTGTATTTGAGCTTGTCTAACCATATCTTTATTTAAAAGATAAACAAATAAGACTCAAGAGATCAAGTGATTTGCCTAAGCGTACATGTGTTACTACTACAGTAACATACATGTGGTCTTTCTGAGGTTTATCATAAGCCATGTATCATAGGATGCTTGGGAGAACAGAGCGAAGAAAGACACAAGGGATACTTTTACCATGGGCATTCTCAAAGAAAACACCAAGTATGGCTAATATGTAATCACAATCTTGCATGAAATAGTGTCCTAGGGTTCCTCACTCAGATTTGACTTCAAACAATGAAATGCTATCAGAACAATGAAATGCTCTCAGGATATCAGAGTTTTTTTTTAGTGTATTCTAGTTTTCATCTTTCTCCTTATTCTGCGCTTTAGACATTTAAAAGCTAATGAGGTTTGTGATATGTACTTCTTCTTAAATGGTTATCTTTGATAAATAGTGGAAACCAGTTGTATAAGGAACTTGGACTGGTATGCCTTGTGGGAATTCACCCATATTTTGGTGGAATTTGAGCCACTTTTGAAGTGGCTGCTCATGATACAATCCCATCACTCAGGAGGCTGAGATCGAGAGATCTATTGTTGGAGGCCCACCTTGGCTACATAGATTTTGTTAAAAAAACAAAAAAAAAAGTTGTATACAAGCCTGGAAAAAAATGTTCATTCATAGTGGGAAGGGATGCAGGAAGAGGGGAAGGAAGAAAGGAAGGAAGGAGAGATGTTGAGGGAGGTATGGAAGAAGGCTGGAATACCGGACTCGTCATTATCAGCAGACCCCATCACTTGATTACTTGCACCTGTGGTCCTTTCTATTCTCAGAATGAACAAGGCGATATTGAGTATTAAGTGAGTATATATTTTTATTTACTTTTTTGTTGTTGTTTTTGGTCTTGGGACTTGAACTCAGGGTCTGGGTGCTGTCTCTGAGCTTTTTCTGTCAAGGCTAGCACTCTACAACTCTGAGCCACAGCCCCACTTCCATTTTTTGAGTGGTTAATTGGATCTAAGAGTCTCACAGGGACTTTTCTGCCCTGCTGGCTTCAAACTACAATCCTCAGATCTCCGCTGCCTCAGTAGTTAGGATTACAGGCTGAGCCACTAGTACCTGGGGGTTTGTCTTCTTTTAACAGTAAACTTTCTTGCTTGTTATAATACACAATGGGCCTGGAGCAACACAGTGAAATCCAAATTAGATTTTCATAAGGTTCTATATGGGGAAAAGTCCATTCTGTGGCCTAACTTATGTCTGTATCTGTAGGCAATTGTGGCCAGTGGAGAATTGATGATGAGTGCCACATTTCTCCTGGCTCCCTGCCCACTGCAAATGACTGTGACACCCCACCACTTTTAGTCATTTCCAGTGAAGCCTTCTCAAATGCAAATCTCATTCACCCAAAGGCAGCTGGAAACAGTTCACACAGGGGGGAAAAAGTTGTTAGTTCAGATTTTCTGCATTTTTAGATCATACTATCTGTTCATTGTAACATACGGTGCTGGTAGCCAAGGGATTTTCTTTTTGAAAAAAATAGAAAAGAACAGTAATGTTCTTAAAAGTCCCTTCCCAAGCAAACTATGAAAGAGAACATCCATGGAATCATAAAACCATTATGTGGGAGAGGAAGGTGCTGGTCTTAGTTGAGGACACAGATACGTGTAACACTTCAATAGGATCTGTCACACCAGTGTGTGTATACTTAGCTGTTACTGTTACCTTCACTACAAGAATGCAGTTGCTCCCAGGCTTACAGTCCTATAATTTCCAGGGACTGTCTATTATGACGAAGATCCTAGGGTTATTCCAAAGTTGCCAAGCACCATGTCAATTATTTAGTAACCATTCATGAGCTCATCTATCTTTGGTAAAAGTGAGTAAATAAACCCTGGAGAAAGTCTTTTTATTTTGCTGCCTTTGTTCTATGATCTAAGTTGTTCATTGAAACTATTTCAAAATCCTGCCTTCCAAAACTATCTTAAAGGAAACAAATGAAATAACTTACTCAGAATCAGTCCTGCTTTTTCTTTTCTTGCCACTAGTTAAGGGTTCCTCCATTAAATCCCATAGTCAGTTAGTGGAACTTGCCTTAAGAACAGGTTATTGCATCTGATTCATTTATTTGGATCATTCATAACAATGAGAGGCCATAGTAAAACCTCTAAAGTCAATGTGAAGGTGCTAGCCACAGCCTACCTCTCAGTCCCAGCTTCAGGTTTTCCTAACCCACTGCCAGTATGAGCAGAAAACCACTAGCAATCAAAGGAATAGTGAAATCATTCAAGTATTGCTCAAATTGGCTTTGGGAAGCACAGACACAAAGGATTAGGTATATGTGTCCAAAGAAAGCACTATTTTCCTACTTTATTTGTGGTCTAAATCAAAATCTAACAATACTGCTGCTTTATCAAAAGGCAGGTAGACAGCTGGTTATGGGAGTGTACACCTGTTAGCTCAGTTCTTGGAAGTCTGAAGCAGAAGAATCATGAGTTCAAAGGCCAATCTGGGCTTATGTGGAGACAAGGTCTCTGAAGGAAACAAAAAACAATATATAAACACAAAAAATACAAGTAGATTCTTTCCTTATAAATGACTGGAACAACTATACTTCAATAGGAAACTTCCTCTGTAATAGTTTATAACTTTGGGGAGTCACTTCAGCAAAGTCCATTTTGATATGTTAGTTCATGAGAAAACTACATCTGCAGAGTGTGCATGTACATTGTCTCAGGCAATCTTTTCTTAAATTTTCATTTTATTCTATTTCTCTTTCTGTTTCATAGCCCAGTTTACATGGCACAGAAATAACAGAGGCAAAGGAGAGGTTTAGGACTTCAGAAATGGGAAGAAGACACGGACACCTGATCTGGGATTAATAGACTTGATTTTGCACAGTATCTTCTTTGTCTTACAAATTTTCAGCTTTTTTTTTCTTGTCAGTCATGGGGCTTGGACTCTGGTCCTAGGCGCTGTCCTTCAGCTCTTCAGCTCAAGGTGAGCACTCTCCCACTTGAGCCACAGCACCACTTGAGGTTTTCTGGTGGTTTATTGGAGATAAGTATCTCACGGACTTTCCTGCCGGGGCTGGCTTTGAACTATGATCCTCAGATCTCAGCCTCCTGAGTAGCTAGGATTACAGGCGTGAGCCATGGGTGCGTGGCAAGTTTCAGTTTCTTAAACATAATAAAATTAAAAAAAAAAAACAAAGATGCTGATTAAAGGATTGTTGTTAAAAGGGTGAATGACTGAGGAGGAGCTGCATTATAGCTTCTGGGCTGAGCTTCCTTATAAATTCTACTATTCTACACTTGACCTTCATAAGTCGGTGGTAATTTACTCTTTTCTCTTCTCTCTTCTCTTTTCTTCTCCCCTTCCTTTTTCTCCTTTTCCCTCCCCTCTTCTCTCCACCCTCCTCTTGGTCTTCCATTGGTCTTTTCTCTCTCTCTCTCATCTCTCTCTCTCATACACATATGTTTTTGAAGTAGAATAAATTTCATTTTGCTACTTTAGTATTTCATTTCGACAAAGAGACATGAAAACCCAGGGCTTTGTTTACACGAAATGTCATTTAATTTGAAAAGATTTTAGAATCAAAACATATATAACCTGAAGGATTCCAATTATAGTTTAGTTTTATGATTTGAAAAAGAACCTTCCTAAAATGGCTTATTTTTTTCCTATAAAACATCGAACATTTCATCATGAATCTTGCAACAAATTCTTAATTAATATTTGCTTTTTCTTTCTAAGCCTTGCAATTCTGAAATCCTTTCCACAAGCTTGTCAGACCATGTCTAAACACACTGAAACAATAGAGCAACAACCCACTAGCCTTAGCCCGTGGCCTTGCCATCTATTAATATCACTATTTAAAAGTTTCAATCTGCTTGTCTACTTATCTCCCTTTCTAGATCTCTCTCCCCATTCTGCCTTTATATGTTAGTCTAAGGTTTAAGCACATTAGCATCCTTTGAACTTACTCTTCAAGTTTCACCTTGGCTCTTCTTCTTAATTTCAAGTATCTCATAGAAAGTGATATGTACTTCACCCCACTTAACCTCCCTTTCTGGGGGAAGGACTTATGGTGGCCAAGGTCACCTCAAGGAGATAGAAGGATGTCGCAGCTCAGCACCTCATATTACCTCAAGAGATGACATTTCATCCATCGCAATAAACAAGATTTTTTGTACTTAAACTCTGTGCTCTGTGGACTGCTTTTTTTTCCTATCTGTGGTCTCTGTTTATACTTTATGGACTTTGTGAGAAGATTGGGACAGTATATGTGACATATCCCCTAGCACAGTCATGCTTCAGTCCATGTTCATTCCTCTGTGTATGTGTGAATCCTGGGACTTGAACTCAACACCTCGGGACTGTCCCTGATCTTTACTGCTCATTGTTAGCACTTTAACTTTTGAAGGGTTAAGTGGAAATAAGAGTCTCATGGGCTTTCCTGCCCAGGCTGCTTCAGAACTTCAATCCTCAGATAGCAGCCTTCTGAGCAGCTAGGATTACAGGCATGAGACATCAGCACCAGGTGATGCTTATTCTTTTTTTTTTTTTCCTCACATCATCTTTTTTTCCCCCCAAGGAATCCTTGAGAGGCACTCAAGTGGACTTTGTGCTATAAATTCTGACTGTGATGGGGCTGGGAAGGTGGCTCAGTGGTAGAGTGCTTACCTTGCATGCATGAGGCTCTGGGTTTGATTCCTCAGCACCTCATAAGCAAAAAGAAAAAAGCAAGAAGTGGCGCTGTGGCTCAAGTGGTAGAGTGCTAGCCTTCATCTGAAGAGCTGAGGGACAGCGTCCAGGCCCAGAGTTCAGGCCTCACGACCGGACCCAAAAAAAAAAAAAAAAAAATTCTGACTGTGATGAATCCTAGGCCAGAAGGTATATAAGCTTTGGAAACCTTGGAGTAATAAGTCTGCAGCAAGGAAAACCTGGGGTTGAACAACTTTGAACTAACCCCCTAACTTTTTAGTTTTCTCATCGTTAAACCATTTATTATAGGGTAGTTCTAAGAAATCATGTGAAATGTACCTGTTCATTAGTAATATTTAAATAAAATGGTGGCTTTAAGAAATCTGAAAGGAGAGAAGGCTGGAAGGATAATTTTGTGTTGCCTTGACTTCTATGCAGTACTGTCTAATAAAACTTCTACCATCATAAAAGTGGTCTGTTTTTATCAATATCATTGCTTTTTGCTGCATGCTATGAAGACTGGAACTAGAACTTTGCTTGAAACTAATTTAAATATTTACACATATATAGTGTCCGTGCTAATGGACAGCACAGACATAGAAACTATATCTGACTTTTCTAGGTCTCAGCCACAGTCTTCAAAGTGAATCAAAAGGAGGACTTAATATAAGGCCAAGGCAAGACTCTACTAATGAAGTCAAATAGCACTGTTCTCCTGAATTGCTCAAATTTTCTAGTGAATATGAATATGTTTCTATAGCTACTTTGGAAGAAATAGAAAACTTTGCTAATTGTCCTTTTTCTGAAGACTGGATTCAGGAAGTGATTTTGTGGATACACTTAGTCTTTGAAGACCTGAAAGTATTATCATAGTGATGTAGAGGCTTTCCATTGATTATTTCCTACGAAATTCTTGTTTAGTCCTTTGTAGTTTCTCCTCATTTTGAATCATTTTATGTATTCCTTGTGGATGAGAAGAGAAAAATATACATAAAATATGAGCATCTGTAAGAATATAAACTTTGGAACGATTTAAAAAGTCCCTTGAATTTCATTTGGAATTAGGAAATATTTATTATGCTTCTTATTTACAAAGCAAATTAGATTATATTGTTATTATATTGTTTGAATATTGGAATGGAAGATTTAATATTTTTAACTACATTCTAAACATTAGTTTGGTCTTTTGTTGTGTTATAATTTTACTTTATTTTTAACTTATCCTGAAAACCAGGTTTTAGGATGTATTTGAGGTATAGAAAGGGATTTGAATATGTTCATTTTATACATCATAAAAGTACTTATCCATAAAGAGATGCTTACACAGTTTATTTCTTATGAAATCTCTCCCCACCCCCCCCCCCCCTGCTTTTTAGCAGAACTAAAAGTTTGGACTTGGTGAGCTTCCACTCTGACCACGGTACATTCACAGCTTCTCCTGTAGCTGGACTTACAGAAATGTGCCACTGGTGACTGGCTAGTTCTTATGTACTCCCTATCCCTTAAAAGCCTGCATGTGTGGAGATGGAGATAAGGTAGACATGGCATGTCAGTCTAAGGGAGAGGAAGATTTTTATCCCCTACTGTTAGTGAATACAAATCTGGCTTTAACTCAGAAACAGGCAAGAGTCTGGCAGCTGAAGTGTAGCTGAAATAAGATATTGTTTCACTAGTTTCCAGGATTTAGGGGTAAACTGGTCTTTGTAGTTTTTGAATACTGAGCACAAAGTTTGTGAGTGATCCATGCACTGAATCTTCTGAGGCTGGTAGGTAAGAGTTGGGAGTGTTGTTTTCTTTCTTAAGTTCTGGGTCGTGACTCAAGAATTTTCTATGCAGTTGTCAAGCCAGCAATTTCCGAGCTGCTTGGATCTCTCCCAGTCCAGTTCTTGCCAATTAGTCATTATAAGGTTACAGAACAGGATTACTTTCCAGATTCCTGTTATTTTTAAAGAGACAAAAATCTCTTCCAATTTAAGTATCATGCCTTTTTTGTCCTTTTTATGTATCTGCCTAGCTAAAACTAGCATTATTATTTTTAATTCCTTATTATTTGGAAAGGGAAGAAAACTTCTTTCCTTTAGTGATAATATTTAATGTTGAGCTAATTGAGTAAGTCACCCTGAGAGCATCACATGATAGGGTCCCTCCAGGTCCCAGAAAGCCAGGCTCCACGGGGACCTTTGAAGCCAACCTGGGAAGCTCCCAGGGAAGACCCAGCTAATTTTCAAAATCATGTTATGATGACAATCAATAGTTTCATGAATATTCTCTTAAAGTAGTGATATTGGTTTTCATAAATTAATAACAATGCTGATTGGTTGCACATAAAGTAGGAACAAAATGATCACACCTAGAGGTATATGCTTGTATACACAATTGACAAATTATTAATATATACTGGAGTGAGTCTATGTGAGTTAGGTCTTTTGAATAATTAACAAGAAAGTTTAACAAAATGAATATCAGAAGCTGTAACAAGATTGTAAAGGGGGCTAATGGAGGGTAGGTGAATGAAAAAGGGAACAGGAGACAAATCCACTCAGAATACTCAATGTAAATAGATTTTTGAAGGAAGTGGACATGTGAAATGAGTCTAGGGGTGAGGGAACATGTAGGATGGGAAAGAACAAGAGAAGGAAGGAATCTGATCACAAATCACATTTATGCTTTCACTGTATTTGATGTTGTTATAATTTTTGGAGGGGAAGGAAAAAAACAAATCGTTTAAATAGGGATAGAGGTGGACCCATTGCAACAAGTCGATATGTTGAAAACGAACTTTACAACTTTGGAGTCGGGGAGGGAGGAGGGTTGAGTAGGGGGTGGGGGGAGGGTGGGATGGGAAGGGGAAACAAAGGAGGAGGCTACAATGCTTGATAAGAAATGTACTTATTATCTTGCCCATGTAATTGTAACCCCTCTGTACAGTATTTTCACAATAAAAAATTAGATGGACATGTTAAATTGTAATCCCCTTGTACAAACTTTTTTTTTTTGGTCAGTTGTGGGGCTTGAACTCTGGGCTTGGGCACTGTCCCTGAGCTCTTCAGCTCAAGGTGAGTGCTCTACCACCACTTCTGGTTTTCTAGTGTTTTTTATTGCAGATAAGAGTCTCACGGACTTTGCTGCTCAGGCTGGCTTTGAATCACAATCCTCAGATCTCAGCCTCCTGAGTAGCTGGGATTACAGGTGTGAGCCACTGGCGCCCGGCTTGTACAAACTTTTTAACTTCACACAAAGTAAAATTCAGGTGCCAGTGGATCATGCTTATAACTTAGGAGCTAAAAGCTGAGGCTCAAGATTTGAAACCAGCCTGGACAGGAAAGTCCATGAAAAACTTATCTCTAATTAACCACCAAGAAAACAGAAGTAGAGCTTTGGCTCAGTTAATAGGGTACCAACCTTGATCAAAACAACTCAAGGACAGTGCCAGGCCCTGAACTCAACCCCTAGGATGGGCACCAAAAAAAATAAATAAAGAGGATTTTCTTCATTAGCTCTATTTTAGCTAGCTTTATGCTTCAACCAACTTATGTCTAAACAAACGAACTACCTAAACTAACTCACTAACAACCTAGCATAAGTCATTTGAAATCTGTTTTTCTCAATGCATTCTAATTATTTTAGCCTCTTTCTAGTTTTCAATTCAAACCAATTGATACAAAATTCTGTACTTATTTTTGTCAAAGCATTATTGTTTTTCATTTATAGAAAAAGAAATCCTCAGCTCAGAGTCATCAGATACTGATGTCAAATCTCTATCACTGGGTACAGTGTTATGGTACCTACGGTTTTGTGTGTGTGTGTGTGTGTGTGTGTGTGTGTGTGTGTGTGTGTGTGTGTGTGCCTGCATGCCTAAGTGTGCATATCCTTGAAGATAATGTGATTAGATATGGATTTTCTTTCCTTTAAATGAGTAACAGAAATGTTATTTACTTTTTGTGCAGGTAATGAGACTTGAACTCAGCCTAGGAACGCTCCTTTAGCTTTTTTGCTCAATGTTGCTGCTCTACCACTTGACCTACACCTCCACTTCCAGCTTTCTGTAATTAATTGAAGATAAGAATCTCATGAGCACTAGGTATTGTAAGGAAACTTAGTTTTGAGAAACAGAAGCCATCACTTAAAAGGCCAAATTATAAGTCTTCATTGGAGAGCTGGAGGATTGATGGTGGACTCTTGTCTCAAAGACTAGCAGCCCCCAACGCAGCTAGCACAAAGCTTATATAGGCCAAGACCATACAAGGTGTGTGGAATCAAACCCAACAAAAATGTCATACATGAGCAAAGCAAACCAGATGAGAACATTTAAACCCAATAGAAAAGCAAACCATCTAGGGAACCAATCATGGAAAAAACAGAGGCTTAATTATCTAGGGGGAAGCATAAATTCAGTTTCTTTATTGATTTTATAAACATGAAAGTGAACTGTTGATTTTTGGGGCCTCATATGCATTTGGGTGCCTAAGAAGAGGGTGAAGGATCAGGGCGATGTAGAAGTCTGAGCTTAAGTGGATCTGAAGTGGCTTGTATCTTCCATCCTGAATCAGCAGATTTAGTGGTATGTGATAGAGCCAGGCAGGGGTCCCATCTACCTTTACCGCATTGGGGGTGGTCAGGATAATGATGTAGGGTCCCTTTCAGGCAGGAGTAAGTTTATCTTTAATAAGCTTTTTAACACAAATGGAATCCCCAGGTAGCAAGGGATAAGCTGGATCGTAGCAGTGTCTCCCAGTCCCATTACACACCTTCTGCTGAGGTATCTGTAAGCTCTACACAGAGACTACATAGTCTTAAGGAAGCATTATTAACCTAAGGTAGGAGCCTGACTTCAGTGCAATGTTCCAATGTTTTTCTGGTTGCTTTCTCTGAGTACGTAGGCTTTTTTAGGCTGGCATCACACTGGTTTTCAAAGCAGTTTTTAGGTAGTGGACAGGGCCAATTTACCAGGGTGGCAACTTTTGCTAACAAGATTTTTTTAAAATAAGGCTAGATTTCCTAGGCAAACATAGAAGGCTTGGATCTGTAACTATACTACTGTTTCCCATGCCTCTTTCTTTAATCTATTGCCTTACTTTTTTCAAAAATGACTTTGGTCCTTTGATCTTACAAGAAGTTGATGGGCAAGGATCCATCTTTTGTAAGCCCTTCAAGCTGACTCAGAGATGTGGACACCACCTTGCCAGGAGCCTAAAGCTTTTTCCTATTGTACCAAGTGATTGCCAGGATCAGATGTCATTAGGAGCAATATTTACTCTGAACTGGAGTAAATATTTTAACTTTTAACAACTGCAAAGACTTTTTTGGGCTACGGTGTAGCATATCTAACACTTTGGTTTGCAAAAGCATTTTCCTGAATGCCTGGGGAACCTGACCTTTCCTGACTTTCACAATGCCTAAGTTACCTGTGCAGGAATTTAGACAGCTCTTAATAGAGACACAATCTCAGGTCCACAAATTTCCTTTCCTGAACAGATGAATCTGTGTGTCCAGTGCCAGATCAAAATTCACTGTCAGTTAGGGCATTGTGCAGATACTAGAGCTGGGATTTTAAACCATCCCCCTTATAGCAAACTCTAGCTTTTTACTACCCACTGTAAGAGACAACTAACAAGCCAGGGTATAAATTCCTGCTTAGTTATAAAGTAGACAGACATGGACATTAGATATGCATGCTTACAGACTTTTCCTATGACCTCCTGGCTCTATTTAAGGGCCAAGCACAAGTGACTCTGGGATCTGACACCACCTCCATTCCATTATCTGAGCAGTGTCTTTCAAATGCCTCTTGATGCCTGTCCTTACCAAGACAGCTAGGAGTGTCTTTTTTCTGCTGGGAAAATGCCCCACTGACATTTCCCTGGGTTGGTTGCTGGACTTAAACTCAGGGCCTGAGCACTGTCCCTGTGCTCTCCTGCTCAACATTAGCACTCTACCACTTTGAGCTACAGTACATCTCCACTGCTTTCAGTACTGCTAGCCAATTAAAGATGATTCTCACAGTGACTGTTTTGCCCTGGCAGTCCTCCGATCAATGAATCTTTACCAAAAGCCCTTTTACTCCAATTGAAGCAACAAGGAAATCAAATAGAAATAGTCCCGGAGCATGGTCTTACCTGGGACTTATTAAGAGCCAATTTATACCTGACAAACTTGTAAAAATCATCTGTCTCGCTGTGGGCCCTCCTGTAATTGCTACAGAAAACCTGTGAAGCCAGCAATTCAACAATCATTTTGGTAGTCCTAATTTCTCCTTTTTCCACTTTGAAACAAATATTTAGGACAATTTACTTTAGCATTCATTTGCATTTAAATAACCGTTTAGAAACCTTGAAATAGGTAACGCCCATTCACTTTTCTGTGGCCTAGTTTTAAGCCATTTTTTTTTTCCCCTGCAGTCTGAGATTTCTTAGAAAATCTTTGAACTCAAATGACAGTTTTCTTAATGCAAGAATTATAAGCACCCGCACTGTGCCTAAGAATCGAGACTTGACAAACAGGAATCTCAGAGCATCTCTTTGCTTTTTCTAAAATGCATCCAATTGCAAAATAGCACTGAAACCAAATTACATCACAAATAAACCTCCTTTTTCCTTTGAACCCTCCTTTTACTTTGCCAGATAACTCTTGATTACAGTGCTAACAACTTTAGAGACCAGGTCTTTAATTCTTTTTCCAAACCTACTTCCCATTGTTAATGTTCATTAAAGAATCCTTAGAAAACCTTTTAACTAAACTTCCTCTTTAAAACAATGTAATAATCCTTTGAGAAATTTGATAATGCCCAAACCTGATGATCTTTAGAGTTTAAGTTTAAACCCCCAGTTACTTTTTATTTTTTATTTTTTTTTTGTCAGTCGTGGGGCTTGAACTCTGGGCTTGCACACTGTCTCTGTGCTCTTAGCTCAAGGCGAACACTCTACTGCTTGAGCCACAGCGCCACCTCTGGTTTTCTAGTGGTTTTTGGAGATAAGAGTCTCATGGCATTTCTTGCCCGGGCGCTGGCTTTGAACCGTGATCCTAAGACCTCAGCCTCCTGAGTAGCTAGGATTACAGGCATGAGCCACTATGGCCCAGCTCCCCATTTGCTTTTGTGTTTTAAGTCTAAACCTACCCAAGTATTTTTTCATGGCATGCTGACACTTTTTATCTTGAACATGTTCACAATCACACACACATACACACACACACATTTGTACAACAAAGAACTAAAGCATGCAAAAGTGAATATCAGCCATATATCTTCTGGAATTTTAGTGGCAAGAGATATATTTTTGCCAATCTTACTCTTGCAGATGACCAAGATTCGAGACAAAGCTTTTTAACAAAGAACTTTTACCCTAGCTCATTTCTCCAGGGCTTGCTTGTTTAGCAAGGTGTTAGCATCCCAATTGACCTTTGAATGCCTTCAACTGGAGGAAGGCGGTGTGGGGGTCAGGTGGGACTAAATTGGTCTGTCTTGTCCAATTTTAGACAAGAACACTTTACAGATTTTACATTACCAAATGTCCGAACCAGGCTCACAGCTGTCTGTGCCCCGCTTCTGGCTGCTGTCACGGGGAGGGGACACAGCCTGAAGCTTGCTTGTGACTTTAGCCAGATTGCTAAAGGACGAAATCAGGCTTGCAGCCAGCCACCTGTGCCCTGCCTCTTGACTGCCACCACATGGTGGGGATAGAGCAGGCCTGTGATTGGGCCCAGCCAGAGGCTAGAACTTTTCTTCCCTCAGAAATGTTCAAATGAACAACAAAACAAACAAACAAAAAATTAACCCACACAGAAAACAAGGATCCATAAGACAGAAACATGACAGGTGGCCTGGTCCACTGAAGAACGCAAAAAAAAAATCATATATATATATATATATATATATATATATATATATATATCATGACAGCACCTAACAGCCATTTTTGCTTCTGTATGAATTGCTTTGTACTAGATGATTGTATGGTTTTTGTATGATTTTAACTGTGACTGGTTTTAGTTACTTAGTAGTGGAATGTCAGCCTGGGAGCCTAGAGTTGCTTAGTAAAAGACTTCAAAGGGTTTACAGCCCTGACCAAGGGGGCAAAGTCCTCAGAATTATCCCCACAGCTGCAACGCCCCTCCTGGAGGCCGAGGCTGTAAGGCCCTAGGGAAGAAATACAACGTTTTAAGAAACCTAAGCAACTCCATTTTTGTTTAACACTCCATCTCAGTTCTGCGACTTGACTCGTGATCCACTTTAGCCCCAATGCTAGGAATTTATGACAAAAAGCCATGCACAATTCTTGGAGCCATAGATGACATTTGCTTAAGGCAGGTGTTAGCCCCCAAGTGGTGTTGCCCCCCACCCACCTAGGACTAATAAGAGTTTCCAAACAACCCATTCTTCAGAGCCCGGGGCGAGACATGCCATGCATTCTGTTAGTTCGGGTGTGACTCGTAACCTTTTTCGGTCAAGCTATGGACCAAGGACATTTTTTCTGTAAAGGTCAACCAATCATTATTTGCCCAGTTTAGCTTGCTTTAAATGTAAATGTTAACCAATCATGTAATTTCTTATGTAAAATTTCCTTAAAGTTGTTGGTTCAATACTATAAAAACGGCCCTGATTCTATGCTCAGGGCCTCTTAGCATCACCGGTTACCATGTGCGCGGATGACCAAGCTCGAGCTTGCAATAAACCGGCTCTTTGTTGCTTACATTGATCGTGGTCTCTGGTGGTCTTCTGGGGGTCCCCGAATTTCGGTATAACACCACAAACCTCCACCACGGCCAGATACCAGGTAGTCCCTCACCCTACCATGGCCAGACAGAACCTCCTCACCTCATCAGGTCTCAAGTACATCTGCCCCCCTTAGTCTCTTCAATTTCAGATGGATTGATTTCCAGATACCAGAAAAACATACAAACAAAATAAACAGACAGACACTTACTTCAGAGGTTTCCTGAGCGACTCCAAAAAGATTTAATGGAATGTCTGGCATCTACAATCCCACCTGTCAGAGTGGCAGAAGAGCCATTGGGCTGGGAGAAAAATCTCAAGCAGTGCCTGCCCTATGGAGTCTCCCATCCTCTGGCAGCTGGAATTATACTTAGGCTGTTTCCCAAGTGCCCCCCTTTGCACTGGGGTCTTATTGACTGGCTTTCCAGTCAGGGATCCAAATGTTATAAAGAAACTCAGTCACAAGAAACAGGAGAAGCCACACTTAAATGGCCAAATTATGAATCTTTATTGGAGAGTCAGAGGGCTGCTCATGGGTCCTTGTCTCAAAGACCAGCAGCCCTGAATGCAGCTAGCACAAAGCTTATATAGGCTAAAACCTTACAAGGTATATGAGATCAAACCCAACAAAAGTGTTATACATGAGTAAAGCAAACCAGATAAGGACACTTAAACCCAATAGGAAATCAAACCATCTCGGTAAATAATCAGGGGAAATCAAGGGCTAATTATCTAAGCAAGCATAGGCTCAGCCTCCATACTTCACACATACTAATGACTCATGCTTGTAATCCTGAAATAAGGAGGATTCTGGATCTAAGTAACACCATCTTGGCATCTTGATGGAAGTTAATTGTGAATGGGGACTTTCTGAGAAATGTAGAGTTACAGAGTACACTCTTTGGATTGCAAATATGTCATGAGTGGTTGGGTTCCAGGAAGCTCATGTTTCTCCTAGATAATTGGTGTCCTGATGGCCCTTGATTATTCCCCTGGATAGTTGGTTTTGCCAACTATCAAAGAGTGAATTACACTCTTTTTAGGAATAAGTATCCCTATCTATTTTGCTCTGTCTATGCATGACACTTTTGTTAAGGCTGAGGGCCTGAACTCTGGGCCTGGGAGCTGTCTCTCAGCTCTTCAGCTCAAGGCTAGCTAGCATTCTACCACTTGAGCCACAGTGCTACTTCCAGCTCTTTCTACTTACTGAGGAATTGAACCCAGGGCCTCATGCAAGCAAGACAAGCACACTACCACTGAGCCACCTTCCCAGCCCCTGTGGTTATCTTTAAAAGCTTGGTGCAATCTCTGCTCTGGGCTGCTGGTCTTTGAGACAGGAGTCCACTATGCAATCACCAGCCTTTTTAATAAATACTCCCGATTTGACCTCTCAAAATGTGGCTTCTCTGTTTCATCATCATACAATAATCCTAGCTACTCAGGAGGCTAAGATCTGAAGATGGTGGTTCGAATCCAGCCCAGACAGGAAAGTCAATAAGACCCTTACTACCAAAAAACCTAAAACAAACAAACAACAGAGGTGGAGATGTGATTTGAGCAAAAACAGGTCCTGAATATAAGCCAACTAAATTAAAGGACCAACTAAATTAAAGAAAACCTCATGAAATTTTCTTCCTGAGTTGGCTTCAAACCACTATCATCAGACCTCAGTCTCCTGAGTAGCTAGGATTATAGACATAAGCCACTGGAGTCTGGATCTAACTTATCATTTTAACAACACTAATCAATAGCAAAAATAACAAAAATGTGTATTTCTTGAATGCATTCTAGATTCTAGATATTGTGCAGAAGGGCCTGCCACTCATTATGTCTTTGGATTCACAGTGGCACTCAGGGGGTAAGTGCTGCATTATCTTTAAATGCAGATGAAGAACCTGATCCAAAATAACAGTGCCAGCAAAGATCAGAGCTCTCACGTCAGTGAAGATGGTAGACAGTCTAAGGTATTTTCTCAAACACCAGTGATACTGCCTTTAACTACATAAAATCATAGTTCCTTTAGGGTAACAAAATTTTTATTATCATTACTTTGTTTCAATGACAAATAAAGAAATTAGGCTAATAAATACTTTCTTTTTCATTTGGGAAAAGCTTTTTAAATAGAGCTTCTGCTCTACTATTGCATTTTGCTTGGAGCATCCACATAAATCATTTTGAAAGAACAAATGAATTGGATCCGAATCTTAGTTAAAATGAGCCCATGCGATAGAAGTAGTATAGCCATGATCAAAAAGAATGGAGGATTAAACAAACCACACCATTTATTTCCAATTAAAAAGCTAAATAATAATGTCCAAGAGAAATCAGAAATAAGCTTCAATTGTACCAATGTGCTGAATTCAAAACTTAACAATTCATTTACATATGTGGACATGTTCATCTTCAATCTGACATGATGACTTTAACATCCTAATATCTCCTTAGGAAGGAGGAAGGTCATATTCTTTATCTCCTTTTGATGGATGAAAATCTATCCCTTGTCTAATAGGTGGCAGTGCTACAATTTTAACTTTGATGTTTCTACTCAATATTTAGACCTTAATTTATTCCATCACTTGACTTCTCAGAGCATTAGCTTTTTCTGGTGCTTTGTGAGGTTCAGGGTGCATCTCACTGATAAAAGCACTGCAAATCTGGAGAACTCACAAATGAATGATCTCTCTCGACTGTGTTACGTGTTAGAGCCAAAGTGTATTTGGGATGTGGAAGTTTTGAGGGCATTTGCTCTTGACTTTATTTTCCTTTGAAAGTACTGATTTTTAATGACTTTAGCATAATATTCTTAATGCAATAAAACCATCTCTTTGTCACTTTCTCTCTTTCATTATTCAGGATTGCACTCAAGAGTCTCATGTTTGTAATGCAGAGACTCTACCATTTGAACTGCATTTTCCTCTAGCCTCTTTTTGTATTAGTGATTCTCTAGGAATTGTTTATGCTCTGTATGCCTGGAATGCAATTCTTTCTACTTATGGTTCCCCATGTCAATGGAGGTGACAAACTTGTGCCACCACAGCCATTGAGTAGATGGAGTCCCTCAAACTTCTTTTTGTCCAAGTTGGTCTCAAACCACCATCCCCTGATCTCCTTCCAAGCTGGAGCCACTGTACCTGGCTGGAATCATATTTCATCCAAGATAAGAGCTAATGATTGTTTTTATAACATCTGAGTAACAATTTATAAGAAGTCAAGTCATGTGGCTTGGGTGAAGGAAATTGCCTCTCTTTTTAGCAAGTTTACTTTCTTCTGCACTTTAAAAAAGTAAAACATGTATTCACATCTAAGGGAAGATATGGAAACAATTAAGACCTAGGAAAATCCATTTTTCCTATGCCAAGTTCCAAAGAAAACATGTTACACACCTACATGCCCATGCACATACACACACAACAAGGAACTGGATGGGTCACTTCAAATTAACCTAGAACAGCAGCATTAGTTATAAAGCATGAATTTTTTGTGACAGGAGCAGCAAATGTACCTTAGCATAGCAGACGATAACACAAATACATTTGTTTTTCCTCCATAGCTAATCTTACCCTCTTGTTTTATAGCTCCACTGCCTCTGTCCTTGCATTATTAGCTGAAGTTGACATTTTCTGTGGAAAGGTCATCCTTAGTGGTAATCATTTGCTGCTGGGTAGAACAAACAACATTTTATACACACCCACACACATACACACAAGGAAACTTTTGCAATGAATGACACAGCAAGCTGTCAGGTCTACCTTGTTATCAGGGGTGCTGTGGTACCCTGCAGCCCCTGCTATGGGCACTGTCAAAGATTCCACCACTACCTGTACCATAGCTGCTGCTAAAGACATGTTGTATTTTTCCCCACCACAAACTATTCTTTACAGAAGAATGTTAATTAGTAACTGATGGATATAAAGATTGCCTGAGACAGCCCATTAATTCCATTTACTTTAATAGGACTTAGAACTTAGCTTGCAGTACAGCTGTATTCAGACTGGATTATAAATGTAATTTTTTGCATCATTAACTTCCCTGATTAATCTTAGACAGCAAGTGCATAATTATTGGAGGTGGGGGGGAGGTAAAGCCACCCAGGACTTGTAGTAAGGAGTCCAGCTTTAAAAGTTAGGCTCTCCAAGCCTTCTTATTAACACCATTAAAATAGGATGAGTTGTATAAGGAAATGATTGTTCTCCATTGATTACATGGGTACTCTAGGCCAGATATTTACAGCTTCAGAAAGTAAATAATGTGTGTGCGTGTATCTGTGTGCGTGTGCGTGTGCACATACATACAGGCACAAACCCTGTTTACTTACAATGCTAGATTCCTAATGAGTTCATGTATAGTAGAGTAGCAGGATAGTAACACACCATAGGGTGTTTGCAAATGGAGTTCTCCAGTTTGAAGTTCAGAGTTCCTTGCCTCTTGAGACCTCTGTGAGACTTACCATTTTACTGAGACCCATGAACGTCTGAAGTTTACTGACAAGCATTACATCCCAGCCACCCATAGTCCCAAGATGTGTGCTCAGGGCTCAGCATAATCAGTAACATTGAAAGCAGAGGCAAATGGGTTAAGGGCTTTCAAAGGAAAAGACCAGTAGGCTGTGATGAAAATTCTTTGCTTGCCATTCAATTCTACAGGATGTGTAAAGTCCAGGCCTCTGTGTTGGGAGAAAAATGCCCAGGCATATGAGGTAGTCTGAAGCTCTGTGCTGTGTGAAAGGGCTCCTCTGAAGGGGAGTAATCATTGGCTTGTTAGTATAAAATGGCACTTCATTATCATAAGGCATTATGCTAAGGAAGATGGAAAAAGTCTCACCCCAATCTGCTTGCTGCAAAAAGCTGCTGAGAGGAACTTATGAGACCGGGGCTGAGGGAGAGGTTTTAAAGCTTGGCAGAAAGAGGATTTTTCCCTAATGAATTTTGATGATTCATTTGAAGAGCAATCACCCCCTGTTTAGCCATTCTTACTGAACTCTAGGGATGGGTGACCCAATGCCTACTTCCTTCTGGCCTCAATTTAAAACACAAAGTAGCCAGAGACCTCTAACTGCTTTTGTTTTCAAACATAAACTTTCTGGCACTGTATTTCTATCTGGGGTAGGCTAAATGACTTTATAAAGCAACTTTCTCTTGTAGTTAACATATATGCGCTTTCTCTAATAGGCCCTGAGCATGTATGTAAGATTTGAAGTAGAATGAGAGTTCAGTGAAGGTACGCAATACATTTATTAATACCCATTGAAGAGGGAGGCCAGGCTGGGTCTCAGTGCAGGCTCTGTGTCCATCCACAAGAAGTAGCTGCTTCTCCTCATTTTTTCTCAGACACAGTGCAATTACTTGAATATCAATTATCATTACTGGAGTATTGGTAATCTCACTGGAGTATTGGTAATCTCTTTATCTGAGGCAGTTGTCCAAACCATCATATCTAGTTTATGAGATCTTTTTCCCTGGCATTATTCCCTGTTATTGGAGGTTGGAGATTTACAATCTTTAATACTTACACACAAATGTACATCAAGTCTTCCCAAGCATATGGCTTTATGTTGAGCAAACTTTCATTATTTTAACTCTTAAGACATCCCCATTGCTGCTTGTATTTTCCAATTTGTACATAAAGACCTAAAACATGTTGACTGCTCTGTTTTGAATTTGTATTTTTAAAGATGATTATTTTTACATGATTATTCTTTTTACGTGATTAATTTTGTTTGGGGTATTGCATTCATTTTCCAGGACTGCTGTGACACATTTAGCACATAATGGATGACTAAGGGAAAAAGCTGATTTTATTAGAACTCTGGAACTATAGGTCCATAAATCTGCTGATTGTTTTTTTCTGAGAGCATCAGAAGAGCATCTTCTGAGCTTCTGGTGGCTCCTGAGATCCTTTGCATTCCTTGGCTTATAGTTTCATCACTTCACTTACCTGCCTTTATTGACATGTGGTCTTTCTCTCTGTATGTACATAAGAAATCTCCGTCTGCATCATCTAAAGACCTTTAGGATAGCATTTAGGGACCACGGGATAGATCATCCAAGATAGACTGTTTATATCAAAATCTTTAATTATACTACAAAGCCCTTTCTGAAAACAGTGTAATATTTCTTCTTATTCTATAAGGTAACCTCCCTACTTTTACCATATAAAGCAACCTTTAAACTTTTGTTATATGAGATTGCACCCATAATTTCTGGGGTTATGGAATGGATCTAACTTTTTTCAAGGAGGAGACACCGCTTAACCCCCTACACAGGAGGATAGCAATCATTGTAGCAGGGATCTAGGTTTCCATCCACAATGAGAAATAGACCATTTGTTAATTCAGAATTAAAATGTTGCAAGTGTAGGATTGGATGGGACCTTTAGGAGCTGTGTACACAGAAGTCTTCTAGGTGTCTTTTCTGGAGGTGTCCATCTGATTAAGAGTACAGGAAGAAGAGAGGACAGTCACCTGACTCCTGCTCTGGTGTTTATGCACCTTGTTGTAATGATCTTACCAAAGTACTAGAATAAGTGTCTTTGCAGGAGATTTTTATATACATGAGAACACACTGATACTGGAAAGGCCCATGGCAGTATAAAAGAGTGGCCAAAAGCATTTGCTCCTTAGTTGAATCTATTTCACACTCATTTGCTGTTTTGATCTTGGGCAAGATTCTTTTTTTTTTTTAATTTAATTTAATTTTATTTGTGAACATACTGTACAGAGGAGTTACAATTACATGGGCAGGATAATGCGTACATTTCTTACCAAGCATTGCAGCCTCCTCCTTTGTTTACCCTTCACATCCCTTCCCAGCCTCCCCCCTCCCCCCCATCCCAATCCTTCTCCTTCCCCCCTTCCCCCCCCCCCCACCGACGTTGTAAAGCTCGTTTTGGACATGACAACTTGTACTTCTCATTGTTGCAAAAGGTCCACCTGTATCCTTAAACAACTGGTTTTTCCCCATCTCCTCCACAAGTTATACTGACATCAAATATAGTGAAAGCAGGGGTTATACTGTGGGGGAGGGACATACAAAGCAACAAAGAGATAATCTTATAAATGCGTTAGAAACACATGCATGAAAGAAAAAAACATTAAAATACATATCTAAGGGTTCATTTTCCTGACATCACATTATCTGACCTTTTCTGCTTGACTCATACATATACTAGATATTACAAATAAGGGAAACCATGGGACCTATGTTTCTTTGGGCCTGGCTTACTTCACTTAATATAATTTTTTCCAAGTTTTGACATTTCCTAACAAATGGGGCAATGTCATTCTTTCTGATGGAGGCATAGAATTCCATTGTGTATATATACCACATTTTCTTGATCCATTCATCTGCTGAGGGGTATCTGGGTTGGTTCCATATCTTAGCTATAGTAAATAATGCTGCAATAAACATAGTTGTGCTGATAGCTTTAGTGTGGTCTTGTTTGTAAACATTTGGGTAAATGCCCAAAAGTGGGATTGCTGGGTCATAGGGGAGTTCTATGTGAAGTCTTTTGAGGAACCTCCATACTGCTTTCCAAAGTGGTTGAACAAGTTTACATTCCCACCAACAATGAAGTAAAGTTCCTTTCTGTCCACATCCCCTCCAGCATCTGTTGTTGTTAGAGTTCTTGATTTTTGCCGTTCTAACTGGAGTGAGGTGATATCTCAATGTTGTTTTGATTTGCATTTCTTTTATGGCTAGGGATGTTGAACATTTCTTCATGTGTCTATTGGCCATCCTTCTTTCTTCTTCAGAGAAGTTTCTCTTTAAGTCTTTCGCCCACTTATTTATTGGGCAGTTGTTTCTTTGAGGATTTGTTGTTGGGGGGTTTAATTTTTTGAGTTCCAAGTATATTTTAGATATGAGACCCTTGTCCGTTGTATGGCTAGTAAAGATCTTCTCCCAATCCGTGGGTTTTCTATTGATCTTGCTAGCTATGTCATTTGATCTTGGGCAAGATTCTTGACTTCACCCTGTCTTGAGCTTGTACATCAGTAGAGAGAAGATGATGAAAGCACTTTTTGCTTAGTGTTGTTCTAAGGATACAGTGACCTCATCTATGTAAAGCGCTGGGAAGTATCCAGGGAACAGCAGCCCTCTGATACATTAGCTAGCATTAGTAAGTGTGTGATCAAAATACCTTGCTTCATGATGCATCTTGTAAATTGTCCTTCCCTCAAGGTCACACAGCTTAAGCTAGTTAATAACAAACCCAGCTATCTTGAACCTCATCTGGTTCTTTGTACCCATCACCCATACCCCTTGTTCTTGCTAGAAAAAATAATTGATGTGAAGAAAGTAGGTTATTGTTTATCGCATTGATGAGTTGAGACATCTTGGTATCCATTTTATTAAATGAAAGTTTAGTAATGAATATTTTGTGTCCTTAGTGGCTAGAAGAATCCAGCCTTCTCTATTACTTAACACATTAAGGTCTGAAAATGTAGAAATTGTTATTGATGGCCCAAGTTTCAAGGGCAGAGAGGAGACTGCTGAAATTCAGGCTCTTGCCAACAGGAAAAAAAAGCTCAGGTTTGTATTTTAAGATCTACAATAGTGGTGAAGTCAATGTGTACCTGTGATTTAGGCAGATTTGGTATCATCTGATCTTTTCAAAACCTTTCAAAAAGTAATCAAGGAAGAAGAAGAAGAATTTGGATATTTGGGACTATAAAGAACTCAGGAGGTGCTTAAGTGACAACAATTGTACACTTATAACATCGAAGTCTCAGCTTCAAAGTGACCCAAGTTAGCAACTTCCTTCTCATTTACTAAAAACATAAAAATCTGTAAATTATTTAGTCTATGCATGTGGACATCACCATATACTAATGCTAATTAGTAGATACCATATACTAATTCCAGAGTGGTTCACTATAGTTTAGAGGCATTCTAGCAACACACACACTAAGTATAATAACAGATATGAAAACAGCAGGAGAACAAGACATTTATTTTATGGTAAAACTAGCCGAGTTTAAAGGATAAGAAAACATTTGTGAATTGCAAGACTAAATATACCCTGTTTTGTAGAGGTCATTTTAGGAATGAAAGTGTATTTTGCTGTTGCTAGTTACTTAGCATAATAAAAGAAAGTCCACCAGCCTCCTCCAAAAACTCTTCTGCAAGGAAATTGATTTTCTGATGGGAGGTACTGAAGGGTATCTTTAGCATCAGAGGAGAAGCAACTAATTTAGCACCATCAGTGAGAGAGATGTCTCTATAATCCCAGCCGTAAACAAGAATGAAACCATCCCTTGCTCTGTTTCTATTTCCCAGAATCCTTTGCAAGGAAATAACATTAGTTGAGGCCACCCCAGCATCTAGAATCACCTGATTACATGTGCTCCTGTTGCTTTGGCTGACCTTCACTGTCATGACATTTTATATACTATATCATGATTATTAGACTGGCTTTTCCTTTTAGGTCTTTTATTTAGTTCATTTGGACATTTCATCTTTAAGGGAAAGGTAATCTTAAAAGTGGTTTTTTTTTTTAATTCTGATAGATTTCACCTTATTTAAATAGAGCAAACTTGATGACTGATTAGAAATCTTCTTTTCCTGTTTTCCATGAATTAATTCTATCCCTTAATTTTTTCTATTCATTAATTCTGATTAGCCTTTCAGAAATTTGTCGCTATTGTCCCAGGTAAATAAAACTGCTCAGATTCTTGATGCGGCATGTAGATTAGCATGTTATATATTTTCACCCTTTTCACTAAATAATGATGTCTTTTCAAACTGGTTTATTTTACTCCTCTCTTAGTTTGCATGTGTGTGTGTGCATGCGCATGCACATACACAGACACACACAGACTCTCTCTCTCTTTCTCTCTCCCCGCCCCCTGCTACACTCACTATTAAGTTATCCTTCCTAGATACTAGGTAGAAGAGGCCTTGTAAGATATATTGACCAAGCCAGGCACTGGGGACTCACACATCTAATCCTAGCTACTGAGGAGGTTAAGATCAGAGGATCTTGGTTTCAAACCAGCCCAGGCAAGTAAGTCTGTGATGCTTTTATCTTCAATTAATCACAAAAAATGTCAGAATTGATGTTGTGGTTCAAGGCAGTAGGGTGCTAGCCTTGAGCAAAAGGAGCTTTGGATAATGCCTAGGCCCAGAGTTCAAGGACAAGAACTCACATAATAATAATAATAATAATAATAATAATAATAATAATAATAATAATAACATATCTTGATCACTTGAAACCCATCAAAGCGTTTTTATATTTTAAAAAGAAAAATAATGAAAATTAGTAAAAAAAAAAAACAAAAACAAGACAGTTTTGAAGTAAAAAAACAAAACAAAAGAAGAGCAGAGGAAATGACTAGGAAAAGATAGAGTCTTACAGCTGAGAGTCAGAAACAGAATTTAAGTGACATGAAGAAACATTTGCTGATTTCTTGCTATATGATACACATTCCAATCAGAAGCCGAAAGACTTAAATACAGTACTGTGGTGACATTACCTGTTTACTGTAAACAAATTCTATTCCCCGTTATGTGAGCTTTTGCTGGGAAATGTCCATACCCTCGGTATACCCAGCTTTCCTAAGTGCAGCCATGTCTGCATAGCTGGAGGACTATGCATGAGAGTAGTAATATTATACTGCAACTCTGGCTGAGAGAAACATCACCCTCTGCCATTGTCCTCTATGACACAACATTGTCCATCTCAGTATCATCAGAATCAACAACCCCGTAGGGTGGATACTATGAACGGAACTGTGTTCCTCTAAAATTCAAATTCTGTACTGAATATCTAACCCTAGGAGCTTAGAAATACAACTCTATTTACAGACAGGGGACTCTTAAAGAGGAAAGAAGGGAGAGTCCATTAGGTTAGACCTTATTCTAGTGACACTTCTGTCCTTATGAGATGTGCTTAGGGCTGGGAAGATGGCTCAGTGGTAGAGTGCTTGCCTTGTGTGCATGAGGCCCTCAGCACCACATAAACAGAAAAAGCCAGAAGTGGTGCTGTGGCTCAAGTGGTAGAGAGCTAGCAAAAATATACTGGAGCTACTTTGGGAGCCAGAGATCAAGAGTCTTAATTCCAGGCTAGTCCAGTCAAAAAGAAGTTCAAAAGACTCCATTTCAACCAATGACTAGGTCTACTGCCATATACCTGTCATCCCCTTTGACTTGGGGAAGCATAAGTAGGAGGATCATGTCCAGAGTGCTCAGGGCAGAAAGCCAGACCCTATCTCAAAAATATCCAATGGAAAAAAATGGGGTTAGAGGTATGATTCAAGTAACGGAATGCCTGCCTAGTAAGCATTAAATTATGAGTTCAATACCTAATACCACCAACAGAAGAGAAGATTGGAAAATACAAAATGGGATACAAGAGAGGTCCCTACACATGGAGAAAAGGACATATGAGAACCAAGTGAAGAGAGACATTTGCAAGTTAAAGAAACCCTGCTCAGTCTTTGATCTGTGACTGTAGTCATCTCCAAAATAGCAAGAAATAGCCTGGAGTACTTTTTTTTGTGTGTCAGTCATGGGGCTTGAACTCTGGGCCTGGGTGATCTCCCTAAGCACTACAACTCAAGGCTAGAGCTCTACCACTTGAGCCACAGCATCACTTCTGGTTTTCTGAGGTTTTATTGGAGATGAGAGTTTCACAGACTTTCTTGCTCAGGCTGGCTTTGAACTGAGATCCTCAAATCTCAGCCTCCTGAGTATCTATGATTACAGGTGTGAGCCTCCGGCGCCAGGCTAGTCTGGAGTATTTTGATATGGCAGCCCTAGTGAAAGAATACAATGTAGGGCTGGGAAGGTGGCTCAGTCGTAGAGCACTTGCCTTGCATGCGTGAGGCCCTGGGTTCGATTCCTCAGCACCACATAAGCAAAAAGAAAAAAGCCGGAAGTGGCGCTGTGGCTCAAGTGGTAGAGCACTAGCCTTGAGCTGAAGAGCTGAGGGACAGTGCCCAGGCCCAGAGTTATGGCCCCACGACCGGACCCCCCCTCTAAAAAAAGAAAGAATACAATGTTATTGGGAATTGCATCTCCTGTCCAGCCTTCTACCTCAGTATTCTCTCCCTATTCTAGTCTGATAATGAAAGCTTCCGAATAGTTCAGAAGGCCATTACATGTATGCAGAAACAGAAGTGTAATCACAACTCTGGAAAGCTCACCAGGGTATGCTGGACCATGTACAGTGGGAAGTATTTTTCCTGAGAACTCTATCACACACTGAAGAGGAGCCCTGGCAAACTTTAAGAGGCCGGTTTTAAACTCATTCAGTTGCACAATGGTTTCAAAAAACACACAAGTGTCCCTAACTGTATGCTCACATGATTGTGCATGTTGTGTGTGCGTGTGTGTATGTGTGTGATGCTGGTTGTGTGGGTCTTGGGACTTGAACTCAGGACCTGGACACTGTATTTTGTAATCCAGATTAGTGCTCTATCACTTGAACCACAGCTCCACTTCTAGCTCTTTTCTTGTTAATTGGAGCTAAGAGTCTCACTGACCTTCCTGTATGATCTGGCTTAGAACCATGATCTGTAGATCTCAACCTCCCAGATAGCTAGGATTATAGGAATGATCCACAAGTGCCCAGACCAAACAGTCATTTATTTATTTTTTTATAAAACTACCACAGTTTGGGGCTGGGAAGGTGGCTCAGTGGTAGAGCACTTGCCTTGCATGCCTGAGGCCCTGGGTTTGATTCCTCAGCACCACATAAGCAAAAAAAAAAAAAAAAAAGAAAGAAAGAAAAGAAAAACTACCACAGTTTGTTTTATGGTGAGAACAGACCTGGTTTTATAGCATTTGTAAATCCTCAGTGGAAAATATTACCACAGTCCTGAACCACAAGCAATTAAGTCATCTTTTGCTGTTATTTCCTTTCATCTATTTTCTTGTATTAAGTGATACTAGGGGTAATTTCAAGTATTAGTTGCTTATTTTTTTAAAAATTTTGTGGGGTTTTATTAAACTAAGGGCTTTGCACTCATGGCTAGTGCTCAACCACTTGAGGCACACCTCCACTTCCAGGTTTTTGCTGGTTAATTAGAGATAAGAATTTCTCAGATTTTTCCGTTTGGGCTGGTTTTGAACCTCTATCCTCAGATCAGAGCTTCCTGAGCAGCAAGGATTGCAGACATGAGCCACTAGCACCTGGCTTACAGACTTTCCTAGAGTCAGGCTAGTGGAAACTGAAGTTGGAGAATGATTCTGTTTCAAATTTAAGGCATATCTGATGAGGCCTGCTGGTGCTTTCTTGTAGAGTGAGGCTGATGCTACTCATCTTGTTAAAAGAAATAATTTCCCATCTCTTTCTAACTCACTGTGCATGAAGGCTCAGGATAAGGGTTTGCATGAAGTCAGCATGATCCTGTTGTTTGGAGCCTGGTACCTGGTGTGTGTGTGTGTGTGTGTGTGTGTGTGTGTGTGTGTGTGTGTGTGTGTGTGTGTGTGTGTGTGTGTGTGTGTGTGTGTGTGTGTGTTATGTGTGTAGCAGAGGAGAGATGAAGTCCAAAATATATTTTGTTTTTCTTATACTCGAGCTGTAAGACTTGGAGTATGTTCCCAAACAAACAGAAATGTCCAAAACTTGACAATAATCCTAAAAATTTATATTCTGTTTCCATTGGTGAGTATTTTCTAGCTGACGGATAAAAAATTATTCTAAAACTATTATTTTGAAAAATCAGTCAACCACAGCCAAAGACAAGACTGATTTAGTTTCGTTATTCTCTTCCTTCAAAATTATCATACAAAATCATTGTCAAGGGAAGAGGCAATCACAGAACATGCAGCCCCATGATACAGGTCAGACAAAATGTTATTAAGATAGTGTAATAAGAAATGGTATTTTTTTTGAATGCTGTGAGTGTGTTATCTGGGCTTCTGTTTAGATTTTAAGTTGCTCTGTATTTCTTTGTTGTAAATTATTATTCTCTTCCCAATCTAACTTTGTATGTGTTTTTAACAAAAATGTTCTATGAAATGGTTTCAGTTGTAGCCAAGGGTCCCACGAAAAACTTGAGTTAGCCCTTATAATAGGCCTTGACTGGAACTTTTCTTTTTTTGTTGCATTTTTTTAACTGTCAAGGTGATGTATAGAGGGGTTACAGTTACAAAAGTCATAAGTAAGGTAATAAGTACATTTCTTGTCAAACTTGTTACTCTTTCCCTCATTTTTCTCCTACTTTCCCTCCCCGCTACCCCCACCCCCAAGTTGTACAGATCATTTCCAAAGTATTGTCTTGTGAATATCGCTGTTGCATTGGTTCCCCACTTTACCCTTTGTCTCACCATTCTGTTGTTCCCCTTCCCTTCCCTAATTCAAATAAATGTATATATAATACCAGAGTACCAAAGTCAAATACAGTACCATAGGGAGAAGAACATACAAAAGAAACAAAAAATCACATAGTACATTAAAAACAGCAAAGAAAAATCTCTTGTGTCCATGTTTTGGATTTCCTTTCTCTTAGCATCATCTTATAAGAAATGGTACCAACCCAGATGCCCCTCAGTAGATGAATGAATCAAGAAAATGTGACATTTATATATATATATATGTATATGTATATGTATATACACACACACACACACACATATATATATATATATATATATATATATATATATATATATATATACATATATATGAATTCTATGCTTCTATCCGAAAGAATGACACCACCCCATTTGTTAGGAAATAGAAAGACTCGGAAAAAATTATATTAAATGAAGTAAGCCAGACCCAAACAAACATAGGTCCCATGATTTCCCTTATTTGCAGTAATTATTATGTCTAGGATAATCTTATCAGATGAGCAGAATATCTTAATAGCCCTGTACATTTAACTGGAACTTTTCTAATGGCTAAAGACTTGAAACTGTAGCCTAGGTCATACCTTTGGTGGCCAGAAGTACTGATTGCAAAAATGTTGTTGTAGTGTGTGTGTGTGTGTGTGTGTGTGTGTGTGTGTGTGTGTGTGTGAGAGAGAGAGAGAGAGAGAGAGAGAGAGAGAGACAGACAGACAGACAGACAGACAGAGACAGAGACAGACAGACAGAGACAGAGACAGAGACAGAGAGACAGAGAGAGAGAGAGAATACTGATACTAGAACTTGAACTCTGGGCCTTGCCTCTTGCTTAGCTTTTTTGCTAAAGCCTGGCTTGCTCTATCATTTAAGCTGTACCTCAACTTCAAGCTTTTTGTTAATTGGACTTCCTGCCTGGAATGGCTTTGCAATATGATCCTCAGATCTCAAGCTTCCTAGTTAGCTAAGATAGAGGTGTGAGATGCCAGTGACCAGCTAAAATGTTGTGTTTTATGCCCCCTGACTTAACTTCATTGTGTGTGTATTTTTTTTTTTTGATTGTACTGAATCTAGCTTTATCTAAGAGTCCTAGCTTTGCAGTAGACATGGAAATTGTTATCCTTTTCTGTGTATTTTTATAGGAAATTGGGCAGGGGAAGCTTTATAAGACTTTGAGGAGGGGTTTTTTTTTGTGTGTGTGTGTGTCAGTAGTGGGTTTTGAACTTAGCCTGGGTACTATCCTTGAATTTTTTTGCTCAAGGCTAGTGCTTTACCACTTTGATCTCTGCTTCCAGTTTTCAGTGGTTAATTGGAAATACAAGTCCCACAGGGACTTTTCTGCCCAGGCTGACTTTGGACTGCAGACTTCAGATCTCAGCCTCCTGGGTACCTAGTATTACAGGTGTAAGCCACTGGTGCCCAGCTTTGAGATTTTTTATTAAAAGCCATTATAGTTTTAAATGATACTTATGGGAAGTACATTAGTAAATAGCATGTTATTATCGATTTGAAAGTCATGCAATTATATCATCTTTTTCTAAATCTGATTGATTTGTGAGTATATAATGATTAGAAACTAGAGCTTTTATAGGCTTTTTATTACATAGTTTTTTTTTAATCCAGAAAAATCTTCAAAAGCTGACTGGTTTGTTTTTGGTATATTTGTAAGTTCTGTGGTAGAAAAGATGTGGTAGGATGATGTTTGCTTTATTGATCATCATTCAAAGCTTAAATGAGTCCGAAATTAGGCCTGTGTACCCAGGGCTTTGATAATTCCTTACATGTACATTCTTTTTACAAACATGTTAATTAACTTGATCCCAATAACTGCATCATAAGAACATAGGAAACATTGCTAATTTTACAGAGGACAAAATGAACTTTAAATGTAGAATCTAATAAATCAGCTAACACAAACATAAGTCCCTTCCCTCCCCCAACAGTAGAAGCAAATACTTGGTAGATATCTTTCTAGTCTTGAGTCAATGGATTCTTGTTCAAAATTCTGTGTGTGAAAATTAATCTGATTTCTCATTGCTTTCATATGCCTGTGACTAATAGATAATAGAACTCAATTACTTTGTGGTCATTTTATAATTGAAAAAATAAATGTTTGTTTATTTCTGTATGTGTGTGTGTGCGTGCGTGTGTGTGTGTGTGTGTGTGTGTGTGTGTGTGTGTGTGTACCTATCATCTATCTATCTCTATTTGAACATATATCTCTCCCATTTGTCCCACTTGAAAAGTTTTGGGTTTTAATTCTCTGGTGAACATGTAATATAATTTCTCTGGTTCTAAGTTTGTTTAAATAGTTAATAATGATTATATGGAAATTCCTGCAGGTTAAATTATGTAGTATGGGTAGATTTCCTATAATAATGGTATCCTTTAATACACACTACAAAATTGTAAAATCCTTTCATTTTCCAATCTATATTTATCCAAGACATGTCCAAGTTTCAGTTTTAGAAATGTATTGAGAGTCACAGCAGCCTGGAGCATATATGCAGCCTGTGTGGCGTGCAAGTCCATCTCTCTGTCCAGGGGCTTATGTTTCCTGTCTTGGGGATAGAACAGCTCATCCAATCTCTAGATACAACCATCTTCATTCCCCTCTTCTTATAGGATTGAATTTGTCCCCTCTTCTTATAGGATTGAATTTGCTGCCATGGTTGCAGAAGGCAACTTGGCCACGTGGGTGCAAACAATTATAATAACTTGGAAAAAATATTTTCCAATTATTTTGGGAAAACAAATTCACTGTCATTCTATATCATAAGTACATAGGATAGGATAATATGATTAAAATAATGTATCGATACTTTTAACCTTCACATGAACTTTAACAACCATCATACACACAAAAAAACTCACAGAGACATTTTTGTCTTTTTTTTTTTAACTAAGGAAACATAAGAGAACGATCACAGATTTAAAAACTTTTGTTCCTGCTAGGGAACATGAGACCTCAGACTGGTATTGGACTTGCTGTATGCACTTTGTTTTCCTTCCGTCTTCTAAGAAGCAGCAACTGTAAACAGCCTGACTGGAAGCATCATCCTTCATCCTTTCTAGGTTATCTGTGCCTCAGCATCCTCATATATAAAATATGAAGCAGTGATGAACCCTATTGTGGATGCTTTGGGGTGGCTCTCAGGATACCTGCCCTTGGTATTCCACCGTGTATATCCTCTCTGCTTCAGTGTGGGCAGGATCCAGGTTGTGCTCCAAGTAATAGAATAGAGGGAAGTGATGGGATGAAAATGTAACACCAGATTCTCCACTTTCCTGAGCCTGAAGAAACTTGGTACCAAGCTGTGAGTTGCTTATGGAGAGGGCTTTATTAACTAGGGATACAGGTAGCCTTGGGTTAACAGCCAATGAGAAGAAGAGCCCCAGATTAGTGCAACAGTCCACAAGGAACTAAATGCTGCTAACCTGCAGGTGAAATGAGACCTTCTCCAGCCTGGCCTCAGACGAAGCCATGTTCCAGGCTGACACCCTACGTCAGTCATGTAGCTGACCTAGCCAAACCCTGTCTGGACTCCTGACCCATAGACACTGTGAAATAGGCAATGTTCACTGAGTTTGCACTAATCTGATATACTTCACTAGACAACTAGTACATCCAAGTAGAGTTATGGTGGGCTCAAATCTGTTAATTGATAAAAAGTTCTGATGTCTATGTCAGACTTGCAAGAACTTTAGAAAGCAAGTGCTAACATCTTTAATACAAAATTCCTCATCCCTTAATCCAGAAATGAAACAAGAATTCCAGAGTCATCTGATATTTGTGTTCTCGTACATAAGCTCCATGACACCTGTTCTTAGATGTAATCTAGTCTCAAAGACACTCTCTCGAAAGCCTTCATATAGATATACCCTATGTGTACCATACTTTTGTGTGTGCACACATGCTTATATGAATGTGTGTATATGGATACACACATAAGGTTGTGACCCTGGCCTGAACTGTCCTTATAGTCTAGGATAATTTAAATGAATCAAGACTAAACAATCTTTACATAATTGCAATAAACAATTGTCATGATGGCTCATGTTAATTTTAGCTACTTGAGAAGCAGAGGTAAAAATATCTGACATCTAGGACATGCAAAGGGGCAAGAGATCTTATCCAAAAAAAATAGAGTAAGAAGAGTTAAGGGCATGACTCAAGTGGTAACAAACTTGCCTAGTGAATGCACAGTCAGAGTTCCACTCTGCTACTAACAAAAGAAAAGGTATTGTGGGATAGGGGATTTATTAGCAAAATGTTTTGATTATAAGTGATAAATGGGTTACTTTAAGAAAATTGCCTGTGCAATTGGGAATGGTAAATGTAAGGCAAAGAAGGATTCTATGCCATTATGCATGTCTGTTTGTATCTCATCTATATTTTTCTGTGCATGTGGATTTAATTTGTCTTTATGTGTCTTTGGAAATGACCACAAGCCAATGTTGCTTATGTATGAACAATTTCTTGACCAGACTACCAATAAGCTTGCATTCTTAGCTTCTTCTATAAAAGAGTACTTACTGTCTTTAGATTTTGTACTGGTACCTTGAACCAGTGATTATTACTACTATGGGTCAAGACATTGAAGAGGTTCAATCTATTCTATAAGCATACTCCTAATTGTAAGAGGTGGGCCTATTCTCAGAAGTGGAAAGATGTGTTGTCAGAGTAGTGATGTCTAGAATTGGTTTGGCAACTTTTCTCTCAAGTTGCTTGGATTGATATATATTATATACTATTGGAAAGCTTGATTTGGGCATCATCATCAACAAATGATCCATTTGGCTTGCAAACATTATTATGAAGCACAAATTGACTTTATACTTCTAAGCACTTTTCTTTTATTCTTATTTTAATTAGTGATTCTGAAATGAAAAACCTAGTGATTGAAATCTAAAACAATTAATAGTAATTCTATCTATAGCTGACCCTAATTATTTAGCTCAATTGGGTAGAACTGTGTTAATGAGGCAGATGTGGTAGATAAATCCCTCTGCGGACTAGTAAGATTTTTTTCTGTTCTAGAATATAGCCCAGACTCACACTGGGAAAAAAAAATTGGGGGGGGGGACAAAAAACACACACCTGCTTTCACAAGTTGGGCAGAGCAAGTAAAGTTATTTAGCACAACTCTATTTAACATAGCAGAACAAACGCCAAGGTAGTGACTCACGAAATGATGATGGTTGTTTATATTTATGATTAATGTTAGTTTCATATTGGGAATTTGCTTCTCTCTCCAGGGTATCTGACCTACCTATGACAAGATGTTTAGAGATCTCCTCTCTATGTAACTCAAGGCTCATTATCTCCATCTTGTTTCTGGGGAATGAACAAAACTTCCTGGAACTTTAAACAAACATAAAGGGAGAAAGACAAATATTAACACTAATGATTGTGATAGGCCTTACTTTAGTTTCACAGCTGGATTTGTAACTATGTTCATTTGTAGATGGAATTTTTTTGAGTCTTCTCTGTGAAAACCAGAACTAAAACTATGCAGAGTGTAGCATATGTGAAAAGTCACCACGGAGATGACAAGTATAACAAGGAAAGCAAGGAGCTCTTGTTGTGTTCTTTCTATAGGTCAGGAATTGTAATAACTGAATAGTAATTTAAGTCAATTGTACACTATCTTGTCAAATAATTTTTTTGTTGGTCATGGGGCTTGAACTCGGGACCTGGAAGCTGTCTCTAAGCTTTCTCCCTTAAGATTAGTGCTTTACCACTTTGAGCCATAGTGCCACTTCCACTGTTCTGGTGGTTAATTGGAACTAACAGTCTCATAGACTTTCCTGTCTGGCTGACATTGAACCACGATCCTTAGCCTCCTGAGTAGTTAGGATTATAGGCATAAACTACCTACCGGCACCTGGCTAAATAAATAACTTTGTCATTTCCTACAGAAAAAGGAGTAGAAGCAGAATACTTTAAACTAATTGGCTTTCCATCATGCTGGTGCCAGGATTTGAACCCAAGCAATCTGTATCTACAGCCCAACAATGTTAACATCTTTCCAATAATTCTGGATTTAGTTATCAGATATTCCATATTCCAAACATGTTTGTGGTCTAGACTGAGAATTTATGTTCTTTTGTTGTTGTTGTTGTTGGTCATGGGTCTTGAACTCTGGGCCTGGGCGCTGTCCCTGGGCTATTTAGTTCAAGGCTAGCGTACTACCACTGGAGTTACAGTGCCACTTCTGATTTTCTGGTGGTTAATTGGAGAGAAGAGTCTCATGGATATTCCTGCCTGGGCTTGCTTTGAACTGAGATTCTCAGATCTCAGCCTCCTGAGTAGCTAGGATTACAGGTGTGAGTCACTAGTGCCTGGCTAGAATCATAGACACATACTAAAAAAAATAGCATGTTTCCATTAGGATTACTTGTTAGCAGGTAACACAATATTATTCAAACATGTCATAAAAGTTTAAATAAAGGGCATTTATTGGAAGAATAAAGAGACATCTCACCTATTGGAACTTGAAGACAGTAGTGACAATTAGGCCTCTCAAAAGGATTAGATTAGAAAACCATTAGAGACCTGGGTTCCTCTCCTTTTCCCAGGACAAAGTGGTCTCTATGTGTGCTTCTCACTGGGGAGATGCATTCATTCTCTTCTGTCTTTGCAGCTGTCCCTTTCCCTGTGGCTCAGAGCTTCTAGACTTGTATTGGATGTTCCCATGCAGGCACAAACAGAATATAAGCGAGAGTCTCCAAGACTCATATCTAAATTCCCAATGAATGAATGAATGACTGCTTCCAGGACTAGAGGTGACAAGGTTTTTCCAGGAAGATGCGAGGCTAGAAAAATATAGTCTCAGAGGACATCATTTAGTAATAATTACAGAGCACCATACAAATGGAAAGTGTGTGTAGACTTTTGTATAGGAAGATCTACTTTCAAACTTGCACTTAGTAACTTGCTACTTTAGGCGAACCTTATTAATTTAATATGTTCTCATTTTTACCTTTTATACAACAATGTAGTCTACTAATAAATGTTGAAGCATGACATGAAGACGTTAAGGCAAGTTTCTTCAACAATAAATAAATTCCATCTTTTTTTTTTTTTTTTCTTTTTTGGTCGTGGGGCTTAAACTCTGGGCTTGGGCTCTGTCCCTGCTCTCTTCAGCTCAAGGCAAGGGCTTTACCATTTGAACCACAACACCACTTCTGGTTTTCGGTGGTTAGTTGGAGATAAGAGTCTCACGGACTTTCCTGCTTGGACTGGCTTTGAACCGTGATACTCAGATCTCAGCCTCCTGAGTAGCTAGATTACAGGCAGGAGCCACCAGCACCTGGTTAAATATCCATCTTTATAAAAATTATCTTAGCTTCTAACTCTATGTGGTTTGTGTGTATATGACTATGTATATATATGTATATCTATAAACACATTTGTGACTGTCTTCATGTGTGTTCCTCTAAACATGTGTCTTTATATGTGTATCTATATATCTGTGTCTCTATACATGTGTGTACCTGTAAACGTGTAAATGCATATATACATATGTGTGTCTGTATGTATGTGTATATATTTATATGCAGATTTGTGTCAGTACACATTTGAGATGCCATTAGTACTGTTATATATCATCAGTTTTAAGAAGAAAGAGAACAAAGCACAGCCAGAAAGCCAGTTTTGATCAATGTCAATATCTACTTTCCATTGTAAGTGCATCAGAAGAGCAGAACTGTTTTAATTAGAAGACTGCAGTTCCTTAACTTCACTTGACAGTACATGATTGGCTATGTATGTGCAAGAAGCTGAGAGAGAACAGGATACCCTCCACCCCCAAACAAGAAGCAGATGTAGGGACTTCATCCAACTGCAGAAGAATTGATCAGAAGAAAATAGATTTGACCCTTAAGTGACATCTCTTTTTGAAAGCTAACAGCTTTCTGCCTCGACATGGAGGTTAAATCCTAATTATCTCCACAGAGAGAGATGGTGGGGGCTGTTCTGACAATGGGATGGAAAGGTCTGACAGTGGAAGCCACAGTCACTGTCGGGCAGATGCTTCCTATTGTCAACACCTTGTTTTGCAGCTCTGCTTCCCTTGTGAGGTAGACTATGAGAATGAACATAGATTCTCTGTCCTGGGAATCAGATCTAGCCCTCCTCGCTGCTCTCACTAGCTTTGAAGCATTGGTACCAGTTTACTGTTCTGGGTCTCAATTTTTTTGTCTATTTGAAATGAAGCCTAAAGATACCAATGGATCTCTGATTCATTCATTAATGGTGTTCTGTGCGTACCTCCAAAACACATGGCACTCCATATTTACTCTGTGGGTAACTCTAAGTACTGGAAAGAAAGAGTGTTCTCCAATGGTTTATTAACCAGACTCAGCTTAGAGGTGCAGATAGGGCAAGGAACCCAGAGTTCATATCCAGACACCCAGAAGGACATTATTAGCATCTGTGGACCTGAAGGAACAAGGATGGGGAGTTAGTGCTGTTGGCTCTGGGAGGGTGTGTGCTGTGAGGGAGATGGGGCTGCAGGGTTTATGCAGCACTTCCTTCCAAGGGATGCGAGCATTTAGAGAAGATGGATGCCGAGACTTTCACCACTGCCCCTCCCTCATCCTATTGGTAAAGCACAGCCATAAGTCAAGTGGAATGGATCAAGTAAGAGCTCATGAGGTAAGTCTCCCTCCCAGTGAAAGGGAAGGCAAGAGCAAAGGGAAAGGAGGAGATAGACAAAAAGAGAATCCCAGCAGTGAACATATTAAGTGTTCTGTGAATACATGACTTTCAGACATTATTTTTGTATGTGTATTTGACTCTTGAGAATTGGTGGAACTTTATGAACTTTTCTATGTTCAAATGCTTTCATAAATCTTTCTTGACCAAGGTCTGTGATTTGTGTGTGGTTTGTCCCCCGCTAAAGGTTTATTGTCCTCATCTATGACAGGATTAAGAGGTGGTGGATCCAAGAAGGGATGGAGTTTCATGGAAGGTATTTGAGCCATTGGACATACTACGTTTGGAAAAGGTTAATGCAGTTCTCAGGAGAATCTGGTTAGTTTTCAGAAGAGTAGGGAGTTATGAAGTGAAGCCACACCATGACTTGGCCTCTTCTGCCCCTCTGATTCTTGACCTCACTGTGACCCAGCCAAGGGCACTTAGCTCCCTAGAGGCTGAACAGATGGGACCTGTGAGATTTCTAACTCATATATATATATATATATATATATATATATATATATATATATATATATATATATGGATTTGGTCAAGGGGCCTGAACTCTGGGCCTGGCCGCTGTCCCTCAGCTCTTCAGCTCAAGGCTAGTGCTCTACCACTTGAGCCACAGTGCCACTTCTAGCTTTATTCTTTTTGCTTATGTGGTGCTGAGGAATCGAACCCAGGGCCTCAGGCATGCAAGGCAAGTGCTCTACCACTGAGCCACCTTCCCAGCCCCCGAGATTTCTAACTTTTAAATCTGTGAACTAAATAATGCTCCAATTTTCTTTAGCAATATCAAACCAGGTGTGTTTTTCATAGCCATAGAAAATGGACTAATTGAAAGGGGAGAAGTCCTTCACTTTATTCAACTATAACTTCATAATTCATGATCATGTCTAGCTTACCAGACAGCAATAATGCTTAAAGGAGATAAATAAATGAGGAACCTTTTAGGAAGTTGCTATTTTATCTCTAATTTGTGATGAAGAAAAAGAGTGATGATGTATCAGCCCACTTGAAGACGGTGACCAAACATTTGCATCTGATTCAATGTGTACCATTTCTTTTTATCAGTGAGCCCTTAGAAGGGCTCATATCTCCTGCGTTTCCTCCTTTCTAACTTTCTGTCTATATTTAGGAAACAGACATCCCCAGCTCCTATAGCCTCTGCATTCAACTCACTTCTTACGTTCCCTGCAATCACCACACTTCAAGGAAAGATCAAGTCTTTTGTCCCTAATACCTAGAGTATGAGGACTAAGTTCATTTTCCATTTAAGATCTCTCCACCTCATTCAGAATTCGAGTCTACCCCATTTTCTCAGTCTCTCAGCAAAGGCCTATTCAAGACTGCTCTCTTCACCTGTAAATTAAAATTTATCAACTGGTACCATGACTGGACCATGGAATGCCATTAGCCACCACCTTCTAGCATACCTTCTGTCTTTCACTTAAAAGACATCTAAATAAACAGATAACTAATCTGTCTTTAAATTTTTCCTCCAGCGTTCCTATTTCTCTCCTTCCCTTCTCTGCCTACCTTGGAGAGTTCCCTACACTAAGTGACCTCATTTCCTTACCACCTACTTGCTGTTCAAATTCTTTCAACCTAGTTTCTTTCCACTTCACACTACTAATTACTTTCTTTAAGTTTCTTCATTAATCACTGGATCACTGTTTCTAGGCATCACCTCATTTCACCTCCCACTTTACATCAGGAGCTGCCCATTCCTTCTTCATGTTGCTCTTAAGGATGCCACAACACGTAACACTCCTCTTAAGTTTCTCTTCTTTCTTTGATGATTGTTTCTCATCAATTTTTAAAGTCAGATATACTTCTGTGCATAGTGTTATAATCTTCATGAGTAATTGAAATTTCAGCTCAACATGGTTCAAGTGGTGGAGTATCTAGCTAGCAAGCAGATGGTTCTGACTTTCAACCTCAGTTTTGCCAAAAGAAAGAGAGACAAAAAGGTAGAAATACGATGGGCATCAGTGGCTCACGCTTATAATCCTAGCTACTCAAGAGGCTGAGGATCACAGTTCAAAGCCAGCCTGGGCAGGAAAGTCCATGAGACTCTGATCTCCAATAAACTAGTAGAAAACCCATAGTGGTGCTGTGGCTCAAGCTGTTGAGCGTTCACTTTGAGCTGAAGAGTGCAGGGACAGCACCCAAGCCCAGAGTTCAAGTCCCACAACAGATTTAAAAACAGCAAAAAAAAAGGTAGGTATCTTAGCTATGGTAAATAATGCTGCAATAAACATACTTGTGCTGGTAGTTATAGTATAGTCTTGTTTGTGATCATTTGGGTAAATGTCCAGAAGTGGGATTGTTGGGTCATAGGGGAGCTCTATGTGGAGTCTTTTGAGGAACCTCCACACTACGTTCCAAAGTAGTTGAACAAGTTTACACTCCCACCAACAATGTAGTAGGGTTCCCTTCTGTCCACATCCCCTCCAGCATCTGTTGTTAAGACATTATGTCGAAAAACGAACTTTACAACTTTGGCACGGGAGTGGAGACAGGGAGATGGGAAGGGATGGGAAGGGGAAATAAAGGAGGAGGCAACAATGCTTGATAAGAAATGTACTCATTACCTTTGCCCATGTAATTGTAACCCCTCTGTATGGTATTTTCACAATAAAAAAAAAAAGAAAAAAAAGAACTGGACCTCAGAGGAAAATAAAAAAGGTAGAGATAGAAGTTGGAGAGAGAGAGACAGAGAAACAGATACACAGACAGAATTCCTAAATTTTTATCATGTCACTTTCCAGCTTTACATAATAGAAACAAAAAAAACCCCAACTAACAAAAATTAAAACAAAATGAATGGGCCTCTTCACTTTGAAATTCAGTTTCATGTGTCTAACCTCGAAGTCGGTTTCTAAGCATCTTAAGATCCCTCTCAATTTCTACACACTAAGTACACACCACCATCAGCATACACCTTGCTAGGATACTTTTCCCTCCACTGATAATATCATTATTAGGCTATATTTGCCTATGAGGATGAACAGCTTCAAGGTTCATTGCTTTTGCAAAATGCATATTTATTATTCACTCGCTGATTCAGGTGGTGCATCAGATACTTGCTCCCCTTGTAGTTATTTAGCAATGTGTCCTGCCTCCGTCAAATTTGCCCACCTCAATCTCTATGACTGAGTCCAATTATGTAAGTGCTTTTCACTGCTTCCGCCTGAAACTAAGATAATTCACTTCTACTTCTACCTAACTGCCTGGAACCAGTCTAGTCACTGGTCCAGGCTGAGCACCACACCTGCGATGTGTAGGCCCCTCTTTGTGGAGAATATTTTCACCACTTCTGCCTACTGAAATGCCACAGTCTCTCCAGTAAAGTGTGAGATACCACTACCTCATTCCATCACTTGTGCCAGCACCAGCTAACCGTTGTAAGGGGAACTATCCGTGAAGCCACCGTTTGGAAGATGAAATTTTTTGGAGTCTTTATTACAACACTAGCAGGCCACCCATTGTAACAAAGGCCTGAAGCCCCCAAATACACTTGAACAGGTGAGGAAACAGGCCAGAGAGGAAGGAAAAAAGAAAAGAAATAATACCAACAAACAAATTCACTTCTTCTGAAGACCTGAATTGGGTCGCCATGATAACCGGAAACGAACCAGGAGACAGGACACAGGACAGGATCACAGAAACACATGTGGCTTGGTGTAACAGTATTGGTGCTGGTCCAGGCCTAAATAGGGTCTGGGCAGGGGCAGGGGGCAGGGGTAGGTCCACAGGAAGTTCCTCCTCCCAGGCACTGGACAGACAGGTTCAGTAACCTATCAGCTAAGTGCCCGCCCCTGCTGCCAGGGTTCTGGGCACGCCCATCAACTGGGAGGCGGGAGCGTTTCTTTTTACCGGCATGAAAACAAGGTGTCAGACTCTACTATCCACCATGCGGCCAATATGGCGCCGGCCAGACCTGCCCTCCCTACCTCATAACCATCAACTATATAAATATTGATAGATGGTAAATCACAGAATTTTAAAGGGTAAGTTACAGTTGTGTGCCTATATGTATGATATATATTTAATATAGACTATATAGTCACACATGGATATATATATGTATACATACATATATATGATCCTTGCTTTAATTTTATTTTGGTAATTGAAAACAATGGAATTGAAGCTGCTTCTTGAATGATGGCGACTTTGGGATAAAAATAAAGGCAGGGTTCCTGCAAAGAACAGAACATCAGAGACGGGGAATAGAGGTATACTGTGTTTCTCTGAGCAGCAACTGATCTTTCTCTCTGGAGCTGCAAGAGATTGAAGGAGGTTTAGAAGTCACTGAGGACTCTAATTTAGTTGCTCAGAGTAGTGTAGGATTATATTTCGGGTTTTTTTTTGTTTGTTTGTTTTTGTGGTTCTTGGGTCTTGAACACTAGGTCTGGGCATTATCCCTCAGCTCTTCAGCTCAAGGCTAGCACTCTATCAGTTGAGCCACAGCACCATTTCCACTTTTCTGATGATTTATTGGAGTCTCACGGACTTTCCTGATTGGGCTGGCTTTAAACTGTTATCCTTAGATCTCAGCCTCCTGAGTGTAAGGTCAGCTCCTGGATGGCTAGCAGACTCCACCCTCCTCGCAGCCAAGTCTCCACCCAGTACCTGCGTTACCTAGGCAACTGGGACACCTGGAAGAGGTCAAGTCTGCATCCACTGAGGTCACATCAGAATTTGATGTGGCCACACTTTTTCTCTACCCATACCCTAGAAAAGGCCTAGCCCAGGCCCAGATGCTCTTGCTCTGCTCTTTTCTAGCTCTTTCCTTCTCTTCTCTTTCCCAGCTCTCTTCTCTTTCCTAGCTTGCTCTTTCCCACCTCTTTCCCAGATGCTCTCTTTTCTAGCTCTTTTCTCTTTCCCAGCTCTCTCTCTTTCCCAGCTCTTTCTCTTTCCCAGGCCTTTCCCCACTGCATGGAGGACAAAGATGGCCTGGTGCCAGCCAGAATGATGAATAAACCTACCCCTTACCTGAATACCACGTGTGTGGTGCTGTTCTTACTCGGCTACCTCTTTTTAAAAACCTAACACTGAGTAGCTAGGATTATAGGCATGAGCCACCAGCGCCTGGCTATTTCTGTGGTTCTTGAATATGGGCTGAGTTGTGTTTTAACATTTAAGTGAAAGCCCTAGCAGAGCAGGTTTCTTTCTGCCTTTGCAGCTGACAGTATGGAGTCTACAGCACAGCTTTTCCTTCTCTGAAAAATGAGGAATTCATATTACCCACCCATGTGTCCTTTTCATCTGTATAAGCATGCCTGCCAATGCTAGCTACCCAGTCTTAATAGCAGGGAAGAGTTCTGACTAAGAACTGGTAACCCTCTGAGCACAAAGAATGTGGAGACAGGAGATAAAGGAGGAGATTTGCACAGATGTGTGAGGAAGTCAAGCCTGTTAGCTGGAGTACCCCACCACCAGCATAAACCCCTCCACGGATGTTTCCATGGAGGAGGGACCACTAAAATGATCTTGGATCCCATATGTCTTCAGGATTCCTAAAGGTATAAATTTTCTGGTTTAACTGAGAGCTGGACATCTTTAGGTGCATGTGAGCAAGACAAATGGTGTTTCTAAAATAATAGTAATCCTTCATGAAGAATACAGTATTAGAATTTACTTGTGTTCACTGAATTCACACCTGGCATCCTTATAAAAGTGAACCAGTTGCTATATCCAGCATGTAAGTGCTCAGCATTAGCTGGTACTCCTCCTCCCCTTTCCTTTCTTTCCTTTTTTTAAGGAAGATTTTCACTTGCAAAGGAGGCCAGATGCTTCTCTTAACTCCCCAGCCTCCTTCTCAGGGGATTTCTCCATCTTGGGTGAGCAGCTTCCTATCTTGTATAGTACTTTTTACTCTGGAGAGATTTTCTTGTAACACTTTGTGCTAATCAATTGGAAGTGTTCATGCTAATGAATTTGCACAAATGGCCTCATTAGCTGGCAGTTTTTATCTTTCTTGAGCTTTTGAATGTTTTGCTTCATTCATGCAAATGAGTCAGCAAGAAGAATTCAGAGCTGCCTTGGCCCCTGTGGTTTATCTTTTGCTTTATAAAGGGAAAAAATCTTTGAGTTCACTGTGAGAAACTGATTAGGAACGCTGGTTTTCTAAATAAATTGGTATGCTGTTTAGTGGAGTATGTAGGTTCACTTTTGGCTTGTAAAGTTGTGAGTTCTCCAATATCTTTGCTTTTTAATTTTTCTTAATGGGTAGAGATGCATTTGAGTAGTAACACTAATGAAAAATCTCCTTACACTAACAGTAATGGTAAATAAAATATGTTGATGGGCTTTTACCACAAAATTCTATGCAAATTTCCTTAGGCTCCCTTGTTTCACCAACTCTTGAATTCTGGTTATCAGAGATGATTCTCTGGCACTAGTCATTCATTTTCTTGTTTTGTCATCTACTTATTTTTATTTATTTGAAGTTTGAAGTCAGGACTTCTTGCTTGCTAGGCAGCAAGCACCCTACTCCAACCCTTTTTGCTCTAGTTATTATGGGGGTAGGATCTTACTTTCTGTGTGGGCTGGCCTGGATAGCAATTATTCTGTTTATTCTTTCTGTGTAGCTGGGATGACAGGTGCATACCAACATATTTAGCTTTGTCTATTAAGATAGGATCTACCAAACATTTTGCCCAGTCTAGCATTGAACCACAGTTTTCCAGCTCTCAGTCTTCTGAATAGCTAGGATAATAAACATGAACTACCACATCTGGCTTATGGCTCATTCTTTTAACTTTTTTTTTTTTTAACTTTGAGGATAGTACCTGGAATTTATCTTTAAAACGATTTTGCTATTGTTTGTATGTTTATACTCTTATAATTTCTCAGTGCTTTATCTTGCTTTCTGAATATTAAGTTCTGGTAACAGTCTTCTCTAATTTTATGCATGAGTATATTTTGTATGCATGAGTATATTTTGCGATGTTTCCTCTTCTTTTTTTTTCTCCCTCTCTGCACATATTCTCTGAATGTATTTATTCATACACCTGTGTGTCCAAGTGAGTATATAACTATACACACACACATATATGTATGCATGTGTACATGTGTATTCACAGCTATGTATATATGTACCTTCCTTGTGTGTGGAGGCGGGGGAGAGAGGGGGTCCTTGGATTTTGTTTAGGTCCCTGACTTTCCTGTTTAGGTTCCTGCTTTTGGAAGCTTTCCTTAAATGCCACATGGTATCACTTACAGTTTTGTTTAGGGCTGAGTTACAAACAGACTAATCTGATGCTCTGGGAATGAAGGTAGTAAGGGAGCAGTGTAGACTGACAAGGCTTTAAGCTCTTTTTTCTTTTCTTTTTCCAAGAAGACTAACATAATGAATATAAATGTCTTATTTATTGGAATCTTATTTTGGATGCTATTGAGAAGCATTGCTCGATATTCTTTCTAGCCGCTATATAAATAAATTGTTCATGGCTTTTGTGTTGTTCTATGTGCATGCATTCCAGTGCAGTCATCATTAACCACATTGGGGCTACTAAGCACTTGTAGATATTAATGCTAGTGAGGAACTAGATTTTTATTTGGTTTTAATTTAATTTCAATGGCCATAGCTTATGAAGGTGCTACCTTAGTAGGAGAGGAAGTTCTAGATGCTAGGAGAAGAATGGATCTGTGAAATATTACTGCCACTCCCTCAAGTTCCTTGTAGTTGAGTACACAATCCTAAATGACTACTGTGTTCACTTAGCCTTGAACAACTCCAAAGAATATACATCTTTCTTCCCTTAGGAGTGATTCTTGAGTCAAGGTGAAGTAAAATTGGAGGTGTGAAATTTGAGTCCTCTCCTTATAAAGACTGAAAGCAGTAATCACTTTCACAGCCTAAAATATCAACTTCAAGCTACTAGATGGTCTCAGTTTCTGGTGTAAACTGAGGTTCTGAGGGTAAATTAAATTGGTGGTCTTTGTTCTTCTTTCTGTAGCTCTCTCTATGTCTCTTGTCTGTCTGTCTGTCTGTGGGTCGCTAGTGTTTGGATAAATATCCTTCAACAGTGATCCCTCAATGTTAAAGGCTCAATGTTTCATTGGTGTTAACGGAAAGTGGTAAAGCCTTAAAGAGGTGGGCCTAGTACTGTGAGAATGGACTCCACCTCCCTCCTTTTCCTCTCTTTTTACTTCTCAGCCATGAGGTGAGCGGTTTTTCTCCATTATGCACTCCCACTATGTTATACTCTCTGGCTACAGGCCTCAACTTGACAAAGCCAGCTGATTATAGTTTGGAACCTTCAAAACCATGAACAACAATAACAAAAAATTATTTTATTAATAAGTTGATGATTTTTTCACCCTGCAAGTATGGTGTACTATGTCACAAATGCCTTCTGTTATTATCTCATATAGAGATTTTGATTTTGGTTCTTATTTTTTTCCTAGTAGGTAATAAATCAAAGAAGGTGACTGAAATTTATTCCCCATGTTTTGATAGTGTTCTCTAGTTTTCATTTGAATTCATTAAAGTTCCATTTAATATTCAATATTAACTTTTAAAATTTAAGACCACTCTAGAAGTTTAAATTTTCTTTTCTTTTTTTTTTTTTTTTGTCGGTCGTGGGGCTTGAACTCTGGGCCTGGGCGCTGTCCCTCAGCTCTTCAGCTCAAGGTGAGTGCTCTACCACTTGAGCTACAGCGCTACTTCTGGTTTTCTGGTGGTTTATTGGAGATAGAAGTCTCATGGTCTTTCCTGCCCGGGCTGGCTTTGAACCGCGATCCTCAGATCTCAGCCTCCTGAGTAGCTAGGATTACAGGCGTGAGCCACCAGCGCCCGGCTTAGAAGTTTAAATTTTCAAAGAGCAAAAATAACTCTATTTTTAAAAACTTGATCAATTAGCAGTGTATTTCTAATTGAAATTCAAGTGTTAGTCCACACTTGTCCAGAATAATGGTCTGTAATTGGTCATAAAATTCTCTTTGATTACCATGTTTTCAATTTTTTTTTTGGTTGGTTGTGCGATTTGAACTCGGGGCTTGTGTGCTGTCCCTCAGCTCTTCAGTTCAAAGTGAGCACTCTACCACTTGAGCACGGCCTTTTCTGCTTATGTGGTGCTGAGGACTCGAACTCAGGGCCTCATGCATGCAAGGCAAGCACTCTACCACTGAGCCACCTTCCCAGCCCATGTTTTTAATTTTTAAAGCAATAAAATAGATGATTAGATCTTCATAGTATATTTGATGAGTAAATAGCATCCTGAAGGAAAAGTTAACAGAGTTGGAAGGTCTTATTTGGAAGTTAAAAAAAATGTAAAATTCATGTTTAACTATTGACATGTAGGTGCTCCTTATTGAAAACAAAATTCTCACATTCATCTACTTTCTTTCCACTAAAGTCCTTTCTGGTCAATTGTATTTACTATATAGACACTGTGAATTGAAGGAGTCATTTCTCTAAGCATTGTTCCTTGCCTGTAAATCAAGAATAACCCCAAACTTCAGGTTTCTTCAAAGGATCCCTACTACAGTAAGCAAATGACCTAATGCAGGGCATATTCTCAATAACAACAGATATTCTAGTTCATCTGGAGGAAAAAACTCCTACCTGAATCTGAGAGGAAGTGCTTAGGCAACTCAGAAAACCCTTTGATTTTAAATGAACATAATTCCGATTTTTCACATTAGATATCTTTACTTCTGGTTGCCACAGTTAAGTAATCCAATGAGAATACGAGTTCTATATTTGGTCTTTTTTTCCTTTCTTTTTTATTGTGAAAATACCGTACAGAGGGGTTACAATTACATGGGCAAGGTAATGAGTATATTTCTTACCAAGCATTGTTGCCTCCTCCTTTGTTTCCCCTTCCCATCTCCCCTCCCCTCACCCCTTCCTCCCCTGTGCCAAATTTATAAAGTTCATTTTGGGCATAACATCTTGTACATCTCATTGGTGCAATGGGTCCACCTGTATCCCTATTTAAACAATTTGTTTTTTCCCTTCCCCTCCACAAATTATACCAACATCAAATACAGTGAAAACAGGGGTCATACCGTGGGGGAGGGACATACTAAACAACAGAAATGTAGCAAGAAAGAAAAATTATTTGAGTCCTTAACTTGGGGTTCATTTTGCTTAACATCAACTTATCTGACCATTTCTGCTTGTCTCAGACATACATATACTAGTTAGTGCAAATAAGGGAAACCATGGGACCTATGTTTCTTTGGGCTTGGCTTTCTTCACTTAATATAATTTTTTCCAAGTCTTTCCATTTCCCAACAAATGGGGCAATGTCATTCTTTCTGATGGAGTCATAGAATTCAATTGTATGTGCATATATATATGTATTTATATATATGTATATGTATATGTATATATATATATATATATATATATATATATATATATACCACATTTTCTTGATCCATTCATCTACTGAGGGGCACCTAGGTTGGTTCCATAGCTTAGCTATGGTAAATAATGCTGCAATAAACATAGTTGTGCTGGTAGCTTTAGTATGGTCTTGTTTATGATCATTTGGGTAAATGCCCAAAAGTGGGATTACTGGGTCATAGGGGAGCTCTATGTGGAATCTTTTGAGGAACCTCCATACTACTTTCCAAAGTGGTTAAACAAGTTTACAGTTTACACTCCTACTAACAATGCACTAAGGTTCCCTTCTGTCCACATCCCTTCAACATCCGTTGTTATTAGAGTTCTTGATTTTTGCCATTCTACCTGGGGTGAGGTGGTATCTCAATGTTGTTTTGATTTGTATTTCTTTTATTGCTAGGGAGGTTGAGCATTTCTTCATGTGTCTATTGGCCATCCTTCTTTCCTTTTCAGAGAAGTTTCTCTGTAAGTCTTTAGCCCACTTATTTATAAGGCAATTGTTTCTTTGAAGATTTGTAGCTGGGGGATTTAATTTTTTGAGTTCCAGGAATATTTTAGATATGAGACCCTTGTCCGTTGTATGGCTAGTGAAGATCTTCTCTCAATACATGGACTTCCTATTGATCTTGCTAGTTATGTCCTTTGTCATGCAGAAGCTCTGTAATTTCATGCAATCCCATTTGTCCAGCCTTTCTTTGATTTGTTGTGTTTCTGAGTCTCTATTAAGAAAATTTCGGCCTGTGCCAAGGAGACCTAGGGTTTCTCCTATTCCATCCTGTAATGTTTTCAGAGTGTCTGCTTTGACTCTGAGGTCTTTGATCCATTTGGAGTTGATTCTGGTGCAGGGTGATGGAGAAGGATCTAGCTTTAGTTTTCTACAAGTGATTAACCAATGTTTCCAGCACCATTTACTGAAGAGGCTGTCTTTCTTCCATTCTACTTTTTTAGCTCCCTTGTCTAAGATTAGATGACTATAGGTCTGTGGGTTCATTTCTGGGTTTCAGTTCTATTCTGTTGATTCTAAGGTCTGCTCCTGTGCCAGTACCAAGCTGTTTTGATTACTATGGCTTTGTAGTAGAGTGAAATTTGGTATTGATATTCCTCCAGCACTGTTCTTTCTGTTAAGTATCATTTTTGCTATTTGGGGTCTTTTATTGTTCCATATGAATTTTTGGATTGCCTCTTCTATTTCCTTGAAGAAGGAGGTTGGACTATTGATAGATATTGCATTGAATTTGTAGATAGCTTTGGGAAATATTGCCATTTTCACGATATTGATCCTTCCAATCCAGGAGCGTAGGAGGTTTTTCCACTTTCTAAGTTCTGTTTTGATTTCTTTTTTCAGTTTTTAAAGTTTTCATCATAGAGGTCCTTCACTTCTTTGGCTAACTTAATTCCTAGGTATTTATTTTTTGTGGGGCTATTACAAATGGAGTTGCTTTCCTGATTTCAGCCATACTTTTTTCATTGTTGGCATACAGAAAAGCCATTGATTTTTGAAGTTTAATTTTATACCTGTTACTTTGCTAAAGTTTTGAATCACCTTGAATAATTTGGGAGTGGAGTCTGTGGGATTCTTTAAATACAAGATCATGTCATCTGCAAAGAGGGAGAGTTTTACTTCATTTTTCCCTATTTGGATTCCTTTTATGTTTGCAACTTGTCTTATTGCTGTAGCTAGGCATTCCAATACTAAATTGAAGATAAATGGAGAGAGTGGATATCCTTGTCTCGTTGCTGAGTTAAGAGGAAATGGCTTTAGTTTTTCACCATTAAGTATAATGCTAGCTATAGGTTTCTCAATATACAGCCTTTATCGTATCGTTTTTCCAGAACCCTCATCATAATGCGGTGTTGCATCTTGTCAAATGCTTTTTCTGCCATATTTGGTCTTTTCTAAGTACTATGCTTTGCTTTGCAATGAATCTTTGCAGGGCTCATTTTCAATTCTCAAGTCCTCATCTACACAATAATAATATTTTAGCCAAAGGTAAAATGGCTTGTTCTCTGTTTGCTATGATGAATGTTTGACTGTTAACAATTTTTTTTTTTTTGGTCTGGTCGTGGGGCCTAACTCTGGGCCTGGGCACTGTCCCTCAGCTCTTCAGCTCAAGGCTAGCGCTCTACCACTTGAGCCACAGCACCACTTCCAGCTTTTTTCTTTTTTCTTTTTTTTTTTTAAATTTAATTTAATTTTATTTGTGAACATACTGTACAGAGGAGTTACAATCACATGGGCAGGATAATGCGTACATTTCTAACCAAGCATTGCAGCCTCCTCCTTTGTTTACCCTTCACATCCCTTCCCAGCCTCCCCCCTCCCCCCCAATCCCAACCTTTCTCTCCCCCCCCCCCCCCCCGCACCGACGTTTTAAAGCTCGTTTTGGACATGACAACTTGTACTTCTCATTGTTGCAACAGGTCCACCTGTATCCTTAAACTACTGGTTTTTCCCCATCTCCTCCACAAGTTATACTGACATCAAATATAGTGAAAGCAGGGGTTATACTGTGGGGGAGGGACATACAAAGCAACAAAGAGATAATCTTATAAATGTGTTAGAAACACATGCATGAAAGAAAAAAACATTAAAATACATATCTAAGGGTTCATTTTCCTGACATCACATTTTCTGAACTTTTCCGCTTGACTCATACATCTACTAGATATTGCAAATAAGGGAAACCATGGGACCTATGTTTCTTTGGGCCTGGCTTACTTCACTTAATATAATTTTTTCCAAGTTTTTCCATTTCCTAACAAATGGGGCAATGTCATTCTTTCTGATGGAGGCATAGAATTCCATTGTGTATATATACCACATTTTCTTGATCCATTTATCTGCTGAGGGACATCTGGGTTGGTTCCATATCTTAGCTATGGTAAATAATGCTGCAATAAACATAGTTGTGCTGGTAGCTTTAGTGTGGTCTTGTTTGTAAACCTTTGGGTAAATGCCCAAAAGTGGGATTGCTGGGTCATAGGGGAGTTCTATGTGAAGTCTTTTGAGGAACCTCCATACTGCTTTCCAAAGTGGTTGAACAAGTTTACATTCCCACCAACAATGGAGTAAGGTTCCTTTCTGTCCACATCCCCTCCAGCATCTGTTGTTGTTAGAGTTCTTGATTTTTGCCGTTCTAACTGGGGTGAGGTGATATCTCAATGTTGTTTTGATTTGCATTTCTTTTATGGCTAGGGATGTTGAACATTTCTTCATGTGTCTATTGGCCATCCTTCTTTCTTCTTCAGAGAAGTTTCTCTTTAAGTCTTTCACCCACTTATTTATTGGGCAGTTGTTTCTTTGAGGATTTGTTGTTGGGGGGTTTAATTTTTTGAGTTCCAAGTATATTTTAGATATGAGACCCTTGTCCGTTGTATGGCTAGTAAAGATCTTCTCCCAATCCGTGGGCTTTCTATTGATCTTGCTAGCTATGTCATTTGCCCTGCAAAAGTTCTGCAACTTTATGCAATCCCATTTGTCCAACCTTTCTTTGATTTGTTGTGTTTCCGGGTCTCTATTCAAAAAATTTTGGCCTGAACCAAGGAGACCTAGGGTTTCTCCTATTCCATCCTGTAATGTTTTCAGAGTGTCTGCTTTGAGTTCAATATCTTTGATCCATTTGGAGTTGATTCTGGTGCAGGGTGATATATAAGGATCTAGCTTAAGTTTTCTACATGTAGTTAACCAATTTTGCCAGCACCATTTACTGAAGAGGCTGTCTTTCTTCCATTCTATTGTTTTAGCTCCCTTATCGAAGATTAGATGGCTATAGGTCTGTAGGTTAATTTCTGGGTTTTCAATTCTATTCCATTGGTCCTGAGGTCTGTTCTTATGCCAAGACCACGCTGTTCTGATTACTATGGCTTTATAGTAGAGTTTGAAATTTGGTATTGATATTCCTCCAGCAGTGTTCTTTCCGTTGAGGAGCGTTTTTGCTATTCGGGGTCTTTTATTGTTCCATATGAATTTTTGGATTCCCTCTTCTATTTCCTTGAAGAATGAGGTTGGAATTTTGATAGGTATTGCGTTGAATTTGTAGATAACCTTGGGAAGTATTGCCATTTTCACAATGCTAATCTTTCCAATCCAGGAGCATGGGAGGTTTTGCCATTTTTTTAAGTTCTGTGTTGATTTCCTTTTTTAAAATTTTAAAGTTTTCATCATAGAGGTCCTTCACTTCTTTAGTTAAGTTAATTCTTAGGTATTTTATTTTTTGTGGGGCTATTACAAATGGAGTTGCTTTCCTAATTTCAGCCACACTTTTCTCATTGTTGGCATACAGAAAAGCCATTGATTTTGGGGGGTTGATTTTATAACCTGCTACTTTGCCAAAGTTTTGAATCAGCTTGAGTAGTTTGGGAGTGGAGTCTATGGGATTCTTTAAATACAAGATCATGTCATCTGCAAAGAGGGAGAGTTTTATTTCTTCTTTCCCTATTTGGATCCCCTTTATGTCTGCATCTTGTCTTATTGCTGTAGCTAGGCATTCCAATACTAGATTGAAGAGAAGTGGAGGGAGTGGGCATCCTTGTCTTGTTTCTGAGTTAAGAGGAAATTGCTTTAGTTTTTCACCATTAAGTATAATGCTAGCTATAGGTTTCTCAATATACAGCCTTTATCGTATCGTTTTTCCAGAACCCTCATCATAATGCGGTGTTGGATCTTGTCAAATGCTTTTTCTGCCATATTTGGTCTTTTCTAAGTACTATGCTTTGCTTTGCAATGAATCTTTGCAGGGCTCATTTTCAATTCTCAAGTCCTCATCTACACAATAATAATATTTTAGCCAAAGGTAAAATGGCTTGTTCTCTGTTTGCTATGATGAATGTTTGACTGTTAACAATTTTTTTTTTTTTTTTGGTCTGGTCGTGGGGCCTAACTCTGGGCCTGGGCACTGTCCCTCAGCTCTTCAGCTCAAGGCTAGCGCTCTACCACTTGAGCCACAGCAACACTTCCAGCTTTTTTCTTTTTGCTTATGTGGTGGTCAGGAATCGAACCCAGGGCCTCATGCATGCAAGATAAGCACTCTACCACTGAGCCACCTTCCCAGCCCTTGACTGTTAACAACTAAGCTAGACTTCAGTAGGGATCTGCATTTATACTTCAGTGATCTCCTGTAGAAAAGTATATGACTCAATGTGAAAAACAATCATATATTTTAGATAAGGATGATTTGATGTTCATTTGAAAGTATTACTGTGGAATTCTCTTCCTCATTTTTATAAATACAACATTGGAATCCATTTTTAACATGTCAGGTTGACTGAAGGACACTTGTGAGTTGTAGGACTTGTTGAATCATATGATAACACTACTTGAAGATAATCACTATGAGTATTCCCTTCAGAGAAAAAAAAAGCTTCTGATTAATAGGGTATAAATTATAACTAGATTGTTAAACCTTAAACTTAAAGCAAATCTTACTTAAAATGTTTTGGTGTTGGTCAATGATTATTTTTATTACAAACACATCAATTATTGGATTGGTTTGCAAATGGTTTGTGTTTGTAAACTATAAAACAGGATTCTATCTACATCTACATACTAAGCCTTGGACCACTTCTAGAAGTAGAAATGGACTAATTCTCTGTTTCCTATGTCTAAAGTTTTTTGTTTTTGTTTTTTGTTTTTTGGTCCGGTCATGGGGCCTGAACTCTGGGCTTGGGCGCTGTCCCTCAGCTCTTCAGCTAAAAGCTAGCACTCTACCACTTGAGCCACAGCACCACTTCCGGCTTTTTTCTTTTTGCTTATGTGGTGCTGAGGAATCGAATCCAGGGCCTCATGCATGCAAGGCAAGTGCTGTACCACTGAGCCACCTTCTCAGTCCCCAGTGTCTAAAGTTTTATCTGTGCTCATTCAGTGCTCAGTGAGATTCATTCAGCCAAGGTCAGGACTTTGCTTAGTGTAGAGAAATAGATGGTTCTCAACAGAGTCACATTTCACCAAAAATTTGTAGGCATCAGAAATAATGCTTAAGAAAAGTAATTGAAACTGTCTTCATTGAGTGGAGACAGAGTGAGCAAATACAGTGAAAATACAACCAGGTAACTTGAGGGAAGGTAGGGTTTGTACAGAAGGGGACAATGATAAAAGGGCTGACATTGTACTCATAAAGTGATACATTGAATTAACTCCTTTTTTACAACTACTTAAAGACCCTACAAAATAATTTTTTTAAAAAACCTCAAAGCTATCTTTAGACTCACACTCTGTAGATCAAAAAGGACAAAGCAAGTAGGCATGAAAGTCTAAGATTGATAGTTCTGAACTCCAGCCTCTAGCCCTTCATTCTATGGTGTGATATATATTGGGGACTGAGACTCTTCTAAAAGTGATTAACTAGGTACATAGTTCTGTACAATTCTATATTGTAAAAGGATTTTTGTTTTTAAGTCATATGACTAAATTAAAAAGTTATATGGAACTACACAATCAAAAATTGGGATTGGAAAGCTACAAACAACGCTATTCAGTCTACAGAACTAGGGAGCCTGATGTGATTAAGAAGCCACTATTCATATAGTCTACAGACAACACTTCCACTTTGACCTTCCCCACAGGACCCACTGGGTCACTGGAGCCATGTTGTCAACCCAAGCAGGGAGCCAGAAATATATGAAAGTTTAAGATTCCTTGAGAGGTTCTTAATAGGAATGGCTGAAGTAGGATTGTTTCAAGCTTATCTGTCTCATTTGGAGGTCATTGAAACCCAGTATATAGAATTTCCTCCAGCTACCCATTAAGATCAGCCTAATGTAATTTTCCATAGGAGGGCCTTCTTCCCCTCCCTCTCCTGCCTCACAAGTAGACTAGCCTCTTCTCAGGTCATGAGAATTCACTTTTACAGTCTGCTTCTCAAAGCTTCTGGAAGGAGGAGCCAAGATGGATGTTCTCAAGTAAAAGTTACTTACAGCTGGATGCTGTTGGCTCATGCTAGTAATCCTAGCTACTCAGGAGGCTGAGATCTGCCATCCAGGGCAGGAAAGTCCCTGAGATTCTGATCTCCAATTAATCACCCAAAAGCCAGAAGTGGAGCTGAAGCTCAAGTGGTAGAGTGCTTGCCTTGCACACAAAAGCTTAAGGACAGCATTCACGTTCTCAGTTCGAGCTCCAAGACCAACACACACACACACACACACACACACGGGGGGGGGGGCAGAGTTACTTATAATTGCATATTTTCACAGAGAGAATACAAGCATGGGAAGTCCAGAGGATAAATGCATACTGCAGGGATGTATTACACAGAATTTCTAGCTAGAATCTTATAGAATGACCAGAGTTACCTCAGAGGACAAGAACTTTGGTGTTCTCCTGGGTCAGGAACTTCACTGAAATGGTATCTGTACATCCTCTTCTTGGAGTTAAACTCTGCCTTAGGTTCAGCTCTATTCTGGGAAGCCAGGCTTCTGACAGTAAACAGCAACTAGCTGGAGTGGACTTACATACCAGGACCAACCCATCAGAAAGCCACTTGTCTCTGGCACAGGCTCTGGCATTTTTCTCTTTTTAAGAACTAATTAAAGAAAAAAAACTCTTCTCCTTGTTTACGGGGAATAGCTTGTCTTTATTTTCTCTCTCCATAGTCATAGTCAATGATTGCATCTCATGTTTTCTTTCTGCTGTTCATACTAGTTTCAAACAAAACAAATCTTTTTAAAACTTTAATTTATTTTTTTATAATAATCTTAAGTAGTTGTACAAAGGGGTTTCAGTTCAACATGTCAATCTGTTAATGCCATGCATCTTGATCAATGTCAAGCCCTTAAATGCCTAGTGAATACATATGCACAGGTAGGTCCGAAGTAAAGTGAGGATATGTGTAGAAATAATTTATTTCTAGTATTGAAAACACACAGCTAAAGACTCTGCTTTATTCCTGCCTTCTCTTCATCTTCCTTTTTAGATAAAGGCATAGAGAAAAGATGTCTACAAAGGAGGAAAGAAGTGTGATTCACATTTGCACAGGTGTTTCTTTGGATGCTTGGGCCCTGACTTGAGTCTGGCCCAGGGTGATGAAAGAGAACAAATGATTTTCCTGGGAAATGAGGGCAGTGGTTGGGAAGCTGAGGACATGGAAAAGAGCACCACTATTGCAGGCAGGAAATGCAGAAGAGGATGGAAAAAACACCATTTGCCCACTAGTTCTTCCCTTAAAAACAGATATCCAGGGACCCCACCCTACTCCCACTGCCAAACAAGAAGTGACTTGGTTTGAGAGCTATCAAGCAAAACTGGTTGGGAGTGACCCACAAAAAAGGGTTCAAGCCTCATAGCAGCAGGAGAAGGCACTGGTGACCTGAGACTATTATTCCTTGGTAGCTATAGATATGCAGGGACACTCTGAGGTCTACTAGGGTCTGCCACTGACAATGTCTCTTCAGCATGTGTCAGAGGCTGGCTCTGCAGGCCCTTTTAGTCTGGTTGCCCTTAACTTGGGCAGGGAATAGACCATGTTAAGGAAAAGGGCTGCCAGAGGATCCACCTTTTCATTTGATATAGATCAATGTGTGACTTTATGCTCCAGAATGCTTTTCCCTTGTGGAAGTTTTGTACTTTGGTTGACAGGTTCTAACTGCTTTCTACTTAGAAGAAAATGGAATAGGTTTTATTCTTGAAAGGTACCTGTTGCTGGGATTTGAAATCTTAAAATAGAAGTTGCCATTTCTTTCACAAAAGATTTGATTTAAGAAAAGGGATCTGAACAAACTAAAGATTTGCTGCAGGTCATTTTTTTTCCAATTTTTTCATTTTCAAAAAGCAGAAAAATTATACAGATTGTAACCATTTTAATATATTTTTTATTGTAAAGATACAGAGAGGCTACAGTTACATGAGTAAGATAATGAGTACATTTTCTTTCAAGCATTGTTACACTCTCCTTTGTTTTTCCCCTACCATCCTTTCCCTTCCCAACTCCTCACCTCACCCCGAAGTTGTAAAGTTTGTTTACAACATAGTATCTTGTACATCTCATCGTTACAATGGGTCAACCTGTATCTTTGTTTTAGCATTTTCTTATTTCCCTTCCCCTCCCAAAATTAGAGAAATGTATATATAAGATGCAGGGTACTGGAATCAAATACAGTGACAATCAGGGGCTATACCATGGGAGAAGAACATACAAAAGAAACAAAAAATCACATAGTACATTAAAAACGACAGTGACAGAGATAAAACCTCTTGTGTCCCTATCTTGGGGTTCATTTTACTTAGCATCATCTTATATGGTCATTTGTGCAAAGCTTTTGACCTTTTCTACTTGTCTGGTAAGATTATCTTAGGCATATACTAGTTATTGCAAATAAGAGAAACTTATTTGAAGAGGAAATAAGAATGGTGAATAGACACATGAAGAAATGCTCAACTTCTGTAGCCATAAAAAAATGCAAATCAAAACAATGTTGAGATTCCACCTCACCCCAGTTAGAATGGCTATAATCAAGAACTTTAATAACAACAGATGCTGGAGGGGAGTGGACAGAAGGGAACCTTACTGCATTGTTGGTGGGAGTGTAAACTTGTTCAACCACTGTGGAAAGTAATATGGAGGTTCCTCAAAAGACTATACATAGAGCTCCCCTATGACCCAGCAATGTCATCTTTGGACATCTACCCAAATGATCACAAACAAGGCTATACCAAAGCCACCATCACCACTATGTTTATCACAGCATTATTCACCATAGCTAAGCTATAGAAGCAACCCAGATGTCCCTCAGTAGACGAATAGATCAAGAAATGTAACCATTTTTTAAATGAAGACAATTTCTTTCTTTTATTTTTATTGTGAGAATACTGTACAGAGGGGTTACAATTACATGGGCAAGATAATGAGTACATTTCTTATCAAGCATTGTAGCCTCCTCCTTTGTTTCCCCTTCCCATTCTCCCCCCTCCCCTCCCCCACCCCCTGCATCAAAGTTGTCAAGTTCGTTTTCTACATAAGGACTTGTACACCTCATTGTTCTCATTGTTGCAATGGGTCCACCTGTATCCCTATTTAAACGATTTGTTTTTCCTCTTCCCTTCCACAAATTATACTGACATCAAATACAGTGAAAGCAGGGGTTATACCGAGGGGGAGGGACATACAAAGCAACATAGAAATCATCTTATAAATGTGTTAGAAACAATCCCATGAAAGAAAAAAACATTTGAATACATATCTTAGGGTTCATTTCCCTAACATCACCTTATCTGACCTTTTCTGATTGACTCAGACATATACTAGATATTGCAAATAAGGGAAACCATGGGACCTATATTTCTTTGGGCCTGGCTTACTTCACTTAATATAACTTTTCCCAAGCTTTTCCATTTCCTAACAAATGGGGCAATGCCATTCTTTCTGATGGAGGCATAGAATTCCATTGTGTGTATATACCACATTTTCTTGATCCATTCATCTACTGAGGGGTGTCTGGGTTGGTTCCATATCTTAGCTATGGTAAATAATGCTGCAATAAACATAGTCATGCTGGTAGCTTTAGTGTGGTCTTGTTTGTAAACATTTGGGTAAATGCCCAAAAGTGGGATTGCTCGGTCATAGGGGAGCTCTATGTGGATTCTTTTGAGGAACCTCCATACTGCTTTCCAAAGTGGTTGAACAAGTTTACACTCCTATCAACAATGCACTAAGGTTCCCTTCTGTCCACATCCCCTCCAGCATCTGTTGTTATTAGAGTTCTTGATTTTAGCCATTCTAACTGGAGTGAGGTGGTATCTCAATGTTGTTTTGATTTGCATTTCTTTTATGGCTAAGGAGGTTGAGCATTTCTTCATGTGTCTATTGGCCATCTTTCTTTCCTCTTCAGAAAGTTTCTCTTTAAGTCTTTAGCCCACTTGTTTGTTGGGCAGTTGTTTCTTGAGGATTTGTTGCTGGGGGTTTTAAATTTTTGAGTTCCAAGTATATTTTAGATATGAGACCCTTGTCCATTGTATGGCTAGTGAAGATTAAATGAAGACAATTTCTAAGGAGGGAATCTCTATGAGAAAAAAAATATATCCATCTTACAAACACAATTAGAAGATGTAAGGCACATCATTAAATCACCATCTATAGCCATTATTTAACTGTTTCTCTAAGTGCTTCTAATGTAAAAAGAAGTACACCTTTACTGGGATACTAAACTGTGATAGATAAAGAAGTCCATTTACACAAATAAATCATGGGACGATGATTTATTTATCTAACTATGCCTCGTACAGATGTAATGAACATTGGAGAAGGATGTTACCCCAGAGACAGGCAGAGGAACAGAATGCTGTAAAGAAGTTTACTGGGGCTCCGTAAGAGCTTCAAACCAACAGGAAATTGACATGGGAGACAGGGACTCCTTTTCTTTATATAAATCAAAAGAACTAATAATCAACAGCAGTAATAATGAAAGTTTATTTTTGTACCAAAACGATGGCAATTGAGTCTTTTACTTCATTCCTACAACATACCTGCATGTCACATGTTTATAAATTATTAGGCCTAAATAGATGTATTGGCTTCTTGATCATCTCCCAGTTAGGAACAATTAAGAGTTAATATTTGAAGGAAGCTCAGATTTAAAGAGCAGCTGGTAAAGATAAACAGTAATAATCAAAATAACTAAAAATTCAAATATTTGGCCAAGTGCTGGTGGCTCACAACTGTAATTCTAGCTACTCAGGAGGCTGAAATCTGAGGATCAAAGTTGAAAACCAGTTTAGGCAGAGAAGTCTGTGAGACTCTTACCTCCAATAAACCAACAAAGAGCTGGACGTGGAGGTGTGACTCAACAGTGTTACAGTTCTGAACAAATAAAGCCAAGCAAGAGTATAAACCCTGACTCCAAGCCCCTGTATCATCACACGATGTGCATGCAAGAGCACGGTGTGCACACACACATGCACACACGCACGCACACACACGCACACACACACACACCACACACCACACACCACACACCACACACAAATTTCTTATGAGTAATTGATGACGGATGGGAACTTGGAAGAACCAACATGACAGGAGTACATAAGAGTAACCCAGGCAACAAAGCTCCTGGTTAAGAAGGACTGAAGTTTCTAGGCTAGATGGTGAAGAAATAAGTACAAATAGAAAGAACTGAATGAGGTATGGAATGGGAAGCAAGAAAGGAGAGCAGCTGGAAGAAGCTTAAAGACACAGTGAGTCAGACGGAAGGTCTTTTTAGCTAGATAAAAGCCTACGTGGGAATCTACAGGTAGGTGAATATTTAGCTATATTTTCTGTATATTTGGACAGCATACTAAACATTTATGAGTACCTGTAATTTAATTTATTTCCATTTAGACAATGCAACTGGCTTTTAAAAAACACATTAATTATGAGAGTATTTAATCAGATACTTAACTCACTAAAAGTAATTCTTTATGAGTAATGATTGGGAAAACCTGTCAAATTTCTCTTTTCCTTTATTCTATTATACTATATATCCATTCAGTACTTTTTTCCTCTCCTAAGAAAAGCATTGCAGCAATAACAAGACAAACACACTTCATTTCCTCCCCATTTGTTAAAAAGAGAATATTGTAAAATAGTTTTGTTCATCGGGGAGGCAAAGGTCACTTCTGCAAACAAGGAACAGATTTTTCAGTATATAGTAATTCAAAGAGAAGAGGAACATCATGAAACATTTTTATAGCTTTGGTTTTGAGTTGCCATATCTAGCATATGGTAGTAAAGTGCTGAATACATATTTTAAATTATCATTTACTTTTTAAAATTGAGATCAATTTGAATATTTTTGTTTCAGTTTTTCTCCTTGCTTAGATCACCATTATGCTTTATCTTTCCTTTTCTCTCCTTTCTTGCTACAAGATAAAGGAAGGTAGAAAAAAAAAGAATCTGTTTTACATTTTTTCATTTTAACCACATAAATTATTGGTATTGTGAGTCTTTTTTTTTATTCTGCAGGATGAAAATTCATAAAAGCCTAAAGATAAAGGCAATGAAATTTCTCAGGTTTCTCATTGTACATTTTTAAGGATTCATTATGAACTTGTTTTAGAAACTCGTGTTGGTTTCTAAAAATGAAATAGTTGAGCTGGGTGCCAGTGACTCACACCTGTAGTTCTAGCTACTGAGGAGACTGAGTTCAGAAAATTGAGAATTGAAGTCAGGAAAGTCCCTAAGTCTCTTGTTTCCAATTAATCACTGAAAAGTTAGAAGTGGAGCCATGGCTTGAGTAGCGGAGCATCAGCCTTAAGCAGAAAACTAAGAAACAGCACCCAGATTCTGAGTTCATGTGCACGTGCATGCACATGCGCACACACACACACACACACACACACACGTAAATAAATTATAAATAGTTGATACCTATGTGCCTAATATAATAAAAACACCACTCAAGAGAGGTTAAAATACAACTTGTTGTCCAGGACGGTGTAGCCTCAGTGTTTTCAGTCCTTAAGGAAGGATGGTCCTGTTCGTTAGCATCTCTCTATGTAAATTTCAAAATTCTATCACGTCATATGGAAAACCTCATTGCCATGCATTCATATTGCATTGTCTCTGAGCTCAACTTGGAGAGAACAAATACATTTTTTTTGAGTATTGAATTGATTTTTTGAAATTTTCATCTATTAATATGATGTGTCTTTTATTTATTTAGTTCTTTCTTTAATATGTGTTTCCCATGATCCCTGTAAAGTTGTACACTGGTAAAGTGATTATATTTCTTGCTGACACAGCTAAATTATTCATAACTTCTCCAATACAAATGAGAAAGCTCTAATCTTCGACCAAAGGCACTATACATTCTAAAAATTAAATGTTAAACTATCATGATCTTTTTGAATACAGGTAAGATTTTCGAAAGAAGTCAGTTATTGCATTGCATAAGAAAGGTCCATTCAGTTGTGAGATAAAAGTCTCGCGAGAAGAATCTCATTGGAACGATTGAGAAGACTTAAGAAGTAAAACCTTGTACCCTTCACTTACAACTTTTCTCCCACTAATAAGCCTTCCCTAACCCGCCCATCCCCCACAACACTTATTAGTCCTCCCCTTGTGATTAGTCCTCCCTCCTAATGATGCACCTGCTTTACAGCCCTTGTTCTAATGTCATGTTGTGTAGTAATTACATGTCTCCGCCTTCCTCAATACAATGCACACTCAGAGGCCAGGGACTTGATTTTTGCATCTCTTCCCAGTGCCTGCCATCGTAGGATGTAGGCTCTACAATCAAACAGATGTTAAGACTGAGCATACAGAGAAGAGAATTTACTTTCAGCCACAGCTTCAAACGATGCATAGACATTATCGCATGTGGCAATCCCTCTCTTCTAAAGCCTTGGCCTGTTAGGGGCTAATATCCCATTCTCTCCTACTTTTCCCCCAGTGCTAACGCAGGAACATTTGTTTCCTTCTTCTCTATTTTTACTAAAAAAATAAGTATACTATGCTGTCTTCAATGACATCTTGAAAATTTAAGTATATGATGTTCTATATTTTAAACTCATAACCTGAGCCTTCTTTCTTTTTTTTTTTTGTCGGTTGTGGGGCTTGAACTCTGGGCCTGGGCGCTGTCCCTCAGCTCTTCAGCTCAAGGACAGTGCTCTACCACTTGAGCTACAGCGCCACTTCCAGTTTTCTGGTGGTTTATTGGAGATAAGAGTCTCCAATCTCCTTGATGAACACAGATGCAAAGATCCTTAACAAGATTCTAGCTAACAGAATCCAGAAACACATAAAAAAAATAATTCATTATGACCAGGTAGGCTTCATCCCAGAGACACAGGGATGGTTTAACATACGTAAGTCAATAAATGTAATCCAACATATCAACAGAGCCAAGGTCAAGAATCACATGATTATTGCTACAGATGCAGAAAAGGCCTTTGACAAAATTCAACATTCATTCATGCTAAAAGCTCTGGAGAAAATAGGAATAGAAGGAACATTTCTAAAAACAATAAAAGCCATTTATGACAGACCAATAGCCAATATTATACTTAATGGGGAAAAGCTACAACCAATTCTCCTAAAATCAGGAACAAGGCAAGGATGCCCACTGTCTCCACTCCTCTTCAATATAGTCCTAGAACCCTTAGCCAGGGCAATAAGGCAAGAAAAAGACATTAAAGGGATCCGCATAGGGAAAGAAGAAGTTAAACTATCCCTTTTTGCAGAGGACATGATACTATACCTCCACGATCCCAAAAACTCCATCCCCAAACTCTTAGAAATCATAAATCACTTCGGCAAAATAGCAGGATACAAAATAAACCCACAAAAATCAGTTGCCTTCCTATACACTGATAATGTACAGGAAGAGAGGGAAATAAAGGGAGCAACCCCATTCACAATAACCTCCCGAAAAATAAAATATTTAGGAATTAACCTAACCAAAGATGTAAAAGAACTATTTAATGAGAACTATAAAAAGTTAAAGAAAGAAATTGCAGAAGACACTAGGAAATGGAAAGACCTCCCATGCTCTTGGATAGGCCGACTTAATATAGTAAAGATGGTAATACTTCCAAAACTAATATACAAATTCAACGCAATTCCTATTAAAATCCCAATGACGTACATCACTGAAATACAGAAAACAGTCCAAAAATTCATATGGAACAACAAAAGACCTAGAATAGCCAAAACAATTCTAGGGGATAAAGACAATATGGGAGGGCTATCCATGCCGAACTTCAAACTCTACTACAGAGCTATAATAACAAAGACAGCATGGTACTGGCACAAAAACAGACCCGAAGACCAATGGAACAGAATAGAAGATCCAGAAATAAATCCACAGGCCTACAGCCAGCTGATATTCGACAAAGGAGCCAAAGACATACAATGGAAGAAACACAGCCTCTTCAACCGCTGGTGCTGGGAAAACTGGGCAGCCACATGCAGAAAACTAAAAGTGGACCCCAGCCTATCACCATGCACCAACATCAACTCAAAATGGATTAAAGACCTTAACATTAAACCTGAATCTCTGAAACTACTGCAGGACAGAGTAGGAGAGACACTTGAACTAATAGGCACAGGAAGGAACTTCCTGAACAGAGTCCCAGGGTCACAACAAATTGGAGAGAGACTCGACAAATGGGACTACCTTAAAATAAAAAGCTTCTGCACAGATAAAGCTATCGCAACCAAGCTAGAAAGACAACCAACTAATTGGGAAAAAATATTTACCAGCAATATATCAGACAAGGGGTTAACATCCTGTATATACAGGGAACTCAAGAAACTAATCCCTCCCAAACCCAACAAACCAATTACTAAATGGGCAAGGGAACTAAAGAGGGACTTCTCAAATGAAGAAATAAAAATGGCAAAGAAACACATGAGGAAATGTTCATCATCCCTGGTGGTGAAGGAAATGCAAATAAAGACAACCCTGAGATACCACCTTACCCCAGTCAGAATGTCCCACATCCACAAATCAGCCAACGACAAATGCTGGAGGGGATGTGGAGAACGAGGAACGCTATTACACTGCTGGTGGGAATGTACACTCATACAACCACTTTGGAAAGCAGTCTGGAGGGTCCTTAGAAAGCTAAAGATTGACCTCCCTTACGACCCAGTCATACCACTTCTAGGCATCTACCCTGAACAACAGGAACCAATATACAAGGACACGTGCACCTCCATGTTTCTTGCAGCACTGTTCGCAATAGCTAGGATATGGAAACAACCTAGATGCCCCACCACAGATGAATGGATCCAAAAATTGTGGTATCTATACACAATGGAATATTATGCAGCCATTAGAAATGACAAAATAATGGCATTTGCAGGGAAATGGATGGAGCTAGAAGGAATCATGTTGAGCGAGGTAAGCCAAGAACGAAGAGACAAACAGTACATGGTCTCCCTGATAAGTGGATGATGAATCCAAAATGTTAGGTGATATGACAAAACTAACAGGACTTAAGAAACAAAGAACTCCCACTCATCTGGTTGAACCACTACTAAATATCCCCATGCTGCTGATCACATATATGGTATATAACATATGAGCACCGTTATATATTACAGACTGTGATAGACAATTTGCTCCAGGAAAGTTAGAATGAACTTGTGACTTTAAATGAGCATCATTATTCCACAATACTGTGAATTTCCGGAAATTAAGTAATCACTTAATCACAATCAAAAAAAAAAAAAAAAAAAAAAGAACCTTGGGGAAGGGAGGGAGGGAGGGGATGGTAGGGGGAAAACAATGGAGGGGGTAACAATGTTCAAGAGGAAGTGGAAGTGTACTCATTACCTCACTCATGTAACTGTAACCCTCTGTATAGTATCTTTACAATAAAAAAAAAAAAAAAAAAAAAGAGTCTCATAGTCTCTCCTGCCTGGGCTGGCTTTGAACCTCGATCCTCAGATCTCAGCCTCCTGAGTAGCTAGGATTACAGGCGTGAGCCACCAGCGCCCGGCCCTGAGCCTTATTTCTGAGTCCTTACCTCTCTATTAACCTCATGAAACCAGCTGATACCACATACAAGTTAGTATACCATCCCTATACCTGATATGAACTTATTTTCTTGTCCCATGGCTATAAGACATTTCTCTCTTCTCTTTATTCATGAACTGATCAACATTATTGTTCCACATTCAGCCACCTAGCTGAGAAGACACTCTTCATCTGTTGCACTTCAGATAACAATGACCCAAAGCCTGTCTCCTGAAACCTCTACATGTCTCTTGTCATTTATCAACTTCTACTAGTTGGATTGTGGAGCTGTGGCTCAAGTGCTAGAGTATCGTCTCCTAGCAAGCACAAGGTCATGAATTCAAACCCTAATCCACCCTTCCTACCCCAAATCCAATGGGATAATCTCTAAAGGCTATGGCTAGTTCTCTGTTACCTGAACCATGCCTTCAGTCCATTTTCACGGATTATTCTTGATATAGGGTCTAACGTTATACCCTGGACAGCCTGCACATGATACTATTATTTGTGTTTCCCCACACAGCTGGGATGACAGGAGTGTACCTATCCACCCAGCAACTGGTTGCAATGGAGTCTTATGACCTTTTGCCTCATGATCTCTGTCTTCCAAATAGTTAGGATTATAGCTGTGTTTGGCTTCATTTTTTTTTTTTTTTGGTCAGTCATGGGGCTCGAACTCTGGGCTTGGGCACTGTCCCTATGCTCTTTAGCTCGAGGTGAGTTCTCTACCGCTTGATCCACAGTGCCATTTCCAATTTCTAGTGCTTTACTGAAGATAAGAGTCTCACAGACTTTCCTGCCTGGGCTGGTTTTGAACCATGATCCTCAGATTTCAGCCTCCTAAGTAGCTAGGATTACAGGCATGAGCCATTGGCGCCCAGCTTGTTTTTGTTTTTCCGATAAGATGTCAGCTACCTTTTTTTTCCCCAGGCAAATCTTGAACTCTAAATCCTCCTGCCTCTTTGCCTGCCCAAGTAGTTGATCTCACAGATGTGTACCACCATGTCAATGCTCGCTGAAGCCATTCTCTTAAAAGGGGGACACATTCAGCCTCTTACTTAAAACCTTTCTAAAATGCTTGACCTTCCCAGGTGATCTTCAATTCATTGTTTTTAGTTCTTTATCTTATTAGGCAATATGTCAATGATGAACACAGGATGTTTTTAATGGTTCTATATATCATCCTGATATCAGCACTGGAGATACATCATGAAAATACTGTATTTGGGGGGAGGGTGCTTGTTTTTGCACTGTATAGCTCTCAATGGTGGTCTCTGAAAGTGCAATGCATCCTGTACATGCCTGGCTTTGTTCCAAGCATATTACTCTGAACTGATTTCATCCTTCTAGTACTGTGCAGAGTGATTTCTTTTTCCAATTAGTGTATATTAATGGTTTCATTGTGTTATTTCCATACATGGACATAATGGTGTTTGATTAAATTCACCCCATCTATTGCTCTTTCTTAACCCTCCCTACTCTTGACTGAATTATGCAATTGTAACAGATGTCACTATTCTATTTTCACTATTCATATAAAGTGTTCTGATCGCGTGCTTTCCACTGTGTCCTGTTCTTCCATCCCCTCTTCCCACAGTTTTCACTCCCAAATTATCTCCATTGTCTACTCATGTAATTCATTTTATTTAGATCTAGATGCTGCCTATGAGAGAGAAGATGCAAATATTTATCTTTCACTGTGAATTATTTTACTTCACGTGATGTTCTCTAATTCCAGTAATTTTCTGCAAGACATCATTGCAGTTTTCTTTATGACTGAATAATAGTCCATTGACCTTATTGTTATTATTTTGACATCATTATAATTAATCAGTACAGTACCTCATGAATTTTTTTTTGGTCACTTATGGGGCTTGAACTCTGGGCCAGGGCGCTATCCCTGAGCTCTTCAGCTCAAAGCGAGTGTTCTATCCCTTGAGCCACGGCATGACTCATGATTTTTGTCCATCTATCAAGTTGTTGTGTGCCTAGGCTAATCCCATACCTCCAGTGTAATTTGTCCTCCATTTTCCATATGCAGCCGACCCACCTCATATCTGTCTTAACTTTGCATTAACTTTATTCCTTCTGACTTAAACTATTGCAAGCTGTGGTCTACAAAATATGGTCTGTTCCAATTGAATGTCTGAGATCTGCTTAACAGACTGACACTTGATCCATTATATTTCTGTCTCAAGTTACCATCCTCACCCCACGAATGGTAGGCAGCCAGATCTCTTTGGCAGGTAATTAGAAGTCTTCAGCACCAGCACATTTTCTTTATGGTGTTTGTCTTTTTTATGTGTGCAGCTTTTAAAGCTAAGAATCCTTTACAAAATAATATCATTATCTAGCAAGATCTAGAGAGCTAGTTTGGAAAGTTGACTTAAAGTGCAAAGTCAGTTCTGCAACAGAAGAAGGAGGAAAACATAATTTTAACTGTCTGGTTTTATGGTGGGAGGAATCACATATTCCAGGCAAAGGAAAAGAATTCTCATCAACAATTCCCAGAAGATTCCAGCGGAAGCGCCATGCTCCTAAATAAATCATGCTCTTCATGTTGAAATACAATTTAGAAGGCCCATTATTTCAATGGAGTAGTTAGTCTGGTCCAATGTAGACAACAATAATTACCTACAAACCTTAATTTATGGAGATCACATTCAAAGGTATTTTGGACTAGTGTACATCCTTTGGAGCCAAGGTTACTTTTTTGTTAGATTTATTATTTCAAACACACAAGAATAAATCATGCTTCTCTTCAGAATAACATAAAAGATTATCTGTGTATAAAGACTTTGCTCGCCGGGCACTGGTGGCTCACGCCTGTAATCCTAGCTACTCAGGAGGCTGAGATCTGAGAATCGCGGTTCAAAGCCAGCCGGGGCAGGAAAGACCGTGAGACTCCTATCTCCAATAAACCACTAGAAAACCGGAAGTGGCGCTGTAGCTCAAGTGGTAGAGCGCTCGCCTTGAGCTGAAGAGCTGAGGGACAGCGCCCAGGCCCAGAGTTCAAGCCCTATGACCGACCAAAAAAAAAAAAAAAAAAAAGACTTTGCTCCCAAGATTTTCACTGAAATAAATTTAAGGAATGACCATAGCTGGAAAAGGATAGAGGTGTTTGCGTTGACAACAGATTAAAGTTTTCAATATTCTGGAAGGCAGAAGGAGGATGTGAGGATTCAAAAAGGAAATACAGAGAAAAGCATGGGGCCAGCTGGAGGAAGGAAGAAGTCTGCAGTCAGGAACTTCATGGGGCATGAGAGGTGAGAGGAAAGAACCTGAGACAAGTAGGGCAGAAAGTCTGGAGACTGATTTAAAAGAACAAAATGTTTTATATTACGATGAAGATACATTATAGGAAAATTAGTGGAAAAGGAAGCAATAGAAAAAAAGTGGCTTGCATAATCATGAGTCAAAAATAAGACAATTTCGTATCACTGGATAACAAGAAAATATAAGCAGTTTACTCAGAACTGAATAAAACAAAATCTTTTGGTCAGGGCCATTGGCATATGCTTATAATCTTAGCTACTTAGGAGGCTGAGATCTAGAGGGTTGTATTTAGAAGCCAAAGGTGTGATTTAAGTTGGTGTGATTTAAGTTGGAGTGCTACCTAAGCAAGAAACTGAAAAAGCTTGAGGCCACTTGGTACAAGAAAAAAAAGACATTTTCTTTATGGTATTAAGAACATAGAAATCTGTCAAATTCTCCAGTCACTCACAAACAATATCTAGAAAGATGAGTGGCAGTTAGAGGCTATTTTATTTAGAAAATTGTGAACATTTCAAAGTGTGAGTGTAGTTTAGCATATTTGTAAAGAAGTAATTGAAGGATAAAATAAAGTAAAAAATGTGTATCTTTAAGTAGGGAATTTGAGATGTTGGCTTAAGTGAATAAAATCCAGACTAAAACTGAAACATGTGTATTTGAGTATTTTATGCAAATTAATGAAATTTTGAATGTTTATGTAGAAGATAGTGTGACAATAGATGATATTTACCTGTTAAATTCTTCTTTTTCCTTTTTTATTTTTTAAACTAGAACTGGGATTTGGACTCAGGGCTTCTCATTTTGGTTGGGCTTGCTTGGGCGGTTATTGTTCTAGTACTTTAGCCATGCCTCCAGCCTCGTTTTTGCCTGGTTAATTATCCTCATGGACTTTTTTGTCTGGTCTGGCTTTGAACTGAGATGTTACAAATCTCAGTCTCCTTAGTAGCTAGGCTTACAGGTTTAGGTTACCAATGCCTTTTTTTTTTCATTCCTCTTTCTTTCCTGCTTGCCTGCCTGCCTGCCTTCGTTCTCTTTCTTCTTTCTTTCTTTCTTGTGGTAGTATAGTTTAATCTTAGGAGTAGACTCACAATATCTATTACCATGCCTGTCAGGCTGGTTAAGAGAAACAGGTAGAGCAGGAAGAACATAGAAGTGAAAGAGGCTGGCTCTTCTTTGGGTGCAAGAAGTAGCAGATGGTATAATGAAAGCCAGTTCGTTGCCGGAGAGGCTTTTCTTCTACCCTATGTAGCTGAGTTTTGTCTGCTTGTATTTCCCTTATTAATTGTTATTGCACACACACACACACACACACACACACACACACACACACACACACACACACACACACACACACACACACACACACACACACACACACACACACACACACACACACACACATCTCCTGTGGTTTGTTAACCTGAGAGGCACCCAAATTCAGACCCAGTTTTGGAATGAGGTCAGAAGTTCGGTTACCTATGACGTGGGTCTCAGGGGCAGTGGGAGGTGCTGGAAGAAACACTGATTTTAATCAACCTGAATTTAAATCTGGGAGCTTCCTGGTGTCTTAGATGACAGGAGAAAATCCATTATCCTGCTTGGCCTCAATGTCTTTCTGAACAATGAGCAAAGCCCTGCCTCTTTTGGTGGATTATTGGCTGTATTGTGCATACATGGAAAACATTTTAGCTTCTGTGGCACATCAGTGAAAACATGTCAACCAGATGAATGGATTCTCTTACAGGGGGTTTCCTAGGGCTCTTTCTCTCCCCCAGAAGCCGCGTAAGCACTGCAGTGATTTTGCCTTGTTTGGGGACCTGGCCCTACTTTCAGAACACTCCCAGGTCATTCTTGTGTACAGTCAGGGTTGAAAATAATTGAGTTAATGCACATTAAGTGCTTTTGAGGTTCCATTAGTAGCACAATTCTTTTTTTTTTTTTTCCAGTTTGTGTAGTAATAGAGTTTCAAAACTGGGCCTTAGACTTGCAAGGCAAGTGCTCTACCTCACGAACCATCCTTTTAGCCCCTAATTTTACTTCTGGAACAGTGTATTTATGGCATATGGACATTAAGGCTCCCAACAAATGCATTGATTCTTCTTTTTGTTGTTGTTGTTGTTGGTCATGGGGCTTGAACTCTGGGCTTAGGCGCTGTGCTTGCGCTCTTCAGCTCAAGGCAAGTTCTCTACCACTTGAGCCACAGCGACACTTCTGGTTTTCTAGTGCTTTATTGGAGATAAGAGTCTCACGGACTTTCCTGCCCGGGTTGGCTTTGAACCATGATCCTCAGATCTCAGCCTCCTGAGTAGCTAGGATTACAGGCGAGAGCCACCAGCACCTGGCTTTTAATGCATTGATTCTTTACAAAGTTATACAACATGGTTTCAACCAAGAACCATTTTCTAGACCAGCTTCTTCTCCTTATAATGATTGACAGACAGCTAGAGTGGTTACTTTTATGCCTCTAAGTTCTCTCTTCAGTGGTAAACCTTATGGGAGCACTTTTGGTGGACAGGCGCTTATTCAAAAAAAAAAAAAAAAAAGAAAGTACAACCCACTACCCTTTTCCAATTTGAGGAAGGGAGAAATATTATCAGACTGTTTGAAAATCAAATTATTTCAGTGGTAGATGCTATGGTGCTAGAATCCACAGGGCACTGGAAGGGCTTGAAAGAAAAGTGTTTACCCTAACTCAGACTAGAGAGGTCCCTTTGGAAAAAGAAATTCCATTAGAAGGGCTGGATAAGCATTTTATACCTAATATGCAAGTAAAGATGAGAGAAAGAAAGGAGCCTTAATAAAATGTGGAGAAGAGTAACCACTCTGGGTTATACCAGGCATTCCATATCAAGTCTGTGTTACTGGAACCAGGTGCTTAGGGAAGAGAGTAGTGGAAAAAATGTAATCCAGAGATGGAGGGCTGATTTCACTCAGGAAAGCAGTGTTTGTCCTAATAACATTCCTTTTTTTTTTGTTTTTGGTTGTGGGCTTGAACTCGGCTTGGGCGCTGTCCCTGTACGCTTCAGCTCAAGGCAAGTGCTCTAGCACTTGAGCCACAGTGCCACTTCCTGTTTTCTATTGTTTATTAAAGATAAGAGTCTCACAGACTTTCTTGCATGGGCTGGCTTTGAACCATGATCCTCAGATCTCAGCCTCCTGAGTAGCTAAGATTACAGGTGTGAGCCACCGACACCTGGCTCCTAATACCATTCCTTTGTGGCCTGAGTCCATGTCACTGCTTACGATGAAAAGTAGATGGATTTCCTCTGGGAGAAGGAGAGATAGAAATTTGTGAATTGAGGACTTTATAAAAGGAGAAGCCCAATATTGTAAGTAACAGGAATTAATGATGCCAGATAATAAGATCTGAAAGACTTTCTGTAAGGCGGTGCAGGAAAAATACTTGTCTATATATCAATACATAAATAATGTGTATATGTCTGTATACACATGTGTGTGCAAATGAATATATATATATCCATGTAGATGAATTTACATATTGGTGAAAATCATAAAAACAATCAAACAAGAGTTTGATTGTGAATGTCTTAAATGTATGTTATTTGGAATTTCTATGTTAGAGGAGATCCCACAGATTATCCACACAGGATTAATTTGAATAAAAGTGCCATTTTACACATCATTATACTTTCTTAGAACATTAAGTAGTGATCTAAATAAAGAAACAAATATACAAAGAAGCTGGAAATTTACGCAGATCTAAACATTTAGCTTAAAATTGATTTCTTTTGTGGTTTAAACAAACAACAAAATCCAGATTAAGTGTTTATATAGCTCACAACTGTATGCCATTGTTTAATTTTTCTATAAACTTTACAATGTCCATCTTGTGACATTTCAAAAGATCTATGCTTCTCTTCAGACTAGTTAATAAAAGTCTGTCCTTAAGTGGTACATGATTCATCTTCATGTATTCTCCTTATCTCGAACAATATCAATTATTTGAGCCTCTTTCTTCTCCCCAAACCTGTAGAGATCACAAAATTCTTTGAGACTAAAATTGACCATATTGGCAAGAGAGGCAAGGAAGAAATGGTCAAACTGGTTCATGGATATTTCTTTCTTTCTTTCTTTCTTTTTTTTTTTTTGCTATTTAGACAAGGAATTTTGTATTTTTCTTCTTTGAACAAGTCACCTGAAAATTGGTGTGTGAATAAAATTTCACAATGGTTCCCAGATTTTGCAACCCATTCCTTTTTTTTTTTGAGTTCAATTGTGCCTCTCAAAAGGAAACTTGAAATTCCTAACCCCTAGAACATCATAGTGAACTCTCAATACTAAGTATTAGTCTTACAGAATTGATCTAGTAGCAATGAGGTCATTAGTTTGAGTTCTAACCCAATAAGACTGGTATCCTTATAAAAAGGAGAAATTAGGACAGAGACAAGCCCTGTGTGGTGGCTCATGCCTGTAATCCAGTTACTTAGGAGGCTGAGATCTGAGGTCCACAATTCAAAGCCAGCCCAGGCAGGAAAGTCCATGTGACTCTTGTCTCCAATAAACTACTCAGAAAAAGCCAGAAGTAGTGTTGTGGCTCCAGTGCTAGTCTTGAGCACAAATTGGTCTCATGGACCCAACTCAGAACCAGAGTTCAAGCCCCTAGAATAGGCTGTGAAGATGGTGGAGTGATCCTAGCTACTCAGGAGGCTGAGATGAAGTTAATGATTCAAAGCCAGCCCTGGCAGGAAAGTCCGTGAGACTCTTATAGTTAACCACCAGAAAACCAGAAATGGGGCTGTGGCCCAAAGTGGTAGTGAGCTAGCCATGAGTGAAAGCCCAGGGACTGTGACCAGGCCCTGAGTATAAGCCCCACAACTTACAACAACAACAACAAAAAGATGATAGAGTGGGATGATACAACCAGAGACCAAGGGCAGGCAAAGATGGCTGACAATATGTCAGAACGCTGAAACAGGCAAGGAAGTGTCACCAAATTCAGGTCACCAGTTCTGGAGGGCCACACAGCTCTTCTTCATGAAAGAATTCAAAGGTGGCACAAAGCTACTTAATCAGGAGCAGGTTTATTATAGCACCTTCTAGGAGAGTAGGCTCAAGAAGAAGTGTTGTACTGGAGGTCCTGAGATCCTCAAACTCTTATCTGTGGCCATGGTGGTCAGTCCAGGAAAACTGGGTTCATGCCTATTAACTTGGGTTATGCCTTGCCAAGTCTCTATACAAATGGGACAAAGGAATGCTGACCTTGGAAGGTCAAACCTAGGCTTTTTGCACAGCTGTGGAGCATATGGTCAGGGAGACCCTGTTGTGTCTCAGTTGTACCATTAACATGCCATCCCTCTCAGCAATCAGGTTTCAAAACTCCCTGACTAACCCTTGCCAGGATTCTCCACTACAGGTTTCAAAGGGAACATACATTGATCTTAAACTTTCAAGACTTGAGTATTATGAGGTATTTAATATCTACTTTTGGGACTTGTATTCTCTTTTTTTTTTTCTCTTGGCAGTACCAGGATTTGAACTCAGGACCACCTGCTATCTAGGCAAGTACTCTTTTTTTTTTTTAATTTAATTTTATTTTATTTGAGAACATACTGTACAGAGGGGCTACAATTACATGGGCAGGATAATGCATACATTTCTTACCAAGCATTGCAGCCTCCTCCTTTGTTTGCCCTTCACCTCCCTTCCCCGCCTCCCCCCTCCCCCCACCCAATTATACCCCCCTTCCCCCCCCACACCGACATTGTAAAGCTGGTTTTGACATGACATTTTGTACTTCTCATTGTTGCAACAGGTCCACCTGAATCCTTAAACGACTTGTTTGTCCCCATCTCCTCCACATGTTATACTGACATCGAATATAGTGAAAGCGGGGGTTACACTGTGGGGGAGGGACATACAAAGCAACAAAGAAATAATCTTATAAATGCGTTAGAAACACATGCATGAAAGAAACGAAAACATTAAAATACATATTTAAGGGTTCATTTTCCTAACATCACATTATCTGACCTTTTCCGCTTGACTCATACCTATACTATATATTGCAAATAAGGGAAACCATGGGACCTATATTTCTTTGGGCCTGGCTTACTTCACTTAATATAATTTTTTCCAAGCCTTTCCATTTCCTAACAAATGGGGAAATGTCATTCTTTCTGATGGAGGCATAGAATTCCATTGTGTATATATACCACATTTTCTTGATCCATTCATCTACTGAGGGGCATCTGGGTTGGTTCCATATCTTAGCTATGGTAAATAATGCTGCAATAAACATAGTTGTGCTGGTAGCTTTAGTGTGGTCTTGTTTGTAAACATTTGGGTAAATTAGGCAAGTACTCTTATCCTTTGAGCCACACCTCAAGTCTTTTGTACTTTAGTTTGTATGTTAGATCAGGTCTCATGCTTTTATCTTAGACCAGCCTTGAATTTCAATCTTTCTAGTTCCACCACTTAAATTATATAGGACTATGTGGCTCAATTAGCATGTCCAGCAAGTTTGTTGAGACTGGTTTTGAACTGTCATCTTCCTATCTTCTCCTCACAAGTTGACTAGAATTACAGAATCACAGACCTGAGCTAGCTCAATGGCAAATCAATCAATCCATAACAATAATATTAAATACCAATTAACAAAGGACATTTAAATTTTATTTTTTCATGCCAGCACCTAAACAAATCATTAGATAAATAAATGAATAACGAATCTCATTTTGTACAAGAAAGCATCTCATTTGGTAAATGAAAGAAACTGAATGATAAGAGCGTAGAAAGGACACGTTAGAAAATAAGAGAAACTCCTTGAAATTCCCCTTCCTCTAACTTACACACAAAAGCATATTGTCTTTTCCGTCAGAACGAAGCAGATTTGAGTTGCTGGCCCACATGTTGGTGATGCACTGGGAAGCCAGATGTTTTATGGGTTTGTGATTTCGAAGATAACGGAATGCATTCCTGTGATCTGTTCTCCCACTCAGCCTGCCATGCCTCCTGTCTACACTGGGGCAGGCCATGGAAGCAGAGTCTTCACTTTAGAGTTATCGCGTTTGTTTCTCTTGCATCTTTCTCAGAGAACCTCTGACTTCTCTCCTGCAGAGAGGCCCTAGAGGATTTCAAGGTCTGAGAAAAGAGGTTTGACTGTGGGTCCAAAAGAACAGGATTGTGATGAAAAACCACTGAGTTAGCCTAACGAGACTTGTCTATGTTGATGATGAAGTTTCTCAAGTGGCTCAATTTAACACTGGTGTCTTCTTCCTCCTTCGTGGTATTAGGACAACCAGACAGCATACATTCCTTAAAACCCAAGAAAACAACACCGTTTTGGGTAGAAAATATCATTAACAAAATAAGGGAGCTCGAGGAAGTCATGAAAAATTCTTCCATTTTCTTTCTCAGATTTATTTCTTTTACAGAATGTGAACTTTTCCATGTGTAAGGAAGGGGGATGATGAGTAAAGTTGAGTATACAGAGTGCCCCCTGGATTCCAGGAAAGGAATGAGAACAGGGACTGTGTGCATGGTGATTCATTGTGTCGCCCACTGGGGTGCCTCAGACAGATGATTTCTAAAGTGGCATTTAAGGTTGAAAAGCCAAAGTAAATTCCACATTTCCAGTGAAAAGTCTTGGAGTATGGGCGTCTGTAGGCATTCCCTGACAGGGTTACAGGGTTCTAGTTAAAAGCAATTAACAGGATCACATAAATAATTCTAAGAAGAGTATCATCTAAGATGCCCTTGTACTCATTCTTTCTTTGCTTTGAACCTGCTGTGCTCTATTTCACTAAGCTATCACAGAATACTAGAAAACAAAGCCATGGCAGAAAGATACTGGCAGTCAAATATCCCTTACATGTGGACATGTCTTGAGTACTTGGACAGATGCCCTCACTCACTCAAGTTCCAGCATTGGCTTTCTGAGCAAAATCAGTTACTTCTTAGTTAGGGAACCCTTAGGGTATTAATCTGCATTCAAGACATCTTTTAGGTACATGGATATGGTGCTTATACCAGCAATCCCAACTACTTTAGAGGCAAAGACAGGATCATCACAGTTTGAGACTACCTGGGAAAAATGTTTGACTTCATTTGAAAAACAGACAATGATAAAAAGGTCTACTAGTCCATAGGTCAATTGGTAGAACACTTGCCTGGCAGGAAGAGACACTGAGTTCAATATAGCCATTACTCTATTGCTAGAAGGCAATCTATTACATGTTGACTCTGCTTGATAGTATAAAGTTGGTGTTGAGTTCCATGTTTTGTCCTGGAACTCTAGTAATCATAAACACTCCCTACTTATGAATCCAGGTTTCCTGCTGCTATTGTAAGTACCATGCTGTGCCGATACATGCTGTTTTGATATCAGCTGTAAGTATCTTTCAGTTTATTTAGCAACTCAAGAGACATATACTTGAAGCCTTGGATTGGTGCGATCCACTTTGCTAATGGCTGGATACAAGAACATTGAGAGGCAAACATCAGTGGCTCATCCCTGTAATCCTAGTTCCTAAGGAGGCTGAAATCTGAGGATTGCAGTTTGATGCTAACTTGGGAAGGAAAGTCTGTGAGACTCTTATTTCCAATTAACTACCAAAAAGTTGGAAGTGGAACTGTGACTTAAGTGCTAGAGTTCCAGTTTTGAGTATAAAAGGTAAAGGACAGTGTCTAGAAGCCCTAGTACTAGCACAAAAAAAGCAAGAAACAAACAACAATATCAAAAACCTCAGTGAAGCTACTCAGGAGGCTGAGATCTGAGGATCATGGTTCAAAGTCAGGTCAGGCAGAAATCTCCCTGTGAGACTGTTATCTCTAATTAACCACTCAAAACCTGAAAGTGGCACTGTGGCATAAGGAGCAGAGCACAAAGAGGCTCGAGACAGAGGATAAATCAAAGGAAAAAAAGTGAATAAAGAACTTCACACAATACAGTAAAAAGCAAACAGAAAACAACAAAATAAAAACTCTTGTTTCCATTTCTTGGAGTTCACTTGAAATGAAAAAGTTTCTTTGAAATGTATTCCAAGAAATGACAAAGACTTTTAAAAACACTTTAGAACTGAACTTAGTGGTAGAGCACTTATATAGCACATATGAAGCTCCAGCACTGCAAAAAGAAAGCAAATAAAAAACCTACAGAGAGCTGGGAAGGTGACTCAGTAGTAGAGTGCTTGCCTTGCATGCATGAGGCCCTGGGTTCTATTCCTCAGTACCACATAAGCAAAAAGAAAAAAGCCGAAGTGGTGCTGTGGCCCAAGTGGTAGAGCACTAGCCTTGAGCTGAAGAGCTGAGGGACAGCGCCCAGGCCCAGAGTTCAGGCCCCACAACTGACAAAACACACACACACACACACACACACACACACACACACACACACACACACACACACACACACACACACACACACACACACACACACAAAACACAACAAAGACCCCTATATAACAATGCTGTATTTACTGCAATCAGAATTAAAATATGATTTCCTGTTATAACAATCCAATTTTACTTTCCTCTGTTTATTAACAAGTACTGTCCAGTTTGCTAAATTCAGGATCTATTTAAGGCCCAGTATTTGAAATTGGTTGGTATGTCATTTAAGCATCTTTGAAGTTACGTGCCTTCTCTCAGTTATTTTCTAGCTCTTTCTCTGGGAATCATGCCATCCCTTCTGTACTTTCCCATAGTCTGGGATTTGATGTCCCTCGGTTTCATTCAAACACATAACCACATCCAGGTTTCATGTTCTTGGCAAGATGATTTTGTATTGTGTCAAACTCTCTTCAGGAGATGCCTGCTGTCCTGCTTTTCTGTCTGCTACCTGATGGTGTCTGAGTGGTGGAGTAGCACTATCCTCAGCACCTACTTTACTTCTCACTATGCTGGTGTGACTGTTTCACAGTCTACTGTCCAACCATAGTTATTCTGCATTTTGTTTTTGATCTCTTTGTACCTCAACATAGTTAATGAGTTCCTTACAACTTCCACATAGTGAAAGCTATAGCTTCCTAATCACTTACTATTTCTCCTATTGCATGTGGGAATGTGTGGACCAACAAAAACACAGATAACAAGATGCTTTCTTGGTGTATACTACCTAGAGTACTTCTACAAGTTCAATGCTTAGATCACATGGGAGATTCACTTGCAATATTGGTAGGTATTACCCAACTTTTCTATATGTTTCTCGAGGGCTTATCCTTACCAGATGTGTTGTTACGCTTATTTTTGACAATCATCCATCTAAAGACCATGTCCTTTTTATTGTAAATTTCATTTCTAGAATAACCAGTATTTGTATATTTTTATTGGTCATTTCTACATTCTCCCCTACATTTGTAATGCTCTTTTAAAAGCATTTTTAATGCTCTTATTTTGTACTTATACACACACACATATGTACATTTTTTTGGCACTTGAACTCAGGGCCTGGGTACTATTTCTCTGCTTTTTTTTTGCTTGAGACTAATACTCTACTACTTGAGACAGCTCCACTTCTAGCTTTTTGCTGGTTAATTGAAGATAAGAGTCTTATAGAGTTTCTTGTTCTGACTAGCTTCAGGTTGCAATCCTAAAATCATAGTCTCCTGAGTAGGATTACAGGCATGAGCCACTGGCTTCTGGCTGCATTCTTTTTAAATAAAGCTTGGCCATTGAGTGATTGGTACTTATCTTTTTCAAAAAAGATAAATTTCAAAATGCTGCTCTGTAAATATGGTAGAATAATCTTTGATGTATTAGTATGCCATAGACATTTCCTTTCTCTTTTTTTCTGTTTAATCATATTTTCTTTATCTTTATTGAAGAAAGCATACAGAGAGCAATGATTATAATTGTATTAGTAAAGGTAGAATTCTTGGATTTTAGTCAAAGTTCTAGAAATTTCTCCCTGAGAAATCTGATTACACTCAATTTTCTGTCTTATTAATTAATTAATTAATTTTTGGCAGTACTGGCAACTTAGCTATGCTAAGTCAATGTTCTACTACTTGAACTACATCTCTACCTTCTTCTTACCTTGGATATTCTTTCTTCCTTCCCTTCCCTCCCTCCCTCCTATCCTCCCCCCTCTCTTTCTCTCATTCTCTCTCTCTTTTCTCCTTCCTTCCTTCCTTCCTTTGTGAAAATACCGTACAGCGGGGTTACAATTACATGAACAAGGTAATGAGTACATTTCTTATCAAGCATTGTTGCCTCCTCCTTTGTTTGCCCTTCCCATCTCCCCCCTCCCCCCTGCACGTCAAAGTTGTAAAGTTTGTTTTTTGACATAATGTCTTATACATCTCATTGTATCTTTGTAATAACTAGTATATCTCTGAGACAAGCAGAAACGGTCAGATAAGTTGATGTTAGGCGAAATTAACCCCAAGATAAGGACTCAAATCATTTTTCTTTCTTGCTATTGTTTCTAACATATTTATGAGATGCTTTCTTTGTTGCTTTGTATGTCTCTCCCCCACAGTATAACACCTGTTTTCATTGTATTTGATGTTGGTATAATTTGGGGAGCGGAAGGGAAAAAACCTTGGATATTTTCAAGTTGAGGTCTTCTCAACCCAAGCTTTGGTCCTTTTCCTTGTATTTAATTGTGTTTCTGAGTGATAGCTACCCACCAGTATGCCCAAGTATTTGCTTCTTCCATAACTAGGACAACAAGTACCAGTCCCTATACCCAACCATTCATTGAAATGGAGAATCCAGAGCTGCCTTTTTGCTTAGGCTGGCCTTCAAATCTGATCTCCCAATCTTGCCTTCCAAATAGCTAGAATTACAGGTTTGCATAGTGCACCCAGCTTAACTTCATGTGTCTGTGCTTAAACCTCTATATACAAAAGGAATAAAAATAGCTTCCACCACCTGGGGACATTATGAAGACCTACTGAGCTATGTTGTCTGGGTTCTTAAGGACTGAGCCTCACACTGCCTGCATTCAGTTAGCTGTCTTGTTTTCTTCACAAGTAGTTTGCACTTGGATGTAGTGGAACTCACTTACTTCTTCCTAGAAAGCTCTGGGTCACCTGGACACATTGAGTCACTTTTCTTCTCCCTAAGTTTTCTGCTTCTTCAGAAACAGGTGCTCCCTGTTCTTGATGTGTGGGAAATGACAGGAACGGATGCGGGTATTTAAGTGAGGGCTCCACAATCACATAATAGGATTCTGTGCTCACAGTCTAACAAGGCTCCCTATCTATGGTAGACGTGAAGATGCACGAAGGCTTGGGACAAGGAAAATAAAACAAGTAGGAGGCAAAGCTAGGACTTGATAGTACATCACAATCATTTGTTAAACGCTGCTTGGAGGCAAAGTGGAAATGTTATATTTTGTACCATGTGTTGCATTGGTTCATCACCAATGCAACTAGGTGATGGGCTGGTTTCCCCTCTGTGACCTTGGAGTGACTTTGTCAATAGCACTGGAGGGCAAAATAAGATCCTTACAGTTAGATGCAGCATTGTTTTTCAGAATTATTATACACACAGAGATGACTTTGCAGTGGTAATTCCCAGAAGTGGGAGTGGTAGACTTAGTAAAACCTTTGCTACTGCTTATTGGTCACTCTGAAAATTGATTAAATGGTATTTTTTGTGATAACTGAGAAGGATATATATTTTTCTATTATGATGACAACTCTGGAAAATGAGGTATTTAAATTCATATGAAGATGAGCAACTGTTGTAAAATAAAGAATTAGGTTCATCTTTAGCCTTTGATCTGTGGTCAGTACCTCTAACCCTTTGGGAATGCCCAAGTGATAGGACGGTCTTTGCTTTCCAGCAATAGCTAGCTTAGTTTATACTAGTGAGATGATTGAGGAGGACAGGGCCCAGTTACCAGAAGGACTAACCACACGACTGGAAGATTGGGTATTTGTGCTAAGTAATCCCAGCTTGACCTCCATGGAATGGAGTTACAGTAAGAACACTGGGTAATGAGACTTGTATGAGTTTGCTGGTTGGGAAAGTGAATGCAGTAGCATCGATATTCTGGGAGAGAGAGAAGATAGAAGCTTTCTACTCCTTCTTCAAGCTCTTGCCTCTGTTCTCTTCCTATGTCTGTTTCTCATATATATTCTCTATGGTAAAACTATATTCTCTTTAAATACTTTCTTCCTGTCTGCCAGTCATTGTAGCACATACTCAAACCTGTGTGGATCATGATGATCTACACATTTGCATCCAGTTTGTCAACTACAAGTGAGTTTGTGACTTGTATTTGGCACTGGAAGGTAGGATGTCATGTTGTAGACCATTCTATTCACACTGGGTAGTTAGTGCTAGAATGTCATTTCAGTGTTGCAACAAACATTTTGCAGTACTCACTAAAACTTCTATACATAATCTATCACAAATCAAATTTTCCAAGATACATGTCTCAGAATGACTTCAATATCCAACATAGCAATGATCAGAAATGTATGATAGTAATGTACTGATGAAGATTCAGAGAGGAAAAGTGCCCTCATAAGCACATTAGGATAGAAATAATGGTTAGGAACATCAAACATACGGTGAGTGTCTGTGAGTGCAACCTTTCGATTGTTAGTTGTTAGGGGCCATTATTATATAGAAATATCAGCTGGAAGACACAACCTTTATACTTGGGGACTTCTAAACTTCTGGCATTTAAGTTCCTATTCTTTGATTGAAAAAGTAAGAGGCAAGTTGATAGTAGATCAGAGGGAGAGCAGTCTCCTAGGGCAAGAACTGTAAACTCAGGGTTAAATTCTTGCTGCCCCACAATGCAACAGTCCTCTTAAATGGGGACTCCTGATGCCCTTGAGACCTGCCCCTCACACGCTCATTTGCGAATCCATTTAGAAGAAATCCCAGAGGGGTGACAGCAGAGTCCCAGGCCCTTGATAGAAACACCAAAGTCCTTAAGTCTGAAATGAAGAAAAACATATTCATTTAGCTTTAAATAAGCCATAGGCTGGGTTGGAAATTGAATTTCAGTCTAGTGTCTGGCTGAATGGACACTAGTATATCATTCTGTTCTTTTGTTTATTTGCATAGGGGAGCTACAGACAGGATTCTGAAAGTCTACTCTTTAAGATATCCCAATTGAAAAATTATACAAATGTGTCATATTAGGTGGACGTTACCATTTCCTTAGTTATAACTCAATACTACCAGGCTTAAGTGGGACTCATCTGAAGATTTTATGCATCTGATCCTGTGTTCTAATTTTAGTTTAGTGTCTTTACTATTTCCTGGAAACCATTACACCTTTTTTCATCTTTTTAAAATATGAAAATATTTCCACCTCTCAGATTCCCCACTTTTCTGAACTGTATGCATGGTACAATAATACTTAATTTAAAGACATACAAAAGAGTAAAGGCTTTAGTTATGTTATGGAAATCACAGATTAAAAGGTTTATTGTGATACATAAATATGTGTCTGATTAGTATTGTTTCTACATCTCCAGATCAGATAGTAGATGTGGTTTTAGTTACATGGCCTTTAATTAAGTATCATTTAATTAAATAAGTAGCGGTGAAATGGGTTTCTATTTAGACTTTGTTCTTTCATAATTGCTAACTGTAAATGGTCATCTATGCTATGTACATATGTGTATACACTGACACACATTAGATTATGTGTATTTTCATTGATAAATGTGTTAAACGTGTCATATTTCTATACTAGATTCCTATAAGACTAAAAGTAAATTACTTTTAGTGGCATACTTATAATTGGTGAAATTCATGTTTAAATTATATTCAGTTAAGTGTTTTTATTTTTCTTAAGCATGCTGGCAGATAAAAATGTCTCTGAAGAAGACAACCCACTTTGCATTTTGAAATCAGATTTCATAGCCAAAGTGATCAGAGACTCATTCAGATTCAACAGAAGAATTTAATCTAGAGCATTCATCACTTTTCCACGAAGCATCCGGTTCTAAAATACCTCTGGCACAGATTGGGTGGATACCCCTACTTCCCCAGGGTTATTGAAAGACTCAGATAGCATCTTGCTCACCAAAAAGTCAGTACAGGGTATCTTTGAAGAGCAGCTCTAGTAAAAAAAAAAAATAGGTGTCATGCCAGGTGCTGGTGGGTCATGTCTGTAATCCTAGCTACTCAGGAGGCTGAGATCTGAGGATCACAGTTCAAAGCCAGCCCGGGCAGGAAAGCCTGTGAGACTCACTGGAAGCGGTGCTGTGACTCAAGCGGTAGAGCACTCACCTTGGGCTGAAGAGCGCACAGAGAGCACCCAAGCCCAGAGTTCAAGCCTCACGACCGCCTCCCCACCCCCCCTTCAATGGGTGTCATATTTCTATTTCAAGGTATTATTATGGGAGAACTGATGTGTACCTTAATGGGTTGTGGGCATAATTCATCTGAAAGAAGTGTGCTTTGCTTAGGCAGAAAGCACATGCAACAGGCAAGATAAGACAAAGCAAGTCACTTAGGACTTTTTTTCCCCCAGCTCTGGGGTTTGAACTCACGGCCTCACATTTTGCTTCGTTTGGTTTACTGGCTGACACTCTACCACTTGAACTATACTTTCAGTCTGACTTTTTTTTTTTTCTTGTTAAGTGGAATTGGAGTCCCATCACTTTTCTACTGTGGCTGGCTTTGAACTGTATTTCTTCAGATCTCTGCCTCCTGAGTAGCTAGTATGATAGGTGTGAGCCACCAATACCTGGTATATCTTTTAGCTTAACATTTCACTTCATCTGGAGGGACAGTTGGTTGTCTCTATGGTTATTGTTGAAAGTTGTAACAATATTTAAAAGTGGTATAAAAATGACTTAGGGAAGCCAAATGAGAGCTGTTGAAACAGCTGAAATTTACACTTAAGACGACTGGCTGTCTCAGTCTCGGTGCATTGTTCATTTAAGTTCTGTGAAAATAGGCTGGAGGTGGGGCTTAAAGAAAGCATGGAAGCTTGACTGGGATGGGGAAATTGGGAACATGGACAGGCATTAATCCCATAGCAAACCCTTGGACCTTTCCACGACTATCCTATAGTAGGCCCTGGCTGAGGAGAACAGATACTGTGGCTTGGAGTTAGGCTTTAATAATTAGATCAAAATAGTGAATTGAATTGAAGAAGGAACTTATATTGTGAAGATCACAGAGATGTCTGCAAACAAATTGCTGGGGTATCAAAAGTATCTCTAGGAACACAAAGTTCTAGGTGATTTTGTTTTTGCAGGACCCACATTGTATAAAACATGTAGCCACGTTTCATATATTAAGAAAGCTTAGCCAGGCACTGGTGGCTCACGCCTGTAATCCTAGCTACTCAGGAGGCTGAGATCTGAGAATCACAGTTCAAAGCCAGCCTGGGCAGGAAAGTCCCTGAGACTCTTATCTCCAATAAACCACTAGGTAACCGGAAGTGGCTATGTGGCTCAAGTGGTAGAGCACTCGCCTTGAGCTGGAGAGCTGAAGGACAGCACCCAAGCCCAGAGTTCAAACCCCACGACTGACCAAAAAAAAAAAAAAAAAAAAGTAAGCTTCCTGGCTTCATAATAAATACTGAATAGCATCTACTAACTTTGGTGAATTATCAGATTTAAACCACACCACAACTTTAAGAGAAGAACATAGATAGTCTTAAAGAGCATATGGAAATTTTTATTAGTCTTACAGCTAGGGATCATGATCTGAGCACAGAATAAAGGTAGGTAAGAAGAACTGAGTTTTATCAGAGATAGGTTGTGACATGTTTGGGTGTTGCTTACTTTAAGATAAAGAGATATAATTGACACTTGGTTCAAACTCTGAGTCCCCTTAAACTTGTCCATAGGGCATCAGTATATACTAAGTATTCAACAAGTGATTGTTAAATGACTTCATTAACAGCTCCCAGTGGGACAGGATTTGTATGCTGTGACTTTTTTTTGGTACTGGGGATTGGAGCAGAGCCTTGTACATACTATACCAGTGCTGACCTATTAAGCCACACCTCTAGTCCTTCAGTTTGTGTTTGTTTTGGAGATACAGACTTGCTGAGTTTGCCTGATGGGCCTCAAATGCACAATTCTCAGTGAAGAAGACTTTACTTCCCTAGTAGGTGGAATTAAATGCATGCACCACCACATCTGGCCCTTTTAAAATATAGCAAATTCAAAACATAAGGCTAAAGTTGAATAATGGTATATAATTTACTTTCATAGTTGCCCAACTGACCAAATCTATTTTTAAGTTCATTTTGGCATACTTTTATGTTAGACTGTTTAATACCTTTAATTATACTTAAGGATTATCTAGCTGGTACAATTGTTGATCCCAAATGAGAAAAGCACTTAGTTTGTAGATTTAATGGGAACATTTATCATTCCCAAGCTTCAGGCTTATTATCTATTTTCTAAGCAAGTTGAAATGTCTTTTCTTAGCATAGAAATGTTCTTTATAATGGGAGCAGTAGATCGAAGCTGCACAGATTGGCTCTTTAATGAAGCAGGCAACTTTCCAATGGAACTGACAAGTTTGATTTCTATTTGTTGTATTTTTTCTCATTACAGATGGACCCAATTCAGAAAGCTGTAATAAATCATACATTTGGGGTTCCTCTTCCTCATCGAAGAAAGCAAATCATATCATGCAACATTTGCCAGTTGAGATTTAATTCTGATGTAAGTTCATTGTTTTGTATTTACTAAAAAAAATAAAATATTGTTCTAATCTTGCAGGAGAAAAGATTTGTTTAGTATTTTTTTCTCCAGTAACTTAGCATGTCAAAATCCAAAGATAGCATTTAAATTTGCATGTATTTTGATTTCAGAGTTAATTACTTTATGTTTGTTTATGTAGTACAGAAAAAGCACATGTGTACAGTCTTAAATGTGTGAAACTTAATGGTATATTTTAGTGTTTTTGGAATGCTAAAAGAAGATAATGTACTTCATCTTTGGAGAATAGTCACATTTAGAATCAAACAAGTTTTAATAGACTGTACTTCTGAATTAAGACAGACACCAAGGCCAAGTTTGGGACTTTTGAAATTCTGTCTTCTGTGTTGGCTCCAGTTCCCATGATAGCCCCAGTTTCTATCATGGCCCAGTTTGCATACGGGTCCAATTCCAGATCCACCATATATCCTGAGTTCTGGCCATTTTAGAGATCTCAGATATACTGTCAATCTAGCAGGCAATTCCAAAGCCCTTACCTCACGGAAGCTCACAGATGAGATACATAGGGAGACTGAGATGAAAGGAGACAGCTGTGGACCTGAGCAGCCCTTCAGCAGGTTAGTTATACCTTAGTTACACCTGTTACAATGATCTGATGGACTTGGACCCATCTCGATGCTTCCAATTTTGAGTTGTGGCCAATGTGAAAAATCTTTGTTGATTTCCCACCCCCAGAAGTCCAGAAGAATAGGAATGATACTTTATAAGGACTAGGAATTATTCAAACTGTGGGAGAATACAGGACCCTTGCCTAACAAAATGGATATGTCCAAGGTGTCATTAATCTTGTTCTATTTTGTCACCATGGAGACAACCAAATAGATGTTGATTGGGAAGAACTAAGCCTTCCAGTATGTCATCTCCACAGACAGGGAGTCCTTTTGGGTGGTCTGTTGATAAGGATAGGTTAAGAGATCATTAGGTACAGGAAATAGATGTGGCATAAAGAAAGTGGCTGGTGTCTTCAGGAAGAACATTTCCTTTTGTAAAAGGATTTCTGCTGTCTTCAGATCTTCACCTACTAGAGCAATCTAACATTCGTTCTGCTGATTTGAGAAGGAAAATTTTGGCTGCATAACACCTGTTTTAGTTCATTTGCTATAACAAAATACTATAAGCTGTGTGACATAAAAATTTATTTCTCACATATATATACACAATAAATAAATATTATCTGCTGATAATTTTATAGTTTGATTTTATACTGGAGGAAAAAAATTGTAAATCAGGACTCAGAAGCACTTCAGGTCATTGGATTCTGTCTTACACTGAGTTGCAAGCATCTTTTCTATTGATTACTCCTAGTGATGGCCTGCTCATCATATCCAGACATACTTTGAGTAATACTTATACTTGTATTTGTCATTATTAATATTATCCTAAATAATAAGAAATACTAACATAACAATTACTGCAGGATTAAAATATAACATTGGAAATTCTGTATTATGATACCTTTATCATGTGGTTAAGAGGAACCAATGTTCTGAAAATCATATATTTGTTTTCTTATTGAACAAACTAAATTTTTCTAAATTTAGAAAATATTTCAAAACTAAATATCAATTAGATTTATCAACTGATCTATATAGATATATGCACACAACACCCAGACAAAGTAAGTTAAAATATACATATGTATATATGTATATATAGTATATATGTATGTATATTTATATATACATAGTATATACATGTATGTATATAAGTATATACTATTTTGATCCTCTGAGAAATTTCTCTAATCTTCTAAAACTATCTTTGACTCCTTCCATATAAATGTGGATTTTTGTCTTGTTTCCATTTAAAACCTAGATTCATTCTTGATGACCACACTGTAATGTTCTTGAGTCCTAGTTGAATCTTCTTTCACATAGGGAAGCATTTCTTCCTTATGAACCTCTTTACATTTCATAGCCTCTTCTCCTTCCAATGAAAATAATAGCTTGTTGAGCTTTCATCAGTAGATCATGAAAATTCAGTGTTTTTATTCTTCTAAACTCTTATTTTTTTTAACCTTTCAGATTGTAAACTGTGTGGATTGGTGTTTCCTGTATCATGCAGCTTCCACTTGGGGCCCTGAAGATAGTTTAATTTTAATGTCATAAATTGTTATTTTGTGGATATAAATCAGATTGGCTTCTCCTGGTATATTCATTTTTCCTGGTTTATTTTTTATTTTTTACATATGTTTTATTGTAAAGATACTGTACAGAGGGGTTACATGAATAAGGTAGTGAGTACATTTCCTATTGAGCACTGTTACCCCTGCTTTGTTTTTCTCCTACCATATTCTTTTTATTTTTGAAGAAAACATTTATATAAAACCCATATAGTATTGTGCAAAGAGCATCCAACTAAAGAATGTAAGGCTGTAATTTGTCCAATTATAAATCAACTTATTAAAATAATTTAACATTGCTATGTGGCCTGGTCAGGTTAGTAAGGATGCTTTTGAAAGAAAACTTAAAACGGGCCAACATGAATATAAGATTATTACATGAAATAGAGAATAAATTTTTCAGTCAATTTACACGCAGAAGCCGAAGTGCAGAGGTTAGAGGATTTGTAGAGTGTGTGGCCAGCAGCTGCTGGACAGGGACAATGCCCATTCTCCACTGTGGCTGGGCTCCTCTGCTCAAGGTGGTATACCAAGTATGTGGTGTGGATGAGGTCCATGCAGTTCTGGCTTAGGCAAAGTGCCCTGGAGAGATGGCCTGAGTTCCTTCCCTTAGGAACTATATCCTTAAGGTGCTGCATGGATGAAGTCAGAGCTGTTTTGAAAGTAGCTCTTTCTTGAAGGCTTACCTACAAATCCTCATCTTGTCACACTCACAGCTTAACCATAGGCACACTGAATTCATAAATTCAAGTGACTGCACCATTGTGTCTAAATAACATGGCTTCTTTTTTGACTTCAGACTGTCAAGCATTAATTATTTCTGAGATCTAAGGAACCAGAAGAGGGAATTCTCTTGTTAGAAGACACATTGCTTGAGAGCCTCTTAATCTTTGAATAACCACCAATACAAGTGGTAAATTTTGCAATGGCGATATGCATTAGAAATCATTACAAGTCTGCATGTTTGGATTCATATCTGTTCCTAACATACATATCCCAAATAAATGGTTTGACCTGAGGAAAATGCGACTAGTGGGTCATATTTTTTTCTTTCTAAATGAACAAATTAGACAGTTATACATTCATCTTTTGAATATTTATATCAATCTTATTGCTAAATGAACAAATTAGACAGTTATACATTCATCTTTTGAATATTTATATCAATCTTATTGCTAAGGCTGATGTTTAAAGAAAATAAATACTTAAACATAATGGTGGTTTTCTTAGAATCAAATAACTATGAAGTCCTTCTCCTTTTTGTGTAAAGTTACTTTATATACATGTTAAACTGTTTTGGAAAATGAAAATGAAAAGGAATCCTTGCATCTAGTTCCTCTTCTACTTGTCAATTCTCAGTATTTTTTCTCAAATTATAAATTCCACTTCTCAGGTTAGATACAATTTTCAGAATATTTCTTGTCTACTTATGGAAGTGTCTGCTGTCTAAACACAATCCCTTGAGAATGTGCAGACATTATTAGTCTCACATTGAAAAATCCATCCTTGGATTTAATAGTCTAGCGGCAAAGGTTACTGAAAAACCACGCCTGTAAGTGGTACATCTAATACCAAACCAGGACACAGAGTCTGGTGCAGTAGCACGGAATGCTGGGAATACCATGATTTCAGTAATTTTATATGAATTGAATAAAATATGATATTTAGTTGGTTGGATTATAAACTCTGTTGTGAATGAAACTGAAAAACTACATTTATATTATGGGATAAACAATGCTGTGGGGCATCTGGGTTGGTTCCATATCTTAGCCATGGTAAATAATGCTGCGATAAACATAGTTGTGCTGGTAGCTTTAGTATAGCCTTGTTTGTGATCGTTTGGGTAAATGCCCAAAAGTGGGATTGCTGGGTCACAGAGGAGTTCCCTTTTTGAAATGTCACATTGCCTTTTAATTTTTGAATTACCCTGACAGCTGAACAAAGGGGTTTCAATTCAACATGTCAGTTTAGGAGTGTCTCACTCCCATCATTCTTCCCTATTTCTCCCAACCCCAACCATACCTTCAGTTTCCTAATTCCATTTTCACATGGGTGCACTGAATATTCTAGCTTTGTTTCTACACCCTTCCTCTCTCCGTTTTTGCACCTGATTCCCTTGACCTCACCCATCCCCTGACACCCCAATGTTCCAGCTTCCTATTGTTCATTTTGTCAAACAGTAAATCAGTGTTCAAGTTACACTCCACTGAAATCCTTCCTTTGCATATACCATATTTTAGTTAACATGTTCTTGTATACATGCATGTGACCCTGTATATGTCTACATATTTTATATAACTTAGTTCCACTTTCCACGTATGCAAAACAGTACTCCTCCTTTGTCTCTCTGAGCCTTACTTTGTTTACTGCAATGATTTTTTTTTTTTGGGTCCGGTTGTGGGGCCTGAACTCTGGGCCTGGGCGCTGTCCCTCAGCTCTTCAGCTCAAGGCTAGCGCTCTACCACTTGAGCCACAGTGCCACTTCCGGCTTTTTTCTTTTTGCTTATGTGGTGCTGAGGAATCGAACCCAGGGCCTCATGCATGCAAGGCAAGCACTCTACCACTGAGCCACCTTCCCAGCTCCTACTGTAATGATTTTAAGATACATCAAAGTTTGAAAATGTTATTGCTTGTTTTAAGAAAAGTGTTTAAAGAGGTCTGGTTTGTTTGCAGTGTTGGTATTTAGTATTCTTCAGTAGATTTTAACACGTATATTCCTGATAAAACCTGCAGGGATAAATTGTCCTGGGTAAGTGACATGTACCAAACGCTCCAAACCTCTTTCAAGTCTGTTGTTGGGACTGTTGTGTTCTAAGAGATCTTGTGGAATATACTACCCAGTTCTAAACTCAATTTTCAGACAGCACTAGAACTTTCCTTTCATAAGAGAGTGTCCACTGTCAGTCTCCAGGGCTCACAGCTGCTTGGAGCCCTGGATTCAACATCATGACCTTCTCACTGAGAGTTGTTTCTTCTTTTTTATTCTTTTTTTAAATATATATATTATTGTAAAAATACTGTACAGAGGAGTTGCAGTTACATGAGTAATGAGTCCATTTCCTATTGAGCAATGTTACCCCCTCTTATGTTTTCCCCCTACTACCCCTTTTCTCCCCACCTCCCCAAATTCCTCTCTCCCTTCTCTCAAAGTTGTAAAGTTTGTTTTCAACATAGTGTCTTGTACATCTCATTATTACAATGGGTCATCCTGTATCCTTGTTTCAGCATTTTGTTGTTTCCCTTCCTCTCCCCAAATTATAAAAATGTATGTACAAGATGCAGGATACTCGAAACAAATACAGTAACAACAGGGGTTATACCATGGGGAAGAACATACAAAGAAACAAAAAAATTCACATAGTACATTATAAGTACATTAAAAAGAACAACAAGGAAGATAAAATCTCTTGTGTCCCTATCTTGGGGTTCATTTCACTTAGCATTAGGTTATATGGTCACATGTACATAGCTTTTGACCTCTTCTGCTTGTCCTAAACATATACTAGTTGTTGCAGATAAGGGAAACCATGGGACCTATGTTTCTTTGGGTCTGGCTTACTTCACTTAATATAATTTTTTCCAAGTCTTTCCATTTCCTAACAAATGGGGTCTTTCTTCTTCAAAAGCGGTTTTTGACAGGGCCATTCAGCTGGGATGAGAGAGAGACACCTCTGAGAATGTGGTTGGGATTGGTGGTGCTGTGTGTCAGCGCTGAGAATTTCAGGCTGTGGCTGCATCTGGATTATGTGGCTGGGTAAGCTCTGTTGAAAAGCTTAGGCCCTGAGTGTGCATTTGGGCACGTTCCATGTGTCAAGAAACTTTGCTACACCTTGACTGACTCCTATGTCTCTGTCAGAAAGTCTCAGCAAGTAAAATTTGAACAGAAGGAGCAAGCAAGAATTTCTGGGTCTAGTTGTAGAGGTTTCAGGGAAAAGAATGAGTCAGCTGAGAACATAGAAATCTGTAAAAGCAATGCATATTCTGGGCAAGATTTCAAAAGTAAAATCCCAATGATTGGGATATTTCAGAATACTCTAAATCAGGCACTGCTATTCCAGAATGTCATCTGGAATGACATGAAGAATAAAGGAGAGAAAAGAAAAACCCAAGGGTTTTATATTTATCAAAATATATTGTTATCCAACAGAATAATAAGATTTGTTTTGGGCAACTTCTATTAGACATTAAAAAATTGGGTCATGAGTATCTAAAAAGAGCCTGAAAAAGAGAAAGTTTTTTTTTTTTTTTAAATATATGACTAGTGAGTGCATCACCACACCCTTAGGAAAGGGAGCTGATGTTTGTATTGACCATTCTACTAATTTACATTAGCACAGAGAGATGTATAAGGAATCTTTCAGTTCATGTGTAGATGGACAGAGGGAAGAATGTTTAGTTGACTTTTCAATGTCACCAGCAGTTTGAACAGCTAGGAGGACAAGAAACAGGGTCCGTAAGTGCCAGCGTGGGGCTTTCATTTTTCATATAAACTGACAGGCCCTGCCCCACATCAGCTAATAGTGTTCAACTAAGTCAAATGGCAGCCAAGGTTCTATGCATATGCAACCTCAAAATGACTCAAGGACAGTTGCCAGTATTAAAGGCAATGGTAGGCACAGTATAAAAGTGCAATTGGAATTTGAGTGACACTTAACGAACGTTTCTATAATGGACAGTTAAGCTGGTCAAAGTATAAAAGAGTAGGTTCGGATAGAGAAAGAAGAGGGCAAGGTGGGGGTCAGGGGCAAGAAATGTGTTTCCAGTTGCATGAACTAAAAGCTGGCCATGGTTCCTCTAGAATATGAAGCAAGAAGCTATATCTATTAAGGATTCTCTGACAGTTTTAGACATCCCACAATGAATGCTGAATGGCCAAAGGAACTAAACAGTTAAGACTAGGAAATACGTTTCCTATTGCTGTGACACGAAATTGAAGGTGAAATTCACAAGACAACACGTTGGAAATAAACTGTACAACTTGGGTGGAGGGAGGTAAAGTGGGAGAAAAATGAGGGAGAGGGTAGCAATGTTGGACAAGAAGTATACTCATGACTTTACATGTGTAACTGTAACCCCTCTGTACATTACCTAGACAATAACATTAAATTAAAAAAGACTTCTAAAATAAGTTGCCTCACATTTATGAATAATTATTTACAATAATCGTTGCAGTTCAAGTTAAAAATTAATAGCTGAGTTGTCTTTTTTTTTTTTTTTGCAGTGTCTAATCTCTCTTCAAGTTAAGATTCATATCTTAAACTACTCCTTGGTATCTCAACAGGAAAATTTGTGTTTTGAAATGGAAATCAATAAGTGGAATGTGAGCGTAGCCTAAAAACTGTGGTTTGAATATGAAGATTTTGAAAGCTTACTTTATAGCAACCTCAAAATTTTAGATGATTTTAAAAAGTCACTGCAGTATAAAATCTTAATTTTTACTTCAGGATTATATTTGATTTCAGAGTATACCAGAAATCTCACCACAGTTTTGCTGATATAGCTACTGTTTGGCCAATACAATGTCTGTCTGTCTGTCCATTGGTCTCTCTTGATCTCTCTTTGTCTCTTTCTCTTTCTTTCTCTCAGTCTTTATCTTTGTCTCTGTCTCTATCTCTTTCCATCTGTCTCTTTGTCTCTGTCTCTTTGTCCCTGTCTCTCTCTGTCTCTTTGTCTTTATCTCTCTTTTTATCTCTTTGTCTCTCTGTCCCTCCATCTCTTGCTGTGTATCTCCCTTTCTATCTCTCTGTCTCTGTCTGTTTTTGTCTTTGTCTCTCTTTGTCTCTCTCTGTCTCTCAGTCTTTCAGTCAGTCTCTGTCTCTATCTCCTGCCTTCTCCCTCTTTCACTTTGTCTCTTTCTGTAGTACTGGAGTTTGAACTCAGGACTTGACACTTCCTAGAAGAGCTTTACCACTTGAGCCACACCCAACCTCTCATTGCTTTAGTTTGTCTCTGCCTCCTTGCATCTTGCTTCTACTTGTCTGATTTTGGACCATTCTCATTCTACTTCCATTTAGGAGTACCTGAGATTACACACACGTGTCATTATATTCCACTTATTTTTTTTTTTAAAGATGGAGTATTTAGAACATTTTTCCGGGGCTAGTATTGAACTTCAATCTTTCCATCTCCATTTATTGATGAGGTAGTCTTCATTGGCCATGGAAAAAATCCTAGATGTAACCCAGTTGCCCAGAAACAACTTGATGTGTGTAGCTAATATAAATGTAATCAGGTTTTTACTATCTCTTTTTTACTACCATATGCATTTCTCTGCTTGTCACTAGTCACTAACAAAACTTGTAGAAACCAAAAGTGAAAACAGAATGAATGGTCACCAGTAGTTCAAAGTCTTAAAGACCAAGTTTGTTCATTCTTTTCTATTAATTGTAGTCACTGTTTACCAGTGCTCTTGCTCACTTTGGTATTTTTTTCTTATACTTTAATTCAACATTTTGTAAACCACTCATTCCATCACGACTGGAAACTAGGATCACAGAGTGGTTTATTCCTGAGCAGAAGAGCAAAAGATACTGATTAAGAGTAGTTCATAGACCTGTCTGATCTTGTGTGTGATTTTCTTTTTGTGGCTTACAGATGCTATTTGCATTGGTCTCTTTTCTATTAAGTTCTATTCTCTCTATTAATTGTCTAGACTAATTGAGATAAAATACATTACCCTTTCCCAGATATCCACAGGGATAAAGCTCTGCTTATCAGTTAAACAAATGTACACTTTTAGTTACCTTATTTACACTAAAAGTTTCTGATGGTAATTAGTTTAGGAGTGGTAGATTTGAATTTAATCTTGGGCTGAAGGATAATGAAATTGTACCAGATAAATTGCATGGTACATCTGGATTTACTATACAACTTGAGAAAGTAAATAAAAAGTGCAAGTATTTATTCATATTCTTCAATCTACACATTCTAGGTATGGTTTTAAAACACTATACCTGCACATTTTGGCCCAGATTCACCTTTTTGTGAAGCTGGCCAAATCTTATTTTAAATGCAGAATTCTACCACTGGGACTTGTCTCAGTGCAAAATCTGTGTTTTGATATAAATTGAATCCGATAGTGGCAAAGGCTGCAGTTGTTCGGGCAAAGCATTTGTTGTGTAGAAGGAACTGGGAGGACAAATGGAAGTGTGTCATGCTAGGAATGTTTAATTTTCAAGGTCCATGTGTGATTCAGTGATACTTTGAGAAGCAAATGAGATCTTTCCATTACACATTGTCTGTGTTTCTCCTTTATTGGGCATCAGTGAGCTTTTAAATTCCTCAGATAGGAAACCTGTAGAGAATGAGGTCTGGCAAATTGATTCTTACCCAGTGTATCACTACAACAGGTGCCTGCTCCAACTTCTAACTGTCTCTGTGACTCTTTTACAAAGCAGGTTTCAAAAAGCAGTCTCTGAACAGGTTTTATCCATTCCTCAAGCAGAGCTTATTTTCCCTGCATCAGTGAACTTGTCATGATAATCAACTTTTTTTTGTCCCAACCATCAATCACTCTTGATTACAGCTGGAGAGAAGTTCTGTTCTGTTGTTCAGCCCATCAGTGCACACATTACACCTGGAGACTGGTACCCATCATCCCTCCAATGAGAAAATGTTCCCTCCAAGGCTTTGTCCATCATTGTAGCATTTACATTAGGGTCTCATCTCATTTGGGTTATCATGGCTGTCTTTGACTCTGTCTCCTCTCTCATACAAAATATTCTCCCAAAATAGCTCCCACAGTTTGCTCGATTATTTGCATTAGATTGTTCTTCCTCAGTTCTTGCCTTTTTAATTCAAAAGAGTAGCTCATGATCTATTTTACCCTTATTATCATATTAGCTTTTCTAATCGCTAATGCAGATATTGCAGAAATTAAAATCATAGGAATTACAATTCAATGAATATTCAGTACTTCTGTAAAAACAGTTTAGCATATGTTTTACTAGAATGTTTGCAAGTCTAATTTTGTTGATTTTTTTTAATGCTTTTCTAAGTTAGGATTTTGTTTTATGTTTTGGCATGGGCAAGGGAATATTTATCTTTAATTTACATCTTATTTTAAGTAACACTAACTAGCTGTCTTGATGGTTTTATAAAGGCACTGAGAAGTAAATATTTAAAAGCAATGGCTCAAAATGAGCTCTGCTTTTCACCGTGACTATAATATATGGTATATGTAGTAAATGAATTTCTTACTTTTTGAAGCCAGCTCATATTTCTGAAAACAGTATCATTTTCAGTGCAATTATTAGAACGGTGATAAAACATTACCCTGGCATAATGTTTCCTGATTTTATAAGGTATTTAAAATACATACATGATTAAAATCATTTTATGTGATCTTTGTGTATTCTATGTTATTTTTTTCTCCCTAGCATTTTGCAGTATTTTTAGTTATTTCATAGAATCTGTAACAATAATTTAGAGGATCATGAAAAACAATATAACATTTAGAGGGCAAATACAAAGAAACAAAACAGCATTTGCAATAACAGAATAACTTGAATTTGATAGGAAATCATCTGTATCAGAAGGCTTAATTATAAAACTCTAACATTTCTTTTACAGTTTTCCCTTCTTATGACAGTGATACATTTTTATTGCTGAGTAAAACAAATAGGTCGATAAAGAGGGAGTTCTTTTGTCCTCCTTCAATACTGGCATTTAGATATTACTGGTTCTTTGTGAAACAAGAACTAGAGCAAATGGCATCAGTTAATGAAAAGGTAATCTTTATGGAAATGTATAAGCCATTGGACTCTGGATGGTATTTTCCAGTTTAGAAAAGCAGAACTAAAAATTTCAGGTGGGCTCATTGCTATCTGTGGTGGTCTGTGGATCAGAGTTGATTTGTTTGGTCAAGCATTGCTTTGTCATTATGCAAGTTTTAAAACTAACTTGAATATTGTACTGTAACCAATCTTACCACTTCTTGGCAATCAACATCCTACATTTTCGTAGAACATGAAGAATATGTCAAAATTTTTTCTCTTCTCAGCCCGGAGAGGTGTGTTACTTTTTTTTTAACTGTAGAAAATAGTCATCTTAGCCTACAGTTTGATTTCATACTGTCACAAATTATGTGACCTAATCCTGAACATTTGAAAGTCATCTTAACATGGTGACAATGTTTATATATTTATTAAATACTCAGATTGGCTGAAAATGTATTACTACCAGTTTCATATAAAATGAAATGTCCTTATTTTAAATAACTCAAGAGTCTCTGTCTCTCTATCTATCTCTTACACCTTTTCCTATCTGGTGATGCTTAGTTCATTCCATTATGTTTGTCATTCCATTAGCATTAGTAATGCATTTTGAAGTGGGATCTAGCTACTAACATTTTGACCCTACTGTTTTCTCTAACTTGAACCAAGTTGTCAGTCTTTACACTGAAAATGCTAAGAACTTATGCTTGGATAGAAGCACAGATGCAATTGCAACTTCCTGTCTAAAACTTTGCTTCAATCGCTTCTGATCAAACTCCTACTTGAGTGGATGGATGAGTTTTGACATAGTTGTAGGGAGAGAGAATGATGAATGGGGTGACATTGATCAGGATGCATTCTTCCAATAAAAAGCATGAAAGTCACATCATTAGACCATCACTAGTCACATCACTATTTTTCTCTTCCAAAATGGTTCTCAACTTTGGTTCATGGAAGAATGCTTTTGTTGCCTGAAAATAGGAAGGAATTAGTAATTACTATAGGTTTCTAATGTATTTCTTCACATATATGCAACAATGCTCTTTCTCCAAGTCCATAATCAAATATTTTTTTGTCTGTTCTCTCAGTACTTGCATTTAGTTAACTAATAAGTCTCTCAACTCTAAAATATTCAAAACTAAAGGTCATGTCTGGTGACATGCTGGTATGGGGCACAAAACTTCAAAGGTTGATTTTTTTTTTAATTTAGAAACTTAGTAATTGAATCTGATAGTATTTTAATGCAATATTCCAATTTGGCAGACTGACCCAAGGGTAGTCACCTATTTTTGTAAATAAAGTTTTATTGGAAAAACAGGTGAGTTAGGACAAGTCATATAAATACAAGATTAATCCTGTCTTTATGTAAAATTTGATTTATTTTTTATTGACTTTCTTATATAATTATTTAACATTTTGCACTAGATATCATCCCTCTTGACTATTGGGGGTTTAAATATCCCTTGACATGTGGCAACCAGATTAATCACTTCCCTTGCCACTATAGTCCTGATTCTGCTCCATAGTATACATTGAATGTTCCAAGCTCCTCCTCCTTCCCCCTGGTTTGTGCTGACTCTTATCTGCCTGATGTGTCTTTCCTCTGGTTTTCCTCTTCAGGCTTTACTCAGGTCCTAGGTTTTTCTGATGGTTACTGTGACCACTGTGTTCAACACCCATTATCCCCACCCTCCTTACCTGATGATTTTTCTCCAAGTAGCTAATAAGTCTTTTGAAATCTTATAATTTATGTATTTATTAAGGATTTTATATACCTCCAAATAAGTTCTATCAGCAAAAAAGTTTTCTAGTTTGATTCACTGTTTTATCTAAGTATGAGAATAGTGCATGGCAGATGATAGCTAACAAATGCTTATTGAATGCATAGATTAAAGACAAAATGAATACTATGGCACTCCCTAGCCCTACACATCCAAGCTTTGCTTTATTCAAACCCTGTGATATTTCAGCCCTCTCCAGGGTTTTCTTCTTCTTCTTTCCTATTCAGCCTATAGAATCCCACAGCCCATCACAAGGAAGGAGGGCCCTGAGGAGAGATGGGATGAGCTACTTTCATCCCAGAAGAAGAAGATGGTGAGAAAATACCATCTTCTTCCTGTGAGCTTGCTCTGTTTTCTGATAGCATAACATCCTTATGGATATTAGATTGTTTTACAGCCAATCCAGGCATTCATTTTTAGGCAGAATTCTCTATTCTGACTACTTAATATAAATTTTTATTTGTCAGCAAGGGCAATTCCAAACAGGTTGTTATTTTGCATTGATGAGGACAATTTTGTAGCTTCTGGGCTTCACCAGGAAGAAACAGTGGAGTACCTTGGACCTAGAACAGATCTAAACTCCAGTTTCTAGTTGGGATTATAATAAATTCTGAAATCTTTGTTCCTATGAAACTCCCATCTCTCTACCACAAAGTCATATAGGTGAAAAACACAGACAGCTATGTATTTTTACAATGAAGTCAGAGAAGTGCAGGACATAGAAATCAGCATGGTTAGTGGTATCACTTTGGCTTTACTTTGTCCAGATGGAAGCATGTGGAATTGTAAACACACAAGAAGGTGAGACTGGTTAGAAGTGAAGCATGTGTTCAGAGAGCTGGACTCATATTCAAAATTACTAATTTGAATATAAGTTTCCCTGTATTGTGCGCAAAACTTGGATGCATTTCTACCCCTATACTCCTATGACAGCAACTTCCTCTCATTTTCTTTCTAATAGTTCTCTGAAGAACAAGCTCTGATAGAGATTTGTCTATGGCTTTAACACTTGTCACGAGATGAGATCTCCATAGATATTGCTCAAAGCTCACTAAACCATTTCTTAATAAGCATGAGAGGCCTGAGAATCTTCTCAGATTTCATTCAGTTCAGAAGAAGAGGCTCAAAAGTGTTGAATGACTGTATGAATTCTTAATGCATTAGGCATTCTCGAAGGTCTTTGTTAGCTGGAAATTAAATGAATTCCTCTTGAGTGTTCTCAAAATTCCCATGTATGGAGAGTTTGGTTGCCAGCTTATGGCACTATTGGGAGATGGATAAACAGTTGAGAAGGAGGAACCTAAAGGGAGAAAGGCAGGTCCTTGGGGGCATGCTCCTGAGAAAGATAGCTGGACCCCTGATCTTTATACTCTCTAGCTTTTTTTCTACTTCCTGGTTGCCATGAAACAAGTAGACCCCCTCTGCCACGCACTTCTGCCAGAAGCGCCCAAGCTGTCTCCAGCACAAAGCCATTTTTAGGGTTGAAAGCCCTAAAACCAGAAACTCAAATCAGCCCTTCATCTTGAATAGTGATTGGTGGCAGAATAGCACATGATTGAAAAAGAAGGGGGAGCAACAACAACAAGACTTTATCAGCTGTATTTGATGACTCATAGAAACCCAATTCTTTGGGCCAGTGATAAGTGGTGATGTGGCTTCTTCTGTCAACACAAAGTATTCTACATGACTCCTCCCATTCTTGTTTCCAGGTACTTCAGAGGATTGAGCCTAGAGTTAGTGTAGTACTAGGTGCTAAGGAAGTATCAGAGACTAAGAAACTTAGTGTACCTGTCTATGATCTCGATCATTCTTGGGTAGAAAGGGGAGTTGAGTTGAGGCAAGTTTAAACACCTGCAGCCTCTTTCAATTGCTCCCTCTAGGGGCAATTACTCGGAAGAAAATAAATAAACGCAAATGGCAGCAACATTTGTCTTCCTCCATAATTCTCAGGGGGCATCAGGAGTGTCCCGTGAACTCCTGGCACAAAAACCATCCATCACCGCAACAGTTTTCCCATACATTAAGGACTAGATTTGCATTCTAAACGATTTCTTCCAACAGCTGCTCAAAGATAACTGCCAGGGAAGATCATAAAATTCAACTTGGCAACAGAATTTCAGAAAAGAGGTCCTGTCAGCCCAGCTGTGCTTATCTGAGTGCACAGCATGTATAAACGCTCCTCTAGCTCCCTGCTTCTGTGGTCAGCTTCTGTAGGCCTGATCTACTGCAGCTGAAAATTGAATTCAGCTCCACTGGTGTGTGTGTGTGTGTGTGTGTGTGTGTGTGTGTGTGTGTGAGAGAGAGAGAGAGAGAGAGAGAGAGAGAGAGAGGCAAACTGATCCATGTGAGTTGGATATTTGGGTGCAAGGATTATATTAATATAGTAGATATCTTAGTGGGTCTACTGATAAAGCAACCTGTCCCAATCTTGGGGCCCTCTCTCGACAATAAGGTTTGTTTGTATAGTTGACCCCCACACAATACAAGTTCAGGGTAAATCTTAGAAAAGTTATTTTCACGGTTTCTAATTGTTCTACCTTCAAGACCCAGTAAAGCTAAAGATGTAGATAAGGCTAATCCTAGTCTTGGCATTATTAATTGTGCAATTTGGGGGCTAGTAAATGGTTTTAAACTTTTATGTGTCTCAGATTTTCACTCATGAGTAATAGAATGTAGAACTACCATTAGAGACATCCCTTAAAGTCAATGGCGGGGAGGCTATCGTAAGCAAAACAGGAAATTTAAAGGAAATATTCAGTAGCAATTTTCTTTACCCCCTTAGGTTTGATCTTAGCATGAGAAAGGGTACTTTTTTCCTACTCACTTTCAAAATTACAAATGATGTGGCAGTGGCAAAGACTGCAGCATGTCCAATGTTTTTTTCCTTTAGTAATATGATTGAATGTTAATTGGGTTCTCCTAATACAACCTATCATTTTGGCCAAGTTGTTCTTTGGGGACAAACATGCCTATTAATTAAGTGAATTAAAAATACAGATAGACGCCTGATGCCAACTATTCGCACCTTTAATTCTAACTACTCAGTAGGCTGAGATCTGAAGACAGTGGTTCAAAGCCAGCCTGGGTAGGATAGTCTAAGAGACTCTTTGTCTCCAATAAACCACCAGAAAACCAGAAGTGGTGCTGTGGCTCATATGGTAGAGCACTAGCCTGGAGCTAAAGAGTTGAGGGACATCATGCAGGCCCAGAGTTCAAGCCCTTCGACTGACAAAAAATAAAATAAAACATAGATAAGTAGATAAATAGAGATGGATAGATAGATAGATAGATAGATAGATAGATAGATAGATAGATAGATAGATAGATGATATACAATTAATTCTAGAAGCTACGTATGGCTTTTCTTGGTAACTGACAGGTTGATCTGGGCTTTTCTCTTTCTTCTTTTTTCACTTTAAGCTACAAGAGCTTGTGTAATAAATGCAACCTTGGCCTAACTTTTTTTTAAAATAGTATCCAATGAAGGGCTGTTTGGGTATCAGACAGATGCCCTTTAAAGTTATACAGTAGACAATAGAGGCACAGCTATACTTATATATAAACTCATACCCTACTGACAGATTCATGAAATGTTTCCTTCTATAGTAGCAGGAGTAGAAGACAAGTGGAGTCAAATGTTGAGTGCACCCAAAGTTTCTCAAAAGGAATTGGCCTTTAATTTCAAATAAGACAGCTTTTCTTGGGCAAAAGACAGACATTTTCCAACTGCTAAGGCATGGCTTGGTTCTTGTGGGGAGAAGTTTCTGTGTCAGCAGTTCACTGGACAGGTGCATGATGAAGTGACTTCCCTGCTCATGTTAAATGGTAAGGTGCTTATTTCCCAGTTTGTGGGGAAGATTTAAAGCTGCAACATGCAGGATGAGGGCCACCTGCTCTCTCTCTCGCTCTCTCACTGGTGGTTTGGTAGTACATCAGTGATTTCAGGCTCTTATGATGGCTTGTGGCCTCATTTGTCATTGCAGCTTTATGCATAACTCGTCAATTTATGGCTGTGATTATATTCATCTTCATGGACTACAGAGCCTGGTTCTGAATCACTAAGTCTTTAACCCTAACATTTCTGGACCTGCATGAGGCAGTTGAAAAATTACAAATCCAGAGGCAAGTGATATTCTGGACAGACAAATCATAAATTTTGAAGGCTATTTGTCTTTGTACATACTTTGATTTGCTATTGTAAGAGTTTCACACATCCAACAGTACCCAGAACAGTGCCTACCAGCCAGTGCAGAATTAACTCAATATCTGCTGAAATAATTCTGTAAGAGATAAACAGAAATATAAAAAATAAGTTGAAGGTGAGTGTCAGTAGCTCACACCCGTAAACTTAACTATTCCGGAGGCTGTGTTCTGAGAATCAAAGTCTGAAGCCAGCCAGGACAGGAAATCCATGAGACTCCTATCTCCAATAAACTATGCAGAAAAAGCTGAAAGTCATGTCATGGTTCAAGGGGTAGAGCACTGCTCTTGAGCACAAAAAAGCTCAGGCCCTGAGTTCAAACCCCAGGACCGGCAAAAGGAAAAGCTGAATGTTGAAGTTGCTTGATAGGTTTTTATTTGTAACATTTATTAAGCAATTTATATTATACATAACCAATATACTGAAACTTGCACAAATCTTTGCATTTCATTTTGCATATTTGGTGTAAATTGTTTTCATTTTGAAATATTTTTCTTCAGGCTTTGAGAATCTATATTGGAGCTACAGCAGGAAGGAAGCAAAGAAAAGTTCTGTTTCAAAGGATATCTTAAAATCTAGTATTGGAAATCTTTATTCAGTTAAATGTGATGATGAATCGGCCATTTCTGTTTTTGCAATCTGTGTTATTCATTATTCTGTATTCTCCTGCCTGCACGCATCTTTTCATGTACCTCCTCTTCCACTGTTGATATATTACAATGCACATATGAAATATCTGTTGACTTTTTCCCATGAACAATGGTTTATTATATAATCATCCATCATGAAACCATATAATAGGATGTAATAATATAATACCACACATCCAAAGGTAGGATGGTTCCAGGCTTAATCCACAAGCTCATGACCTCAGCAAGGGCTCAGGGCCCCCGTCTTTCCTCTCTGCTACCCCTAATTTTTAAGCCCACTTTCATGATTGAAAGACTGTTTCCTCACTATGCCATTCTAGAATCACAGGTGAAAGAAAACTATACCCATAAAACAAGGTATACTTTTTCCCCTTGGTGTTCACTCCTTTTGTATCTAAAATAGACTTCATAATTGTTATTTTAAATAAAATAATCCCAATGATTGTACATATTTGTATGACACAGTGTTATATTTCCATTCATGTATACTTTGTGCACTGATTAGCTCAAAGTAATTAGCATGGTTGCTAATTATGGCTGTTCATTGTGGTAACAACATTCAAAGTTCTCTTTCAGGATTGTGAAATAAGTCATGTGCTACTATGAACTAACTATATTTGAACTACTTCTTTCGGCCCATCTATAATATTGTGCCTTATAATTAAGCTCCATATCCTTTTTACTCTCCTCCAACTCTGGTATCTACCAATTAGCCCTTAAATTCTGTCAAATCAACTTTCTTTCTTCAAGAGCACGTTTCAGTGATATCATGTGTGTCTTCTTAAATAATACAGGTACATGCTGTTTTAAATAGGATTTCATTATTGTTTAAGGCTGAGTAAATATTCTGCTATATATATGCATATATATAAAATACCTTTTTAAATCCATTTATTCCTTCATAGACATTCAGCTGATTTTATATTGCTAATTGTGAATACCACTACAATAAACCCAGGAGAGCACACTTACGGCTATCACTGTTGTATTCGAGCCATGACTCCAGTTCCTGCTCTTGGTTGATTAACTGGAGATATAAGACAAGAGTCTCTCAGATTTGTCTGTCTAGCCCCATATCTGAAGACCTAATTCTCCTCAGCAGATAGGACTATAGGCATGAGACACAGCCCATCTAGGCTTCTGGATTTTGACCACTCTGATGGCTGTGCAGTGGGTAACTTAGTGCTGATTTAATTTGCATTTCCCTGATAAAATACTGTGTGGAAGATCTTTTCTCATGTGCTTGTTTTCCATCTGTGTATTTGCTTATAATAGTCTACAGTGCAGTTTTCATTAGGTTACTTTTATCTTATTGTAGAATTATAGGAATTTCTTATACTTTTTTCTTTTAGTACTGGATTATAAACTCAGGGTTTTGGGACTTGCTATGAGTGTACTATACTACTTGAGGATTTTCTCTGCAACCAGGGGTTTTTTTGCGTTCTGCCTGAGGCTAACCTGTCACCATAATCCTTCTATATTTGTCTCCTGTGTAGCTGATATGTTATACTTTGGATAGGGGTATTTTCTCAATGTAAACTGTATTTGCTCTAAGTGTGTGGTTTGTCATTTGGTCTTTGCACAATGCCATTCATAAAATAGATTAAAAAAATTGTGTTGACGTCCTTTCTTTCATCAGTCATCCCTTTGATATTTAAAGTATCACCAGTCCGAGGATATTAAGATGCCCTCCTCTGATATCTCCTAGGACTTCTTTGTTTTGCATTTAGATCATGAGTTTCTTTAAAGTTTGTGATTTTTGACTCCAGGTTTTTTTTGGCATATAAATGTCAAGTTATGCCAATATTACTTTTGGAAAAGACTAGTAGCCCTACTCTTTTCATTATGTAGGTCCCTTCTGGAGCTCTTTTTTGTTTTGCTTCATTTGCTTTGGCCAATAATAAGCTGGTTCGGACTACAAAACTTCATAGTAAATTTCACAGTTGATTGGTGCTTTTTCTTTCCTTTTACCATTATTTTGGCCGCTCTGAGCCTTTGTCTCTCCAAATAAACATTAGATTCATGTCTTAGAATTTTAATTGATTTGGCATTGAATGTATGGAACAAGATGAGAAGAACTGAAATCTTGATAATATTAAATATTTCTATCCACAGACATGAAGTATGTCTAATTATTTAGTTCTTGTTTAATTTATCTCATCAATGTTATAGCTTTACTGTGCAGATATTTTTATACATCCCTTGTTTATTATTTAAGCAGTTAATTTTTGGAGGTATTTAATAAATGTTTGTGTCCTTTTAATTTCAAATTCTTCCTGTTCATTCCTGTATATAAAATAACAATCATCTTATATATAAACATTGTGGTCTAAAACTAGATTATAGTTTCTTATTAGTTCCAGGTGAATTTTCTTCCTTTTTCATATTTTTCTATATAGATAAACATGTCATCTGTGAGAAAAGACAGTCTTATTTCTTCTTAATCACTATACTTTGTTTCTTTTTCTTGTCTACTGCATTTGCTTTCCCAAGGCTTAAAATGATCAAATGCTGTTGATTTAATATGGATTCATAGCTATAGAATACAAAATACATTTTGGTTCTCCTAATGGCAGTTAGATGTAGCCAAACACATTTGTTCTGAAAGCAAATTGGCTTTGTGTTTATTGTGTATGTATGTATTGTATATGTGTGCCTGTGAGTGTTTAAAAACAGACTGATCTATATATCTTGTAAAAGTACTATAACCTCTACCAAGATTGTTTGATGTGTCAACAGTGACAGCACCCAGGACAATAATTGCCATACTCATCATGTATTCCAAGCTTAATGATTTTCAAGTTACCTGTTCCTTTAATCATGATGAGAGCATACCAGCCATCAGAAGTGATCAGCATTGCATTCTAGATGCTCATCCCTCTTGGCTTCTGTAGGCCTTGGGTTCTTTAGGCTTAGGTCCTTAGTCTGTGGCTATCTTTGTCTTTTTTCACATGCTTGCCTTATTCTTCTTCTATAAAACATGCCCATGTGCTGAGCACTGAAGGCTCATGCCTGTAATCCTATCCATTCAAGAGGCTGAGATCTGAGGATCACAGTTCAAAGCCAAGCATGGGCAGGAAGTCCGTGGGACTCCTATCTTCAATAAGCTATTCAAAAAAGCTGGAAGTGGTGCTGTGGCTCAAGTGGTAGAGCACTAGCCTTGAGCAAAAAGAAGCTCAGGGACAGTGCCCAGGTCCAGAGGTAGTTCAAGCCTTAGAACAAAAAAAAAGTCCCAATGAGACTCTTATCTCCAATTAACCACTCAAAAACTGGAAGTGGAGCTGTGGCTCAAGGGGGTAGAACGCCAGCCCTGAGCATAAGAGCTCAGACACACCTCCCAGTCTCTGAGTTCAAGCCCCACAACCAGAAGAAAAAAGTACCTGTGTGTTGAATGCATAAATATTTAAGTGCAAAGATAGAAAAAAATCAAACAAATAAATAAATCTTCTCTTCAACCCAAAGAACACTGATAGTTTAAGTTTCAGGAAATGGAAGATCAATGAGCAGAAACACCTGTAGAAACTTCCGCTTTTGAAGTTTATAGAATTAGCTTAAGTACACAACTATAAATAGGCTTCAAAAATGGGTCTCTGTAATTCTTTAGTAGAAACCACATTTCGGAATTACATTTATAAACTTCACGCTTGATTTTCCTCCTAGCATCCAAGCAGCTTGCATCACTGAATCATTCTTGAAGTTCTTTTGTTGTCTTAACACATTGAATTAGCTCATTACAGCTGAATATATAGTGGAAAATAGCATCTGTTTTCACTATAATAATATAATAATTACTTACCAGTAACAGAATAAAGAGCAATTTGCAAAAGCTAATCATATTTGTGCACTTGTCTACAAAAAATAAATTGTTAATATATGCCCAATGGGGAAAATCATTTGCTGGCTTAAACAGTAGAAGCTGAGATTTCAACAAGCATCACTTAGAAAACTGCTGTAGTTAAGGTTGGAAGGCACTAACTTGCCATGAAGACACAAACTTATTAATGCTGTAAAGATAGTTTGATCCTGGTATATTCAAAGAACATAGGGATTCAGATAGTATCAGAAAATTAGAAAAGCACATGTTCCATATTTTTTTTTATTTTATGAAACAAAAATATTTTATGAATTCTTAACTTTTACTTTTCAGCACTAATCACAAACACTCTTGGGAAAACATATGCCCCCCCCCTCAAAAAATTGAATCTGCCTTTAATAAAATAGTTTAGAAATTTGAAATTCAGATTTTGAAATTATTGAGTATAAAACGTGTCAAAACCTTAGTTGAAATATTCTCACTAAATTAAAACTTTTAGTTTGTTCCTCCACATTAAAAAGCTTAAGGGTTCTTGAAGTTGAGAAATTATTCAGGCTGGTGGAGACCAGAAGATGGTACTTTAACTATGGTCCCTTAGATGCTAAATGCTGTTGTCTGAAGGAAACAACCTCATCAAGAAGCAAAAGCTTTCTGAGCTTTCCAACTGTTTCATATTAAGAAAAGGCATATGCTCTACAATTCCTCTTCTTCAAAAGAGATCATTGGATAAAAGGTCATAGAAACTAGAACCCTTCTCTTCCAGAGGTAGCAATGAATCCTCAAAATACCCCTCTGATGATTCCTCTGCCTTATTGTGTAAGAGCTGGTCAGAAAGCAGTTCCCTGACCTCCCTTGCCTGATAGTAGATTATAAGAAGAATCCTGTCCTATCAATGGAAGGAAGAAATCCTACATAGGAAGCCCTTGCTGAATCCTTCACTTACCCTACTACCTTTAGATCATGTGGTTTTAGTCAATCATTTTCTGCATTAATATCCAGTCTCCATCAAGATAAGAATGAAATTTTCCGTGGACCTTTGAATATCTGTTTGGAAGACTCCTGTCTGATATTAATCATTGAGTAAATAATCTGGTTTATCTGTCTTTTTATAAGAGTACCAACAATGGCCCTGATGAAGAGTGAGATTTACCTGCCCTTCCTCTCTGGTAGTAAGAAGACAGATGGCATACTCAAACATCAGGTCAAATAGTGGTACATATTTTTGTTCCTATATTTATCAAGGAAAGAGAAAGATCTTTATATGTAGTTCCTTTAAATTTCCTTTTTCTAGAAGCCAGGATGAAATCTATTCAACTAGCAGTCTTAGTTCGACATGGTAATAATATTCATTAAGACATGGCTCCTTTTTACGTTCAGTCAGCCTCTGATTAGTACTCACTTCCTGCTTTTCTGCTTTTGACCTGCCCTTTAATAAGGTTCTTATAAAAGGCTAATTTCATCCACTGCAATTTTAACTCAGAGAGAATAACCTCACTGCCAGGTTTTGAGAACACCTCACTTTACTTTCCTGTAGAACATTCTGCTGTGGTAGTGATAGACCTTAAATCATTATGAACTTAGCCTCCAGAGACCAACTGATGAGACATAATATCATATATAGTAGGGGGAAATTGTTCTTTCTTTCTAATTACTTAATTTTAATGTGAGGATGGAAACTGGACTTATGTAGTTGAAAAGTAAAAACCTAAGCACTATACAAAAATATTTTTTTCAAAGCTGAAGGACACAGTCTACACTATCTCAATAAGAAATCTGTAAATACATTATCCCCATACATTATTAGCTGGAATCATAGTTCATTCATTCAAATGCTGCAGCTGCCTAAGGATTGTGTTTCAATGTTTAAACAGGAAACAGAATCTTAAATTTGTCTTACAAATGACATTTTTCAGTGACTTCACTTACCATTTGTTGCTGATTAATTCCCCAACATAACTGTAGCTTAGACTTCATCTGTAATCTCCAGACCACATACTCCAATTATGTTTGGTCCACAGTTGCTATTCATTGACTCCTTTGTGGATAAATGAACAGCTGAAAAGACTGAGTACTGTTGGACACTACCAGATCAAGGTCCTTGAGGTTATTTATCATTTTATTCCTCACCTTTCTCCAGTCAAAGTACTTAAGAAAACCATTATGGTATCTAACACTGACAAAACACCTAGCTTCAGTAAAATCTTTGTTTTGTGAAGCCACTTTTGGATCTCATAAACAACTGTACATTTTAGAGGGTGATATTTGGGAGAAGACCATTGAAGAGGCAATAAAAAGGCAGATTTATTCATTACAGATTATGAGTCCTACACAGCTCAGAAAGGAAGATCACTCTTGATTTGTGTAGAGGTGGAACATTTAGTCATTTGCCAACTGCTTTTCTTTCGCAAATTCAGGGTACATATTTCTATGTTGGTAAGATTGACAATAGGTTATTGATGTTATATTTTCTTTGTATTTCTTAAAACATAAAACACTCCATTTTCAAAGTTTGCAAATGACATTAACAGTATAGTAGCATTTCTCAAGTACTGAAATTCATATATGCATTAAAAAAATGGTCTTTCAGATAACCCTTCAAATGCAGAGTCATCACTGGAATTAATAACTGAATTCCCTGGATTAAAAACACCCAGATAGTTATTCACTAAATGTTTTAAGCACTCTCCATTTTATTCCTTTGCTATATTGCATGCAAAGAGAGCTCCCATAAATAGCACAATTTGTGGTTGATGATAAGCTTCTTCCCAGAGGAAAAAAAAATAATAGTTTGTGTTTGTGCCAGATGCTTTTCTCGCATTAAGTGCCATAAAAAAATCCCCTGAAGTGTGTTCAACAGATAGGGCAAAGTGCCAAAGAATGGCAGAGAATGAAGTTGAACTCTGTTCACATACAAAATCCATTGAGACACCATATGCATATTTCCATTTAAAAATCAGAATGTGAAATTAATTCAGCATGTACTTAATAGGCAACTATTTAGAAATGTGTAGAAGATCCAGGGACAGAATAATGAATAGTATCAACTCTTCTCTCTGTGGTGGGAATTGTACTCTATCAGAAGAAACAGATATTTGAGGACAATCCCATGACCAGAGGAGGTGACCTATTGTTACCAGACAAAAGAAAGGTGCTCAAATATAATTTCTTTTTGAGGCACTTTCCTTAAGATCATTCAAGGTAGGCTGTTGCTCATGTATCTTCACTGCAAGTAGTTCATTCTAGAAAGCAGACAGAGATGGAGACGTGGCTAGAAGACAAAGATGAGGTTAGTTAAAGGCAGCACACTTATCCATCCAGGCTGTAAAAGTTTCTCTCTGCTACGGATACCAACACCTATCACAACTTGACCTTGGGACATAATTAGCTTCAACATTTCTAACTCATGCTACACTTTAACAAACAGTATGTGACAGTCACACCCTGAGAGAAGTGTGAAGCATGGATTATGAAGGGATTTTGTGCCCTGGTTGAGTAGTTAAGGCAGATGGATTTCTCCAGTTTTTCTCTCTTCTGTACAAATTGGAAAGTTTTACAGTTATCAAATTAGAACTCAATTAGAAGTAGTTCACCAGAATCTGTTTCTTTTGGCTGCATTTAACTCCGTGTGCCAGCATCCAAAGCCCACCATTGTCCTAGTTACTACCTAGTAAGAGCTCTACATTTTCATAGTAGTTCCACATAAACAAACACAATGGTTGCTTCCATAAAAACAGCAGGTAGGAACTCTCAAGTTAGCTTTTCTCACGCAAGCTAGCCCTCTCTACTCTCTGATTCACATTCAATACTTGAAAACAAACATTAAATACTTAATGTTTAGCAATAGCAAAGTGTGTGGATGAGTTGAGAAGCTTTGAAAAGATAAGTGAGCCTATCTAGACTATTTTTCCCAATTATATAATTGCTCAGTGACAAAGTATTTCTCTGCTCATAAAGGTAAGAGCTCCGCAATGTAGCTTAGAAAAAGAAACATGCCTCTCTCTTCCTTCTCTTCATGCTTAGAGATTTTTTTCCCCTCCTTGATTAGTGGTTGTATATGAAAATTTCTCTACTCTTGTGCTTTTATCTTTTTTTTCTTTTCTTTGCCTGTGGCTTTGGCTGTTCTTTTCTGTACTGAACATCATAAAAAAATGCAAATACATTTAAAGAAAATCACGTCAATCACTTGAGCTCACAAAGAATGTCCTTAATTGAGTTGGGTTTTTCACTTGGGACACAAGGAAGTAGATTTCCATTTTATTGTTAATGTGGACTGCTATTTACAATTGAAATTGTAAGATCACAAGATACAAGAAACTATTAAAATTTTCAATATCTATATCTTGCCTTTTTCCCTGTTGCATAAGACAATTTCTTTCTTTGGGTAAGAAAAATCTAGAGCAAGGTCTTTAAATTTCTTCTTCCAATTTTTAGTAAAAATGAAAGAGCAGAAAAAAAAGACTCTTGGCCTACCAGAGCTGTTTGCCTGTTGTCCCATGGTTTCCAAAGAAGAGCCAAATAGATAAAGAAAGAGCCTTAAAAGGAAATCAGTCTGTTGAAAATAAAACAGTGGATTATCTGGTGGTGAAGCTGGAGCAGCAGGACATTTCAAAAGACCTGGCCTCAAAAAAAGTAATAATAGAAACAAAGGTAAATGGTTCTTTGATACATTGACGTTTTAGGGTTTAATTTTTATAATGATGTTGATCATGGCAATGGGAACAATGATGATTGTAGAGCTCAGGGTTCCTGGCATCCCTACAAATGAGAATGTAGCAGAATACTCAGCACAGAGGCAAAACAAAAAAAAAACAAAAAAAACAAAAAAAAAACAGTGTAACAATAATTGCTTTGGATAGGAAAGGTAAATTCAGGAAAGAGACTATTGTAAGGACTTGGAGATCACTTAGATGGGCACTTAGAATTGCAAGGAGGTTTCCAGGGTTACTTTGTGGTTTTTCAGGTCAGATCACTGGGATAGAAGTTCCCCAATTACATATATATTTGAAGTTTCAGTAGTTGACTCTTAGTATTCTTAAGGAAAGAAACTATAAGTACTTTTTCTTGGATAATACATATTGCACATATTTAGGTGTATTAAGGTTTAATCATTAAGTGATTACGCATTACTCTTAAAAACCTGAGCTTGTAGATGGTGGAAAAAGGGAGTTTCTTTCTACTCTTTGAATGTTTGATAACTTACATCTATGAAATAAATTCACAGTGGTCAGACTAATAGGAATAAACAGATGTACAAATTCATTTTATATACCTATAAGCCTCCACACAAAATATAAGATGAGAGGAAGGGCTCAATTGTTGACATTTAAATGGTTTCTAAGTCACAGAAGTGAATGGGGAGTTTGAGTTTCTGAGATAATAGGTTTAGTTATAATGGGTTATAGAAATGGATTTTAGGAGTAGTCTATAGGAGGACACGGAAAAAGGATGCAGGTATAACAAAGACTATGTATTACTTTTTATTTGAAATTTGTCAGTTGCAGCCCTCAGGAGAATAGGTGCTAGGCTTCCCGAAACTCTGAGTGAGGAGGGCATCACTATTAGAACTATAGTAAGAGTTAATCTTCTGAGGCTGGTGGGGTTCCAAGAAGGGGTTCAGTTGGTGACACTCACATCCCATTGTAGGAATATGTCTTTTCTGAGACAAGGAAATTCAAAACAATCTCTTCTCTGTGTTTTGGGAGGAAAGAAAGTACAAGGTAAAGGTCAAAGAGACCTGGTTGTATGAGACTGCTTTAAGTTAAAACACTCAGCATAGCCAAAACATCATACTTTAGGTTATTGTTTGCTAATTCCTAACAAATACATAAGGCATGACTCTTTGGGGAGGAAATCACTAGTTCTGAAAGTTTAATGTATTTCAAAATCACCCAAGGGCTTAGAAAACACCCATTTCTGAGTCCTGCCCCCATTTTGTCTGATTAATAAAATCTGGACTGGACACAGAGAATTTGCTTTTTTTTTTTTTTTTTGCCGGTTGTGGGGCTTGAACTCTGGGCCTGGGCACTGTCCCTCAGCTCTTCAGCTCAAGGCTAATGCCTTACCACTTGAGCCACAGCGCCACTTCCAGCCTTTTTCTGCTTATGTGGTGCTGAGGAGTCGAACCCAGGGCCTCATACATGCAGGGCAAGCACTCTACCACTGAGCCACCTTCCCAGCCCGAGAATTTGCATTTTTATCACTCTTCCAATCCAAAGGTAAGAAACTAAAACTATGGTATTGGGACCATAGTTTGTATGTGGGTGTTAAGTGGTATTGAATCCCATCCATATAATAATAGTATTTTTATTTTTTTATTTACTTTCATTTAAAGTTAATATGCAGTGGTGTGATAGTGTCTCATGCTTATAATTATAGCTACTTAGGTGACTGATGTCTGAGGATCAAGGTTCAAAGCCAGCCAAGGCAGGAAAGTTCATGAGATTCTTCATTTAAGTTAACCAGAAAAAAGCCGTAAGTGGAGCTGTGGCTCAAGTGGTAGAGCAATGGCCCTAAGTTGGGGGTTGGGAGGATCTCAGGGACCAAGTATAGTTTCTGGCCCTGAGTTCAAGCCCCAAGACCAGCACAAAAAATTAATATGGAATAAAAATGATATGTATTCTTTGAAATCACCTGGGTCCATGAAAATTAACTGATAATGGTAAGTATACATGCTTTCCAATGAATTTCCTTATTTTGCAAAGCATATTTAGTCAGATTTTGTAAAAGAGATTTAAAATAAAGGAATGTAGGCTTTCGGTGTTAATGACACAAAATGATACTCTAATATTAGATTTCCAATGAATATTAGTAATTTGCGAAGGTGCTTCACATGCTTCGCGCTTGCGCATGCTCCCCCACCCCCCCAAGTCAGTCATGGCACTTGAAATCAGGGCCTGGGCTCTGTCCCTGAGCTTTTTTGCTCAAGGCTAGCACTCTACCACTTTGAGCCACAGTGCCACTTCTGGTCTTCTGGTGACTAATTAGAGATTAGAGTCTCATAGACTTTCCTGCTCTGGCTGGCTTCAAACTGTGATCCTCAGATCTCAGCCTCCTGAATAGCTAGGATTACAGATGTAAGCCACTGGTACCTGGGTAAAGGTCCTTTTTACTTAGAGAAGTCAAGTAAATGTGTGGGTATATTAAAATGACAGAACCTCTCTTTCAAATGGTAGCCACTTAATAATTAATTTAATCTATTTTAGAGCATAGGAATCTTTAAACTAAAAGCTGTCCTGAAACATGGAAGATGACACGTGAAGATTGTCTTGCTGGCTACTGATGACTAGCAGTAATGATGTGCAAAATGGCATCAGCCATTCTGCAGGAATGTGCCGGTCTAACTGCAGCGTCGGTCCTTACCTCTGGGATGACACTAGTCAGATATTGCCGTGTCATGAGGTAGTTTAGGATTACCAGAGTGACTTTTATTATGAGCCATCCTCACATTCCTCTTACAATATCAAAGTTAGTTGCTGAAGCCCAGGTCTTACTCCCTCTCTTACTTCTATGTGTGCTATGGGTTCCATTCCAATATAAGCATACGTAATTGTGATATGCAGTCTAATATCAGCATGTAGGTAGGGTTTTGTGACCTTGAAATGAATCCTGTTAAAAAATAAATGACCATTTGCTTGTATCTTGATGGCTCCCAAGTTTCTGGGTAGGCACTCACTCAGACTGACTAATCTGATATTGGAAACAACCTGAGAGGAAGCATGCTATGTATGCCTGGAGAGGCCAAGGAACCCCAAAGTGCCGCATTTGCCATCTGCTGCTTTTTAAAAAGTCTCTCAGCAGGCTCTCCATTTAGACTTTAGCTTTATCTACAGTCACAGAAAGATTAGATGTGACTGAATAATCTCTCCAATCCAGTCAAGTGGCCTAAAGATAAGGAGAGCTAGCTGGGTTTTCTTGCCTTCCACACCCCTTTATATAACTCATCTGGAGCAAGGTGTTTTTATGAGTTAGGGTGCCTATCTACATAGATTGGATACATTTATATTGGGACAACCCAAATACGGTCCAAATTCTAAGAGCATTACTTTAAGTCAGTGTTGCAGAAAACTTTAAAATACATGGAAAGAGCATGGGTGTACAGACATGAGGTTGCAACGTCACATGCTTACTGTCACTCGAAATGCATGCTTCCTCCACAGTCACCATGAAAACAGTCTCCTGGGTTGCCAGCATCCCATTATAATCCATTTCCTGAAAGTGTATTCAGAGTACCTTGGACCTGCCCATCACTGATACTTTGCCCAACTCTTGAGAGCTGATGATGTCTGACAGTTATCAAAGTGCTTTGAGACTCTCATTTAATGAACAAGTGAATTTGAGTGTGTATTTTGTCCATTTTAAGATATCTGGTGTCTCAACAAGGAGCTTAGCTAACTCTTAGTCCTTCTGTCCTTCCCTACTCCTCATGACTTCTGAACCATTTCTATCACCAGAGAAGGTTGATCTAGCCAGACTTGTGCAGGGAAGGGTTTTCTTTGTGCCTTTTCCTGTTTTTACTGTTATGGGAGTTCCTGTGGAATACTTTTTTCATATCAAAAATATTGACATTAGAGATAGGACTGGTGGGTCATGCCTGTAATCCAAGCACTCTGACGATATGACAGAGTCAGCAGCATCATGGGTTCTAGGACACCCTGGGCTACAAAGCAAGGCTCTATCTCAAAAAATCTTTCTCTACTTTCTGTGAAAGGATATCGATCTTCTTCTAACTTATGGCAAAATAAAGTGTGTTGTTTTATTTGAAATGCAACTGAAAATGTAGCTGTGCTAGGAACCTTTAAAAGGTGGTATAAGAAGTAAGTGGGGGGCTGGGAAGGTGGCTCAGTGGTAGAGTGCTTGCCTTGCATGCATGAGACCCTGGGTTCGATTCCTCAGCACCACATAAGCAGAAAAAGCTGGAAGTGGCGCTGTGGCTCAAGTGGTAGAGCGCTAGCCTTGAGCTGAATTGCTGAGCGACAGTGCCCAGGCCCAGAGTTCAAGCCCCACGACCAACCAACCAAACAAACAAAAAAAAGAAGTGGGAATGACACTGTTAAAAAAAACTCAGCCTATTTAACATACAGTAAAAACTTTCACTTTTATCACCAGGGGAAATGGCACTGGCAGGGAAAAGAAGAACTTTGTTGTAAAGGAAACTAGCTTTCCCTAGAGAAGATAACCAACTAGCCTGTGGATTTCATTAAATATAGCCCATAGCTCTCAAAAGATTTATAGCCAAAGGACTTGATGTATTAAAAGAGAACTAATCAGGAAAAAAAAATAGACATGCAATTCTGTCCATTAAAGTAGCTTTCCCCACAGAATTTAGTTAATCTAATTTGTCTCTGGTTTCTCAATGAACTACGCCATGACTGAACTTTCTATTTGGACTCACACTATGTCTTTTGGTGTTATGTGTTGTTGGAAAGATGTGTAACTGATGCATGAGTGCTCTCTGTTCAAACTGTTTCTAATATATAATTTCCTTGTCCAGTGTTCTTTCAATAAGGTACCTAGTCTTATAAGAATGTCAGAATGATGCAAATTAAAGTGTGGACTACATGGTTATTTATTAAGAATACAGCATAATGTAACACCCTATTATACTGCAGTTCTTGTGACTCAGAAGAAAAAGTGATTTTTCCCCCCAGTTGGAACATTTAGTTTAAATAAGCAATGGGAAGTAATGCGTAATCTAACAAAAATACTTCTCTACAATTATTCTTTTTTTTTTTTTTTTTGGTGAGATTATCCTATTCAAAGTTTTGATGGGAAAAACCTTCCAATCTAAGAAATCTTTCATCAGACTATCATCCCCATTCACAAAGGCTTTTTTTTCTGGATAAACATTCATAAATGTGTATTTATTTAAACATAGTTTTCCAATGTGTCTGTGTAATATGACCCTAAACCATAGTGTTAGTAAAATAAAAACTTTGGAAATTTTTGGGGAAGGGGAGAAGATATATCCATTCAAAAACAATGTCCGACAATACAGAGCAAGGAATTACACTGGACCCATTTGGTGTTTAAAACACATTGGAGTCTCCAGTCAGCAAGCTCTGGCTGGAAAGATCCACATGTTGAAAGTGTGATGCTCCATCGAACCACTTCTAGGGAAACAGGAAACAAAGAGAAAGAAACAGGAAATCGCCCAGTCCTCTGCATGGCTCCATTTGGACTCTGACATTGAGACTGTGTTTGAACTCTCAGTCTTCAATGGCAGTCTCCAGGATGCCCACTTCCCTTGTTCCCACGCAGCTTTTCTTATAGATTACTTATGAGGGACTGTAATAATAGGACACATTACAGAAAGCCAAAACACATTTTCTGAACCAACTTGGTGAGGGCTACTCACTTCTAGGGCCCAGGTTAGTCTCTGGAAGCCCACCATCTTTGATGGCAAAACCAAGGCAATCCAGGTGTAAGTTCTAAAATTTTTTTTTCTTTCTCAGTTTTGCAAACAGATGCTGTTGATGTGCTAAGGTTCAGCTACATTACCCCTTAAGAGAAGCCACCGAATATTGCTTCTTTTTTTCTAAGGTCTCAGAAGTTGATTCCCATTGCTTTCCAGCATCATTCTAACCAGAACCTCACATTTAGCCATGGCAATGTTTAGCTTGAACAGTACCTGTTATTGAAAGGGAGTCTATATTTGCATGAATACAGAGAATGCTAGTTTAGAAATGAGCCTGATTGCACAGTTCATTTTGTTCTCCTTTGTAGAGCCAGGCTGCGGCCCACTACAAAGGCACGAAACATGCCAAGAAGGTCAAAGCACTGGAAGCCATGAAAAGTAAGCAGAAATCTGTAACTGCCAAGGACAGCGCAAAGACTACCTTCACCTCCATCACCACCAATACCATCACTACCAGCTCTGACAAAACAGGTTAAGCAACAATCTTTGTTATTGTCGTTGTTGTGGTTGTTGTTTTGGGGGGTTCTCCCCTTTTGTCTAATCCCATGTCTGTGGAATTATGTGCCTGCTGCATCGATTCACACTTGAATCCATCTTTCTGTGTAATAATTGCTCCTTTGCATTTTTCCAGTGACCTTATGACAATCCCTGATTATCTTCCAGATTTTGCATTTTCAGGCAGTCCTGCAGCTGTTCAGAGGGACAGAATAATCATAAGTTCCCTGAAAGCTATCCCTCCCCTAACCTTTTATTTTCTAAGTAGACCTTTTCAGTGTGTATACTTAGCATTTTGTACACAGTATCTTAGCTTATAACTTCACAGCAGATTTGATTTAACTGTGAGTCCCCAGCAAAGTAAGCCAAATGACTCGAGAAAGAACATTACTACTGACAGGCCTTATTCTCATAAATTCCAAGCGTTGCATTGTTTTAAGTAGTGGCTGTGTAATTCTGGGCTCCTTATGGCTGAGTAACCTTCCCTCTACATAAACAGATAAGTGTTATTGATATCAATTGTTCTTTTTAAGAGTCTTCACACTGAAATAATGGTCTCTGAATGGCCCCTTGGGATAGCTCCTGCAAGCAACCAGCTTATTCACAGCATGGGAAATGAGTGGAGTTCACCTAACCTGGTGTCTTAAAATATAAGACCATCAGTCCTCAGATTTTATATAAAAGGCAGATCTGTATGATTTGTGAATGTTACTATAACAAGTCACTTCCAAGAATACGGGGGTAATGATGGCTATTTTCCAGTCTACAAATGGATCTTTGAGGAGAAGGAAGTGTTTATAATCTAGGGGTCCATGGATGGTAATGTCTTAATTAGAAGAGTATCTTCTTGCCATGACTTATGAAAGTGTAAGTTGCTACCAGTGAGTATATAGAGCAGATAACAACAACTTTGTTACAGATGGTAGCATCCACTAGACCATACATAAGCTCTTCTAAAGATCCGGAGGAATCAAAAAGGATCAGTGTAAATCTAAAGGGATGATGGATTGCAGGGACACATGGCATGTCTTTCAACCAAGATGTCCACTCTCTCCACTCCTCTTTAATGTATTATTGGAATCCCAGAGCAGTAAGGCAAGAGACAAACATAAAAGGGATCCAAATAGGGAAAGAAGTAAAACTCTCCCTCTTTGCAGATGACATGATCCTGTATTTAAAGAACTCCATAGACTTCTCCCCCAAGTTACTTGAGCTGATTTAAACCTTTGGCAGAGTAGCAGGGTATAAAATTAACACACAAAAATCAATAGCTTTTCTCTATGACAACCATAAGAAGAGTGAGGCAGTGAAATGAGAAAAAAAGCTCCATTTGTAATGGTATCAAAAAATAAAGTTAGCAACTGACTTAACCAAAGAGGTCAAGGACCTCTATGTTGAAAACTTTAAAAACCTGAAAAATGACATTAAAGCAGATTTACGGAAGTGGAAAAGCCTCCCATATTTCTGGATTGGAAGGATTAACATTGGAAAATAGCAATACTGCCAAAAACTATCTACAAATCCCAAACAATATCTATCAATATCCCAACAACATTCCTTAATGAAATAGAAGATTCAATCCAAAAATTTCTATGGGATAATAGAATATTCTGAATAGCAAAAACATTCCTTAGCAGGAAGAACAGTGCTGGAGGAATATCAATACCATATAAAACCACACACACACACACATACACACACACACACACACACACACACACACACACACACACACACACACACACACACACACACACACAGAGCTTGGTGCTGGCACAAGTACAGGCCTGAGGACCAAAGGGATAAAATTGAAGATCCAAAAATTATCCCACAGATCTATGGCCACCTAATCTTAGATAAAGGAGATAAAATTATCAGATGGAAGAAAGACAGCCTCTTTAAAAAATAGTACTGGCAGAACTGTCTATACACGTGTAGAAAACTAAAGTTAGATCCTTATATATCACCCTGCACCAGCTTCAACTCTAAAAAATCAAAGAGCTCTAGTTAAGAGCAGATACCCTGAAAATACAAGAAGAGATAGGGGATACACCGCTCAAAACTTCCTAAATAAAGGTCCAGAAACACAACAAATGAAAGAAAGGCTGGAAAATTGGGATCACATTAAACTGATGAGCTCTGCATGGGAAAGGACATAGCTGGTAAGATAAATAGAAAGCCCACAGATTGAGAGAAGATCTTCACTAGCCATATAAGAGACAAGGGCCTCATATCAAATATATACCTAGAACGCATCTTGAATAATATTACTGCTACCATCATTGCGCATTCTCCATCTATGCCAACCCTTCCCATCCTCTCAAATAACCTACTCTTTTCATATATGTACATTGAGTGTTATGATATAAACCTGCTCCCCTGTTCTGATAGGAAACACAGCTCTGAAACCACTCTGGGCTAGTTTTCTACAAAACTTAAATCCTTGGCAGAAGGAGAACGAGATAAGTCTCCAGGATCAAAGATCATTTTTTTTTTTTTTTAGAAAAAAGATTATAACTCTTCTGCTTAATGCACAAGGGTGTTCTGGGATTTACAAACTTATCCATTTATATAAATGTGAGAGACACATTAAATCACATTTTACTGGTTTCGCCAAACCATCTCAATAAAAAAATCAAATTATTTAGAAAAACCAATTCCAATTATATGTAAAAAAAAACAATGAGTGCTTTTGGAAAATGCAAAGCATGCAGCTCTTTGGTAGATGAGAAACGCTGAGGGAGCTGATATCAGGGGAAGAAGGACATCGGTAGAAAGGGAGCTGAGTTAGAAAGTTGCAGGTGTACTTGATGAGAAGAGAATTTGAACAAATATGTCCTCTTACTATTCTCATTCATGGATGTTTATGAATATAAATTATAGTTTACGCAATGCTCTAGGATAATTTCTACGTCTAAATGACCCATTCCCTATTTGGTTTTATTGTTGTTTGCTTTCTTTTGAGAAAGGGTCTTGCTATGCCACTTTGGGTGACCTGGAGTTCCCAGTACGTCTGCCTCACCCTCATGGTGAATGCCACCATGCCTAGCTTCTCCTCTGGTTTTATTTTTTTTGTCTTTTCTTCTTTTTCTTGATTTATGTCTGTCTTCAGGCCAGAGAAGTGAATGAAAAGAAATATTTACTCATCAGCCACTGACAACTCATAGAAAGCATAGTTTACCTGCTTTGATGCAAAGAGGCATCTCCTAACATTAAAAAATTATATTTTTAAAATAATGATAAGAGTTGGGTTAATGAGTTGATACAAAGAAAAATTTACAGGCAAAGGTACTATTTTAAGAGTATATAACACACTCAAAGTTCTTTGTGTATGAGTGGTTACTATTCATTACAGAATATTTCACAGAACAAGCATTTCTAAAAGAAGCCAGGATAGCTGTCTGTTTTCTTGAATGTAAGATTTTCCGTGCAGAGAAAATCATGTCAAAAATCAACAAATTGGAGTCAGATACAATCTAAGTCTGTGGGAAGATAATTTAGGAAGATTAAGTGTTAGAAGCCAGCCTGAGCTAAATAGTAAGATCCTATATAAAAAAATAAAATAAAAATAAATAATTAATTAATAGGTATCAGGAAATTACATTCAAAGTATCTTGCAGAATATGACTGTATTGCTATTTGTTTTCTATTGTAAAAGGACAAATCCTGAATTGGCTCTTTAATACAATATTAACACCTGGTCTTTCTTTACTTTTGGTTCCTTCCCATGGTATATCAATCAGCTTAAGATCCTCCAAATAAACAACCTTGAAATACAAGCAGCTTTTGCAACCATGAATTATTTTTCATGCACACAGCACATCCATTTTGTTTTGCTTTTCACATGAACTTAACACCAGGGCCAGGCTGTAGAAGCAACTTGCCAATACTATGAGGAAGGGAAAATGAAAAGTGGCTCTTACAGCAAATTTTTAGTGGAAGCGACACATAACTTTCCTCTCACTTTTTCCTGCAAATTCACATGACTGAAGCTGATCACAATAGGCCAGGAAGAATTTCTGTCCTGGGAGGTATTGGTGAATAACCACCCAGCATTTTCTGGTAGCTTCAACTCTCATTTGTACTTAGATATCTCAACATTCTCCAGACCTGTCTCTTAAATCCAGACTTACTTTCCCATAGCCTGGCCTGTGTTCACTTACATGGATAATATTTCATAGGCTCTCAAAGGAAACTAAAATAGTCCTCATCTTGACCATTGTCCAGCTTTCTCTCTTTCACATTGTTTCTTGGGTGTTTGTGTTGATATTTGAACTCTGGGGACTAGGCATGGTCTCTTAGTGTTTTGTCTCAAGGATGGCATCCTACCACTTGAGTCATGGTTTCACTTCTGGTTTTTTGTTTGTTTGTTTGTTTCCTTTATGATGCTTAATTGGAGAGAAGAGGCTCATGGACTTTCCTGACCACCTTGGCTTCGAAACATGATCACCTGAGTAGCTAAGATTGCAGGCATGAGCCACCAGCACCTGGCCCATCTTTCCAAGATTTTAGTGCATGGTTCACAGACTTGAAATCTAGTTACAATTGGCTTTTTAAAAATATTAATAAGTTTTTTATTATGAAAATACTGTACAGAAGGGTTACAATTACATGAGCAAGGTAATGAGTACATTTCTTATCAAGCATTGTTGCCTCCTCCTTTGTTTCCCCTTACTATCCCTGCCCTCTCATCCCCACCCACCTCGCCAAAGTTGTGAAGTTTCTTTTTCAACATAATATACATCTCATTGTTGCAATGGATCCACCTGTATCCCTATTTAAGCAATTTGTTTTTGCCCTTCCCAAATTATACCAGCATCAAATACAGTGAAAACAGGGGTTATACCGTGGGGGTGGAGACATACAAAGCAACAAAAAAATCATCTTATAAATATGTTAGGAACAATTGCAAGAAAGAAAAACCATTTGAGTTCTTATCATGGGGTTCATTTTGTCTAACATCAATTTATCTGACTGTTCCTGCTTTTTTTTTTATTTAAATTTTATTTGAGAACATACTGTACAGAGGGGTTACAATTACATTGGCAGGATAATGCATACATTTCTTACCAAGCATTGCAGCCTCCTACTTTGTTTACCCTTCACCTCCCTTCCCAGCCCTGACTGTTCCTGCTTATCTCAGACATATACTAGTTATTGCAAATAAGGGAAATCATAGGACCTATGTTTCTTTGGACCTGACTTACTTCACTTAATTTTTTCCAAGTCTTTCCATTTCCTAACAAATGGGGAAATGTCATCCTTTCTGATGGAGGCATAGAATTCCATTGTGTATATATACCACATTTTCTTGATCCATTCATCTACTGAGGGCATCTGGGTTGGTTCCGTATCTTAGCTATGGTAAATAATGCTGCAATAAAAATAGTTGTGCTGGTGGCTTTTTGTGATCATTTGGGTAAATGGGCAAAAGTGGGATTTCTAGGTCATAGGGGAGCTCTATGTGGAGTCTTTTGAGGAACCTCCATACTACTTTCCAAAGTGCTTGAACAAGTTTACACTCCTACCAACAATGCAGTAAGGTTCCCTTCTGTCCACATCCCCTCCAGCATCTGTTGTTGTTAGAGTTCTTGATTATAGCCATTCTAACTGGAGTGAGGTGGAATCTCAATGTTGTTTTGATTTGCATTTCTTTCATGGCTAGCGAGGTTGAGCATTTCTTCATGTATCTATTGGCCATCCTTCTTTCCTGAAACTTCAGAGAAGTTTCTCTGTAAGTCTTTAGCCCACTTATTTATTGGGCAGTTGTTTCTTTGAGGATTTGTTGTTGGGGGATTTAATTTTTTGAGTTCCAGGTATATTTTAGATATGAGACCCTTGTCCATTGTATGGCTTCGGCAGCACATATACTAAGATTGGAATGATACAGAGAAGATTAGCATGACTTTTTTTTTTCTTTCTAACTCAGTCCCTACAATTGTACAGTTAAACCCATCCACTTCCTTTCCATTCTTAGAAAGCATCTGTCACATTTTACCTCTTTGTTACCCCCATATTCTGGCTTTGTGGTTTATGTCTTGCAATTCCCTCTTCTGAAGCCTCTGTACAGCATCCACAACCACATCATTCATTGTATCATTTATTTGTGTGCTGGAATGCACTTACTTAGAAACCCTCAGTGCACCTTTATGCTAAGGTTGGGCTGAACACCATGACCCATGTGTGGCCAGGGGATGACCACAGCGTGTCCTTCCAAGTTTCTCCTCCACTGCTCACCTGAATGCTCTTCACCAGAGCTACAGCCCGCTGTCCCGTCACTTTTTCTTAGACTGTTTATCTAAATTAACCTGTTTAAATTTCCTTCCTCCTGCATAGAAAGTCCCACATGACTATATTCCTTTCCAGCTAGTTTATAGCATTCTTATTGATACCTATTGTCTCAATACTTTTTCTCAGCTTCTCTCATTCTGTCTTTTACAATTTTCTCTATAGAGTGCTTTTTATACTAAAGTTAGTAAGTAGTTGCGCAGTTGGAACAACTAGTTCTGTGGTTTTGTTCCTGTATTGAGGGGCACAGTCAAACTTTAAACTTGCTTATTTTTATATAGTGCTTCTATGAATTTGTAATGGGCCTCATTAGTCCTATGGATTTTATGATATTGGTCATCACAAGTTAGAATGGCAAGTTTGGGTGAAAGGTTTTCAGGAAGTAGTCTTTGGTTTTACTTCTTGAGATTTGCTAGTTCCTCAGGTAAAGAACTCTTGACATTTCTAATGGCCCTTCAGTGACTATCAATCAGAAGTTAATTAGCTTATGGAGTACATGGATTTTCCCTAGTCTTCTCACTGGTTATGTATGAGAACATTTTTCCTTTGATTCTCCTCTTCAACCTTCAGTGAATTGCAAATATATTCACCCGATAAAATCACTAAATTACAATTTAAATATGCACTTTTCATTCTCATGACTCAGTCATCTCATGCTCATTTTCCTGTCTCTTTTTCTTCATTTTTTTTTTTCTTTTCTTAAATAGCAATCCAGGGATGCTGTGCTCATCAGTCTCAAAGGTTCCAGGAATAAAATACTTTTGACTCTACTGTTGACCAAATCCATGATAGCAAATTAACATTTATTTTTTGTATTAATAATTGGTTCCAAGTGATTTATTATTTTTTCAGAGTCACAAGATTTGTTCAGGGGTCAGAGAGAGAAAAAAATGTGTTCTCAAAACAAAGAAGGTCTCTGATGGAAAATATCAGCCTGTGGCTGAAAATAGATTGATAAGGAAGCAAAAGCTTTATGGGAGTGTTTTCAATCCTGACTCACAAACCTGGGTTCTTATTTTACCTGTATATTACTCTCCTTAACTGGCCTTTTACACTAAGCCTGTGCCAAACAAAGCTAATATTACAATTTTTTTGTTCTTTCATATTTAGTTAGAAGCTAAATCACCACAACAATGAGAACGATAAAGGCAGTTGCAATTTGTATGGAAAAACCAATCTGTCATTTAGAAAGTATCTTTCAGTGGAGGAAACGTGTGAACTAGTTTTTATTTCTGTTTTTATAAGGAAGGTAGAGTTTTCTTCACACTGACTTCCTATGTCCCTAACACTGAAAATAATGACAAAAATGTTACCTAAGCGTCATTTAAAAAACCATACATCCCTGATATATCCCTGATATACTGATATGTATTATGTAGTTGCATACAGGATTCTGTATGCAATATAGTACATATAAATCCAAGCGGTATACATGCATACTTATCTGTATGCAAGATTCTGTCTTTAATGGCTGTCATTGAAGTATTCTACTCTGCCAGGTGTTCATAATCAGTATGGAGCTCTTTAAGAAGCGAAATGCATTCTTTTGCGGGTTAAGCATCTGTAGCTCTGTTGGAATGTAAGAGGCAATATAAAATGATTTGAAAGGGGACACATTTCATCAACTCTTATAGATATGGTGCAGTAGTCTACAAATGCCCCTCGTAGCGTGTGGAAATTGTTCCAGCTCCTGGGGTCTTTCTTTTCTGATCCATTCTCCCAAACAAAGCCTCCCTGGGACAATCACACCAGGATAAAAGATCCCACAGCATGCATCTCAGCTCAGAGCTGAAGAACCATTGTGAGGCCATTTATGCCTAAGCGCTTTCTCTTGGCTTAGCACATGCTCAAGATTGGCCAAAGAAAGGGATTTTATCAAGTGTCCCTTTCTCAAGATGTGTGAGAAGTTCCTGCAATAGCGCTGGCAGCAGAACTAGAAAGAAATTGAAATAAATAAATAAGCAATAGGAAATTTAAAGAAAAGGGGGATAAGCTAATGTTTATTTGAATGCCATGGCTCCAGAATATCTGTATATGGACGACAAATTGCACATTAAAGGAGGCCTGAAAGTAAGACACAGTTCTGTTTAGCTTTTTGGCGTGCAGAAAGAAATCAAGATGAATGGTGTTTGGCTGATTCCATAAGGCTGGTAAAAGGTTGGACCTAGATGCATTACATAAAACCGTCCTGGAATCACACAGAATTTTGCAATGGCTTTTGCATCCTGACAAGAACATGTTGTCTCGTGCTCTCAGTGTCACAAATGGGTGAAGTTGCAGGGATCTAAACCTGAAAAAAAAAGGAGCCTGTCATCCAGCTTTGTTCAGGTGTCGGGTGTGGTATGGAGGATAAGAGGGATATTAGTCTAGTTCAATGAGCTTGTGCATAATTTTGTATTAAGAGTCTAAAATCAACTGGGTTCTCTCTCTCTCTCTCTCTCTCTCTCTCTCTCTCTCTCTCTCTCAGTAAGCTACACAAGAGGGAATACTTTCCTTCTGCCTCCTGAGGGTCTGATAATTTAGTTGTTGAAATAAGCTGACAGCTGGCAGATTAATAAGAGAAAATGCACCCAAATGTTTGCTATACTCACAGGTATCACATAACAGAACTGAGTAACACAAGCCCCACCCAGAAATATCTGGAAGCATTTATACCTTCTATATAGGGATTAGAGAGGTAAGTAAATTTGGGGAAGGGAGAAGATGAATGTTTCCCCAAAACAGAGAATAGCCTATAATAGAGGGTCTCTGGGTGTGGCTCTGGCTTCCAGACTTCACTTGCTGGACAGGAATTCATCTTCCCTGGTTAATGGATTTACATTTGTTGGTTTTCAAATGGTCCCAGCTTGAAGTCTTAACACACAAATTGTTTTCTTTGGTGTGACATTTCTTAAATTACTTTGATATATATATATATATATATATATGCATATGTGTGTGCATATGTGTGTGTTGTATGTATATGATTATCTCAACCAGAAGTATTAAATTTATAAAAATAAATGATAAATTGAACAGCTCACCCATATATATGATATGCCAGATGTCTGGATGATATTTGAAAATTAAATTTAAATTCCCAGAGGCTTTGTCTACAGATGCCTTATTTCTAGAAGCATCTGCATCTGTATGCATTCACGGAGGATTTTTCCCACCTTTTATATGCCATTTTTAGAATCAAATTCTGTAGACATAAGTTTATATGATAAAATATTTCAGCTGCACTCTAGAAATCATAAATGCAATGAGAGTTGACGACAAAAAATATGATAAAATGTCGAACAACCAACAGTATAAACATGTGGACATTTAGCCAACTTGGTCACTAATATGAAAAGGCAGAGGGACTGCTATGGCTTGTTTTGTTTTATTTTACTTCTCTTTTTTAAAAATTTTGACAGTATGAATGAATGAGCTCAGGGTCTCTTGTTTGTCTAGCAAATACTCTTTCAGTTGAACTACTTCCCCAGTTATTTATTTTTCTTTTAGTTTGTTTTTCAAATAGTGTCTCATGCTTTTGTTGGGTGCCAGAAGATCTCTATTCTCCTACCTCTACTTCCTGATTAACTAGGGAAGATAGGTCTGGACTACTACAATTGGCATCACATTTCCTTCCTTCCTTCCTTCCTTCTTTCCTTCCTTCTTTCCTTCCTTCCTTCCTTCCTTTCCTCCTTCCTTCCTTCCTTCCTTCCTTCCTTCCTTCCTTCCTTCCTTCCTTCCTTCCTTCCTTCCTTTCTTTCTTTCTTTCTTTCTTTCTTTCTTTCTTTCTTTCTTTCTTTCTTTCTTTCTTTCTTTCTTTCTTTCTTTCTTTCTTCCTTTCTCTGTCAAGGTGATGTACCATGAGGTTACAGTTGCAAAAGTAAGGTAATAAGTACATTTCTTGTCAACCTTGTTACCCCTTCCCTCATTATTCTCCTTCCTTTCCCTCTCCTGAGTTGTACATATCATTTCCAATATATTGTCTCGTCAGTATTGCTGTTGCATTGGTTCCCACTTGTCCTTTGTCTCACCATTCTGTTGTTCCCTTTCCTTTCCCGGATTCAGATAATTGTATACACAATACCCAGCATATCAAAATCAAATACAGTAACAACAGGGGATACACAAAAGAAACAAGAAATCACATAGTACATTAAAAACAACAACAAAGAAAACCCTTTTGTTCCCATGTCTTGGAGTTCATTTCATTTAGCATCATCTTAGTAAAATAAGCCAGACCCAAAGAAACATAGCTCCTATTATTTCCCTTATTTGTCATAAATAGTATACATCTAGAATAATCTTAGTAGATGAGTAGAACATCTCAATAGCATCACATTTCTTACTCTACTTTCACAGTGTACATTACACTGACATAGTGTTCTTAGTAAAAATGAAACCCAAGTGAAGAGAGGTGTTTAAATTAAGAATTGGAGTTGCATTTATTTCCTATCAATTCCAAACTTTGGAACACAATGAGAGGACTTTTGGTGATCTAGCACTTGCCTATCATTTTTGTCAGTCTTCCATATCTTTACTCACTTATAGCCTGGGAAAACCACCTGAAACAAACAGAGTAAACCCACTGGAAAATTGGAAACTAGTTATATCTGTGTGGTTGATTGAGCCAGTCTTCCTGTATAGCTTCTTTCATTCTATGTATCACACTCAGAGACAAAGAAGGATGTATATGATGTTTGCTGGGGCACCTGTGCATAGGTGAACACAACTACACACAAATCCAGCCTCACCCACAGCTGTCTGATTTCTAATTCCAGGTTTCCACGTAGACACAGTTCTATAATGGATTGCTTGTCTTCTTCTTTGTGAACTTGACGTAATGTCCATGTACTTGGTAAAACTTATACCTTTAACACATAAATCTTTGTCCTAACAACTAGCAAAGTTTGAAACTACTCAACATTACTGGCCATATAGGAAACTGAAATAATAATGTTGAGATTCTATTTCATTTCAGTCAGGATAGCCATCATAAAGAATATACTCAATAACTGTGTACCAGCGGCTCATTCCTGTAATCCCATAATCAGGAGGCTGAGAGCTGAGGATCCCAGTTTAATGCCAGCCAGGGCAGGGAGTCCTTGAGATTCTCATCTCCAAGTAACCACCCAAAAAGGTGGAAGTAGAGCTGTGTCTCAAGTGATAGAGTACTAACCATAAGCAAATTAGGTCAAGGACTGGCACCTTAACAAAAAAGAGGAAAGAGGAATACAAACAAGAACAATAAAAGTTAGCAAGGATGGAGGGGAAAAGGCACCCTAATACAATGCTGATGGGAATGTTAATTAGCGTAATCATTATATAAAATCATTATGATGGTCTCTGAAAATATAAAATAGAAGTCCCCTGGGATTTAGTAATACCACTCTTGACAAGCATCTAAAACAATATATGATATGATTACAGTTGAGGCACTTGCACACTCATCTTCATTGCAGGACTATTCTGAATTGTCTCACCTGGGTGACAACACAGATGTCCTAAAACTGATGGATAGATCAAGAAAATGTGATATGTACACATAATATTATTCAACCGTAAAGAAAGTGCAGTTAGGCCACTCGTAGGGAAATAGCTGGAACTGGAGATCATTGTGTTACATGAAGTAAGACAGGATCAGAAAAACTATAGTTGCATTTTTATTATAAACAGAATCTAGACCTAAAAGGTGTGTGTGTGTGTGTGTGTGTGTGTGTGTGTGTGTGTGTGTGTGTGTGTGTGTGTGTGTGTGTGTGTGTGTGTATAATATGACCGCAATTATGGGACTTTTGGGTAGATGAGGGAGAGGGAAAGAGGGAAAGACAATAATCGAAGGTGAACAATGTTGGAATAATTTGTATATGTGAATGAAGATCGCATAGAGAAGCTCACTGAAAGCTGTTGACTTTCAGAGGTGTAGAGAGTGTGTGGAAAGAGAGTGATAGAGGGGGCTAATTGGATTAAAAATAATGTATGCATGTATGAATGCCATGGTGAAATCCCTTTGTACAATTAATATACACTAATGCAGTAACAACAGGGAATGCAAAACAAGTTCTATTGGCAAATGGGTACCATTTTGGGAGGGGGAGGGGTAAACAGAGGAAGAGAAAGAAGGTGATTATGACCAAAATACTTCATATACACACATTAGAATGAAACAAACCAACATAAAATTGTTTTCCAGTGGGAGATAGGGATGAAAGAAGATGCTTGAGGGATGAATTTGATCAAGGTACATTGTATGTGTATATAGAAATATCAAAGTGAAATATCCTTGTACAACTAATATATACTAGCAAGAAATACAGAATAAGTGTAAGTACATGCTACTGCACCATCTTTGTGCCAACATTATTCCAATAATTCGACTAGCAATTAAAAATAACACATTCCAAGTACACAGTAGTCAATAGATTTTTATAGCTGATCTCTCCTACATTTAACCAGTGTGCAAAATAAATCAAATATCTTAACCAGTGTAACTCAGAATTTGCAGGTGTAACCAGTGGGCTGAGCTTTTCCCAGAGACAGCATAAAATTAAGTTGCTATTTTAATTATCATAATTGCATTCAGATTCATCATTAAATTACTGTGCTGCTTCAGTTTCTAAAGAGAGTTAAGAACATTTCAAACAGCTCTATTGAGTCAGATTGACCGTATTGAACTTCTAGCTGTGACAGGAGTATTGGGTTAAATTTGAGGGCAGAGAACATATTCACTACACAGGTTAGAGTGTGTACCGCTCTACCAGTGCACAACTCATCTCTGGCAGGCTTTGCTTGGGCTAGACTGAGTTTGTGGGCAGTCTTGGCAATATATCAGTTGTACATGATTGCTGAAATCAATCACCCTCAGACTCACCATTACTGCCTGGACAAAGTCCAAGGTGAAGGTCAGGATTGAGAATATACAGCAGTATTGAAACTGACCTATTTTTGTCCTTATTTTATTTTTATTTTTTGTCCAAACCTTTCGTTTTTCAGGCAGTAGAAGAAGTAAGTAAAAATCAAGGGGGAAAATAATGCTTTTCTTCCATGTGCCCTTTGAAGTAGAAGAGTTTGTAGAATAGGAAAAAAATATTCCCAAGCTTTATTGATGTTGTCAGAGATCTGACTTTGAATCAAGAATGGTGTCTATCTGTCCTTCCATCCATCCATCCATCCATCCATCTGTCCATCTCTATTTAGACTTTTATGAGACTCTGGAGGCAGAATCAAAGAAAACTAAGATCCACATTTGGAGATCTAACTTCCAGAAATCTTCAATCTGGTTCAGAAGATAAGACAAAAGTACAAAATTTAATTCAAGGAAGTACAAGATTTAGTGGGGAAAAAATAGCAGGTAGGTAGGCGTAACACCACAAAAGTCCAAATGCAATTGCCCTTTTATATGAAAGAGGCAGAAAGGATCACACAATACTGTATTTTAAATCGAGTTCAATGTGTGCCACCCTCAGACTAAATCTTAATGTAATGTTTTATTGATTCAGTGCTTTGTTAGTACTTACCATGCACTTCCTTGTAATTATTACATGTCACTCTTTCCTTTTAATAGCTCCTGATAATGGAGTAGAGAACAAAAGGCTTTCATGAAGTTGTTTGTAAATTTTCTTCTGGAGGACAGTGAAGGTAACAGGACTATCTCACTCTTAGAAAATATTCTTAAGTTTGCAGCTAAAGAATCTTAACTGAGGTTAACTATTCTTTCCAGGGAGCTAAGATTCAAACTGACTTCTGAATCTTCCCAAGCCATTGTATCCTATTGGCATGAAAGCACTTAATCTGCCTATACTTCTTTGTTAGTATTATCTTTAATTTTGGCTGCTAGATTGCATCACCATAATGTGATCACCCAGAATAGCTCCTCTCATTAGCAAAACTATTGTGCTCAATGTTGCTATACTTTGTCTTATACATGGCCAGAGTATTTAAAGTATGTATCTGCCCATGGCCTTTGCTCTATGCATCTATATTGTGATCTTTTCCAGCAAGTAAGCTGGTAAGAGAAGATAGGTCAAGGGCCAAAGCTTTATGATGGTCTCTCTCTCTCTCTCTCTCTTTTTTTTTTTTTTAAAGAAAAGGGCGGGGGGGGGGGAGAAGAGAATTACTGGGTACCAGTGTGTGCCTATAACACTAGCAACTCTGAAGGCTGAGATTTGGAGAAAGCCCTGACAGAGAAGTTTGCTAGACTTCAGGTCCAAAATAGCCAGCAAAAAGCCGGGCTGGACGTATGGTTCATTTGATAGACTACCAGCTTAGCCAACACTAAATACTACTTAATTAGAAAACTATGCTGCTTTTTATTAGTTTGCCAGACTGGAAAGTTTTGCTTGCTACTAGAAAGTATTATTATTATTATTATTTTTATCACTTTTGGTCCAATTTCAAGAATACTTGTCTTTCTTAAAACGGTGAGAAAGCTGTTGGTTTGTTTCTCAAAGTCCCACCCAGTGAAAGCTTCTGCATAGCTAGGAATTCAGCTGTCTCCTTACTGCAGAAAACAAGATAATAAAATAAATGTTTATTCTGATATGTCTGCCACAGTCTGATTTGGCCAATGTACACATTTGCTGTGAGTACCTCAACTCATATTCATTTAACCGTGGCCTTGTGGCAATCACATATATGGCCATTTCGAATCTCTGTGGTGTATTTTATTTAGTTAATGCTTTACCCAAACACATGTGTGCATACTGGTAAACGTATGCCTTTATGTTAGTGTGTAAATTTAAATTAAATTTTCATAACTCAGGATTACAACCAGTAAGTACACACTACCAAAAGCAAAAAAATGAGGGGTGAGCCTGTCTGACACACTAGGTAATGTCAGTGGATATTACATTACCTCTGGGTGCTGTGGATCTTGCTGATCTGTTTAGAGCAGAGATACTCAACTTTTACCCAATTATGTTCATATTTCCTGCGGATTCTTCTTAAAAAGTACTTTATATTTGAACAAGATTTTTCAATGTAATAAAGTTAAACTTAGCCAACGTCGGTGCCTGAATTGAGATCTTTTATTAGTTGATCTGTAAAATCTGAAATGAGATTTCCTCACTATATTGTAAGACCTAAATAGGAAAGATCTGCATCTCTGATTTGGAATTTTGAGTCATAGTGTCCAACAAGGAAATAAAGAATAATGATAACAAACTTTTAAAAAAGCAAAAAAGAGAGTCTGTTTTTCTTCAAGAGACCAGGTAGCTAATATATTAGCCCCCGTGGCCACTACTTAGTTCTAACAGCGATCCATGAAAGCAGCCACTGGTAACATAGACATAGATGAATATGACTGTAACCTAGCAGAAGATCTAGAGATTCAATTACTGAATCTCAAGAACTTTTTAATGATTGTTCCTTTGTGCAATAAGGGAGCAGTCCAAGCTTTGTAGTGAAAAAGAAAATTACCTATTAACATTGTCTCTCATGATGCTGGTGGCTCTCTGTCTGGAGCTGTTTCTTCTGCATGTGGGTATGGGATGTATTACTGCATTAGAGTCAAATGGAAGTTTGTGTGGAGTCACACCAGTGTTAGTGTGTTGATGCTGCTTGCTTGTGGGCTGGAACTTCAGCAAGGACTGTCTGCTGGAGTGACCTCTAGTGACCTATCCATAGGGTGAACGGAGATGTTTTTGTCGCATGTTCTCTGGGTTACAAAGGCAGCCAGGTTACGCTCATGACCTAGTCACTAAAGTCTCTGTCTTTGCACTGTACTGTATTGGTTGAGACAGGCTCCAGGGAAAAGGCAATGACTTTTCACTCAATGAAAAGAATGAGCGACAGTCACATTGTAAGAAGAACATACGATGAGAGCTATTGCTTCAGTTCTTTTTGGAAAGTGAACCTGCCATAGTGATGTTTTGTTATGCATTAAAAAAAATTGGAACAGCAGCAGAAAAGGTACAGCAGCAAGATTTGGAAAGCAAAAGGGGAGAAATTGGCATAATGGGAATCATACATTGATACAATAATTGATATTGATAATGATATATTGATATTGATGATAGTCATTAAAGCCATCAGGGACTAAAACCTGGATTTGTATAAGGTTCCATCCTTACATATCCATATACATACATACATATATATACATATATATATATATATATATATCCATATAAACACATATGGTGAATGGAGACTCTTATTGTCAAGGTGATGTACAGAGGTGTGACAGTTATATAAGTAAGGTAATAAGTACATTTCTTGTCAAACTTGTTACCCCTTCCCTCATTTTTCTCCTACTTTCCTTCCCCCAGCCCACCCCCCTCTCCAAGTTGTACAGATCGTTTCCAACATAGTGTCTTGTGTACATCGCTGTTGCATTGGTTCCCCCTTGTCCTTTGTCTCACCATTCTGTTGTTCCCCTTCCTTTCCGTAATACAAATACATGTATATACAATAGCAAACTTTTAAGTGGTCAGAAGAAGGTTGTGAGCTGGGTGCTGGTGGCTCATAATTGTAATCCAGCTACTCAGGAGGCTGAGAGCTGAGGATTGTGGTTTAAAGCCAGCCTGGGCAGGAAAGTCTGTGAGAGTTTTATCTCCAGTAAACCACCAGAAAACCAGAAATGGCTCTCTGGCTCAAGTGGTAGAGTGCTGGTGAATTGAAGAGCTGAGGGACAGTGCCCAGCACCACGACTGACACACACGCACACACACACACACACACACACACACACACACACACACACACACACACACACACACACACACACACACACACGAAGAAGTAAAAGATTTTGAGTACAAGTCCCAACAAATAGGAGGACATCAGAAAGTGGTTTCCATTCTAGAGTAGAAGAATGGGGTGTCCTTCACCTCAGGACAGCACGGGGAAGGATCTCGTTGATGCTCTTTGCCAGTCTGGATCCCACTGTACATCACAGACTGGGTCTATGACAGGGCAGATCAATAGGTGTTTCAGAGTGGAAAAGTCAAGTGTTGACTATTGGACCTGGTCCTGACAGGTGACACATATGAAAAAGTCTCCCTGAAATGACTTCATTAGCTGGTAGGTTTGACATCACAAACCCAAAAATAGACAGAAGCAGCCAACTGAGGGCAACAAAGAAGCAGGGAGTCTTTAAAACTCCATTCCCTAACTTCTCCAGTATTTTCTGTGCTCCATACGCCACTGCCTGCATTAAAGCCCTCAGAAGTGCCCTTCTGAGCAGGCGCCCAGCTACGGGAGCCTGGAGACATCTGTTGTGCCATTTCAACCCTCAATTCTCTCCACTGGGCCTTCTTTGTTTGTGGACCAAATGTGCCTATTTTTTGCTCCACTGATTTAATATCCCCAGGAAAGCTCATAATGTAATCATAAAAGTTGGATCTGAGTGGGAAGTCTTTAGAGTTTCATCTTGAGCCTTTCCATGGGACCCCTTCACCAGTCTGCCTCATAGCCCCCCATACCCCAGACCCCCTGTTCTAGGTAGCTACACTTAGAGTTGCTACCTTCTCATTGTTTTGAATGCATAAGCTATTGAAATCGATCTCTTCTGTGTGTGTGTGTGTGTGTGTGTGTGTGTGTGTGTACTGTGTAGGCACCACACATATGCTTGTGTGCACGTGTTTGTGTATGTGCTGCCATGCCTCTATCAAGAAGCAAGGAAAATTTCCCTTTTCCTTTAGCTGCTTTTTAAAACAGGTTTCAGTCCATTAAAAGCAAAAGAGAGCATTAAGTGGCATTCTTTAGCTTTTAACTGGTGAGCTTTCATCAATTTATTAATAAACTCTCACTGCAAATGTGCTCGTTACAGGCTAGAGCTTTAGGCTGGCTCTAGCAGCAAGAGCAATGTCCTCTGGAAACAGAAATCCAATTTGAAGTTCTGCCTTCAGGTAATGCATTTGGACTGTTTTGGAGAGATTAAACAAATAAATGCCAAAACTTTCTTTCCAGACAGCTAAAACTGAATGGTTTGTTTTGTTTTGTTTTATTGTTTTTGTTTTTTTTCTCTCCAAAATGCTGGCCTAAGAATACAGCCTAGAAGCATTGTGCCAGGTAGACCCAAGTCTTATTCCAGTTTCTATGTCCTTAATGTCATTGCGGTCCCATTTCTACTGAGCGGTTCACGTAGGAACAATAGAACTGGAAGCCGTAATCAGAATTCTTATAGAGACAGATTTGCCTTCACGGTAGGTATGATAGAAGATTTGATTTTAGATGCATAGACATATTTGTTATTATTAGCTTCCTAAACAACAGATATCCCTCCTTTCTCCATGGGAATTGTGTTGCCCTTTTTGCCTTGATTTTCAGGAAAACAAGAACAAATATTATGCATTGGGAATGGGAAAGGAAAGAGGTAGAGAAAGGAAAACAGAAATGTAAACTTATCTCTAGTTATAAAATTTCAACCTGGAGAGATTATATTGAAATATGTCCTCCTGTCTTTTTCCAGAGTATTGTGCTTGGGAATCTGATGGAAGACTGGCTTCGTTTTAACAAAAGTATTTTATTTTCTTTGTATATCCATTTGTGATAATAATAACAGCTAATATATAGGAAGCACTTGATGAGAGTCTAACACTCTAATGTTTTACGTTGATTGATTAGTTCAATACAAGCCCTCAACAAAGGTTTTGACCTTATTCTTGAATAAGATAATGTAAAATTGAGAGGTTAAGCGTCATGTTTGCACTTAGATATTTGATTCTATATCCTCCATCATCAATTTTCTCCATTCAGTAACTATATTAATGTTGATACATGTGCATGTATTCCATGACATCTGTGTGCATTCACACATGATTGCATTGTGTGTGTGCATGTGCGTGTGTGTGTGTGTGTGTGCATGTGTGTGTGTGTGTGTGTGTGTGTGCCAGAACCATGGCTTGAACTCAGGACCTGGGATTCTTTCTTGGCTTTCTTGCCTCAAGGTTCTAATACTTGAGCCAGCCCACAGTCTGGCATTTTGCTGGTTAATTGGGAAAAAGAATCTCTTGCACTTTTCTGCCTAGGCTGGTGTTGAACAATGATCTTCTAGGACCCAGCCTTTTGAGTATCTAGGATAGCAGGCATAAGCCCCAAGCACTTGGCCATTGTGTGCATCTTTACAATTGGAAACATAAGTAAATTTTTAGGATTGACAACAACAAAAATGGTGGTGATGTTAAACCTATTATTGTCATGTTAGGTGAGACTTGGAATTTGATATGATACTCACCCAAAGCTCTCATTTCTTTCAATTTCCAAGTTCTGTTATATTTGGGCCATTTAATTAATTCTAGCCAATGGGTTTATGAGTAAAGAAGGTCAGATTTTGAACTACTGTGTCTTCAGTCAACTAAACAAAACAAAAAACTAGCTTGGAAAACCAGATTGTAAGTGACGGCAATAATTTGTTAAAAGTAACAGAGTTTTTTGAAAAAGAAAACTAAAGATAGTTACCCTGGAGAAATTTAGTGCTATAAGATGAGCTGTTTTCAAATACCTGATAAGGTGCAGCATAATAATTACAATCTTGCATTACATAGTTGTAAGAATACAACAGAGGATCTCACTTGGATCGGCACAAATAAAACCTTATTTCTGATAAAAGATTTCTCATTTTAGATATTCTATCATATTTGTGAATTTCATACTTACTTTTATAGATTTTCAGCCACTTATAGTAAAAGTTGAGAACATGTCTGTCTCTTTCATGGCAGTTTTCTTAGTTCTTTACATGTAATTAGCATGCGATTTCAAAAAAAAAAAAACACAAAATAAGACATAGCTTAAGGCAGCTCTCAACTGTAATCCTAGGAACTTGGAGGCTGAGATCTGAGGATCAAGGTTTGAAGTCAGCCCAGGCAGGAAAGTCTGAGAGATTTCTATTTCCAATAAACTACTCAGAAAAAGCTGGAAGTGGCACAGTGACTCCAGTCATAGAACCTTAACCTTAACCTTGAGCAAAAGAAGCTCAGGGACAGTGCCCAGGCCCAGACTCTGACTTCAAATCCCAGGACTGCACACACACACACACACACACACACACACACACACACACACACACACACACACACACACACACACACACACACACACACACACACTCACGCACCTCTCCCACACACTCAAAGATATAGTCATCAAACAAATAAATGAACAAAAGAGTGTATAAATGAAGAAATAACAAATTACCTTTTTTTTGGGGGGGGGGGGGTCCGGTTGTGGGGCCTGAGCGCTGTCCCTCAGCTCTTCAGCTCAAGGCTAGCGCTCTACCACTTGAGCCACAGCACCACTTCTGGCGGTGCTGAGGAACCTCATGCCTCATGCATACAAGGCAAGCACTCTACCACTGAGCCACCTTTCCAGCCCTAGTCTATGGATTTTTTTGGGGGGGGGGTTTGGTCATGGGCCTGAACTCTGGGCCTGGGCGCTGTCCCTCAGCTCTTCAGCTCAAGGTTAGCACTCTACCACTTGAGCCACAGCGCCACTTCCGGCTTTTTTCTTTTGCTTATGTGGTGTTGAGGAATTGAACCCAGGCATGCAAGGCAAGCGCTCGACCACTGAGCCACCTTCCCAGCTCAACAAATTGTCTTTTATCCCATAGAGTAACCCAGATACATTCCTGACATTGGAAACCCTTGTGTGGGCTTGTAACTAGGTTTTATGAGTATTTTGTAATAACCTGGGCTGGGGTTATGGCCAAACTGATCCAGTGGTTATCCCAAAACCCTGATCTTCTGATCTTTACCTTTATACTGTTCTTCATTCCTGGTAATGAATGATCTTGGAAAGCTTTTCATTTTTGCGTCCCTAACAGATAGGAAACTCAGTCAAGATGTTTGTTGTTACAAAAGCGCAGAGAAATATTGCAAGCATTTTTTGAGCCCTTCCTGTTTGTGAAGACATTCATCATCTTTTGATAACTTGTCACATCACGTTCAGAGAAATGGACAGTGTGTACTTTGTAATCAGGACAGGAGCCTGTAGTGTGACTGATGTGAGCTTGATCAGTTATCATTGTCAAATATGAGCCTCAGAAATGCGTGCCTTTGAAAGGCTTGTGCTTGTGTTTATGATGCTTGGCTCCATTTTTCCATAGGTGGTTATAAATTAATGCATACATTAATTTATGCACCTCATTTCAAGTTGGGTTCTCATATGTATGCATAACGAAGTCTTGATCATCAGGCAGATTAGCCTCATCATTCACCAAGCATCCTTTCCACTCAGCTGATCTCTAGCTGAATTTGTGACTTTCCAGATAATTATGTTTAAGCTCTGCTAAGTCAGTTTCCACAGAGGGTTTACCTCTACCTTGCAGCCATGCGTAGCTAGCTACTCAGCACCTACCCCAGGCTGCTGTGGCAGGTGGAAGTTTGAGAAGAGCTTCCAGCCTTCAAGGAGGTTGCAGTCTTGCTTTGTAGATTTCACCTTAAAGGTACAAGTGAAAAGGGCTACATAGAAGTGGCATTTGTGACACAGGGGCAGGATGGGTGTGGGAAGAGAAGGGGATTATTTCTAGGTTTCGAAGCTCTGCTTCACCCTTCAATAGTCTTCATTTTACAATTTCATGGGAACCTCTCAGGTCCACATGTTGAGCCCCATTCTGACCTTTCAAACACAGAAGACTTGTGTATGAGGATGCTCATTTTTTTCAGTTGGTGATGGAATACCCTCTCTCAGAAACACTTGGCAGGTCAAAGAAACTTTGGCCTGTGGTCTAGGCAAATCCATCTGCTTTAAACACAGCCATGGGAAATTTCTGGTTTTAGACATTAGAGAAGGTCCTTCTAACCTAGGCTTGCTCATGACAACTCTGAAGCCTAGACAGAATCCAGGAAGACAGTCAGGAGACCAGGCCAGGGAAAGAATGGAGTGAGAAAAGGGCCGATGAGGTACCTCAGGATTTGAGGCATTACCAAGTGGAGAGCTTCCCACTCTCCTTTTATGTGTCTGCTTGTTTCTTTGTGTTGTTGCGTCCTACACATGCCAGCCCATGCTCCAGTGGAGTCTGCACCCAGAACTGCCAAAAGATAGAGACAGAACAGCCCCAAGCCAAGCCTGCTCTTTCCACTCCTGTGTCAGGCCTGGGAGAACAGCACCACAGGAGGGGACCCCTTTCAAGCAGCCCAGCTGTACTCCCAAGGAATGCCAGGAAAACGCTGTGCGTTTTCCTCCCTCTACCCCCCCCCCCCCCATACAGAAAGGGATGGAAGCTTCCTGCTAACCATTGCTGCCACAATCCGAGTCAGGGAAACAGAATAAAACTTTAAAAAAAAAAACTATGCCAAGTCCCACCCCTCCATATACAGAAAGATTCAGACCTCCTCTATACTTTAGGGAAGAAAAATCAAAGAAAAGCATAAACAATGTCAGGCAAAAAGCTGGAGCCTGTTTGTTTCCACGTAAGTACCACTTTTGTTTCAATAAACACACTAATAATACAGTTACTCAATTTCCTCTGCAGTTATATCAAAGATATCCGACAGGCCAGGCATTTAATTTTGGAAATAAAGTTTTATTTGCACACCATGAAAACAAACAAAAATAGAGAAATACAAAGCAGAGCACCGTGGACCAGTCCCAAGCTGGGAAAATGAATTTGGACCCTTTAAACATCTTTCTTTGGCAAGCTGGCCTGAGGTTAACCATTGTCAGTAGCTGGGAATGGAAAAACAGTACAACAAAAGGAAGGAGGCTTTGTACCTGGCCTTAGGTGCTCACAAGCAATATCCAGTTTGTTGAAAGATTCTTCTAGAGCTGCCATATTCCTGAAATGTTTGGCAGTCAGAATAATCCATAGATGAGCAGCTTTCAAAACACCCTCAAGACCGAATTCTGTGACTGTTCCTCTGACAAGATATTTAGTAAGAAGTTTTTCATAAAGAACTTATTTCTAGCAAGTTCCACCAGTAATTCCTATAGCAATGTCTAGCCTTCAGTGAGTGGTGGCCATACCCCTCTTCCATGAGGTCTGGTGTTTAGCTCTGAGTTGCGGAGGCCCCTTTGTCCTGAGCCAGGGGTCCTGGCCCTGTGAAGGTATGAGCCTGCTCTTCTGCCTACTACTCCAAAGTTATTTAGAGATCTCTGTAAATCTTACTTGCCAGTTGTATTTAATCAATCCTATTGCAGTCAACACTAAACTTGCAATTACTGTATGCCTTCTTGCTTGCTTTCTTTTTTAATCTTTAAGAAGTTGTACAAAGGAGCTGCCATTCAACAAAGCAGTTTCATAACATTCAATGCATATCTATAAAATTAAGAAAATCAAAGGAAGTGGTGGGGTTGACAGGGTTGGGAGAGAATTATGAAAGGGATGACTTTGATTAAGATGCGTTGTATTCACAAAATGCTTTCTGTTTTGATTGGACTCTCATAAAGAGTGATATCAAAGGCACAGTCCATAATAGAAAAGTAATGATAAATTGGATTTAAAAATTACAAATGTTTGAGCTAGAAAACAAAACTATCAGTCCAGGAGGAAATACCTTAGATTTTCATATCTGACAAAAAGTACATGACAAATCATCTAAATTGAACAATAAGAAAGCAAACTACCTAAAATGAAAATAGGAAACAGCCTTAAACATTCATTCTACTGAAGAATGCACAGATGGTCAAAAGCATATAAAAAGATATTCTGTATCCATCCCCTTAGCTACAGGGAAAATGCAAGTAAAAACATAGTAAGACAATACTACTCACCTGTTAGAATGGCTACAAAAAAAAATAAATACTAATTATGACAACACTAAGTGCTGACGAGGAGACAAAGGAACTAGGTCTTTTCACATATTGCAGGGGAAAAGAAAACTAACCAAGCTACTGAGTCAGTCTGGCAGTTCCTATGAACATATGGTTGCCATATGACCAAACAATCTTACTCTAAGTATTTGCCCAAGAGGAATGGAAACTTCTGTTCACACAAAAATCCAAATATAAATGTTTATAGCAGTTTTACTAATCCTCATCAAATACTGGAAACAATGCAAATGCTTTTCTTGAGCAAATGGACTAACAAATTATAATAACTCACAATTGTAGAATGTCTCTTTGTAACTAAGAAGAATAAACTACCAAGTGTAGCAAGTTGGGTAGATTTCAGATACATAGTGATGAGTGAACAAAACCAGTCTGAAGAGGTTCTATGTATGCTCTATTACTTTTTCTTTTTTCTTTCCTTTTCCCCCCCTCAGCCATGGGGCTTGGGTTCTGTCCTTGGGCTCTTTTTCTCAAGGCTAACATTCTACCCCTTTAAGCCACAGCACCACATCTGGTTTTCTGAAGGGCAATTGGAAATAAGAGCCTCCCAGACTTTCCTGCTTGAGCTGGCTTTGAACTGTGCTTCCTAGATCTTAGCTTCCTGAGTAGCTAGGTTTATAGACGTGAGTCACCAGCATCTGGCCGTTATAACTTTGTCTATGCAGATTTCTGAGTTAAACTATTGGAGTGGTTTCCAGAGCTTAGGGTTAAAGGAAGCTATGCCAGTAATGGGGTAGCAAGAAATATTTTCTTTTGAAATGAATGAATAATGTAGTATGTTATTGGTCATGGTGTGATTACAAAAGTCAACATGTGTGATTTCACAGACATATATAGAGATTACATGCTGAAACCGGTAAAAATCCAAACAAAATCCACTATTTTGTTAGTACTGTTGTCTAGTATCAGTTTCTAACAATGTTTCTGTAGTGACATATGATGTGTCAGTGAAGGAATTTGAGGGAAGACTGAGTAGAGACACATGAACAATGTTTTGTAACTTGTATGTGAGTCTATAATTAGTTCACAGTGAAAATTAAACAAATTAGCAATGACAACAATAGCAATAGAAACAGAAGCAGACACAGAAATTAAAAAAGAACCATGTAGAAGGCCAGGGCTTGGCCTCTTGGCTAATACTACCTCACACTTGACACTTGATTGTATGCACAGGAATTAGCATTTTAAAAATATACAGATGATTCTACTGATAGCAGAGATTGGAAAACCAGTGATTTGAATTAACTTTAGAGTAAAAGTCAGCTTTGCCTAGAAGGGAGTATTTATGTAGGACTGTTCTCCAGGTCTTCTGGGTTTATGGTATTTGGAAGTACTGCTTTGTGTGTGTGCATGCACATGCTGGTCCTTGTGCTTGAACTGGGGGCCTGGGCACTGGTTTTGAGCTACTTTTGTTCAAGGCTAGTGATCTACCACTTGAGCTATAGCTTCACTCCTGCAATTTTTAGTGTTTATTGGAGATAAGAGTCTCATTGACTTTCTTGCCCAGACTGTTGTCAAACTCTGATTCCTGGATCTCAGCCTCCTGAGTAGCTAGAATTAAATGTGTGAGCCACCAGTGTTCCACAGCACTGCTTCTGTTAGCTTGTATTTATTTATTAATTCATTCATTCATTTATTTTTTTTTGAGTGCTGGATTTTCAGGGTGGAAATCCAGTTCTAGCCAGTGCTGAACTCTACTTCCCAGTAGCCTGCTCTTTAATAATCTTAGGCAAAGATGTCTGAGATTAGGGGTTGGTAATTTTTTAATGCAAAAACCAGGTGGAAATATTTTTAATCTTTGCATACCCCATAGACCCTGTCAAGACTACTTAATTCTACAACTGCTGTGCAAAAGCAGTCACTGACAATATATAAACAAAGGGATATGACTGTGTTTCTAAAAAACTTTATTTATGAAACAAGGCATGAGGGGCTGGGAAGGTGGCTCAGTGGTAGAGTGCTTGCCTTGCATGCATGAGGCCCTGGGTTTGATTCCTCAGCAACACATATGCAGAAAAAGCCTGAAGTGGCACTATGACTCAAGCGGTAGAGTGCTAGCCTTGAGCTGAGGAGCTGAAGGACAGCGCCCAGGCCCCATGACCAACAAAACAAAAACAAAAACAAAAACAAAACAAAACAACAATAACCAAAAAAAACCAAGGCAGTAAGATTTAGCCTCACAGGTCACCATTTGCTGACCCTAGATTTATATAACCAATTATGGGATGGTCTTAATCAATGGGGTTTTGTAACCCTGTTCTGAATTGTATGGTTGCTCTGTTTTTCTTCTTTTTTGAGCCGTGGTTGCCCAATCTTGTCTCAGACTTCCTAGTAGTTGGGACTACAAGCTACTGCCACACCCTGCCCTAATCAGAAGAAATAAATAAGTCCAGGTCAATAATACCAATGGCTTTATTACTCACTCTTGCTTGTCTTGACTTAATTTAGTAAGTTAGTGTGCTCTCCTCACTTAAAATTAAAAGTTTCAGGTTATAGTAAAAGTCACGAGGACTGTGAAGTTTCCGGAAATGACATCCTAGGAAATGAGTGAAGAGATTGGAAAACTAAATGTAAAATAGAACTATGTAGGTGATGAAAAAAATTAGAGTTATTCTCCTATTTATGGATCAACAACTATATATGAACACCTACCTATGCTGTTCCAAGATGCAGGTTAAGTTCAAGTCATTAAGAATGACTTTTTGAATGTATGTGTGCCATCCTGTAGGCCTAGGAGCTGTTCCTAAGCTTTACCACTAAAGTAGTGCTCTATCACCTGAGCCACTCCCTCAATGTGTGGCTTTGGGGGAAGTAGTTCATTGGAGATAAGAGTCTCACAAACTTGAGCCATGATCCTCAGATCTCAGCCTCCTGAACAGCTAGGATTTCTGTCATAAGCCAACAACTCTGGCTGATAATTAATTTTTTTTTTTTTCAGTGCAAAGAGATAGGTGTGGTGGTATGAGATTGCAATCACAATGTTTGGGAAGCTAATGCTGGGAGATCTCATCTTTAAGTCTTCCTGCCTGGACTATATACCTTGCCTAGGAGAGAGAGAGGGGGGAGGGAGGGAGGGAGGGAAGAAGAGAGGGAGAGAGGGAGGGAGGGATGGAGAGAGGGAGGGAGCGAGAGAGGGAGGGACGGAGGGAGGGATGGAGGAAGAAAGGAGGGAAGGAAGGCTCAAGAAAGAAGGAAAAGAAAGAAAGAAAGAAAGAAAGAGAAAGGAAGGAAGGAAGGAAGAGGAAGGAAGGAAAGAAGGAAGGAAGGGGAAAGAAAGAAAGTTATGAGTAAATACAATTTAAAGTTAATAATACCATGTATCTATCTGAGAATGGCCAGTTTTATCTTGTCATATAATAAGCCTATGTCTTCTGAGGGGAATATTAGTGGGAATAGATGGCCAGGCAATGATGGCTGCTGCCTGTAATCCTATCTATTCAGAAGGCTGAGACCCACAGGATTGTGGTTTGAAGCGAGGCTGGGCTAGTCTTCCAGGCTCCATCATTCAATAGCTAGCAAAAAGCTGGACTAGAGGTATGGCCCAAGTTGTAAAAGTATCAGGCCAATACCAAACTGAGCAAGCAAAAGGCCCTCAATCGAAACTCAAGTACTGGCAGATTAAAACCAATCTTTTTGTACATTTTTTATTATACAAGTACTTTACAGTTACCTGAGCAAGGTAATGAGTACATTTCCTATGGAGCATTGTTGCTTCCTCCTTTGTTTTTCCCCTACCATCCCTTCTCTGCTACCTCCACAACTACCCTTCAGTTGTTTATGTATTTGACAAAATGAATTGTTTAGAATACTATATCTAAATGTACGTCTGAATATATTTCAAGAACAGATGAGTGTTAAATTACTTGTTACAATGAAAGTGATCCACACCCTCTGAATGAAAGTGGCTTATTGGGAGATACCAAAATCTAAACTTACAGAATTAATAAGCAACTAAATGATAACTATTATCAGAGAATTAATGTACTAGTGAACCACAGGTTATATGTATTGTGTGTCTTCTGATCAGTAAAATACAAATGTCCCTCTTTGCCTTTGGACCTTTCTCTAGTGGAAGAAGGTGTAAAGAGGGTGTACACTGGTATTTCAGCTATCCTGCATTATGAGATGACATTGAGCTATAACAGGTGAAACCAACAAGGTCACTTCCTGAGTCCTTGGCCCATTTTTTTTTTCCTACACAAATAAGAAGTTCATCCTGTGTATTCAGAGGAACCAGATTCTTTCTCCACAGTAGGAAATGCTAGGCAAGTGCTCTACCACTGAGCTACATCTGCATCCCTTGGTTCTCAAAGACAAGTACTCCCTGGTCAGTCCAAGCTGGCTTTCAACTCATCATCCTCCTGCCTCAGTTTCCGGATACCACATTACGGGTGTGAACACCACCACATTACACTATATGGGCTTTTCTAATTTCTCCTTTTCTTTGTGTATATGTATGGATCCACCAGGCTGACTGCATGTCACTCTCTCTGTAATGAATATGTTCACATGGGGGTGGGGATGACATTAAAATCAAATCTCCTTTTTTATTTTTGGACTTTGGGAGCTGAATTTGATCATGGACATGGGAGAGAGAGGCAGAGAGTTCCAAAAGCCTCTGCAGATGGGAGACTGTGAAGACTGCATGTGGAGGAGCCTCCACATATCCTCACCATGTCTCCCACCATTGGCAGGGAGGAGAGCATCCTGGAATCACTCTGACGTGGGAGTAATCAGGTCCTGGCAAACGTGAAGGAGAAGAGGAAATAAATAAATATATGAATTCAATTTCAGTTTAGATGCTGGTTTCTGGAAAGCACAGCTATTTCTTCTTCAAAACGAGTAACTCTGCCTATTAGAAAAGAAAATAAAAGGACATATAAGTCTCTTATCACACTCAAGTAGGCACACACACCACAACCTGAGCCTAAGTGCCCCGAGGACAGGATTCAAGCAAATACAAGTATTACTTTGTACCGTAAGAAGGAAAAGCTGAATGAAGTGGCTCATGCCTGTAATCTCAGCTCTTTGGAGCTACTAGCTATTGAAAGGATAGTCGTGGTTTGAGGCTAGCTGGGCAATAAGATGTTAAGACATCCATCTCAATAAACTAGACAGGAATGGCAATATAATCTCAGGTGCATGGGAGGCATAGAATGGAGGATTGGAGCCTCAGGTTGGACTAGGCAAAGAACATGAGAATCAAACTGGATTTAAAAAAAATGACCTAACAGAATGGAACTGAAGGCATCGACCAAGTGGTAAAGGGTTTGCCTAGCAACTTCAAGGCCCTGAGTTCAAACAGTAAAATTTCTGCTCAACAGGGTTGGGTCTATCTTTTAGAGTTATCAGATAAATAATAAATATATCAGTTATTCATTTGAAGGATAATTGTTTCAAAGGACTGTCTCTTCAAATGACTCTCTTCCCGTTTTCTGTGCCAATCCTGGCACTTGAACTCAGGGCCTGGGAACTGTCTCTGAGCTTTGTTGCTCAAGGCTAGCAGCACTCTACCATTTGAGCCACAGCTTCACTTCCGGCTTTTTGGTGCTTAATTAGAGATAAGAGTCTCATGGACTTTCCTTCCCTTGGCTGGCTTTGCACCACAGTCCTTAGATCTCAGCCACCTGAGTAGCTAATACTGAAGGCAAGAGCCACTCACACCCAGCACAAATTTCAATATTTTAAAAGTCTAACAACATGATCACATGTGGTGGCACATCCTTGTATCTCAGCTACAGAGGAAACTCAATGACTGGACACCATCAGTACTTACCTACCATCTCCCTCAACAAGAGGACACACAAGATTGAATCCCAGGCTAGCTTGGGCATAAAACAAGATCATACTTTGAAAATAACCAATACAATAAAAGGTTGAGGGCATGATTCAAGAGGCTGAGTGACTACCTAACAAGAACAAGGCTCTATACAAACAAACAAATAAACAAAATCCAGCATGAGGGTTCATGCCTATAATCCCAGAATCCTAGAGACAGAGACAGAAAAACCACAATTTGAAAGTCAGTTTGAGCAACATACTGAGAATCTCTCTCAAAATCTAATAAGGGTTGGGGTGTGGCTCAAAATGGAGCTCTTACCCAGCCTGTTAAAAATCTTGGATTTAATTTCCCAGCCACTCAGGAACAAAAACATCTAATACTAGAGTTCAGAATTGTGATTACAGAGCTCATTTTAAGCACAGGCTTATAATCCCAACACATGAGAGGCTGAGGAAGATCAGCCTAGCCTAAAGAGTAAGAGCCCATCTAAAAACAAACAGACAAATAAAGAGCTTTAGCTCTTAATCCATATGACTAGAAAGTAGTGAGCAAACTGCATGCTTGTTACTGTTGATTTGCAGCACATGCAAAATGCACAGAGATACATATGAATTACTTTTCTAAAAAATGACATGGAAATGACCTTCCACTAAGCTATAAAAGGCAAGATAAAGGAACAGATTTCTCTGAGTGTGTTCATAGTACATGCTTTAAACTACAACTTTCATTGCCCTAAAATGTAATAGCCAGGTGCCAATGGATCATGCCTATAATTCTAGCTGCTCAGGAGGCTGAAAAGTGAGCCCAGGATGTAAAGTCTATGAGATGCTTCTCTCCAATTTACTAGGAAAAAGACTGGAAATGGACCAGCAGCTCAAGAGGTAGAGTGCCAGCGTTGACTGAAAAAGCTAAGGGAAAGGAAGGCCTAGAGTTCAACACCCAGTACTGCCACAGGACTAATAAGTAAGGCTTTTACCTGCCTTTCACCTGTGTTATGTATGTGGAGGTTTGCATTGATTATTTTCTATGGATGATCAAAAAGAGACATGACATTTTATTTTATTTTATTTTTTTTTTTGGGGTCCGGTTGTGGGGCCTGAACTCTGGGTCTGGGCGCTGTCCCTCAGCTCTTCAGCTCAAGGCTAGAGTTCTACCACTTGAGCCACAGCGCCACTTCCAGCTTTTTTCATTTTGCTTATGTGGTGCTGAGGAATCGAACCCAGGGCCTCAGGCATGCAAGGCAAGCGCTCTACCACTGAGCCATCTTCCCAGCCCGAGACATGACATTTTATATGAGTTGTATTTGAACATATCTGAGTTCTGTGACTTCCTTTTGATTTGCCTTTAGCTCCATTGCCTTCTGTAGTTTTTTTGATAGACAGGTCTCCATCAAATAGCAAATAATATTCCTTGTATGTATCTGTGTTCATTTTTTATTGTTATTGTAAAGGTAATGTACAGAGGGGTTATAGTTATATAAGTTAGGAAATAAGTACATTTCTCTTTGAACAATGTCACCTCTTCCCATTTTTCTCCCAGTTTTTTTCTCCCTACCCTTCCCCACAAGTTGTATTGTTTATTTTCAACATAGTGTCTAGTTATTTGTTTATTTATAGATATTTTTCCTATATATGATAGAAACTATTCTTCCTGACTCTGACTTACTATGTTTAACATGATGATTGCCAGTTTCATCCACTTTCTTATAAACAACAAAAATTCTGTCCTTCCTAGCTAAGTAATACTATAATAAATGCTGCTAGCTGGGTGCTGGTGGCTCACGGCACTCAGGAGGCTGAGATCTGAGGATCTTGGTTCAAAGCCAGCCCGGGCAGGAAAGGCCATAAGACTCTTATCTCCAATAAAAACCACTGGAAAACCGGAAGTGGCACTGTGGCTCATGTGGTAGAGTGCTCACCTTGAGCTGAAGAGCTGAGGGACAGCGCCCAGGCCCAGAGTTCAAGCCCTACAACCAACAAGAACAACAAAAAAAAAAGAATAGAAAGAAAGAAATGTTGGTAAGAATATGTGTGAATGGAACACCATTCAGCACTGTTGGGAATATAAGTTACTATAACCACAATGGAAATCAGTGTTGAAGTCCCTTAGAAAATGAAAAACAAAACCACTATCTGATCCTGCTCTGCCACTCCTGGCCATAAAGGGGTGTAAGTCAGCATACATTAGAGATACTTACACACCTGTGTTCGTAGTAGCACAGTTCACAGTAGAGAATGCAGATTCTGCCTTGTTGACCAACAGCAAATACATGCATAAATCATTTATATTTTGTAAATACATTGAGGTACTGTTTAACCATAAAGAATAGAATGCTATGACTTTTTTAAAAAATGAAAGAAATCTATATAAATAGCAACCAGATTTTTTAAAAAATAGAGAAGCCTGTGTTTTACAACAATGAAATTTAAAAAACATATACTATGAATACCTAATACCCTGAATTAAGCCTTATTAGATATTCATTAATGAAAATATGCTATTATTTTACATGTATTTACCTGAATATTGTAAATAGAAGTTAACTGTGTCAGGTTTGGCCTTCTTACATATTGTTATAGAATGCATGAATACTATAGTGTAAAATTTGTAGTCTAATCACATTTTCTAAATTCAAGAACTGAACTAAATGAAACTGAACAATTACTGTTTCCCTCCAGCCCACATTTCTGTAATATTTCCTTTTGAATACTACCTATCTTGGTAGTAGTTTTTCTCATTCTGTGAAATAGATTAAACAGTAAATAACACGTCAGGAATTCAGCCACACAAGGTAACAAGCTGTTTTTCTTATTCTATATTTTCAATATCAACAGATAGAGAAAGGGACCCTCATCAAATGAGCCAAATACATCTTGGTCATAATTAAAACACAAAATAAGTCTAAGAAAATGGGCCAAGAAGAATGCAGTCATCAGCATGAGAAATGTATCCCTCATGTATAATTCCGCTAGCAATGCTAGAGCTGGCTTTCAAGCAGTACAAAATGATTTTGGATTTGGAAAACGGCAAGACTTGTGAAAGGGTTCTGATTAGAAAAACAGTCTATATGTTCTAATGTGTGCAAAGTGGATGTTCAATTTTTTTTCTCTCTGGATTTAAAATAAATGAAATATACTTCTAACCTCAGAAATAAAGTGGAAGATCTTTCACAGAAAAGGTAGCATGAACTCTAAGTGCCTGATATGGTAAAAGAGTTATTTTTGTGTTGGATGCCATGACCTTAGAGCTATCTGTAACACTATGCTTGACCTTGGATGAGTTTCTCAAATGAAAGGACAGAATGAGATCAGTTTACTTATCAAACATTTCTTTCTTGGGCACGCTCAGATCCTCAGGATTTGAAGGCCTTCCCAGGTTTCTAGGGAGACAGGGCAGCATCCACACCATCTTTGCCTCCTAGTCCCTGAGAGTGTCTTGTTCTGTGGTTTTCTTTTAGGCTGTTGCATTGTGGTATTCAGATTCTCTCTGGGTTTTCCCATCTAAAACTTGGCAATGGAAGCAAACAAAGTAGGTTGGGCTGCTTGCACAGGTGGGTAATAGCTAGAAAGAAGAGGGTTTAGTTTAAATTGTTACTGCCTGGCACCAAGCAGGCTCTCTCCCAGGTATCACACTTGCATTTGTTAGTAGTAGCAAACATCTGTGGCAAAAAAAGAAAAAGTAGTTAAATATAGGTGGCATACCATTTCCAACATTTTGAATGTGATGTGCTTAAGCACTAACTTTGTACTACATACTATTCTAGGGCTGGGAAGGTGGCTCAGTGGTAGAGAGCTTGCCTTACATGCATGAGGCCCTGGGTTTGATTCCTCAGCACCCCATAAGCAGAAAAAAAAGCCAGAAGTTGTGCTATGGCCCAAGTGGTAGAGCGCTAGCCTTGAGCTGAAGAGCTGAGGGACAGCGTCCAGGCCCAGAGTTCAAAGACCCATGACTGGACCCCCCCTCCCCCCAAAAAAACCTTAAATACTATTCTATTTAAAAGCAGAATATTTAATAGGAGAAGATGAGGGAGTGTGGAGGAAGGGTTGCTTCACCAGGAGCTGATATGTCTGAGGAGATAACATTTATGTCAAGAACTGAGAAGAAGGAATTAGAAAAGGACTTTTATCAGTCAACACAGGAAGGATGTGCAAAGCCTTTGAGTCAAGAGAAAATGTGTCATGTGAGAGAGACAGGAAACAAATATGTCTGCCAAGGCTGAGCATCAGGTTTAAAATACACTTGTTTGTTTTAGTACAGGATCAAAACGATTACAGATTCCTTTAGGAAAGCCAAAGGAGAAACAATCTTGAGGTCCAAGACTCAGAACCGGGCCAGTCACAATCACTCTATCTAAAGAAAAGAAAATAGAAATTTACTTAGACATATCAGATCCTTCTTCAAGCTACTGGTCAGAAAAAGAAGAGGAAAAAATGGAGCAAGGAGGACAGAAATGTCCACATAATGTATAAAATCTCCTGCTGTGTACTTGATAGACATAAGGAAAATAAGAATTTTAGTTCTAAATCCACAGGCAAGAGCAGCTACCCTGATCATTGCAACTCTCTATAAAAGGACATAACCAGGCACTGGTGGCTCATACCTCTATTCCATGTTATTCAGGATGCTGATATGCCATGGATGATACTTCCTAAAGTTAATCTCATTGCTTTTGTGAATACCATAGCACATTGTTTGCTCCTGTTCTCTACTGCACCTTGTAACACCAGCAGCTCTTTGCTGTTTCTAGCTCTTAGTATTGAGTTTTTGAAGACTGTTTCTTGTCCTGCTTTTAACTTTATTCTTTACCACTTTGAATTGTCTAGCATTGTTTGTAAAGTCAATAAATATTAATATAGCATGGGTTCTTTGATCTCAGACCCAAAATGAAAGTGGGGAAAGAAGGAGGAAAGGAAGGGGAGAAAAAGAGAGAGGAGGAGAGGGAGAGGAAAAGGGAAGTTGGAGAAGCAAGAGAGGGGAAAGAAAGGAAGTCAGAAGGAAGAGAAAGAAGTAGAAGAGGAAGAGAAAAAGGAAGGGAAGAGGAGGAAAGAAAGGAAGGAAGGAAGAAGGGAAGGGAGGAAGGAAGGAAGGAAGGAAGGAAGGAAGGAATGAAGGAAGGAAGGAAGGAAGGAAGGAAGGAAGGGCCCTGTTAAATGCAATAGGAAGCAATTGAGCTTCAGACTTCACGGAAGGGAACACCATGAGACGAGCTTAAAATACTCAGGCCCACTATGTTGAACATTTCGATTTAATACACTAGCTAGTTCTCCTGTGATCACTGAAATTCTCTCGAAGATTAGCACAATGTTTCAATTCAGCTAGCATTTTGTTTTCTATGTGAATAAATTTAAAAAGTATTTACTCTGTTTAATCATAGTGAAAATCTGAAGATTTCATATATGAGTTTAATTAACAGGAAACTATTTGTATCCTATATATACCTTGCTTGCTGTCATTGTCCTTGAGGAGAAATGAGTTACTTGCTCTGATTAATTTAGTGAGAATATCAGAGCTGCTTTAGGGGCTTTTGATGAAAGGATGTTCCATAGTGCAGTCTCTAGCTTTGTGCATGTCGATGAAAATAATATCCAGCCAAGTAGTGGTAAGAAAACCCAGAAAGGAGCTCCAAGTCAGAACTTGGGAGAATTGGGGCTTTTAAAAGTAAGTCTGTCAGTTTTACAGTCTTCATCTTTTTCCAACTTGGAATTAACATCCTACCATTGTCTCTGAAATTCGGGGAGTTGATGGACTGTTCTCACTTTTTATTGGTAAGAATTAAATAGTATATGAAACTGTTGTCTCTAGTCGTCTACTGTCAGTTTCTAGTCACCCCAATGATTTGAAACGTGATTATAAACCCTCTCAAACCCTGTTCTATGTATGGTCCCATGGTGACTGAAGGTTGCAGAACTGTAGAACAACAAACAGACTTTACATCTGCCTTATAGTGCCAGGGTTTCATCTATCATTCTTTCTCAGTCCATGACTGATCCTCTACCACTTGAACCACTCCCCAAGTCTGGCTTTTAGCTGGTGAATTGGAGGTAGACACTTGTAGACCTTTCTGTGAAGGATGGATACTCTCCTGAGTAGCTAGGATGACAAGTGAGAGCCTGTACTTCCTGGTTTGTCCTGTATTTCCTTTCCATCCATAGTTAACCCTGCAGGGCACTTGCATCTGAAAGAAGAGTTTTCATACTTTGACTCTGGTTGTTGGCTGTCTGTGACCTGAGAACAAGTAACTTCTCCAAGTTCTAGCAGACCACTTCTTTCTTTTCCAAAAAGATGAAAGATATAACCCACTTCAGTACATATCATTCCTAATTTGACTTTCATTTTTAGATATAATTCCATGTTGTCAATTTATTTTAAGTCATGCCTTTTGATACTCATTCTATGAAATAATATTTCAGAGTTTTAGACAAAATTATCTCTAATTTTATATTATGTTTCCTTATTTTTTAGACTGTGACAGTTGCCTAGAACAGTGGGGATGATGTGGGCAGAAATCACACATCAGGTCACCAATTAGAAAAATACTAGTGCGTTCTGGTGGGAATTCTCACACCTATGAGATTCGTACATTCCTGAAGCTAAATTCATGGTTGTTATGACCAACAGTTGTCATTATGTGCAATATGTAAATGTTCTCTTAAATAGATATTTAAATTAAAACAGTAAATTGGGCATACTGACACATGGGAATCTGAGGCAGGAGAATGATGAATTAGAGTCCTGGTGATACCCTGACTCAAACACAAAACAGCACAGATAGATAGATACATAGATACATAGATAGATAGATAGATAGATAGATAGATAGATAGATAGATAGATAGATAGATAGATAGATAGATACACAGACAGACAGACAGACAGACAGACAGATAGATATGTATTTTGTGTTCATGTTATTTTCAAGAAAATGCATATAAATATATGTATGTGTATATACATATATACTTCATTAGCCTTCTGTCACTCATGTATTTGAGATCCCTGCATAATGGTGACACAAATAATTCTTTATAAGAGAAACAATTACTGCAATGTAGGGAGTCAAACCAACAAGATACAACTAAGACAAAGCCATGGGTATGTGTTTTCCAATTTTACTTATCTTGGTGAAATTTATAACTCTTTTAATCATCCTATGTATATATCCCTTGTCCATACCTCCAGTAAGAGAACTCTTGGCTTGGGCATAAGGAAATCTAAACTTATTTTAACTTGACCCTAATGTTCTTGAACAGTACACCCAACTGGTGTCTCATAAAGTCCAAATTAGGTTCCATTCTTTGCTAGCAAACCAATGAGTTGTGTGATTTGTCGACACCTTCCATAAAGACCAGAAAACTAGCTTGGTATTTATTTGGAATAACAGACTGCTGAATTTCTTTAGCACACATCCAAAGAGATCGTATATAATCTATCCATGAGGAGAGCCTTCACTTGCAGTGGATGCTCCCCTACTTGCCAGCAGGGAAATCTTCCCAATGTTGAAAGATACTGGTGTCTCCTGTAGTTACCCTGTGAGATTCCCCAGCTCCCAAAGCTGTGCCAAGGACAGGTTGGGTGAAAACCAACTCCCAGACTGATCAAACTCCCAGGGATCATGTAAGGTGGGGGGGGGGCAAAAAGCCCACAGGAAGTCCACGACACCGTTGAATTCCTCCACCTAAACGAAATGCATTTAGTGTGCAAGACTCAAGTCCAAGAGAGAGGGGCATGAAGCTGTGCTGACAGTTGGTGCCCTGGAGCCTGATGTGAGGAGATGATGCCTGTGGACAAGTGCTTGTGCTCACTGTAGATAAGAAATGTGGAGGAGGGTCCTGGATGGACTATGGAAATAGACAGTAACTCAGATACTAGATTGCAAGAAGGTGGATGAATGGAGAGCTTCTCCCATTCATGCTGGGTCCAGGGGCTGCCTGGGCCACTAGCATCTGCGTGACCATCAGAATGTGGGGTTCAAACGTTACTTCGAGCCTGCCGCGCGCCCTCCGCGTGCGCGCGCACTTGGTCTGTGGAATGCGCAGGTGATGTCACAGAGGCCAGGCTGGGCAGTGCGTCCTTAGCGACCCGAGGAGAAGGATCGCTGCCGCCCCTTCTCCCTCTCATAGCTGATAATTCGCACATATTTCCCCGTTATGGCAAACGTTCTCAGTAAAGTGTATGATGAGCTGCGCGGCCTCACCTTCCCGAGGTGGGTTCGCAGCACAGGACCCGAGCCTGCACGCTGCCCCGTCTGTAGGAAGGTCAGGCCGGGTCCCAGGCCGGCGCCGCCACCAGCCGGTCCACCCAGGGCCCCCAAGAGGAGGTGCCCTGAGCCGGAGGCCTCGGACACCACCCCGGGGCAGGGCCCTCCGGCGTCTCCAGAGCGATCGCCAAAAAGACCTGCGCATCCGCTGCCAGCTGGAGACTCGGGGTTGGAAACCCCCAGAAGCCCGAGCACCCCTTCGTGTCAGCTCGAGTCCACACCTCGAATTGCAACATCCAGACCGCGCAATCATCTTGTGGTGCCCAGGATGCCGTGGGACGTCCCTCTTCCCGACTCAAGCAGTGACGAGTTCGAAAGCCAAGAGGGTGAGTTCAAAATTCTGGGAGACCATCAGGGACAGGCCAGTGGGAGGGGACGACCTAGCAATGGAGCAACGGCACCATGCCGTCCTGTGACCATCAGGAGAGACTTACTCTCAATGGATGCTGCCTTACTCCCCAGCCCGGGACTCTTCCCAGTGTAGAAAGGAACAAAAAGGTGCTTGTGTCTCCTCTAGGTACCGAGTCTCATGGCCGTGACATTCCCAGCTCGCATAGCTCCACCGCGGACAATCTGGGTGAAAACCAGCCCCCGAACTGCTCACGCTCCCAGGAGTCAGGTAAGGTGGTGGAGGGCAAAAAGCCCACCGCAAGTCCACCACCAGACTCCCAGGAGTCAGCGAAGGGGGTAGTGGGTAAAAAGCTCAAAGTTTATCCAACACAAGACTCCCAAGCGTCAGCGAAGATAGTGGACAGTGAAAAGCCCAGAGCTCATCTACCATACTCTCAGGAGTCAGCGAAGGGGGCAGTGGGTGTAAAGCCCAAAGCTCATCCACCACGGGACTCCCTGGAGTCAGTGAAGGGGGTGGCAGTTGAAACACCCACAGCTAGACCACCAGCAAGCCCTGCTACCCCAAATCTGGCAGCTCACAGAGCATCCAAAAGGAAAGCAGCATTGCCATCAGCTCTTCCTTTGCCAGAGATTGTGCCAATACCAGTACAGTGGGGTCGCGGTGAGCTTCCCCCACCTCCTAAACTTCCATGCATGGACATGGAGAAAGACGTGGACATTTGTAACACCACTCAGTCTACTCATAGTAAAATCAGTAAGACAAAATGCTCAGGGAGAACAGAAGTGACAGATGGCAGTGACATCAACACTGCCTCTTCTGTTCCTCCACCTGTTGTAGAGACTTATGTCTTCGTGACCCTGCCTGCCTGCACTTTAAACATCCCAGCTCTTCCTAACACCTCTAATGTGGAAGAGCAGGCTGCTGGGGCCAACATTGTGCCAGCATCCTCATCAAAATCTAACGAGGATCTAGCACCTAAAATCCTCATTTCCTCTTTGGCTCCTCCTGCAGACTCTCTTCCTTTTGGTACCCCAGCCTCTCAACTGGGGGTTCTAAATGATAAAAATGGAAACCATGCCCCTTTAATGAGAGCTGCAACCCCTACCACTTCTCTCTCCTCCAGACTTCCTCTTCCTGATCATTCCATTCTCCCCTGCACAAAGGAATCTAACACTGCTACTTCTCCTGATTCCCGTCCTCTTCCCTTCCCCACCCTTCCTGTAGTCCCACTTCCCATTAACACTACCACCACTGATATGGCTGCAGCCGCCCCCAGCCTATCCTGTCATGTGAGCCTGCAGCCGGCCACAGATGACGATATTGTTCAGATGGATACCACACCACCATCTGCAGCCATCATTTACTCATCTCCCCAAGTCTCCACCACTGACTCCTGTGCATTGCCGCAGGCTCCCAATAGCCTGCAACAGGGAAACTTTATGAATGGGCCAGTACCCAGCGGCCCACCTATACCTCCCCCACAACCAATACCTCAGGCCCCCTGTGGCCTGCAACCAGGACACTTGCCGAATGGGCCAGTGCCCACCAGCCCACCAGTACCCCAGGCGCTCTGCAGTCCGCCTCAGGGCCATGTCACCATGGGCCCAGACCCCACTGCCCCTGCAACACCCTATACCTATCCAGTTCCCCAAATCCCCTGCAGTCTGTACCAGGGGCAACTTGGGATGGGGCCAGCCCCCAACAACCTACCTCCTACCAAGGGGTCCTGTTCTTCCCAAACCTTGGTCCCTCAAAACGATCACTATTCCATCAATGCCATCTCTGTTGTGCAACCACAGCACACAATGTCACACAGTGACTCTATTTCCAGCAAGCAAGACCCGCACAATCAGTTTATACAGTCTCAGCACATGCAGGGACCCAGCCCAAATACTGGCCATGCATCTAGTGCTAGTGCCCTTCCACACCCCACTCTTGGGGTTTTCAGTGGACTACCTGATAATAATTACTCTCTCAGCCAACCAGTCCCCTTACAAACACCAGTTATTGACCTAACCGTGCCTACAATGCAACCACCTAATGACTCCGTCAATGTGATCCCCCTTGTGCAGCAGATGCACAATCCCTCTCTTCCGCTCTCTTCTGCTGCTCCGGTCCTTCCCAACATGGACCAAGCAGCTGTCCTTATTCACGGAAGTGGCTCTTCCCCACCAATGAAATTATCCATGGACGATGACGATAACATGATGGATACAACACCTCCTTCAGAGGCATTTATGTTTCCATCTCCTCCGATCTTGACAAACAACCTCTCTGTAGTGAACCAGGGCCATCCTGCTCCTGCCCATGTGCCACACAGTGACATTATTTCTAACCAACAAGACTCCTACAATCAGTTTATACAATCCCAGCACAGGCCGGGGCCAAGCCCACACACTGGCCATGCATCTAGTGCTGGTGCCCTTCCATACCCCACCACTGGGGTCTTCAATGGACAATCTGACAGTTTGTCTCAGAGCCAACCAGTACCATTGCAAACACCAATTATTGACCTAACGGTGCCTACAATGCAACCACCTAATGACACCAACATACAAACAGGACATATGGCCATGACAGTGCCTGTACCTGCAGTGAATGCTGATAATACACCCCAGCACACCTCTTGTAGTGGTTCTTATGGTGTTTGCAACACTGCCAGACAGAAAACTCCTGGCAAGAAAATCTCCAGACGCACAGGCTCTCATGACACTAATTCATCCCTGAACCAGGCCTCTCCTGCAACAAATACTGGCTATCCACCTAGTGCTAGTGCCCTTCCAGACCCAACACTTGGAGTTTTCAGTGGGCAATCCGGCAATTTCTCTCTGAGCCAACCAGCGCCCTTACAAACACCAGTTATTGACTTAACCGTGCCTACAATGCAACCACCTAATGACTCTGTCAATGTGATCCCTCTTGTGCATCAAATGCACAATCCCTCTCTTCCAATATCTTCTCCTCCTCTGGTCCATCCCAACATGGACCAAGCAGCTGTCCTTACTCATGGAAATGACTCTTCCCCACCAATGAAATTATCCATGGAAAATCATCATATGAAGGATATAAGACATCCTTCAGAGGCTTCGATCTTTCCATCTCCTCCCGTCCTGACACACCACCTCTCTGCTGTGAACCAGGCCCATCCCGCTTCTGCCTATGTGCCACACAGTGACGTTATTTCTAGCATGCAGGACTCCCAGAATCAGTTTATACCATCTCAGCACATGCCGGGGCCAAGCCCACACACTGGCCATGCATCTAGTGCTGGTGCCCTTCCACACCCCACCGTCGGGGTCTTCAATGGACAACCTGACAGTTTGTCTCTGAGCCAACCAGTACCTTTGCAAGCACCAATTATTGACCTAACTGTGACTAGTGACACCAACCTGCAAGCAGGACATATGGCCATGCCAATGCCTGTGCCCGCAGTGAACTTTAATATCACTCCCCAGCACACCTCTTGTAGTGACTCTTCTGGTGTTTGCAACACTGCCAGACAGAAAACTCCTGGCAAGAAAATCTTCAGACACACAGGCTCTGGTAACACTAATTCATTCCTCAACCAGGCCACTCCTGCAACAAATATTGGCCATCCACCTAGTGCTAGTGCCCTTCCAGACCCCTCTCTTGGGGTTTTCAGTGGGCAATCCGACAATTTCTCTCTGAGCCAACCAGTCCCCTTACAAACACCAGTTGTTGACCTAACCGTGCCTACAATGCAACCACTTAATGACTCTGTCAATGTGATCCCTGTTGTACATCAAATGTACAATCCCTCTCTTCCGCTATCTTCTGCTCCTCCGGTCCTTCCCAACATGGACCAAGCAGTTGTCATTGTTCACAGAAGTGGCTCTTCCCCACCACTAAAACCGTCCATGGACGATGACGATAACATGATGGATACAACACATCCATCAAAGGCTTCGATCTTTCCATCTCCTCCCATCTTGACAAACAACCTCTCTGTAGTGAACCAGGCCCATTCTGCTCCTGCCCATGTGCTACAGAGTGACACTATTTCTAGCAATCAAGACTCCTACAATCAGTTTATACCATCTCAGCACATGCCGGGGCCAAGCCCACACACTGGCCATGCATCTAGTGCTGGTGCCCTTCCACACCCCACTCTTGGTGTTTTCAGTGGGCAACCTGACAATAATTTCTCTCTGAGCCAACCAGTCCCCTTACAAACACCAGTTATTGACCTAACTGTGCCTACAATGCAACCACCTAATGACTCCGCCAATGTGATCCCTGTTGTACATCAAATGTACAATCCCTCTATTCCGCTATCTTCTGCTCCTCCGGTCCTTCCCAACATGGACCAAGCAGCTGTCATTGTTCACAGAAGTGGCTCTTCCCCACCACTAAAACCGTCCATGGACGATGACGTTAACATGATGGATATAACGCATCCGTCAGAGGCTTCGATCTTTCCATCTCCAACCGTCTTGACAAACCTCTCTGTAGTGAACCAGGACCATTCTGCTCCTGCCTATGTGCCACACGGTGGCATTATTTCCAGCAACCAAGACTCCCACAGTCAATTTATACAATCCCAGCACATGCGGGGGCCAGGCCCACACACTGGCCATGCATCTAGTGCTGGTGCCCTTCCAGACCCCACAGTCGGGGTCTTCAATGGACAACCTGACAGTTTGTCTCTGAGCCAACCAGTACCTTTGCAAACACCAATTATTGACCTAACTGTGCCTACAATGCAACCACCTAATGACACCAACATGCAAATAGGACACATGGCCATGTCCATGCCTGTGCCTGCAGTGAACCCTGCCATTACTCCCCAACACACCTCTGGTAACGACTCACACAGTGTTGTTAGTACTACCAGACGGAAGAAAACTGGCAAGAAAATATCCAGACAAGCCGGCTCTCGTGACCCTAATTCATCCCTGAACCAAGCCATTCCTGCAACCTCTGCCACAATGGGAAACGGTGACTCATCAAGTACAAGACACTTGAGATTTAAAAAATCCACCAAACGCTCATTTTCCAACGCTGAAGCACCTACAGGCTGCCAAAGGCAGAAATTTGAAATGTAGAAGATCCAACTCTGTAACAGGACTCGAGACAGGTCCAGCTTTCTAATAAGACTGAACGTTAATTTTACTTTCTCTTAACACAAGTCTTCTCTACCTACAGCTTGATTGCTTTAGTAGGATGTTCCAGTGGGGACTCATTACTGACTCTTTAGTCTCCTTCTCTTGCTTGAAAACTAGCTTGACTCAGCAAAGAGCTGGACCATGTTTCAGATGTCCTAGATCCTGAAAGATGAAAAGTTGTTTCCTCACAAGTGGTACTTACTCCATTATTTATTGCACTACCACTATCTTTCCTTATTTCAAATAAAGCCCCCATCTTTATTAATAAATACAATTTAAAATGAATTTATCAAAATTAAATGATTTGTCTATCTTTTCTTTTGTTGATGGGTTCCATAGGTTTGTGTGTGAATCAGAAGTGTAATAAAGGGTCTATTTACATAAATAGTTTGCAGAGAATGCAAATAGCCATAGAAAGAGCTTTAGATTAAATGTAAAAGTCAACATTCAACTGAAGTATGAGGATTCCTGACTCCCCTTAAATCCAATTTTTTAGGAGGTGCAAGGGAATTGGTTCCCCAGAGCTATGATATCCATGAATATCTTGGGTATGCCCAAAACCTGTTTGGTTGTCTGTCTGGCTTCATTTGGTGGCACTATGATGTCCTCGTGACAACAACATGCAGTCAGGACATGTTTTCACATCACCACCTGTGGCTGCAGTGAACCCTGCCATTACTCCCCAGCAGGCCTGTTGTAGTGACTCACATAGTGTTTTCACACTGCCACACTTGTGAAAACTGGCACAAAAACTCCAGCCTAGCAGGCTCTGGTGACCCTAATTCATCACTGAACCACGTTATGCTTGCAGCATTACCCACAATGGGAGACGAAGTAACTTGAAGTAAGTACAAAGGTTTGAATTCAGGGGTCTTCATCCTTGCTTGATTGATTGGCCGGTGGTCTACCACTTGAGGCTTGTCTCCAGTCCATTCTTTTGATGTTTAATTGCAGTTAGAATGTCTTAGACTTATCTATCTGGGTGGGCCTTGAAGTATGATCTTCTGCATCTTCCTTTCTGGAATAAGTAAGAATACCACTAGGAGCCTCCTGTACCCCATTTGTAGGAATTCCTCATGTGCTCCCCATTCTGTCTTCACATTTTTTATTTAGTTTTATTTAGTTTTGGTTGTTGTGGGGCCTGAACTCTGGGCCTGGCACTGTCCCTTAGCTCTTTAGCTCAAGGCTAGCTCTCTGCTACTTGAGCCAGAGCTCCACTTCTGGCTTTTTCAGCTTATGTGGTGCTGAGGAATAAAACCCAGGGCCTCAGGTGTGCAAGGCAAGCACTCTACCACTGAGCCACCTTCCCAGCCCTGTCTTCACATTTTAAAATGACATTAGTTTCAGAACTTAAAAACATTTGCATTTCCCAATATCAGTACATGCATAAAAAAATTGGATGCAAGTTATACCATCTCAAATCTGCATTTCTTGAATCAAACCAGAGGATAGACTAATATTTAGAAAGGAAATATTTGTGAATGATAAAGTGTTCCATCCTCTCAATTGCTGTGTAGTATGATTTTTACCATGTATAATAATATAAAAGAAAAAGGATACAATTTTGAATAATTCCAACAAAGTAATGCAGGTTTTACAAGGGCAGTTAGTGAATAAGGAAACATGGATGCAATAGGAGAGAGCTATTGAGGTTTGAACATCAGCTTTGGGCTGGGAGTATAAGTATGTAGATATCTTCGTTTGTAAGTAAACAAACATTTCTTGTCATTCAAACAAAAAAAATGAGTCAACATAAAGATAGAGGTGTTTACCAAACATTTTGGGATTTTGGACCCCTAAGGAGAAAGCTGTTACTGGCTCTGAGTTTTCTGCTTGCTTTTGTGGAGTCAGGGAGTTGAAAAATCATGGGATCCTAAGTAGGTCCAGTTCCTTTCCTCCAAGTTCCATAAAGTACTACTTTATGGGTGGAATCCAGTAAGCCTCCCTGCTGGCAGGGATTTGTGAGCATCTGAAATTCCTCAGGCTCTCAGTCCCTGCGTCTTGAGGCACCAGGCTCAGTTCCCTGTAGAAGACATCATTAAGTGACAATGTAAAGAGCTACACAGAATCAAGGACTCTCCAGTGTCTAGTAACGGATACTGAATGCTAAATCCATTGAAGACCCTGAGTTCTGTACTTTAAAATTAGTAACTATACAAAATTAAAGGTGCAAGTAGGCTTTAAAATTCAGTCAGGGATCCATAAACTATAATACTAGCCACTTGGGAAACAGATATTAAGGGATTGTAATTCAAAGCCAGCCTGAGCATAGAAGTACATAATACTCCATCTCAACAATGAGTGGGTGTGGTGGTGTAAGCCTGTTATCCCAAACTACCGAGAAAGCACTGTGGCTGGGCACAATGACACTTGCTTGTCAGCCTAGTGACCAAAGGAAATACAGGAGAATAACAGTCCAGGCTGGTCATAAAATCAGACACTCCCAAAATTAATCCAAATCAACAAACTGTTTATCAAAATAACTACCAGGAAGAGGAGTTGGGTTCAGTGGTGTTAGGGTGAGAGGTAATTAAGAAATAAAGGGAGAAAGTGAAAATTTACAAGCACATGCGCGTACACTCACTCACTCACACACACACACACACACACACACACACACACACACACACACACACACACACACACACACAAGCGCCAAGAATGTGCTAGAGGCATTATTCAAATGGTACTTGTCTAGGAAATGTGAGACTTGAGCTGAATCCCAATACTAGAATGGTAGAGAGAGAGGGAGAGAGAGAGAGAGAGAGAGAGAGAGAGAGAGAGAGAGAGAGAGAGAGAGAGAGACAGAGAGACAGAGAGACAGAGAGACAGAGAGAGAGACAGAGAGAGAGAGAGAGACAGAGAGAGAGACAGAGAGAGAGAGAGAGAGAGAGAGAGAGAGAATTAACTACAGAAACAGGAAGAAGAAAAGAAAAATGAGAACAAGAAGCAGCAGCAAAAAGGAATAAAAGAAATAAAGAATGGGCTTAGGATAGACTATACTTAAGGATCTTTGGAAGGGAATCATTAAAAAATGCCCTGTTCCATAATTTTCTCCAATATCCTCAATGTGTCCCTTCTGTTCTTCATTTTTTCTCATATTGACACGCAGGTAATGACAACAGTGAATCTTTAAAATGGTTTCAAAGGATACTTTTGGACAATGTTCATGAGGCCTAGTTCAATATCACGATTCCACACCCTGTTCTCTGTATTACCTGTTGGTCTGGAGGTAAAACCACAAAATCTAACTTAATGCACCTGCCTATATCACTCACTCAGTCAACACAAACCCAGAGTACTTCTTCCAGGAGCTCCAGGAGAAGGATCAGGGAGACTACACAGAAGGCAGATAGGCAGAGGGAGGGATATCAAGGCAAGTGACTATTTTGCTTTTCTTTCCTACTGGTTTTGTTTAGTAATTGTGAATATTCAAAATTAATTAGCATAGAAAAGGTGACTCTGTGCTGTTCCTTTGCATGATATGATACCATTCTGGGAATAGAAGAAGGGAGCAAGAGGAGAAAAAGGGGAACAGGATAAGACTGTTCAGCCAAAGGGAAAGAAGGAGGAGAAAATGGAGGAATGGAGGCAGAATGAAGGAAGGAAGAAAGGAAGGAAGGAAGGAAGGAAGGAAGGAAGGAAGGAAGGAAGGAAGGAAGGAAACAATGGTTCTTTTTAAGAGCTATAAGATGCCAGGAGCCAGTGGGTCATGCTTTGAATACTAGCAGGATCACTGTTCAATATGAACGCAGGCAGGAAATTCCCTAAGACTTTTAACTCCAGTTAGCCACACAAACCGGGAAGTGGAGCTGTCACTCAAGTGGTAGAGCACTAGCCTTGAGGAGGAAAGCTCAAGGACAGAGCCACACTCAACAAATACAGAAAAAAAAAAGCTGTAAGTGATTATGTAGCTTCAGACTTCATTGAAGAGAACACCATGAGACAAGTTTAAAACACAGACTTGTTATGTTGAACATGTTTTAATATAATAACAACACTAGCCAGTTCTGCTGCAATCACGAAAGTTCTCTTTAAGATTAGCACAATGTTTTAGCTCAGCTAGCATTTTGCGTTCTATGCAAAGAAATTTGAAAATGAGTTTATTCTGTTTAAACACAATGGGCATAAACTCAGGCAAGCAAACCAATAGTAGATTTCCTTTGACTTTCTGAGAGACCAAAGACATTCCAAAGGCTGAAAATGTTCTCGGAAAGAAGTCATTTTTCCACTGTGTCACATTTGAAGCATTGTAAGGAGCACATTATCCTGTGTACTACAGACTGTGCTGAATAAGACAAAAGGATTCTCATATAATCTGTTTTGATGGTTTAGCTTAAGGGCTAAGAAGTGCTTCTCTGTACTTCATCCTCTGGGAGTTTTTGAGAATCGGAATATTTCGCCTAACAGGTTAATTAAACAGAGAACTATTTCCACCTTAAGTACACACAGTTGACACTTTGCTTGAAGAGAAACAAGCTGTTTATTTGCTCTCATCTCATGATTTTTAGTGAGAATATCAAAGCTGCGGCAGGAGATTTTGATGGATAGAAGTTTTATAGTATCAGTAGTCCATGGGTTTGAACTTGTCAAGCCAACTAGTGGTTAAGAAAATCCAGAAAGGAAAAGTCAGAACCTAGGAGAATTGGGGCAAGGGTATTCTGTGAGTTATATGTATATGTCAGGCAAGTTAAAATGTACCTTCATCTTTTTCAACTTAGAAAGTAACAACATGCATCCTACATTGTCTTTAAATTTTACAGAGTTGATAGACGGTTCTCACTTTTTATTAGAATCAAATAGCATTCGGCACTGGTGTCTCTCATCTTTTGTCAGTTTCTAGTCACCCCATTGATTTGAAATGTGATGGTGAACTTTCTCAAACTCTGTTCTATGTATGGTTCCATGGTGCCAGAGGGATAGAAATAGTCATGGAGAAACTGATACCACAAGCAGATTTTGCATCCATCTTGTGATGCCACGGGTTCAACTAACACTCTCTCAGCTCCTGGCTGGCTCTCTACTACTTGAACCATTCCGCAAGTCTGGCTTTTAGCTGGTGAATTGGAAGTAGACACTTGTAGACTTTTCTGTGTAGGCTAGCTTTGAACTGTAATTTTCCTGAGCAGCTAGGATGAAAGGCAAGATCCACTGCCACCTGACTTGTCCCATACTTTCCTTCCCTCCATAGTCAACCCTGCAGAGCGCTTGTGTCTGATGGAAGAGTTTTCAGGCTTTGATTCTGGTTGTTGGCTGATCTGTGACCTGAGAACAAGTAATTTCTCTAAGTGCTAGCAGAAACACATTTTTCCCCTCTTTCCCAAAAAGATGAAACATATAAACCCTTTTGAGTACATGTCATCCTTAATTTGACCTCCATTTTAAGATATACTTATGTGTCACCAATTTATGTCATACCTTTTGATACTAATACTTCAGAGTCTTAGACAAATGTATTTGTAGCTTAAGAATACTGCATCAGAAATAATACTTCAGAGTTTTGGGCAAGTTTCTAACTTTATATTGGGTCTCTTTAGTTGATTTTCTGCCTGACATTTTCACAGAATGGTGGGGAGAAAACACCCACTGTCACTCTTCAGAATCCTCTAGAACAATACTAGTGAGAATTTTCGAACCCAGTAGCTACCTATTCTGAGGCTACCTAAATTAGTTACTTAAGCGTGATTGTTTTTAATAGGTAGAAGACTCAGAATATGGCCTTAATTCCTTAAATCTTATAATATGTGTGTTGAAGGGTTTTTAGGTAAAGCATTATGCTTGAAAATGCCAAAAAAAATCCAGAGAAAGTAGAAAAGAACTAGATGATGGATTTCCTTTCCAAATTATGCACTGAAGTTATAATCTGAAAGAGATTTGTCTAAGTGCCTTAATATCATGCAGTGAGAAAAGTGGAGGTGCAGTGTTTTCATTGATCTAACAAGACTTGAATTTTACCAACGTTAAGTTCAACATGAGGCATTCATAGCTATATTCTTCATCTTCTCACTTCCTTGGTGCAGTGCTTTGAAGGGAATGGATGATTGTTTTAGAACCAGCATTAAACCTCTAGAGCACAAAACAATTGTTTTTTTTGGGGGGGGGGTCTGGTCGTGGGGCCTGAACTCTGGGCCTGGGCGCTGTCCCTCAGCTCTTCAGCTCAAGGCTAGTGCTCTACCACTTGAGCCACAGCGCCACTTCCGGCTTTTTTTCTTTTTGCTTATGTGGCGCTGAGGAATCGAACCCAGGGCCTTGAGCATGCAAGGCAAGCGCTCTACCACTGAGCCACCTTCCCAACCCCACACAAAACAATTCTTAACTTACATCTTTCTCTTCAAGTCTTCTTCCCATCCTGTTTAGATATCTTCAATTCCAAATGACTAATTCTTTGTGTATTTAAGTAGCCATACTACACTACTATAAAGAAATTAATACTTAAAACTGTTGTAAATTAATCAAACTTCTCTGACTACAGTGTCATTAAAAGAGGAAATAAGTGTGCTATGGAGCATGCTTGTAATCAGAAGTGCCTAGAGGCAGAAATGAGAGAATTTTTGTTTGAAGTCAATCTGTGCAAAAACAGTGGAATCTTATCTTAATGAACCAGTCTGTCATGATTATCCTTGTCTCTAATCCTAGCTATCTGGGAGGTGAAGGTGGAAGTATGGTGGTTCAGGGCTGACTCAGAAAGAAAGTATGAGCCCATATCTAAAAAATAAACAGGTCTGAGAGCATAGCTCAAGTGGTTGAGCACCTGCCTAACAAACACAAAGCTAGTTCCGACCCCAGGACAGAGGGAGAGAGAGAGAGAGAGACAGAGAAGGGGGAGGGAGAGAGAAAGAGGGAGGTAGAGAGAGAAAGAGACACAGACACAGACACAGAGAGGAGATATGAGCATCTGTAGAAGTAAACATGAACCAAATTCTATTCTTTTATTCTTTTTCTGACATATGTTCACGCTTCATCTGTCATTATAGCTGAAAAAAGTACCTCAGTCTTAGAACCCTGCCTCCTCTCAAATTTCCTTTGAATTAAAAGATTTGAAAAAGGGATAGATGTAATGTCCTTATAGCCTCCTCCTCAGAAAAGCGAATTCATTGTGTACCAGGTATGTGCAGTGCAGCTAGGGACAGCCAGCGTGGATTTAAACTTAGGGCAGATTATGGAAGAGCTCAGAGTGACATTTACCTGAGTGAAACCACAGCGCTTCCCTGAAGCAACTTTCTACATTAATGGGACAAAGATCTTCCTCATTTTCTTTAGTGGAACTACATAAGAGAAGAAGAAGCCAGGTGCTGGAGGCTCACATCCACAGCCCTAGCTACTCCAAAAGCTGAGATCTGAGTATCAAGATTCAAAGCTAGCCCAGCAGAAAAGTCTGTGAGACTCCAGTTAGCCAGCAAAAAGAAAAGAAAACAAAAAGCAAGCCCATCAACAAACACAAAATATACTTGAAAGTGTGACACAAATGATAGAGCAATAGCTTTAAGGGGAAAAAAGCCAAGAGAGAGTATTAGAACCTTCGTTCAAGTCCTGGTATTAGCACAAATACATTATAGCTACAGCAAAGTGGGTATATGGAGGAGTAGGCAAGATGGAAGAAACAAGCAATAGTAGAGGGTATATATAAGCCAGATGAAGGTCATTGGATTTCTTTTTGTTTGTTTCCCAAAATGTTGAGCAAAGGAATACATTAAAGGTAGATATTAATAATGCATTATTATATTAGGATGGATCGGAGTGATATACAGAAGGGTGTAAAGATACGACTTACAGGGTTGTTGCGATTGAGGGGAAAAATAAGACTCTAAACTCTGCTATTAGAAATGAAAGTAAAAACTTGGCTAGCTGAGATCAATCTCTGCAGGAGAGGACCATCCTTTTGAAGTGGTCACAGCAGCCCTCTGTATTCTGATGAGTGATGGAGAATGAATCAGGGGCAGCTTAAGAGACTGCCATCAACCTGCAGGCAAGGCTTAAAAATATTGAGGGATTTGTGGCTGTTCCCAGACCCGCATCTCACTGACATCTCTGAGAAGAAAATGGGTGGTAAAGCAATTAATGACAACAATGCTGCAATACTCATACAGGTGTATTTCTCACAGGAAAGGAATAGGATGGACTGAAAAGCATATAGATATGAGTTAGGAGTACCTACAAAAATGAAGAACAAATCCCTTCTTGGAAGAATTGGTCGAAAATTTGGGCTTTTGTCCTAGTGACAATTGGAGGTTAGACTTCTGATTAACACATTTTTTCCTGGGCATTTCCTGGACTATAAATGTTTGCCTTGTGATATCTACTCTGGCTAGGTGATGAGAGGCTGTGGTCTTCTTGGAGATAGAGAGGTAGGAATAGAGGTGGAGAACTTGTAAAAATATGAGAAAGAAAGTTCCCTTCAATCTAAGCTCTGAAGAAAACATTCCAACCCATTATTCACCAAGTTGGGGAAGAAATGTACTTCAAATTGACTATATTTTATATGCCTTATTAGAAACTAGAACTATCTCTAAAAACTGGCATGTGTGGCCTTGGACGTTTAGCAGAATGCATAAGAATGTAACCAAAAAGCAAGAACACACAAACCAAACACTGGGAGATGAGTTGTAATTGCCTCTCTGTAAGTTAAAATTTAGGTTTTACAGGTGGTTAAATATTGGACAGAAAATGTGTTCTGAGGACTCTAGAGAGAGATAGCTCTGGTTAACTTTTAAACACAAGGTTTAGAGGACTTGTCTATTAAATCTCTCTGTGAAGATGTCTAAGTATTTAATGAGGAAGAAATTTATAGCTTCTTATTTTGGACCAGAGTGCTTGGCGGGTAAGAAGGTCACATGACTGCTTCATGAACTTACTTGTATTTCTCTGTCTCATCCCACTGTGAAGCCAGAGAGTAGGCCGTGTAATGTGTGGTAAGCATGGGCACTGGTTCATTTTCTCATGCCCTGCATTTCTATGACAAATTTTAATATGTTATATACATCTGTTGGGGTTGTCTTTCTATTAAAGAGAAATTGTGTGTGTGTGTGTGTGTGTGTGTTCCATTTTCCAGAAGCTGTAAATAACTATGTGAGTCTTATACAAAGGGATTTTAGAGACTATGATTTGAAAATGAAATATAAATTTATTAAGCTTGAGATGCAGCTGCTAGCAGCTATAGTTTAAAAAATACAAATGTAGACCAATGTTCCAGAGGATAAAACACACTTAATTGGGAGTTTGAGGTACTGTGTGTGTGTGTGTGTGTGTGTGTGTGTGTGTATGTGTGTGTGTGTGTGTGTGTGTGAGAAAGAGAGAGAGAGAGAGAGAGAGGGGAGAGGGAGAGAGAGAATGTCCCTGTACCTATGTGTATGTGAAAGTCAGTCAGAAAGAGAAGCAGATAAGATAGGAAAATTCCTTTGTTTGATTTTTAATATAAAAAGTCCATGCCTTAGTAGTAATACTTATAGTTTGTTTATAATATAAAAAGTCCATGTATTTGCAGTAAGATTTATTTGTTTCCAATTAGTGGACCCATTCTCAGATATTGAAATGAAGGCTTTTTCCCCCCATTTTGGAATATAAGATTACACAGCTCACCAAAATTGTGCATGTAAGTTTACATTAAGGTTTCAGATAGTGATTATGAATTATTATAAAATCTCTGGCAATTACTTTCACAAAAGTCTGCTTTTCTATGGATGAAGCAATGTTTTATCAAATACCCTGAGAATACTGCAATCAGCAAAGTATTTTCTTAGGGGAGAGATTTAAAGGAGTTGAAGGCTTACTTTAATCTTAGTTGCCTTTCGTTAAGCCAAATAGTGTGTAGCGTTTACCTCAGCTGAACTTACTTGGGTTAATTGCTTTGTTTGATTTGCATGTATATAGCATCCTCTAATATCTATAAATATATAAGGTATCCACTTTTATTCCGTTGTAAAGAAATGGAGGCACAGAGGATATTCTGAGAGGATGGTGCAGGGTGGGGACAATCTGGGAAGGAAAAAAAAAGTAGCTGTCCAAAAAACGATTGACACTACCTCTATATTAAATTCTATTTAGTAACCTTTGTCATTGAAAATAAGAGGTATTAAGTCTGCCTGGCTTCTCTTTACTTCCTGAGATTTGGGCTGTAAGGAGGCCATGAATTTGGGCATCTGTTCACATCTTAGGGTGGGTGGGCACCAAGAGAAGGCTCACCAGCTTGAGGGGGCCTGGGTGAGTGGAAGAGCTAACGGTACCTCCACCAGCTGAACTTCCAGGTGAGGTAGAAAGAGGCTCCTTGTATGGCTGGGGTGGGAGCCTAATGCATAAATGCTCCTGTCTGCTTCCTCCTCCTCATTCTAAGTAAGTGGGATGTTTGCTAGTCATGTAAACAATGCCTTATAACACGAAAAGAACACACCGACCTCCAATTTCATTCCAGATTCCCTTTAGCAATGCATGGGCTATTTTCATTTTAAGAAAATGTTGGCCCATAATGCATGTAATAGGGTTTTTGTTTATGAATATTTCTACTTTCTGTTTTATTTTTAATTTTAATTATCACTAAGGTGATGTACAGAGGGATTACCATTTCATAAGCCACGTAATGAGGACATTTCTTCCTGAGCAATGTCATCCCTTCCTTTACTCTCTCCCAGCAACCCTCTTATATAAGTCATGTATGTTTACTAGTTTTACTGACCTTAGCTAATAAAATTATATGTGGTACAATTCATTATCTTTTAACTTCACTTGCATTCTTCAAACTCTCAGGTCTGAATTTTAAATTAACTACTATTTTATAAAATACCTTTTTCTTTCAGAGACCTCTAGATTTTCAGTATGTTTGTTTAGTGCATTGTGTTATAGTCATATGTAATGTGAACTTCATAGCTTCTCGATTGAAATTTATTTTTAATGTATGGCTTACTTCATCATGTATTTGCATTATGATTATATCCTCAGCCTTTTAAAACTTGATTTTACTTCTTGCATTATGCTAAGCATTTTGTAATGTGAATATTACTCATAAAACAGTGCCTAGTGCCTTACCTGCCTATCTATCTAGCTATCTTTTCTTACAAATTTAATTTATTCTATTTGTTTTATTGCAGCCAGATACCAATCTGGCTTCACAAAAGTATATCCACGGAAACGGAAAACACCAGGGAATTCTGCGTGTCAAATCTTTGGAGGTTCAATTAAAATTAGAAAAGACAATATTTATATTTCAATAACTGTTCAGCCACCCAGCTATTGTAATGACCTCTGGATTTCTTATTCTTGGGATGTAGATTATGATGGTATAAATGTGACAGGCTGTCTCCATTTCAGCCATGAAAATATTATCTGTAACATAAAAAGTTAAGTCACACAGCATTTTAGTAGATGACTACTTGCTTCCTACTATTTTATTATTATTATTATTATTATTATTATTATTATTATTATTATTATTTTATTATTATTTGGTCCAGTCGTGGAGCCTGAACTCTGGGCCTGGGCTCTGTCCATCAGCTCTTCAGCTCAAGACTAGTGCTCTACCACTTGAGCCACAGCACCCCTTCCAGCTTTTTCTGCTTATGTGGTGCTGAGGAATCAAACCCAGGGCCTCATGCATGCAAGGCAAGCGCTCTACCACTGAGCCACCTTCTCAGCCCGTTATTATTATTATTATTATTAATAAATTTTATTTTTTCGGTCGTGGGGCCTGAACTCTGGGTCTGAGCAGTGTCCCCAGTTCTTCAGCTCAAGGCTAGCGCTCTACCACTGGAGCCACAGCACCACTTCCAGCTTTTTCTGTTTATGTGGTGCTGAGGAATCGAACCCAGGGCCTCATGCATGCAAGGCAAGCACTCTACCACTGAGCCACCTTCCCAGCCCTCCACTATTTTATTATGTATTGCTAGGTATATACTTTTCATTTTTATCCCCAAAGTTCTAAGCTGGTCTCATATGCTTGGAAGCTACAAGCCTTATGCTGGAGGCAGCAGAGAAGTCACTGTCCTGGTTTGCACCAGCCACTGGCTTTCCCGGACATTTGCTGTTGTCTATCATGCTTACTCTCCACAGAGCATCTGCCCTTCCCACGATCATTTGAAATGTATGGCTACACGTTGATAGTGGGTGATTTCAACTGGCTAGAGGCCTAATGAGTTCCTGTGCAAATTTGAAGGCAATTAAGTTCGTATTTAACATTTGGCCCAACATGAATAATTTGAATCTCTAACATCTTTACCAAAATTGCTCTCTTAAACAGTCTGCTTTGGAATTAAAGCCTCATTTCAAAGAGGAACTTTAAATATTGTTAATCACCTATTTTAAATGTGGAGTCCAATGAGAAAAGACATGAGAGTGCAATGTGATTTTGGAGGTGAAAGACAATCTTCCATTCCTCCCTGAAGCCCCTTCAGATACCATGCAGGGTAAGATCCACGTGGGAGACTGGGTGGTGCAGTACAGAGCTTGTTTTTTTTATGTGAATTAAATCAAGTCTCTGAACAAAAGCAGTTTCTGCTTTGCTTGGAGAATAAATGAGCATGAAAGTATGTAGCAGAGTGAATACTACTAAACAAATACTAGATACAATGAAAGTAATCAAATTAATATTTTTTTGTCCTAGAAATCAACTTTGGGACTTCAACAGACATTATCAGAAATCAGGTTAGATAGTTTATGTAATGGCTATAAGTCAAATTAGAAACGTCCATTCTAGAGATTACAATTGTTCTAATAATTAAATTTGTTTTTGCTCTTTTCCTTAAAACATTTTGTAGTATATAGAAAAATGTTAGAAAACTTAATTCTTTTTTATTACAATACAAAGACCAAACAATTGAGCTTCTATTGAAGCACCCATTTCTTATAACTTCTACACAAGATTACACGGGGTTAATTACTACTACACATGCAATATAATATTTTAAAAACTTGACTATGTCTGCTACATTAATGTACACAACTCAAAATTCCTGTCGTTAGATTTTTAAACCAAATATAATTTATCACAAGCAACACTAAATGATAAATGTCCAATATCCACCATTGCTTTAAGTTTATCTATACATCCTCATGTGGCCTGGTATCTATACACAGAAGACACAACAACTTAATCTGAATTTCATACTTCTCTAGACACCAAAACCATATTTCAGATTTACATCAATCCTTCACGCAAACCAGAACATAAGACACAAAACAAGATCCGAGTATCATCTTTCTCACACTGGAAAGTAAAATAAAAGTGGTATGATTTGAATAAAATCTGAGCTTGAAATAGAAGTTAGGCCTCAGTGCATGGGAAGCTCCAGTGTAAAAACTATCAATGGAACTAGAAGCACAAGAGTGCTTGCTTAGCACACTGAAGAACTGACAGAAATGTGGCCATGGCCCTACCTGCATCATCTGGCTCGGGAGAGCCTTCCCATTGGTTTCCACCCTCAGATGTGAAAACCTGCGCAAATCCAGCATCACCCTACAGCTCAAATCTCAGGAAATGAAGACAAACCCAGTCATATTGAGGGCCTTTTGTTTTTTAATGACAGAAGTTTGTAGATGAAATCTAATATTAGGGTAGGAACAATCATTTTTTATGCAGTTACATTTTGTCTTATTTTGTATTTACTTATACAACTTTCTTCTGCCCAGTAAAACAAAGATGTCAAGCAGAAGTAGTTACATGCAACTGTGAAGTAAATCCTTCCTAATACCAAATAATGAATGTACTTTTCAACAATTTATCATGGGAAAGACAGATTTCATTTTTGAGATTCAAAATCTGGGCAAAAAGATTATTGATTTAAAAAATATGGTAATAGGGTTGGTCCCCAAAAAAGACTGCAGAAAATGCCTGTGGCTAGTGGCTCACACTTGTAATCCTAGCTATCCAGGAGTCTGAGATCAGATCAGAAGTCAGCTGGAGCAAGAAAGTCCGTGATACTCTTATCACAAATAAACCACCAGAAAACCAGAAGTGGAGCAGTGGTTCAAAGTGGTAAAGTGCCAACCTTGAGCAAAAATGCTCAAGGACAGTGCCCAGGCCCTGAGTTCAAGTCCATGACTAACCAAAAAAATAAAAATAAAAAACGACTACGACAAGCTGTTCTAAGCACATGGAAAAGGAATCACTGAGTATCCACCATGACATTTGTGCAGAGGTGTGGACACGGGAGTGCTGGCATAGAACGTTACTCTTGGGGCATTTTGGACAGTGTGTCAGCCAGTAGTATGCTACTGGTATGGTAACTAGTATCTCAGCTAATAGGCTTATCAAAAGACAGGATCATTTTGACACATGGTCTCAGAGGTTTCCGTCTGTGGCCATTGGGCCTTGTATTTTTTGGAATTGAGGCTAGGCAAAACAACATGGGAAGAGCAGATAGTGGGGGGAGTTGTCCATATCAAAGAAACCAGGGAGCAAAAGGGGAAGAAAAGGAAAAAGGTTTTCTAGGCACATGCTCCAATGACCTAACTTTCTGTAAGCCGGTGCCATATTCTAATGGCCCCACCAACTTTCCAGTCACATCATGCAGTGGAATGAAGCCTCTAACACAAACGTCTTTGGGGGAGATATTTCCAATCCAAAAGATAGCAGATAGTTTGACAATAATAAAATATAGAGTGTGGTGGAGGAGCTGAATTGGAGGCCTTAGCTGATTTTAATGACAAGAACAGTATACCATAGAAGAGAATGCAGATCTTGTTCTGCAAGGTTTTATTTTAGCAGAAAAGTGACTGTCTTCAGCAGGATATTATTAGCTTGAGACACGTGCTGGTTACCAAGCATTCATGTGTATTGGTCCACGGAGTTAAGTTTCCCATCAGAGCAAATGAAGGCATGAGCCGGGCTGGCTCAGGGGATCTGCACTCTCATAAGATCTCAGAGATCCACCAGTGAACCAACATGAGAATTGTAGTTACATAAGCCAAGCTGACAGGAGTTATCATTGGTGCTCTAGAATAGCAAAGAAGACACAGAAATGCTACAACTGGTGAGAAATTTCCATAGCACTGGGCTTTTTACAATGTAAGAGCTTCACTGAGTTTGAATATCTGCATCACAGGACTCACTTATGTAAAGTGTAGAGTGGCTGTTTTTCAGAATTGTGCCATTATCACTATCCTAAGAAAAATACCATACTCATAAGCAGTGGCTCTCCATCTTCTCCCTTGTCCTTGATAACCACCAATCAACTCTCAGAATCTGTGGATTTCCCCTGCCTGGAAGTTTTATAGAAACAGTCACAGAACACCTGATATTTTGTGGCTGATTTCCTTTACTTGGTATAATCAAATTTCCTTCAGGTGTGGATAGTATCATAGCCTTATTTATTTTCAGGGCTGAAGAGCATTCAATTATATGGATATACCACAATCCATTTTTCATTTCATTCATAAATAGATAGACATTATGTTGTTTACTATTTGGGGTGGGGAAATGAGTAATATACTCTGAAAATGTATATTCAAGTATTTTTTGTGTGCATATTGGGTCATTTGATAACTCTGTTTAACATTTAGAGGGAACATTGAATTGTTTTTGAAAGTGACTGCAAGAATTTACTGGCCATTATGTTTGAGACTATTTGTCCTCATGTAATAGCTGAACAAAAGTTGCTTGTGAGGTTCCCATGGTTGATGCTTTCCATACGTAAGCTTTTTACATAATAAATTCACTTGAAAAACATATATATGTATATCAGCACCAGGCACTGGTGGCTTACACCTGTAATCCTAGTTACCTTGGAAGCTGAGATCTGAGGTTTGTGTTTTGAAGCCATTCTGGGTAGGAAAGTCCATGAGACTCTTATCACCAATTAACTGGACGTGGCTTTGTAGCTCAAGTGGTAGAGCATAAGCCATGAGCACAAAAGCTCAGGGACAGCACCCAGGCCCTGAGTTCAAGCACCACAACTGACATATATATCAAATATATATGTATATATACGTATATGTATAAAATTACATATATATGTATAAAGTACACATATATGCAAATGCGTATATATACACATATATACACATATATAAATATACACATATACATACATATATACATATATATGCTATATATACGTAAATATGTCTTTTTACTCAAGGATGGTGTTGCTGTAAAACAAGGAGTAAAATTGGACAAACATGAAATGAATGAATCCTAACTCTGTGTTAAAATTTACTGAGGTTGAGATCAAGATTTGGAGAGCCCTGATACTTAGTAAATATAAGAGTTAATCTCCATAATTTTGCCTGTGTTTCTAAGAAGAAGAAAAAACTAATTTTTACTCTAACTTTGAGTTATGTATCATAGGTTTTACAGAGTTGCTTGATGCTTGGGAATTCAAATTTTCCCATGGTCTTTTAACCTGAATTTCTAGTTTGTATCTTAATCTCTTTTTCAGCTGCATGAAGTTTTGCTGTTTTTACAAGAGGCTTGGCAGCTTTCTTTCTGGCTGTTTCACTCTTTTCTCTATGACCTAGCCAAATAAAAAGAAAATAAGGCTTGGCAATGGTGTCTTCATATAGTGTCTAGCATAATATCCTAAATGCAGAAAACAGTTTTCCACATTCACTCTGTCTAGCTATTAGCCTTTGGAAATGGAAAGGCCAGTAGCGAATGACTTGTTATTCTTACCTTGTTCATCACCTCTTTAGAAACTCTGGGGCATTACAGCTGAAGTGATTATAAACATCCTGTTTCTCAGGGTATCACATTAGCTAGGATCCATAAAGGAATCCATAAATTGTGTAACATGATTCTTCCTAAAAGAAATAATCAGGACTTTCTATTTAAATCACCCGAGTAATCCACACTTGTGTGAAAAGAAAGCAAAAATTTTCAAGAGATGGAAATGATGTTTACAACAATAGAGTTATATATATATATATATATATATATATATATATACATATATATATAGATAGATAGATAGATAGATAGATAGATAGATAGATAGATATATTTCTTCCCAACAATTTCCTGTGTTGTTCCTGTGTTGTCATGGATTCAAGAAATGTTTTCCAGGAAACTCTTGTTTCAGGAACTGCTCCAGAAATAAAAGAACAGCAGAGAGGGGAAGGATAAAAATCCTTGCCTCCCTATAGAGTTTGCCTTCCATGGCAGCAAGACAGATGAAACAGGCTGTCAGATGTTACATAGAATGGCTGAACATAAGACATTCAGGCAGGAGAGGAGAAAACACAAACAACAAGGATTTATAAACATGAGTAGGGAGATACAATTTTATCCAACGTGGTAAGAAGCCACCTTTTCTGAGATGTTGATACAGGCTTGCGGGTATCAAGGGGACAAGCTATTGGTTCTCTGGGAAGAATTTGGTAGAGAAGGAGCAACCTAAATGCCTATAAGATATAAATGTACTTGGAGTGCTTGAGAAAATCAACAATACCAATGTTGGTATGTGGTTCTTACAGAGCAAAAGGGAAGGGAGGGCAAGGAGAAACTTAAGAGAGGTGAATACCTGAGAACCAGATCATGCACAGCTATTGGCCAAGATTAGAACATTAGTTTTAGAAAATGATTTATAGATAAAGAATTCATATAATAGGGAAACCATTATTTTTTATTATACTAATGCATAGAACCAAGGGACTTTTAGTATATGCTTAATGTTGGAAATCATAAAACTGTCCATCTCTGAACACATTTTAAAATTTTTTTGCCAGTACTGGGGCTTGAACTCTAGGCCTGGGCTCTGTCCCTGAGGTTTTGCTCAAGGCTAGTGCTCTACCACTTTGGCCACAGCACCCCTTCCAGCTTTTTCTGAGCAGTTTTTTTGGAGGTAAGAGTTTCATGAAGTTAACTGCCTGGGCTGGCTTCCAACCTCGATCCTCTGATCTCAGCCCTCTGAGTAGCTAGGGTTATAGTCATGAGCCACCAGTTTCCGGCCCCTGAATATTTTTGTCATGTAACGCTGTACCTTCTAATTTTCCCCTCCCACAACCCCTAAAACATTCTAATATACTTTTTGTCTGCCTTTACTTTCTTCTTTTATTTTTTAAAATATTTTTATTATCTTCAAGTAGTTGTATAAAGAGTTATCATTCAACAAAGCAATTTATAAACACAGTATGTCTTGATCAATGACTTTCTTAATGGGGAATTTCTTGTAAAGATAATTATATAATATGCAGTGTTTTGTTGATTAGGTTTTTCTCATTTAGCGTGATGCTTTTCCAGTTCATTTATATTGTAACATGTGTCAGTATTTTATTTCCTTATATGGGGCTGAATAATATTTTAAAGTATACCATATTGTAGGTATCCATTCCTCAGTTGACAGACATGTGAGTTTTTATCATCTTTCATAATTATGATTAGTGCTACCATAAAACATTTATGGATGAGGCACATGGCAACATTATTTTCAGTCACTATGGATATTTTCATAGAAGTCAGATTTTTTTAGTTATACCATAAACTTTATTTAACCTTTTTAGGAACTGCCACACTTTTCTATAGCTGTATCACTTTCTTTCCCTCCAGCAAGGTATGAGGATTCTAATTTCTCCACATCCTTGCTAGTGCTTGTTATTTTCTCTTTTTTATTTCTTTTTGCTTTTTGTATTATGATAGTCATTCTAGAGGGTATGAGATGGCTTTTTCTTGTGGTGATCATTGACATTTCTCCTTGTCTAATGCTGACCTTCTTTTCATGTACTTATTTCCACTTGTATATTTCATTTGGGAAGTTCATTCAATTTTTTAAATCTAATTTTAGCTAGGGGGATTGTTTTTATTGTTGAGTTGTAACATTTCATTATATATTCAGGACATTAGGTTCTTATAAGCTATATAGTATATATGTATATGTACATAGATAGATAGATAGATAGATAGATAGATAGATAGATAGATAGATAGATAGATAGATACATTCTTGTTCCATGTGCTGTTTTCTCTTTTTAAAAATATTAATACTGATCAACTTCAACTTACCTATTGTTTCTTTTGTTTCATGTGCTCTTGTTACTGCTTTTAAGATACCATTGCCTAACCTAAAGTCAGTAATACTTATCCTTACTCTTTTCCTACTAACTGTTATAGATTCCTCGTTCTTTTATTTAGGTCAAACATCCATTTATTTTGTGTTAGATAATATGATTCAGAAGTCCAAATTCACTCACTGCATGCAAATATACATGTCCCAGAATCACTATTGAAGGGTAGATTAAAATTAGCATGTTAAAAAAATCAGCATGTGTTTTTCCTCACTGAATAATGGTGCCAGCTTTGTCACAAATCAATAACTCATAGGTGTGTGGATTTAGGTATGGATTCATTTCTACTAATTCAACTGTGAGTATGATGTAAATCATACTGTTTATTTATTCATTTATTTATATTTATTTGTTTCTTTTTCCAATTGTGGAGCTTAAACTCTGGGCCTGGGCCCTGTCCCTGGGCTCCTTTTTGCTCAAGGCCAGTGCTGTACCCTAGCCACAGTGCCACTTCCCATCATACTGTTTGGAGGGCTGTGACATTTTAGTAAGCTCTGACAATTTGACATATGATTCCTCCAGCTATTTCTCTTTGTACACTTGCTTAATTTGCCTTTCCCTTGGAATGGATAGCTTTTTACACCTCATAGTTGTTTTTTGAGTGGTGACTAATTGATCCCTTGTAGCGTATCTTTTAACCTACATCCTGCACAACTGATTGTAGACTTCTTTGGTGTTTGCCGTTCATTAATATTGTTTCAGCAATATGTTAAAATTTTATTTATTTATTTTTAACCTTCTTCTTGTTACATGAAGGTAATGTACAGAGCGGCTATAGCTACATAAGACTGGTACAGAGTAGGTTACCTTTTGGACAATGTCACCCCTCCCTTTTTCTCTACCAGTTTTTTCCTCCCAGTAGTTTTAGTAGTACTAACAAAGCAATTCATAAACTCAGATCTGGTAGCACTTTTTCCATTAGCAGTTCAGAAATCTTCACAGTACATATGGTCAATAGAAACAGCATCTGTGGTAGTGGACCCTTCAAAAATTAAAAGGGATAAATTTCATCTAAGTTCTATGGATTGGTGCATCATCTCAACCCATCTTGATGTCTGAGATAGACTTCCCTGACTCAAATGGGTTGAACTTTCCTTAAGAGGAGAAGCTCAGAAAAATTTTCTCCTTATAAAATGTAATTTAAGAAGACAATTGAGACTAATCTGTATAAAGTAGATAATTTCTACCTTATTCAGTGTTAACATCCAGTCTGAGGAAACTTTATTAACTCAGATTGTCAAGTCAGTCAGACTGGCTTTGGAAGTATTTTCTTTCTTTACTGTGTGGCTGTTTATTTGTCTGTTTGAGACAGAATTTCATTTAGTATCCTAGGATAGCTTGGAACTTGCTATGAAATCTGGGTTGTCCTTACACATGATCTTCTGGCCCCTGCCTCTGTCTCCCCAGCTCTGAGACTGTAGCATGAGCCTGGCTTTCAATTACCTGAAGGTTAAATCAGGTCACAGTGATTTTTATTGTGAATTGCTGAATAAAAGCAAATTGCTATGCATGATGACATTGTAAGGCTAAAAATGAATATATACCTTCTGATATATGTAAAAGCTTCATGAAAAAAATACTTTTTATTTCCCCAACATTAAGACATGCTTCAAGAATTCCTCCAAAACCTACAATTATTTGTGCCCTTAAATTATCCCGCGATACTTATTTGGAGTCTTAATTTCAGTAAAAATTACTATATTTTTTTAAACAAAGCCCTAAACAGTGTTATTCTCCAGTTGAGAAAAGATGGCTTCCCTGAAGTGGACTTTCAGTTTATTCTAGGATCAGAGTTCTTGCTCACCTTCCTTTTTCCTACTCCCAGCCAGTTGAGAAGGTTTTTAATTTGCTTTCTCCAGAAGTATCCTTAAAAAGGAGTGACTTTTGGATGTAAATTGACATCTCAAAGACAGAACTATATGCATGTGTTAGTGTTTTGTGTTGTTTTATTTAGATGAGGTAGGAAGTACAGATTGGCTGGGGGGTGGGCAGGGAAAGGAGGAAAGAGCTTGATCCTCCACTGCTCCTCATCATGGTTTCCTACTGCATGGTCCAGGAGCAGAAAACAAAACTCAAACTGGATGCCAGTGGCTCACAACTGTATTCCTAGCCAGTCTGGAGGTTAGGATCTGGATGGTTTTGGTTTGAGGCTAGTTTTGGCAGAATTATTTTTCTAGTCTCTATCTCCAAATGATCAGCACAAAAGATGGGGTGGAGGCTCAAGTGGTAGAATACCAGCTGAACAAGTAAGCTAAGTGAGTGCAGAGGCCTGAGATCAAACTCCACTACTGAGAGAAAGAGAGAGAGACAGAGGAAAGAAGGAAGGAAGGAAGGAAGGAAGGAAGGAAGGAAGGAAGGAAGGAAGGAAGGAAGGAAGGAAGGAAGAAAGGAAAGAAAGAAGGGAGAGAGAGAGTGGGAGGGAGGAAGGGAAGGGGAAGTGAGGGAGGGAGGGAGGGAGGAAGGGAGGGAGGGAGGGAGGGAAAGAAGTAAGAAAGGAACCAACCAAATCTCTAGACCTATTGCTTCTTTCATTTCTTTCCTATTCTCTCCCAGAAGAGTGGGTACTGACATGAATATTCTCTTCAATAAAACTATGATTGAGCTGTCCAAAAGGTTCCGTTTCCATGCTAAAAAAAAATTGACAAGGTCGCCACATTGTCTGCCTGCCACATTTTAAGCCATGTCCTCAAATACCTGAGAACCTGTTTCTTCTCACCCAGCTTGCCTTCTGGCTCTGATTTCTTCCTCATCCCTCTGAGTTGGTGCTTGTGGCCTGGCTGTGATCTTGATTGCTTGGCAGAAGCTTTCTAAGAGCCAAGACTTGGCTCTAGTCTCTGCCACTCACACTCCCCAAATGCACAGAGGTTTGACTTTTCACATCCAGTGCTGAACTTCTAGAACACTCAGCCTGAGCAACCTGCCCAGGAGGCCATGAGCAGAACTGGTCCCATGGCCCTAGTAAGGGTTTCCCACTGTGAGAGGAACACTTCCAGGAATCATGATGTACGAGATAGAAATTTATATTTAAAAAAAAACTTTTCAAAAAGTACTCTAAAAGAAGACAAATTACCCACTCAAGAGCCTCACTTTTAAGACTCACAATTGGATTTTTGTTAAGTGTAATTTCTAAAATCTTGGTCATTTAAAAATAGATGTTGCAAGAAGATGTTGCACATGCTTATAATCTCAACACTTGAGAGGCCAAGCCAGAAGGCTCACCAAGCTCAAGGCCAGCTTGGGCCACATAGTGAAACTCTGTTTCACAAACCAATCAAACAGGTATACACAAGTGTATGATAAATGAAGTAATGTTTCTTCTCTAAAAATAAGAGCTATGTTTTTAAAGGATATTTTATCTAATTCAATGGTGAATTTTCAGAACTTCTATTTGTCTCTGATGGACTCTCAAACGGTATTCCGACTTGACTCAGGAAACAAAGATTCCAGCAGGTAGATTGGGCAAGGACAAAATTCCCATCTTTCTGTGGCTATAAAAGTGTTTACCATTCTACAGGATTGAAATGGCTAGTACTGACAGTTTCAGAGACAGCACAAACTTCCTTTGAAATTACTTTTCAGTCTGCCTTTCCTGAACACAGCTCTACCTTAAAAATACATTGACATTGAAAATACTGGAATAAACATTGATTCATAAAGCTAATGAAGAAATCCTTAATATACTCAAAATATATAATAGAACTTGAAGAAAGTTTTGTTCCAATAACTGTCTCTTAAATGAAGCCTGTGGGGAAAAAAAGAACAAAGTGTTTTTCTTCATATTTGGGAAGGAAAAGAGACTGATTTCAAGCTCCTAGTCTTTGGGTCTTGAACTCAGAGCCTGGGCCCTGTCCTTGAGTTTTTGTGCTCAAGACTAGCACTGCTGTTTGAGCCACAGTCCTCCTCTGGCTTCTTGGACATTAATTGGAGATAGTGTCCCCTGGACTTTCCTGTGCAGGTTGGCTTTGAACCACGATCCTCAGATCTCAGTCTTCTGAGTAGCCTAGACTAACAGGGATGTGTCATTAGCACTAGGATGATTTTTTTTTATTCAAAGCAGGAAGAGCAAGTTTATTTGGAAGCAAAATGAAGGTAGTAAAATAGACTCTTTGTACAGTGAGGTCTCAAACTGTGAGAAGGGTCTTCAAAAGATTGATGAAAAGTTTATTGTATTGGTAAAATGGTGAGAAAATCGCAATAAATGTAGTTACCAGTGAAAGGAAAAATATAAAATATGGTTCATTTTTTTTGCAGGCACTAGTCTGCTATCATTTAGAACCTCTAGAACTAGGTGATAGCTTATAGGAATGATAGGAAATAAAATTATATAACCTGAATGTCATGAAAATCAGTTGACATGATATAGACATAATCCTACCATTTTAGAAACCAGTTTGTTGGCTTTGATAGGGAAAAGGGATTATTTCCCAGAATTCTATTATTTTTAAAGTAGTTTTGTCAGTTTTTGGCAGCCAAACTTTTAATAGTCGAATTCTGATTTCTCCTGTCCTATGTTTATTTTCACATTTGTCTATTAATTTTTATGCCTTCCCAAATCCTACAACTCTTGACCTAACCAACTAAAACAATATGCAAACGACTATTGTGAAGACAGAACTTCTATTAAGTAGTTATATTGTAAGATGAACTTCCCTCTGCCTCCTTTTCCTACAGAGGGAGTAATAAAAAGAATTTGCTATTCTGAGTGAAATGACTGTTGGAACTTGAGACAATCCATCTTACAGTTAAAGGATGTCCTCAACAGTTATTGAAAATTTTCAGTAAAAATTAAGCAACCCTTTTGCCAACTTTCATGCAGCTTCCTTCTTTTCCTTGTATTTCCTTCATGTTTGCAAATCATTTCCAGCCCTTTGTGTAATGGAATTGTCTCCCTTTCTTGTCCCCTGAAATGGGAAAGAGGCCTTTAATCAAGAAGCTTGAGTTGTAACAAGTGCTTGAGTTGTAACCGTTACATCATGATATTTTCCCAGTGATTAAAATGTTTTTCTGCATAGTTAATCTATGAAACACTAATAGTATTATGAAAACCGCTAAGTAACTCTAGCCCATACAATAAAATGCCTGAAACTAGATGGGATAATGTCCTAAATTATATCCCTACTAAATATTTTATCCCGTACCCTTCATTATGAGAGCTTGTTTTCTTATCTTCAAGACAGCTCTGTGGCACACAACAAATTGAAGAGCTGACAATGTGATTTTATTATTATTTTTACAGCCTGCCTAATAGGATCAGTTTGTATCCTAATGGCTTGCATGACCATTTTCATATTCCACATTCCCCACACATCCTAACTTTGAAGCCAGAGGCAAGATTTCACTTAATTTGATTCAATTACAATGAGTAAGATCTCTCAAGTTTTATGACTTCCTGTGATATAATTCTGAATGGTTGGATATTGTAGAAGTTAAGGAAATAAAACATACTCTATTTCTAAACGAAAGCACGTGGTTAGAAGCATAAGGGGATTGCTATATAAAAAAGATATCTACCAAAACCCATAGCTGAAAACCTACACCTTGACATTTTGCCAGTTTTGAAATCAAGACTGACAATATGCAGGTCTTCTTGCTAATGAATGTGCAGCTGTCACATTCAGGACTTTTCTTCCTTCTAAAAGTTTTTGGAACCTGGGAACTACCTTCCTACATTGTGAAATATTTTCTTGTTTCCCACTTTGGGGAAAAATAACTTCACAAGAAGTCTGAAGGGTCATGAGTGAAATAAAACAGCTTTGGAATATATAAATTTCCTTCTTGTACTTTCTTTGTTCCCTTTTGCAATACTAAAGTCTTCTGACTTAGTGCTTACCAACTGTATGTACAGTGGTCCCAGTTTCTCAGCTAGACCAAGGTCAATCAGGCTGATTTTCTTCCTATCCACTTAATTTTGGAAAGAAGAAATTGGGTAATTTACTCAACTTCAGAGAATGCAATAGAAATGAGTTCTCATAGAAATACCCTGACTAGTTGAGAGAGAAATTCTATTCTTACAATAAAAAAAACAAAAAACCAGAACACCCATAGATTACCTGCACAATGGTAAGTCAATTGGGCTCCCATAATTATTTCCTTCTGCAATATGTCTCTATTCTTCCTCCTTCATCACATGTATCTCAAGAACTGTTAGCCATGTGCTTGTGGCTCATGCCTATAATCCTAGCTATTCAGGCCTGCACTCTGGGCCTGGGTGCTGTCCCTCAGCTCTTCAGCTCAAGGCTAACGCTCTACCACTTGAGCCACAGTGTCACTTTCAACTTTTTCTACTTATGTGGTGCTGAGGAATCGAACACAGGGCCTCATGTATGGAAGGCAAGCACTCTACCACTGAGCCACCTTCCCAGCCCCCTGTCGGACTCTTATCTTCAATACATCACTAAAAACCATAAGTAGAGCTGTGGCTCAAAGTGATAGAACACTAGCCTTAAGCAAAACAGCTCAGGGACGGTGTCCAGGCCCCCAGTTCAAGCCCCACAATGGGGGAAAAAAGGGAATTGTTCATGTTGTATCTTGTAGAAGAGAAGAGAGGGGAGGAGTGGAGGGTAAGGGATAAGCGGACAGGCAAGAATCAAAGTGGGAAGAGATGGGAGGGGAAGGTAGGGGAGAGAGAATTTTTTTCAAATACCCTTTTATGGTGCCCAGCCTGTCTTGTTTTGCCTGGGACCTGTTATAGCACCCAGACTCGCATGTCCCAGGAACAACCTGGTTCATAGGCAAGCAAAACTAGTCACTTGATTTTCATTTTCCCTTTCTTCTGTTTGTGCGTTTCCTTTGAAGCTTAGATCAATTAATCTAAACCAGAAATTGGCAGGTCTGCCAATTGAGGTCTTCAAGTGCTGCTTGTGATTCTCATACAAGCCACAGAAGCAGAAGCAACCCCTACGAATTTGTTAGAGATGCAAACTGAATCACTACTGAACAAGAGACTGATGGAGAACTTGTAATTTGTCAAACCCTTTAGGCAATTATGATGCTTAACAAATATTTCAGGGTTACTAGTTGATCATAACAGGATTATTTGTGATTCGTGGAAGTTCCCAAGACCTCAGTCTTGTCAGGTTTGGATACTGTGAGGGTCAAAGGAACAGGAACACATAGAAAAGAGTAAAAGAAAGAAGAGTTAAAAGACATAAGAAAAAGATCAATAAGGATGAAACTTTCTTTAGGGGGTCAGAAATTTTCTATTCATAGTGATAGATCAGTCTTCAGTCTAGCACCTTCCAGAAGTAGGACCCTAACTTGAATGAAAAAATAAACGCCTAACAAAACAAATTTGATGACAGCATCATCTGTATTTATCAATACCAATTATCCAGCAGATGGTGTCCTAGTTGTGATATAGAGTATATTGATAACCCATAAGAGTAAGGAAAGCAATCCCTATTACATGTAATAAACTAAGACTCTGAAATGATAAAACATTGATACAGAATGCTATAGCATCTGTTAGTCCCAGTAATATCATTGAGATAAGTTAAGATGAAAGACTATATGGTAAGGCTTTTTCCTTTGCATATGTCCCTTCTTTATGTATTCTAAAAGAATAAGAGAAAAAGTAATACTAACTTTAATAAGTTTCTCTTTCCTTAAAATAGCAATCTTAATTATGCATGCTTCTTGTTCCAATTCTTTTTCTATTTAAGCCAAAAGGTCATATATGTACTCTAAAGATGCAAATGCTTTGCCTCTTTTGTTGGTGGGCCCAAAATGAATCTCCCCTCTCTGCCTTTCATCCTTACTGGCTCTGATTAATGAGCTCACATATAAGGTGGGAATATTTTTAACATCACCTGATAAAATTATTTTTGTTAAACAAAATATTAATTGGGTCCATGAAACCAGTTTATATGAACTTGATAAATAAACATATAATGAAAAAAATGAGTACAAGTGACCTGTAATTCTAGTTACTCAGGAGACTCAGCTTTGAGGATCAAGGTTTGAAACAAGCTGGAGCAGGAAAGTCTATGAGACTCTTATCTCTAATTAACTACCAAAAAAGCCAGAAGTGGAAGTGTACCAGGCTTGTGCCAAAAAGCTAAAGGACAACATTCAGGCCCAGAGTTCTAGTTCCAGTATTGGCACACAACAAAGGAAAGAAAAGAAAATGCAGGGCTATTAAATTTGGGGAGAGTAGGAGTCTTTGCTTCTTTGTTTGGTACTTAAATCCTAACACTTAGCATTATGCTGAGGCAGAACTCACATAATTCTTTATGTGAATAGCTCCAGTCTTAGGAGCTATTTTTAATATACTGGTTTTTTTCTGTGTTTCTTGGTCCTTTATCCAACTAGTCTATCTGTGAAATATACCAGAATATTGGGCACTAAGGCTGTGATCCTCACTCTGAGGTGAGGGACATTGGGGTAGAGGAAGAGAATTTAATTAATTTTTACTGGTGATACATCCTCTCATGATTCTGTCCTCTTCAAGAGTGGTGTCTTTGTGCCATGGTTGATGGTGTTAGGTTTTCTACAAAGACATAAATCTTGTGAGATAATAATCTGCTTGTCATGCTTTATCCATTTTAAATATAGTCAGTGTAAATGTGGTCAGTGTAAAGTTTAGAAGATATAAAAATAGGTGCTTAATTTGTTTATTATTTTTATAATTGAGAGTGATTTAATTCAATAATTCCATCTTAAAATCTTTCCTTAAGTTTATTTTTTTTTACCTTCAAAGTTCACCTTGAGTCTGTTTTCTGACTGTGACTCTAGCAGTATGTTGATGTCTAAATCTGTCAACATTAGAAGTGGGCGAAAGACTTAAAGAGAATCTTCTCTGAAGAAGAAAGAAGGATGGCCAATAGACACATGAAGAAATGTTCAACATCCCTAGCCATAAAAGAAATGCAAATCAAAACAACATTGAGATATCACCTCACTCCAGTTAGAACGGCAAAAAACTTTTCCTACCTTTTAGCAGTACTTGGAAGGAATAGGAAATGATAAAGTAACCTAGACATTTGTGTGTGTGTGGGGGGGGGGTTGTGTTTGAATCACTGTGATAGTGATTTCAATGCTTGGATGCATAGCAGGCTCTCTGGGAAGCTTTAAGAAAATACGAGTGTCTCAGCTGCTCACCCCATCCCTTCTGACCCAATTGTTATGAGATTCTTGGGGTTGACACATTTTTTAGGGGTGATACAAAATTTGGGTTTGGGAGTTGGGGATTTAGCTCAGTGGAAGAGCACTTGCCAAGCAAGTGCAAGGCCCTGAGTTTGGTTCTCAGCTCTGGAAAAAACAATGGGGGTTTGCTTTAGACTATATCACCCTAACACAAATGTACACAAAACATAAATTATACTCACATATATAAACATTTACATTAAATGGTACAAGACAAATATGATGAACAATTTGGCATGTTAAATAATATACTCAAGTTGTACAGTTAATGTCAAAGATATACTCAGAGTATTTGTCTTCCTGTGTGGAGAAGAAAATCTCATTTTAGTTCTGTATCAGATGGTAACTATATTTTGAAAATTTACTGCCAGTAGCTAATCACTCATGCCTGTACTCCTAGCTACTCAGAATGCTGAGTTTTGAGGATCATGGTTTGAAGCCAGCCCAGGCAATAAAGTCCATGAGAATCTGATTTCCAATTAACTACCATAAAAACCGGTAATGGTGCTGTGACTTAAGGGGTAGAGGTCTAGCCTTGAGCGAAGACGCTCAGGGGCAGTGCTCAGATACTGAGCCAAACCCTAGGACTGGCATGTACACACATTGCCCTTCTCCACCCCCCACATTGCTACACTGTGTACATTCCCACAACAATATATGAAAATAATTGTTCTGCATATATTGTCATATTTTTTTTAAAAATTCTTTTTCAAAGTGTGTAGTGTTATTATGTGGATTCTCTCAGGATTTCCTTACTGAGTAATGGTGTTGAATATCTTTTTCATATGCTGACATTACATACAGTGACTCTGACGAAGTGTTCATTAATTATTTTGCTGATATTTCATTTTATTTGTATATATTATATAAATATATGCATTCATGCACATCTACACACCTATACACAAATATACATACCTATGCATATGCATATATACATTTAACTAGCTAAGTAAATTGAAAAAGTACACAATCCTCCCATAGAAAATTAAGATTTAATGCAGACAAATTCTATTTGTAAAATTTTGTAGGGAGATTGAGGGAATTAAGTACGGGGAGGGGGAGAAAGACAAGGGGAAGGAGAGGAATTAAGTTTTTTTTAATTTTAATTTTAATTTTTTTGTGAACACACTGTACAGAGGGGTTACAATTACATGGGCAGGTTAATGCGTACATTTCTTTTTTTAAATTTAATTTTATTTTATTTGTGAACATACTGTACCGAGGGGTTACAATTACATGGGCAGGATAATGCATACATTTCTTACCAAGCATTGCAGCCTCCTCCTTTGTTTACCCTTCACATCCCTTCCCAGCCTTCCCCCTCCCCCCCAATCCCAATCCTTCTCCTTCCCCCCTCTTTCCCCCCCATCGTACATTTCTTATCACGCATTGCAGCCTCCTCCTTTGTTTACCCTTCACATCCCTTCCCAGCCTCCACCCCCCCAATCCTCCCTGCTCCCCCCCCCACCAACATTGTAAAGCTCGTTTTTGACATGACAACTTGTACTTCTCATTGTTGCAACAGGTCCACCTGTATCCTTAAACGACTTGCTTTTCCCCATCTCCTCTACAAGTTATACTGACATCAAATATAGTGAAGGAATTAAGTTTTTAAAATTTAATTTTATTTTATTGTAAAGGTGATGTACAGAGGGGTCACAGTTACATAAGCAAGGTAATGAGTACATTTCTTATCAAACATTATTAGTCTCTCCCTTATCTTTTTCTTGCTTTCCCTCCCCACCCCCAAGTTGTAAAGATCATTTCAAACATAGTGTCTTGTTGCGTTGGTTTGCCCTTTATCCTTTGTCTCACCATTTGTTATTTCCCTTCCCTATCCCAAATCAGATAAACATACATACAGAATTCTGTTTAGAAAACCTGTGAATGACTATACTTAAGTTCACACCTAATTTCTTGATATTTTTTATTTCTTAGAATCTTCAAATTTCTTAAAAACCTTTAAAGATCTCCAAATTATAACTCTTAGGATTTTAGTAACATGAAAATACAAGATTTTGGGGAATCATTTTGAGGGAAAATTTGGAAACCAGACTTTGCTAGGTATACAATAAGAATAGTTATAACAATAAGCAATATTTGACATCTTTTAGCCTATTGATACATGTACAATGTATTATTTCTTTTATTTTCTATTGCCATCTATGAACTAGCATATTATTTATTTTATTTTCTATTACCATCTATGAACTAGCTACTATAATCATTCCCATTTCCCATAGGAGAGAAGGCAGTGAGACAGAAATGTGACATAATCTGTTCAATGTCATTCAATTTATAAGTAATAGATCTAGTCTTTAATCCAAGTAATCTCATTTCAAATTCAACAGTTTCAGACAGTGTGCTAAGAAATATGATGGACAATACAAGCCAATATTTCCTGTTTCATAAATGAAATTTGAGTGTTTAGCTAATGGCAAAGAAGTGACAGAGTCAACAAATATCCATTATTTATAGTTAGAAGGTAGAGCTGTGCAAAGGATTATTTCTCTTTGTGTGTATGTGCCAGTGCCGGAGTTTGAACTCAGCATCATGCTTTCACTTGGCATTTTTCCTCAAAGCTGTCACCCTACTACTTGAGCCACATTTCCACTTCCAGATTTTGTCTGGTTAGTAAGAGATAAGTCTCTTGGACTTTTCTGTCAGGATGGCTTCAAACTGCAATCTCAGATCTCAGTCTCCTAAGTCGCTAGGATTACAGGTGTGAGCCATTGAAGCCCAACAAGATTAATTATTTTGTAAGTTTTTGGATATCAAATACCTTTTATTTTTATTTACTTTATTTATATGCTGTACAGAAGGTTACAGTTACATAAGTCATGTATTGAGTACCTTTCTTTTTGAACAGTGTCATCCCTCCCTCATTTTCTCCATTTTTCCCCTCCTGATTTCCCCTCCTGCATTTTCAACATAGTGTCTAGTAAGTACCACTTCTGAATTAGTTCACCCTTTGTTACAATATTTTTGTGCATCTCCTTCCCCTCCCAAATAACAATTCTTATAACTGCTGTTTAAACAGAGATGGAGCAGAAAAGGAAACTTGCATCGAATGAGATACTATCTCATTTATTTTCATTTTTATTTTTTGCTGGTCCTGGCACTAGAACTCAGGGCCTGGGCAGTGTTCCTAAGAAGCTTTGTGCAGGGCTAGCATGCTACTGTTCAAGCCACAGCTACAGACTGGCTTTGTTTTTATTTTTACTTTTGGAAGTTAATTGGAAATAAGACTCTCATGGACTTTCCCGATGGGACTGACTTGAAAGCCCTATCCTCAGATTTCACCCTTCTGAGTTGCTAGGATTACAAGCATGGCCACTGGTGCCCAGTTTCTTTCATGTTTTTTTTAGTGATATACTAGAATTAGTTGGTGTCTTCCAATATAGGTTATAATAAAATGATTTTGATGTAATTCACCAGAATTCAGATGGCAGTGTTATAACATGGTTGTAATACTGTATATTTTAGAGTCTTCTTAAAATTGACAATAGTCAGGAGGGGAGGAAGCCACAGTATTTGGATAACAGGTATGTTTTGTTGGATTTTTGTCTTTTTAGAAGAAAATATTTTGTTGGTTTATAAGTTTAGGTTACACAGAAATTGGGATTTCTGCACGTGATAGAATCTTTACTGCAATTAATAATTATTCTGGTATCTGGAGCGAATTAAAACAGTTTGTTCCTAGATATGTGGATTGTTTTATTATTTTTTTAAGTCAATCAACTCCATAGGTAAAATTGCTATATGAGATTCCAGTGGATAGAACAAAGAGAGGCTTCTGTTTTCATTTTAAAGGCAAATCAAGAGAAATGTAAACAAGTCAATAATGATTAGCCCAAGGGTGATAGAAGAATGAGGTCCTTGGAGATCTAGCAGGATTTCATGTCGAGATTTCTTTGGTGTGAGTTGTGCAGTGATTCCTTCCGTGGACCAAACAGCAGGGTACTGGGACAGTGCCTGGAGAGAGGCACGGCATCAAGACCAGGGGCATTTTGAGGAGTTGCTCAGCAGTCACAGGTGTGGACAGAGGCCATTTCATCCATAAATCGTTTGCTAGTGGAGTTTCTGTAGCTGGGTTTGAATTGGTCTGTGCCTCTCAGAGTGTCTCTGAGTTAAGGGTGAATGAGTTTTATCTGTGGATCAGAGGAGGCACACATGGATAAACCCACCTGCAACCATTTGGAATCCAGCCAGCCAAGTCTTTGGACTCCTTAGCAATAGTCTGTCTCAAATGGCTAGGAAACAAGGACAAAAGGGGCAGCAGGAAGATGCATCTCCTGGGTCTTGAGAAGAACAAGAGATTGTTGCCAGTGGGAAATCTCTGAGGAAGGGCACGGAATCAGTTAAGAGCAAAAGAATCAAATTTGAACATCTATCTGTCAGGCTCAGTGTATGTGAAGCTAACTTAAAAATGTGTCTCATCAAGTAAAATCTTTTCTTACTTCTCTTTTTTTTCCCTTCTATTTGACCTGGTCCCCCACTAGCCAGAGCTAGCTGATGGAGAAGAGAAATTACAACCTGAAGCTTTTGGGTAGGATATGAAGCTGGACTTTAACTACAGAGTTGACATAATGCTTAGGGCTTTAAGTGGTTTAATGTTTTATATCCTCTAGGCACAAGCAGGGGCAAACTGCTTGTCATAGCTTCTGTGATCACACACCCATGAGGTGTGTTTGCTTGATTTACTGGGTATATTCAATAAAGCATACACTTAAATACAGAATGGTGAACCCTCTAGTCTCCAAAAAATACTGTTCATTAATATATATATATATATATATATATATATAATTGTGAAAATACTGTAGAGAGGGGTTATAATTACATGGGCAAGGTAATGAGTGCATTTCTTATCAAGCATTATTGCCTCCTTTGTTTCCCCTTCCCATCCCTTCCCATCTCCACCATCCCCCCCACCTACACCCCCCCCCTGCGCCAAAGTTGTAAAGTTCATTTTCGACATAACATCTTGTACATCTCATTGTTGCAATGAGTCCACCTCTATCCATATTTAAACAATTCATTTTTTCCCTTCCCCTCCACAAATTATACCTACATCAAATACAGTGAAAGCAGGGGTTATACTATGGGGGAGGGACATACAAAGCAACAAAGAAATATCTTATAAATATGTTAGAAACAATCACAAGAAAGAAAAAAACATTTGAATCCTTATCTTGGGGTTCATTTTGCTTAACATTGACTTATCTGATCATTTCTGCTAGTCTGAGACATATACTAGTTATTGCAAATAAGGGAAACCATGGGACCTATGTTTCTTTGGGCCTGGCTTACTTCACTTAATAGAATTTTTTCCAAGTCTTTCCATTTCCTAACAAACAGGGCAATGCCATTCTTTCTGATGGAGGCATAGAATCCCATTGTGTATATATACCACATTTTCTTGATCCATTCATCTACTGAGAGGCATCTGGGTTGGTTCCATATCTTAGCCATGGTAAATAATGCTGCAATAAACATAGTTGTGCTGGTAGCTTTTGTTTGTGACCCTTTGGGTAAATGCCCAAAAGTGGGATTGCTGAGTCATAAGGGAGCTCCATGTGGAGTCTTTTGAAGAACCTCCATACTACTTCTAAAGTGGTTGAACAAGTTTACACTCCCACCAACAATGCAGTAAGGTTCCCTTCTGTCCACATCCCCTCCAGCATCTTCATTAATATATTTTAATTCTAAGTTGCACCAATTTTATAAGTTTAAAATTAATCATATTTGATGCAACAATTTGCATGTTCCTTTCAAAGTAGTTTCCATGATATTGGCGCTATATCTCCATTGCTTGGGTACTAGACCTTAAGAATTACATTATTATAAACTATTGAGTGTTTTTGCCTGGTAGTCATCATAATTGTAAATGCAGGAATAAGTCTTTGGGAGGCTAATATTCCCATACAAATACATAAAAACACATATTGTTTCCTTCTAAGAAATCTACTTTAAAGAAGTAGGACTTTCATCTTAAAGTTTCACATGATATTATTGATGATTGAATTTATTAAAAGGTACTATAATTAAAAAGCCTGCTTTCAAAAAAGATAAAAAGATTGAACAGGTAACTAAAATTAGCAACTTGTTTTTGTTCTGGCCATTATAATGTCTTTGCTTTAAAGACCTTAAGAGTCATTTTATTCTAAATTATGTTTAAATATGAGATGAAGATGTTTGGGCTCACTTGAGCTGGTATTAGCAAGAGCCAAGGTTAGTGTTAGGAACCAAAGAAAACAATTAAGGGAAGATAGAACATGATAGGGAGGATAAATATTACTTATTGGACCAAATAAATAGTTATGGAGAGTCTTTGATTCAAATGCTAATGTCCTAAGTTCTAGTTCAATGTCTTCTGCTGCTTTGAGGTATGCAAGTTGCCCTTAAAATAAAAACATTGGCATAAATTACACCCACATGACATGTAAATTATTAAGCATATTCCAGATATGTGCAAATATATATTACTCTGAGTCAAGAGAATGCAATACTCCACACTGTAAATATTAATGACCTAAATGGGTCATCACATTAGTTGGATATTGATATTGTTCATGAAACCTTTGGTGTGGAGAAGAACACACAGAAAGCCTAAGATAGAATTCCTACTCTAAAGGGGTCACATGACTTTTTTTCATATTGGGATGAACATGATGGCTCTTGCCTTGTTGTAGGATTTTGCTGGAGATTTTTTAACTGCTGCTAACCCTTACATGGCTTATTTCTCCAACTTGAGATAATAATGTCAACCAGTGTGAGTTTCAGCAAAGCAAATATGGTTAAAATGGAAAGGAAGACCTAAATTATTTTATTTTTATGAATAGATATAATAGAGGAGTGAATTGTTTGATGTAGCTATGGAATTATTATAGTGAAACTCCCTTGTATTAACAATGTGTACTAATAAAAATAGTAAAGAGAAACATGGCCTGGGAAACAAAAAAACTACAGAAAGCCTGTTCTGTCCAAAGAGTCAGATTATTTGAATAAAGGAAATGATACCAGAGAAGTTGAAGTCAGTAGCTCATAGAAGCTTTCTATTTTGTTCAACTAATTTTGTGTAATGTGACATCAGTTTCCTTTTTTTTTTTGGTCGGTTGTTAACACTGGGCCTGGGCGCTGTCCTTCAGCTCTTCAGCTCAAGGCTAACATTCTACCACTTGAGCCACAGCACCACTTCCAGTTTTCTGAGTGGTTTATTGGAGATAAGAATCTCATGGACTTTCCTGCGTGGGCTGTCTTTCAACTGCGATCTTCAGATCTCAGCCTCCTGAGTAGCTAGGATTACAGGCGTGAGCCACAGTGCCCAGCTTCAGTTTCCTTTTTTTTTTTTTTACTTCAGTCAGGATTGGAAGGATGTTAGGCAAGCTTAGATAAATGTGAGCTGCTGCCCTATATTTTCTGGGGCGTAGACCAATCACAATCTAGAAGATTCTTGTCATAGAGATGCAAAGAGAGTGAATAATGTCTTAGAAGGTGCCTAAAGAGAGAATTCCTACAGCTAAGATGGACATATGTCCCTGTTTTTTCCTGAGACTGTTAGTGATCTGTTTTTTTTTTTTTTTAGTGCTGATACTGGGGCTTGAAGCCAGAGCCTGGATGGTTTGCCTTAGTTTATTCCACTCAAGGCTGGATCTCTACCATTTGAGTCACAGATCTACTTCCAGCATTTTGGTGTTTAGTTGAAAAAAGAAATCTCACAGACGTTCCTGCCCAGGTTGGCTTTGAACCAAGATCCTCAGATCTCAGCCTTCTGAGTAGCTATGATTATAGGCATGAACCACATTGCTGTTTGTTTTATAACTCAATACTATTTCCACAAAAAGGAAAGGGCTAACTGAGATGCTATGTAAATACTGACAGTAATTTCCACTATCATTTCAGAGTGATTTCAGCTGGTTTCCAAGTCATGAAAGCCTTTTTCACCTCTCTACTTTCTGACAATCAACGGGATCTCTGTACAATGGATACTATCCCATATAAAAAGGAAACTGGGCTAGGAAACTACTTGTAAAATATATGGGTTTTTTTGGAAAATAACCTGCTCTGGCCTTGCTAGGTGGGCAGTTTAACTTTTTAGTGCTAGAATGTAAAAATAGGCAAGACATTAAACTAGATCGTGGTGCAAACTGTTTCCAATGACAATCACGGATGGGCCACCAGCAGCAGGCTGCTGATACTGAGGTCTCCTCTCAGGAAGTTTCAGCCATAACGATAGGTTTAAAGTGACAGACACTCATAAAAGCACGGGTGGCAATGGAATTCTTTTCTCTTAGTTTCTCCTCTCGCTCTGTCTACCCTGCCATCCTCTTTATAGCCCACTTCATCGTAATAATCAACACTCAGAACCAAGACAGGTGGCAATACTGCTAAGTACTTCTACCAGTTGTTCCCTACGCAGGGTGCTGGTTACAAATTTCCTCCTTGGCTGTTTTGAACGTACTTGTATAAAACTGAGAAATTATAGGAAAACATAATTAATTCTAAAAGGTCTTATTAAAAACATATATAATCAGTGGCTCTTGCCTATAACCCTAGCTGCTCAGGAGCCTGAGATCCAAGGATTGAGGTTAGAAGCCAGCCCAGACAGGAAAATATGTGAGATTCTAATCTACAATTAACCCCTCAAAAGTAGAGATCAAGAGCATCAGCCTTGATTGAAAAAGCTAAGGGAGAGTTCCCAATCCTTGAATTTACACCCTAAGTCTGACATAAACATACAAATAGACAAAACAAACAAAACCCCCTATGACCTATATCTCATGCCATATTTTTTAATTGAATTAATTGCCAGCATGTTAAAGTTGAAAAATGAAACACTAAAAATACAGTTCTTCATTTCCGTTCGAAAACTGGAAGTTGCAATTTTGGAGTTGCATCCACTGGTGATTACAACCAGTTGTTTGCTAAGCAAGGTCTGGCTGCTTCTGAAGGGTCAAGTCCTGACAAGGGCAAATGTTCCGCACCTCAACTTTTTCCTTTTCTTATCTTAGAAGCATGGCGAGTCTGCCTTACTCTTCTGAACATTTGAGTTGAGGACCCCAAAGCACTGAATGTAAATTGCTTCAAAACAGAGACGGCTAATCAGTATTCAGGAACTGCTTTCTATCCAAAGCTCTGAAACACAGATGGAAGCCTGTGCAGACGTTCTCTCGTTCGCTCCCACCTTCCAATTTGTTCTGTTTGGCTCCATTTGCAGTTCGCTTTCGTAGAACAGCACTGGATTGGGCTCACTCTACAGAGAAGAGGTGCAAAGGAGAATCGGGTGCACCTCTGTTTCCTATGGGTACTTGTCTCGGACGTCTCCCAGCTGTGATGTGACCCATCTAAAGCAGCAGCTTGAGGCAGAAGAAAATAATTTTCTTTCGCTTTCAAATTGCTACCGTCTTTCTCTCAGGCCATTGGTTAAGGAGTTTATATAAGCTTTTAAATCCCGAGTATCCTTTGACCCAGTAGTTTCATGTCTGGAAACATATGTTAAAGAAAATAAGCTAAGATGATCTTGAGTATTTGAGGGATGGCATATATACATATGTTGATATATGCAAAAATAATATAGAAACAATCTAGATATTCAACAGTAAAATAAATTATGACATATTCTTATGAATTCCAACTATGTAGTCACTGGAAAAAATGTTCAAATAATTTTCAATGATGATGTGAAAATCCATAATGTACTATATAATGAACCAAACAGAGAGACATCAAATCTCCCATATTTATTTGCTAATATTTGGAGGGAAAACTTGGATATTCACAGAACAAAATACTAAGTGATTATTTGGGATGATAAATTTTTCTTGTATTTTCTATAATTTGTAATTTCTCTCATTAAAAAATTTTAAACTTACAATCAGGAAAACGTTGCATAATTTAAAATCTTTTATTCCATATCCCCATCCATTTTTCTTCCAGTTGTAAACCTCCTGTTGAGCCTTTAAAGCCTGGACCCAGATAAACAAATAGAAAAGTCAGAATAGTCACCAAGTGACTTAATATCAGAAAATCTTTCCAAAGCCAGGTGGTTCCAGTTCCAGTACTTTCTAGAGGATGGATTAGATAAGAGTAGACCTGCCCGTGCCTCAGGGTCCGCATCTGCAAAGTGCGTACATCGGAATATATGCATCATGAAATGGTTTCAGGATTAAATAAATTAGTGTTTTAAAGTATTTACTTAATAAATCAAGATAGATAATGAACAATGTCAGCCAGAGACACCTATTAAATTGTGAAAATTTTTGAAGATCCTCCTTTTCTCCCTCTGATTTTGGAAGTGATTCAAGGCAATTTGTTTCCTCTGTGCTTTAAAGAGAGGCCAGGGTTATTGGAAGTGAGGCTGACCATCCAGTGAATGTACATCAAAATATCGGAATGTACCTTCAAGAGCTCCCAAAGTACAGGAGAGACAATGGGAGCATTGCCAGTGCACACTAGGGTTTGGTTAGACAGCTCTGATGTAAATAAGACAATCAATTAGTCATTAAGGTGAGGAGATGCCATCAATTGAGATCAAACTTCCTGGGTGCATTCTTTTCTTCCTGGAGGAATCTGGAAACTTAGCTTATCACTCATTGAGAGAGAGAGAGAGAGAGAGAGAGACAGAGAGAGAGAGAGACAGAGAGACAGAGAGACAGAGAGACAGAGACAGAGACAGAGACAGAGACAGGGAGAGAGACAGAGAGAGAGACAGAGAGAGAGAGAGATTTTCCTAGGCATACAAAAAAAAACAAATAGAGTTAATTCATATGTCTTAGCCTACTGAAAGAAGAAGAGGTGATAGTTTTATTTTCATGGAAAATGATTTTCTCACTCAGAAATATACATGGATCTAAGGCATCTTCTGTCTTCAAATAACTTAGAACCAACCAATATGTCAGTGCTTGATATATTGAAGCACTTAAGTAACTATTTTAAAGTAAGAACAATAAAATGACCTAGATTTGATATTTTAAGTAAATTTTTAGTTAAAAAAAAGTCTAGTCAGGGCCAAGGACACAGCTCAATGGTAAAGCACTTAGTGTAACATAGATTGAGTTGAGAGAGAGAAAGAAAGAGAAGAGAGAGAAAGAGAGAGAGGAAAGAGTGTGTGTTCTGGGTATCAAATGTCTAGTTTTTATGTATTTGGCATTGCTCGATCCCCAAGCCTATAACTTATTTGACTATTTGACCAGTATCTCCTTATACTGTATCCTTTTGAAACTGGGGCACGATTTTAACTTTATATTAGTATATCAAGTATTTCTATCTCAAAACTAAAGCTTAGCATTTTAAAAGCATTACTGTTTCTTAAACATGTCCAATTGTCTCCCATTTTATTTGCACATGTTGGTCTTTCTGCCTTGGACATTTTATTTTTGGATGTTTGCATAGCTTTCTTCCACACTGCCTTTAGGTCTCTACTCAGGTGAGGTCTCTGCTCAGGTGTTACTTTACTAGTAAGGACTTTTCTCTCCACCTTATATAAAGGAGCAATCCACTTCTGATTTTATCCACCCAGTACCTCTAACCTGTCTTCATTTTTTTCTGAAATATTGAATGTTTTCTTATTTTTATTTTTCCCCATGAGAAGAAAGGCTTTATAAGGACTTTTAGTTTGCTCTTTCTGGTACTCAGTCCAGGACATGGACATGGAGTAGATGCTCAGTAATTATTTCAGAATCTAATATGTTTTAACTTATTTTAATACATTATTATCTCAGATTATCTTCAAACTAGCCCTAGAGGGTGAGAAATATTTCGGGTTTCCAGAGAGAAAACAAGCCCAGAGAAGAAAAGCAATTACCCAAGTTCACACAACTTGTATGCATTGGGGTTATGGCTATTTTAGGGCTATAGTATACTCTTGTAGCCACTTGGGTCCTGATCTGTCTTGGTTCTCATATAATCTCTGCTATAGGTGCAATCCCTTTGGTTTGAGTTGTGTAACACCCTGATATCTATGCTTTGAGTCATATTTCACCATCAGCAGTCACTTGCCAAGAGACTTGCCAAGAGACAGGACACTTGAATCTGAGCAGAACTTTTCCATGTGGACCACTTTCCCAGAATAACCACACCTACCTCAAGGGGGATCCGACTCAGATTCTGTGTGAGTTTTGTTTTCCTCATCATTGGGACAAAGTTTCTGACAGAAACAATATAAGGGAGGAAGGACTTATTTTGGCTCACAGTTTCAGAGGGTTTAGGCCATGGTCACTTGACCAGGTTTCTGAGCAGGACATTATGAGTGTAGGGGCATTCTTCCTTTTATGTCACACAGGAAGCAGAAAAAAGAGGAAGCAAAGAGGTATATTCTTTAAAGACACTTCTCTTACCCATCCTCTTCCTCCAGCTAGCTCTAACCTCCTGAATTCTCACAACCTCTCAAAATAATTCTACCAATTAGAGAATTACATTGTTATTCAAACCATAACAAATCCCTATCACTTCAAGGAGTGAAATAGTGCAAAAAGAAGATCAATTCACTAAAGGACATTTACTGAGTGGCCCATGACCTAAGTTCTGAACTTAGAAATGGACAATAAGTTTACCATTAAGACAAGAAATTGAGAAAATAAATGCAAGCGTGAGAGAGTTTATCTGGATTGTTTCTTGTACAGCTCAATACATCTATAAATGGATCAGCATCACTGTATTCCAGTAATGTTCCTTACAAAATCAGGTGGCAGACTGGATTAGATCTACAAGTTGGACTTTGTTGACCTCTTTTCTGTTGTGGACTTCGGTGATGATTACATTTTTCTTAGGTTAGGGCTGGTGTAAGATCGAAAACAAATGAGAAGCATCTATCAAGCTCTTGAGGGCTTTGATGCTAAAGATGGGGAGAGGGACAAGGTGTTTTCCAATCACACCCTTGGGTGCCTACCTCTTCTTTCTGATGGCTACCTCATTGGCCAACCAAAACCTTAGCCCACTAGGAGACATGGCTGTGAAACACAGCAAACAGCACACTTCACTGAGCCAGGCCCACCCCCTCCTACTACAGAATGTGGATACAAACCCCTCATGTATTTCTGTAATTGGAAATCATTCATCCACACAGTGCCTGGTCAGTGAATTTCTCCTTTCTTTTGAACTTTCCCTATCCAGAGCCTCCCACAGTGCTACAAATGCCTCATGCCATTGTGGTCACAATACTTTTCCCATGGAATTCTGACTGTTCTTAAAGGCATATTCTAGAAGTAGCTAAAAATTTTTTTAGGGTCGCTCCCTGCTTTGACTATTAAGCATTGCTTATTGAGTACATTCTGTTCCAACTTACCCCTTTAGCTCATTAATTTGCCTTTTTGGTCTTAGAACTGCCTGTATTTTCATTATTATTTAATAATTGATCTAAAGCTGGAGAGGGGTTGTATTTTTGATAAAAGAATTACAGAAAGAAAGCTAACCTCTTCGAAACAGCCAAGCCCATGTTTGAGGTATCCACTTCTCTTGCTATGATGAACAGAGGCCTTGGCTGTAGGAAGGCAGCTGATCCCACAGTCTGTTCAAATCTAGACAAATTACATTTCAGATGCTGCATTACTTTATATATTCTATGATGCCACACTGACTCCAGTAGAGTCTGCTTAGCATGGGAAACCATCTATCAGACCAAGATAGGGGCTTCAGGACCTATCTCTGAGTTTTGGGACTTCACCGAAGTCTACCTCAGATAATGGGGCTTTACAGAAACCTATCTCCAAGTTTTGGGACTTCACCGAAGTCTACCTCAGAGAATAGGGCTTCTAAGAGGCCTACTCCTGGAAAAAGGCTGGCAAACCCCTGGGAAAGATGTGTTTATGCCTTTCTTTCCCTCATAAGAGTGCCTGTTAATCCTTTACTTCTTCTACTGCTTTATGTACTTGCTCATTGTCAACGTTCCCTTATTCAAAGCTCTTTCTTAAGAGTGTTGAGGACTCCAATATCTGATGAGTGTCTTAAAAATATGACGGACTCACCAGAGTTAAGTACTAACATGAAACCCCTCTTATGGAGGCTAGGAGATAAGTTATAAGTAAATATAAAAGTATTGGGGGTTTCACAAAGTCACTTCAGCAGAAGGAATTATTTGTAAGGGATTTACAAGAAGCTATAGGCTCAGTTAAAACAGAAAGAATGTATGGCAATTGCTGAGATAATTATTTAGGAGAGAGAATTTCCTGCTATTTACTAAGAGAATTGCTAGGTCTCCTTAAAGTTTACTATTAAAGAAGAGACAGGAAAGATCTTATGGGAAAGTTAAGGCCTCTATAAAAATAGGTAATGGTTAATTGGTGATGAACATCGAAACCCAAACCCATTGTATTCCTTAGAGATAAGCCGAAGACAAATGCCTATCAGGTGCCCAGCTGGTGACCACCCAAGAAAGAAGCCATGCAGCAAGATTGTGTAACCTTTTGCCCTTTCTCATGAAGACTTCTGTTATAAAAGTTTGCTATACTCTGCATTAAATCGCACTCAGCATCCACTCCTAATGTGTGTGAGTTGTCTGTTTGCCATCTCCCCATCCTATTCCAGGTTCCTCCCTTAGGTGTCCTCCGTCGTCCCGACAGAACCCGGTCCGCGGCACTATGAGGCTAGAGTTCACAGGCCAACTTTCTTCAATACTAGATTTGTATATTTGGAAACAATTACTTTCTCTTGGTTCAAGCTTCTATGTACTTAAAACAGGGATACTAATAGTTCCTACTTGCCTGGCATTTTAACACTTACTAAACTTTAGCTGTTATTATTTATTCTAAGTACACAATTGGCTAAAGTTTGTCCCTCCTTTATAGGTAAATCTTCTTGAAGGCTTGTTGGTTACTGCAACTATGTCTTGGATAGGTGTGATATTCTTAAATCTTCTTTGCTGAATGAATATTTATATAGGTCTATCTAATTGATCCGATAAAAATAATTCATCAAGGGAAGAAGAAAATAATAGGTTTAGAAACACTTGCTTCCTGTAGACATGGGTTTTCAGATGGAAGGTTCTGTAGGATTTTCAATCCATATATCTTTAAATATTTAAGATTCCAAATTGACCTTTTGCTGAGTTTTCTGTATCTTGCTTTCAGAACCTATTTCTTACAGCTCTGAGCTAACCCCTACCGGCATTGGTCCCATAACAGAGAATGAATGTGCTTACTCCTAAATAAATTATGACACCGTTTCTAGTTTTATCCACAAGGGATTCTTCCTATGTCTGACCGGAGGAGTGAGACACAGAAAAAGATGACTTCCAGCTCTTTGCTTGAAATGTGAAAAGTCATCCCAAAGCAAATATCTTGCATCTATATTGGATGCTACTACCATGTCTTAATTGTCAGTTATGAGGGTGCTCTGGGTTACAAAGCTGACATTTGAAGAAATGACTTGAAATAGGGACATTTGATCATATCTGCCATTTCCCATTCATTACTCATGAAAAAACTGGTGGTTTTATAGTGATGTCACGGAATCCTTTCATCGTCAAATAATCTGTGTGAGAGTATATGTGTGTGTGTGTCACTTAATGCATATTCTTTTCTCTTTCTCTTACATTTTAAATACTGCAAGTAAGTGGTGCAACGCATAGAAATGAGTTTGCATTGAAGAAACTTCTGGAGCTGAAAAACAAAACAAAACAAAACAGTTGGAGACCTGAGTTCTGGGTCCAGACCTTCCCTCCTTCCTTTTCATACATCACACTTGTCTTTTTTCTTTCTTCATCTTCTTTTTGTTTTCTTCCATCTTTACTTTCCTCCTTATTTCCCCTCTTGTTGTACGTGTTCCTATCCTTTTACTTCAGATTTTGTGACCAGTCTTTGTTGTAAAGAAAAATATATACCAGCTTGCTTCCTTTCAGTGAATACGCATAGTGATAGAGATTTTGAATTATTGTAATGGTTTGTCTGATTCTGATGTTTGGTCTCTTGCTGAACATTTTAAATAATTCTGTGTGAGAATCTCTTCAGTTCTTACTTCCGTTTGTGTCATGGTGTGTCCCATTATGATGAAAAACACATCTGATTGTAAGAGTATAAATATCCCATTGAACTTCACGATGAGCATTTCATTCTTTGTTTACAGCTTTATGACTCATAAATAAAGCAGGGCAAGGATAGTTAAAATCTAGGAAATAGATGTTCAGCACATATGTACAGGGCTCTTACATCCTAAGGACCAAAGGTTTGGTTTTGTTTTTTCAATTTGTAGGGTAAATACAATCTTCGAATTAGTCTGTCTGGTAAAATCTGTGCTTACCACACACAGATTGTTCAGCATTGTTTTGCCAGATTGATCTTTGACAAGATGGGATAAAACTGGGTTAAAGATAGAAGGGAGGTGTGGAGATAATCAATCATCATACAATTATATTAGCATTTTACTCAGGGGAATGCACAGGCTCAAAAGTCATGGTTTGGCTTGAAGTTAATTGATTACCAGAAGAAGCCAGAGGGAAAAAATCAGGTTAGCTATTACTAGTGAATACAGTCATATTGTTTATTATCAGTGAAGGCTGTCATAGCTCTAAGAAGTTGTGGGTTGATAAGTTGCAGTGACTACAAATGACAGCATGATTTATACAAGTGCGAGTTCCATTGTCAGGTTGATTTAGGTTCAAATTCCAGTTCCTGCTTTCTAGCTGGATACCTTGGGTGAGTTATATAATTCTCTCTGGGCATCTATTTTTCCAAATGTAAGATAAAGGAATAAAAATATAAAAGTCCTTTACAAGGCAAGAGAATTATGTAAGTAACTTTCATATGTTAGATATGCAAGATATTTAATTATGCTTTGTATTATTGTTATTATTAGTGTTAATGTTACCCTCTTTATATGGTTTGGAGATAGGATCTCACAATATAGCCCACTGAGGCTCTTGAATTTACAGTCTCTATGCCTCAGCCTCCTCATTGCTGGAATTACAGGCATATATTACTAGGCCCAACTTGATACTTATTGTTGTTATTGTTTTATTTCTCTTTCTGGGACTACTTCTGGGCTGTGCTGTTCACAGTATAGATACTGTATAACTGAGAATTTGATTCAAGTGGAGGTTAGATTTGCATTTTCCAGACACTGAGAAAAATCCAGTGCAGTCTGGTGGAAGCAGAACTCAGAAGTAATTTTTGCTATGCCAAATGATTTCAAACGTTTTTAGCTATTCATTCATCATCCATCCATGTATGATCCATCCAATTGTTGGTGGGTGAGATCTGTCTCAGACCCCAGAATCATCAAAGATCTCTTAAAGTGTCAAAGAAACACTTATCAACAGCAGCGTTTATGCATTCCTTTTCATCCCCTCTGGCGTAAGTTTTCACTGAATACAGGAGAGATTTTAATAAGTGTCTTATGTTTGTGTTAAAAGACTTGAGCCTACTCCAAAAAGAAGCAAAGAAGACATGCTTTGATAATGCTAAGCTATTGCTCATAAACCAATTCAAAATGGCAGAAAGTCTTCAGAAATGATACAACATATTGTTTTGCCTATATAATGGCATTTACTATTAACTAGTTCACTAAAGCCATTCCTCCAGGGTCATGGTACAAAGGCTTGTAGGGAAAGCCTGCTGCACTATAAAACAAACTGGACTGAACTGTGCCTTCAATTTTATTGATCCAGAATTCTTTCTTTCTTCTTCTTCTGCCCTTCTTCTGTATTTTGGTTGTTCTTCAGTCCTTCCTTCTTTTCTTTGAAGATACATAAATGCTTTATCCCATGGAGAAACTGGAATAAGGGCTTTTTATTCTTTTATTGAGCAGCATAGAGCTGTGATCACTCTTGGGGTGATACTGTCATGTTATAAGAAACTATGATAGAGAAGCCTTAAATAGAAAAAGATTTGAGTCTCTTATGGCTTGAATATGAAATATTCCCAGCAGCTCATGCTTTGAGCACTTAGTCCCCAGATGGTAGACTTTTTGGGAGAGAGGTTGTGAAAGTTTTAGGAAGCAAGGGCCTTGATGGAGGAATTAGACCACTGATGGCAAGACTCTGAAGGCTCCACTGGGGTCTCCATGCACTCTTCACTCTTTGCTTCCTGCCCACCAAGAGAAATCTCCTCTGTCACACATTCTGCCACCACAATGTTCACTCTAGTACATGGCACCCAACAACTATGGAAAAATATCTTGGATATGGTGAGATAAAATACACCCTTCTTAAGTCATTTATGTCAGTTATTTTGGTCACAGCATGGAAAACATAATAATACAGGTCTCTGCTTCTAAGCCTGTGACTACATCCGCTACTTGAGAAGAAATAGAAAGGAAAGGAAGTCAAGGAGATAGATGAAGGATCTCTTGAATCAGAGCTGCATAGAGTTTTGTGAAAAACATCTTGGGTTTGTTGTGACACTATCTGAGGTTGCAGTTTACCTTCAGTTTTGCATCCTGATCAGATAGTGAATTATAGCAATGATTAGAGAGGGCTGGTTTTCTGAAGGACAGCTCAAATCCATAAGCTGAATGGCAGACTCCCAGGGAGAACAAAGAGGAAGATATTTTTGGATATAAACTGCTAAGAAGCATTCCCTTTTAAGCTGTCACCGGACCGAGGTTAACGTCTTGGGCATGCAATGCCCATTCTCTAAGGCAATAGCTCTGAGTGGAAGTTGCTAAAGAGAAGCAGAGGGAAGAGGACACTTGCAAGCTCACTAAGAGTTACTGTACCATTCAAATCACCAGTGGGGAGTATATCTCAAAAAGCAAGGTCTATGTTGGACCAGTCCCTTACATGTTGAGCCATGTTGAGCATGGTCAGATGGCAAAAGTTTTGTTGTATCAGATGAAGGCCAGTTTCAATTCATCTTTCTTTCCTTCTTTCCTTTTTTAGCCGTTTGTGGGCTTGACCTCTGGGCTTGGACTCTGCCCCTGTGCTCTTCAGCTTAAGGCGAGCGCTCTACCACTTGAGCTACAGCACCACTTCCAGTTTTCTGGTGGCTTATTGGAGATAAGAGTTTCATGGACTTTCTTGCCCAGGCTGGCTTTGAACTGCGATCCTCAGATCTCAGCCTCCTGTGTAGCGAGGATTACAGGTGTGAGCCAACAGCTCCCGGCCTGAAATGAGTTTTTGTGCAAACATATTTGATTTTGTTAGAGCAGAGGATGATCTGATTTGAGACTGAATTTGCTATCTTGGAATCCAATTAGGTAACTACCTTATAGCATAAAATGAAAAAATACAAAAAGAGAGAGAAATTTTGATATAGGAGGTGAATCATGGAGGATGGACCCTGGACATAGAAATGGACATGTAATTTAAGATGAAAGATCTGAATCAGGATGAACAGGTAGTTTGAAGTTACAGGTGTAATAATGAGAAAAGGCTTGTGCACGCTTATGCTTGGACTAAGAACAAACTTTTAATGCATTCCTCTCAGAAAGAACAAGTTACACCTAATGGGAAAGATTTAGACTATGATCTTATGTTTCAGTCTTCAGTACTGGGATCTATAAAACAATAATATAGTTCATAGAGACAACAGAGAGTCAAGGACTTCAACCTGGAAATCCTTTACCCAGATCAACTGTAATTCATCTGGAAGGCCAAACAATTCATTTCAGGTTTTATAAGAATTCACAGAGCATATCTCTTGGGGGGCGTACAGTGTAGAGAAGAGATGAACAAGTAAAGGTGAAATGAAAGATGGAGTCTGGGGAAATGTAAAATGAAGCAGGAGCTGTGAACTATGAATCTTAGAACAAATGAATGTTTATATGTTGACTCAGACATAAATAGATCATGATGTAGAATGAGAATATATGATATAAATGCTAAGTAAATATATCAAATGTGACAGAAGTGTTAAATAAAGAGTAAAAATATACACAATGAAAATCTGATTAATCTTATGAAGATGCATTGGGCACATAAATGGACCTATTGAATTGAAACCCTGTTGTACAATGATTTGAAGATAATGTATAAAGAAAAAAAATAACTCCTCAACTCTATAGAAAAGCAAGAAATAAAACTAAAATACTCTAGTCAATAAAAGGATTATGTAATGAGAAAGGTAACAATAAGAGGCAAAATTAATGAAGGTACAGAATAGCCAGGAATTTGTACATATTGAACAAGTGAATATCTTTTAGTACAGATAAAGCAAGACTACTAATTATGTGACAGGAGCTTGATAAGAATACCAATAGTCAGAATACAAATAGTACGCTATTTCAATGTTTCCTTCTCAATGTTGTACATCTTAGCTAAGTAACAGCATAAAAGAATGCAGTTAATTAAGTGACACTTTAACATCTTCCTGAGATGTATACTTTACATATTCATAAAATATTTAAAAATTGAAGCATACTTGGCCACCAAGAAATGTTGCATGTAAAATAAAAGAATAGATTTTATGGGCTACCTTTTCTGATCAAATCACAATAAACATTAGAAATTGGCATTTGGGGACATTGGGAATAACTGGTGTAAAGGTAATTAAATATATAGCAACAAAACTGCATTTCTTGGTAATCATTGAAAGATATATGAAACAAAAGTAAAAACTCTATCAAGAGCAAAGCAAACTGGCAAAGGAACAACAGGAACAAACTCAGAAACTTGAGAAAGGTTTTAGTAGCAATTTTGAAAAGTAGAGAAAAGCTATATAGTACTCATGGAATTATAAAGTATTAAATTATACCAGGAAAAGTGGAAAACACAACAGGCAATTAGAGGTGACAGAAGGTACTCTATTCAGCAGTGAGCAATGCACCAATCTTGTTATAGTTCAAAGATAGCTGTTATCTAACCTTTAAAAACAGATCATTCCAATTTCAGTTTAGCTAACTTAAGCCACAGGATAAGATAGAAATGATTCCATTTTATTTGGGGAGATAGCATCATATTAGTAGCAAAATTTGATAAAAAAGTTTTAGTCCAAAGAAGGAAACAACACCATATAGAATTCTGCAGTTGATCAAAAGTTTAAACAGCATAACCAAGTACTATTAATACAGGAAAACAACTCTCCAGTGTTAGGTTATCATCATAATCCTATTAATTATATGATGATATCAAACCCTCTAAGATGAAATTTGATGACACCTAGTTACCATGTTTATTAAAATAAAGTAAAACAATGTTAAGAGAAAACCAAATGTGATAGAAATCTATTTCCCCAAACACAATGGCACATGCTATCCTATATATAAAAAAGGAACCCCATTAAAATTACTAAATACAGGAAAATTAAAATGTTTTGTTCAAACTGCCCAATAAATAAGTGGGCAAAAGACTTAAAGAGAAACTTCTCTGAAGAAGAAAGAAGGATGGCCAATAGACACATGAAAAAATGCTCAACATCCCTAGCCATAAAAGAAATGCAAATCAAAACAACATTGAGATACCACCTCACTCCAGTTAGAATGGCAAAAATCAAGAACTCTAACAACAACAGATGCTGGAGGGGATGTGGACAGAAGGGAACCTTACTTCATTGTTGGTGGGAATGTAAACTTGTTCAACCACTTTGGAAAGCAGTATGGAGGTTCCTCAAAAGACTCCACATAGAGCTCCCCTATGACCCAGCAATCCCAATTTGGGGCATTTACCCAAATGTTTACAAACAAGACCACACTAAAGCTACCAGCACAACTATGTTTTTTGCAGCCTTATTTACTATAGCTAAGATATGGAACCAACCCAGATACCCCTCAGCAGATGAATGGATCAAGAAAATGTGGTATATATACACAATGGAATTCTATGCCTCCATCAGAAAGAATGATATTGCCCCATTTGTTAGGAAATGGAAAAACTTGGAAAAAATTCTATTAAGTGAAGTAAGCCAGGCCCAAAGAAACATAGGTCCCCTGGTTTCCCTTATTTGCAATATCTAGTATATGTGTGAGTCAAGCGGAAAAGGTCAGATAATGTGATGTTAAGAGAATGAACCCTTAGATATGTATTTTAATGTTTTTTTCTTTCATGCATGTGTTTCTAACGCATTTATAAGATTACTTCCTTGTTGCTTTGTATGTCCCTCCCCCACAGTACAACCCCTGCTTTCACTATATTTGATGTCAGTATATCTTGTGGAGGAGATGGGGAAAAACCAGTCATTTCAGGATACAGGTGGACCTGTTGCAACAATGAGAAGTACAAATTGTCATGTCCAAAATGAGCTTTACAACGTTGGTGCGGGGGTGAGAGGGGGTGGGGGGAAGGGGAAGGATTGGGATTGGGATAGGGAGGGGGGAGGCTGGGAAGGGATGTGAAGGGTAAACAAAGGAGGAGGCAGCAATGCTTGGTAAGAAATGTATGCATTATCCTGCCCATGTAATTGTAACTCCTCTGTAGAGTATGTTCACAAATAAAATAAAATTAAATTAAAAAAAGAAAAGAAAAAAATGTTTTGTTCAATATAAATCTAGAGGCAAAGAAGATAAAGTAAAATACCTAGTATAAGTACATCTAAAGAAAAGATAATACTTTTGCTAAGATTTGAGTGTATAGCTGGGAAATCAAGGAATAAAAATTACTAGATTAGCATTATTTTATATGATCATACACACATAGCTATTGAGCCCTTGTGATCTTCTCCTAAGAATATCTTCCTTTGGTCTCACTTAATCACATAGTGTCTTGTTTCATTAAATCATGTCCAAGTGTAATTTTTTGTCTTTGGACTATCCATTGGATTTATTTGTAGATTTATAGGTACATTCTAATATGACAAATGAGAAAAACCGTGCAACCTGTGTTTCTTTAGATCTGGCTTACTTTGCTTAATGTAATTTTTTTCCATTGAAATGAACTCCAAGAAATGGAAACAAGAGTTTTTTTTTTAATTGCACTGTTTGAGGTTCTTTATTTGTTTATCTGCTTTTTCCCTTTTGTCACTATTTTTGATTTCTGTACCCTTTGTCTTGTATGTAAATTCATGGGATTTTGGGAGAGGAAATGGAAGTACAGAAATGGTGGGACAAAAGATGAACCAATAGTATGCATTGGGAATGGGAAAGGAAAGAGGTAGAGAAAGGAAAACAGAAATGTAAATTTATCTCTAGTTATAAAATTTCAACCTGGAGAGATTATATTGAAATATGTCCTCCTGTCTTTTCCAGAGTATTGTGCTTAGGAATCTGATGGAAGACTGGCCTCGTTTTAACAAAAGTATTTTATTTTCTTTGTATATCTAGTTGTGATAATAATAACAGCTAATATATAGGAAGCACTTGATGAGAGTCTAACACTCTAATGTTTTACATTGATTGATTAGTTCAATACAAGAACTCAACAAAGGTTTTGACCTTATTCTTGAATAAGATAATGTAGAATTGAGAGGTTAAGCGTCATGTTTGCACTTAGATATTTGATTCTATATCCTCCATCATCAATTTTCTCCATTCAGTAACTACATTAATGTTGTTATATGTGCATGTATTCATGACATCTGCGTGCATTCACACATGATTGCGTTGTGTGTGTGCATGTGCGTGTGCGTGTGTGTGTGTGTGTTCATGTGTGTGTGTGTGTGCCAGAACCATGGCTTGAACTCAGGACCTGGGATTCTTTCTTGGCTTTCTTGCCTCAAGGTTCTAATACTTGAGCCAGCCCACAGTCTGGCATTTTGCTGGTTAATTGGGAAAAAGAATCTCTTGCACTTTTCTGCCTAGGCTGGTATAGAACAATTATCTTCTAGGACCCAGCCTTTTGAGTATCTAGGATAGCAGGCATAAGCCCCAAGCACTTGGCCATTGTGTGCATCTTTACAATTGGAAACATAAGTAAATGTTTAGGATTGACAACAACAACAATGGTGGTGATATTAAACCTATTATTATCATGTTAGGTGAGACTTGGAATTTGATATGATACTCACCCAAAGCTCTCATTTCTTTCAATTTCCAAGTTCTGTTATATTTGGGCCATTTAATTAATTCTAGCCAATGGGTTTATGAGTAAAGAAGGTCAGATTTTGAACTACTGTGTTTTCAGTCAACTAAACAGAACAAAACTAGCTTGGAAAACCAGATTGTAAGTGACGGCAATAATTTGTTAAAAGTAACAGAGTTTTTTGAAAAAGAAAACTAAAGATAGTTACCCTGGAGAAATTTAGTGCTATAAGATGAGCTGTTTTCAAATACCTGATAAGGTGCAGCATAATAATTACAATCTTGCATTACATAGTTGTAAGAATACAACAGAGGATCTCACTTGGATCGGCACAAATAAAACCTTATTTCTGATAAAAGATTTCTCATTTTAGATATTCTATCACATTTGTGAATTTCATACTTACTTTTATAGATTTTCAGCCACTCATAGTAAAAGTTGAGAACATGTCTGTCTCTTTCATGGCAGTTTTCTTAGTTCTTTACATGTAATTAGCTTGCGATTTCAAAAAAAAAAAAAAAAGACAAAATAAGACATAGCTTAAGGCAACTCTCAACTGTAATCCTAGCTACTTGGAGGCTGAGATCTGAGGATCAAGGTTTGAAGTCAGCCCAGGAAGGAAAGTCTGTGAGACTCCTATTTCCAATAAACTACTCAGAGAAAGCTGGAAGTGGCACAGTGGCTCCAGTCATAGAACCTTAACCTTAACCTTGAGCAAAAGAAGCTCAGGGACAGTGCCCAGGCCCAGACTCTGACTTCAAATCCCAGGACTGCACACACACACACACACACACACACACACACACACACACACACACACACACACTTACGCACGCACCTCTCCCACCCACTCAAAGATATAGTCATCAAACAAATAAATGAACAAAAGAGTGTATAAATGAAGAAATAACAAATTACCTTTTTTTTTTTTTTTTTTGGGTCCGGTCGTGGGGCCTGAACTCTGGGCCTGGGCGCTGTCCCTCAGCTCTTCAGCTCAAGGCTAGCGCTCTACCACTTGAGCCACAGCACCACTTCTGGCGGTGCTGAGGAACCTCATGCCTCATGCATACAAGGCAAGCACTCTACCACTGAGCTACCTTTCCAGCCCTAGTCTATGGATTTTTTTTGGGGGGGTGGGGTTTGGTCGTGGGCCTGAACTCTGGGCCTGGGCACTGTCCCTCAGCTCTTCAGCTCAAGGCTAGCGCTCTACCACTTGAGCCACAGCGCCACTTCCGGCTTTTTTCTTTTTGCTTATGTGGTGTTGAGGAATCGAACACAGGCATGCAAGGCAAGCGTACTACCACTGTGCCACCTTCCCAGCCCAACAAATTATCTTTTATCCCATAGAGTAACCCAGATACATTCCTGACATTGGAAACCCTTCTGTGGGCTTGTAACTAGGTTTTATGAGTATTTTGTAATAACCTGGGCTGGGGTTATGGCCAAACTGATCCAGTTGTTATCCCAAAACCCTGATCTTCTATTCTTTACCTTTATACTGTTCTTCATTCCTGGTAATGATCTTGGAAAGCTTTTCATTTTTGCGTCCCTAACAGATAGGAAATTCACTCAAGATGTTTGTTGTTACAAAAGCACAGAGAAATATTGTGAGCATTTTTTGAGCCCTTCCTGTTTGTGAAGACATTCATCATCTTTTGATAACTTGTCACATCACGTTCAGAGAAATGGACAGTGTGTACTTTGTAATCAGGACAGGAGCCTGTAGTGTGACTGATGTGAGCTTGATCAGTTATCATTGTCAAATATGAGCCTCAGAAATGCGTGCCTTTGAAAGGCTTGTGCTTGTGTTTATGATGCTTGGCTCCATTTTTCCATAGGTGGTTATAAATTAATGCATACATTAATTTATGCACCTCATTTCGAGTTGGGTTCTCATATGTATGCATAACGAAGTCTTGATCATCAGGCAGATTAGCCTCATCATTCACCAAGCATCCTTTCCACTCAGCTGATCTCTAGCTGAATTTGTGACTTTCCAGATAATTATGTTTAAGCTCTGCTAAGTCAGTTTCCACAGAGGGTTTACCTCTACCTTGCAGCTATGCGTAGCTAGCTACTCAGCACCTACCCCAGGCTGCTGTGGCAGGTGGAAGTTTGAGAAGAGCTTCCAGCCTTCAAGGAGGTTGCAGTCTTGCTTTGTAGATTTCACCTTAAAGGTACAAGTGAAAAGGGCTACATAGAAGTGGCATTTGTGACACAGGGGCAGGATGGGTGTGGGAAGAGAAGGGGATTATTTCTAGGTTTCGGTTTCGAAGCTCTGCTTCACCCTTCAATGGTCTTCATTTTACGATTTCATGGGAACCTCTCATGTCCACATGATGAGCCTTCTTCTGACCTTTCAAACACAGAAGCCTTGTGTATGAGGATGCTCATTTTTTTCAGTTGGTGATGGAATACCCTCTCTCAGAAACACTTGGCAGGTCAAAGAAGCTTTGGCCTGTGGTCTAGGCAAATCCATCTGCTGTAAACACAGCCATGGGAGATTTCTGGTTTTAGACATTAGAGAAGGTCCTTCTAACCTAGGCTTGCTCATGACAACTCTGAAGCCTAGACAGAATCCAGGAAGACAGTCAGGAGACCAGGCCAGGGAAAGAATAGAGTGAGAAAAGGGCTGATGAGGTACCTCAGAATTTGAGGCGTTACCAAGTAGAGCTTCCCACTCTTCTTTTATGTGTCTGCTTGTTTCTTTGTGTTGTTGCGTCCTACACATGCCAGCCCATGCTCCAGTGGAGTCTGCACCCAGAACTGCCAAAAGATAGAGACAGAACAGCCCCAAGCCAAGCCTGCTCTTTGCACTCCTGTGTCAGGCCTGGGAGAACAGCACCACAGGAGGGGACCCCTTTCAAGCAGCCCAGCTGTACTCCCAAGGAATGCCAGGAAAATGCTGTGCGTTTTCCTCCCTCCCCCCCCCCCCCCATACAGAAAGGGATGGAAGCTTCCTGCTAACCATTGCTGCCACAATCCGAGTCAGGGAAACAGAATAAAACTTAAAAAAAACTATGCCAAGTCCCACCCCTCAATATACAGAAAGATTCAGACCTCCTTTATACTTTAGGGAAGAAAAATCACAGAAAAGCATAAACAATGTCAGGCAAAAAGCTGGAGCCTGTTTGTTTCCACGTAAGTACCACTTTTGTTTCAATAAACACACTAATAATACAGTTACTCAATTTCCTCTGCAGTTATATCAAAGATATCTGACAGGCCAGGCATTTATTTTTGGAAATAAAGTTTTATTTGCACACCATGAAAACATCAAAAATAGAGAAATACAAGGCAGAGCACCGTGGACCAGTCCCAAGCTGGGAAAATGAATTTGGACCCTTTAAACATCTTTCTTTGGCAAGCTGGCCTGAGGTTAACCATTGTCAGGAGATGGGAGTGGAAAAACAGTACAACAAAAGGAAGGAGGCTTTGTACCTGGCCTTAGGTGCTCACAAGCAATATCCAGTTTGTTGAAAGATTCTTCTAGAGATGCCATATTCCTGAAATGTTTGGCAGTCAGAATAATCCATAGATGAGCAGCTTTCAAAACACCCTCAAGACCGAATTCTGTGACTGTTCCTCTGACAAGATATTTAGTAAGAAGTTTTTCATAAAGAACTTATTTCCAGCAAGTTCCTCCAGGAATTCCTAAAGCAATGTCTAGCCTTCAGTGAGTGGTGGTCATACCCCTCTTCCATGAGGTCTGGTGTTTAGCTCTGAGTTGCGGAGGCCCCTTTGTCCTGAGCCAGGGGTCCTGGCCCTGTGAAGGTATGAGCCTGCTCTTCTGCCTCCTACTCCAAAGTTATTTAGAGATCTCTGTAAATCTTACTTGCCAGTTGTATTGAATCAATCCTATTGCAGTCAACACTAAACTTCCAATGACTGTATGCCTTCTTGCTTGCTTTCTTTTTTAATCTTTAAGGAGTTGTACATAGGAGCTGCCATTCAACAAAGCAGTTTCATAAAATTCAATGCATATCTATAAAATTAAGAAAATCAAAGGAAGTGGTGTGGTTGACAAGGTTGGGAGAGAATTATGAAAGGGATGACTTTGATCAAGATGCGTTGTATTCACAAAATGCTTTCTGTCTTGATTGGACTCTGATAAAGAGTGACATCAAAGGCACGGTCCATAATAGAAAAGTAATGATAAATTGGATTTAAAAATTACAAATGTTTGAGCTAGAAAACAAAACTATCAGTCCAGGAGGAAATACCTTAGATTTTCATATCTGACAAAAAGTACATGACAAATAATCTAAATTGAACAATAAAAAAGCAAACTACCTAAAATGAAAATAGGAAACAGCTGTAAACATTCATTCTACTGAAGAATGCACAGATGGTCAAAAGCATATAAAAAGATATTCTGTATCCATCCCCTTAGCTACAGGGAAAATGCAAGTAAAAACATAGTAAGACAATACTACTCACCTGTTAGAATGGCTACAAAAATAAATACTAATTCTGACAACACTAAGTGCTGACTAGGAGACAAAGGAACTAGGTCTTTTCACATATTGCAGGGGAAAAGAAAACTAACCAAGCTACTGAGTCAGTCTGGCAGTTCCTATGAACATATGGTTGCCATATGACCAAACAATCTTACTCTAAGTATTTGCCCAAGAGGAATGGAAACTTCTGTTCACACAAAAATCCAAATATAAATGTTTACAGCAGTTTTACTAATCCTCATCAAATACTGGAAACAATCCAAATGCTTTTCTTGAGCCAATGGACTAACAAATTATAATAACTCACAATTGTAGAATGTCTCTTTGTAACTAAGAAGAATAAACTACCAAGTGTAGCAAGTTGGGTAGATTTCAGATACATAGTGATGAGTGAACAAAACCAGTCTGAAGAGGTTCTATGTATGCTCTATTACTTTTTATTTTTATTTTTTCTTTCCTTTTTACCCCCCCTCAGCCATGGGGCTTGGGTTCTGTCCCTGGGCTCTTTTTCTCAAGGCTAACATTCTACCCCTTTAAGCCACAGCACCACATCTGGTTTTCTGAAGGGCAATTGGAAATAAGAGTCTCACAGACTTTCCTGCTTAAGCTGGCTTTGAACTGTGCTTCCTAGATCTTAGCTTCCTGAGTAGCTAGGTTTATAGGCGTGAGCCACCAGCATCTGCCCTTTATAACTTTGTCTATGCAGATTTCTGAGTTAAACTATTGGAGTGGTTTCCAGAGCTTAGGGTTAAAGGAAGCTATGCCAGTAATGGGGTAGCAAGAAATATTTTCTTTTGAAATGAATGAATAATGTAGTATGTTATTGGTCATGGTGTGATTACAAAAGTCAACATGTGTGATTTCACAGACATATATAGAGATTACATGCTGAAACCGGTAAAAATCCAAACAAAATCCACTATTTTGTTAGTACTGTTGTCTAGTATCAGTTTCTAACAATGTTTCTGTAGTGACATATGATGTATCAGTGAAGGAATTTGAGGGAAGACTGAGTAGAGACACATGAACAATGTTTTGTAACTTGTATGTGAGTCTATAATTAGTTCACAGTGAAAATTAAACAAATTAGCAATGACAACAATAGCAATAGAAACAGAAGGAGACACAGAAATTAAACAAGAACCATGTAGAAGGCCAGGGCTTGGCCTCTTGGCTAATACTACCTCACACTTGACACTTGATTGTATGCACAGGAATTAGCATTTTAAAAATATACAGATGATTCTACTGATAGCAGAGATTGGAAAACCAGTGATTTGAATTAACTTTAGAGTAAAAGTCAGCTTTTCCTAGAAGGGAGTATTTATGTAGGACTGTTCTCCAGGTCTTCTGGGTTTATGGTATTTGGAAGTACTGCTTTGTGTGTGTGCATGCACATGCTGGTCCTTGTGCTTGAACTGGGGGCCTGGGCACTGGTTTTGAGCTACTTTTGTTCAAGGCTAGTGATCTACCACTTGACCTATAGCTTCACTGCTGCAATTTTTAGTGTTTATTGGAGATAAGAGTCTCATTGACTTTCTTGCCCAGACTGTTGTCAAACTCTGATTCCTGGATCTCAGCCTCCTGAGTAGCTAGAATTAAAGGTGTGAGCCACCAGTGCTCCACAGCACTGCTTCTGTTAGCTTGTATTTATTTATTTATTTATTCATTCATTTATTTATTTTCAGTGCTGGATTTCCAGGGTGGAAATCCAGTTCTAGACAGTGCTGAACTCTACTTCCCAGTAGCCTGCTCGTTAATAATCTTAGGCAAAGTTGTCTGAGATTAGGGGTTGGTAATTTTTTAATGCAAAAACCAGGTGGAAATATTTTTAATCTTTGCAAACCCCATAGACCCTGTCAAGGCTACTTAATTCTACAACTGCTGTGCAAAAGCGGTCACTGACAATATATAAACAAAGGGATATGACTGTGTTTCTAAAACACTTTATTTATGAAACAAGGCATGAGGGGCTGGGAAGGTGGCTCAGTGGTAGAGTGCTTGCCTTGCATGCATGAGGCCCTGGGTTTGATTCCTCAGCAACACATATGCAGAAAAAGCCTGAAGTGGCACTATGACTCAAGCGGTAGAGCGCTAGCCTTGAGCTGAGGAGCTGAAGGACAGCGCCCAGGCCCCATGACCAACAAAACAAAAACAAAAACAAAAACAAAACAAAACAACAATAACCAAAAAAACCAAGGCAGTAAGATTTAGCCTCACAGGTCACCATTTGCTGACCCTAGATTTATATAGCCAATTATGGGATGGTCTTAATCAATGGGGTTTTGTAACCCTGTTCTGAATTGTATGGTTGCTCTGTTTTTCTTCTTTTTTGAGACGTGGTTGCCCAATCTTGTCTCAGACTTCCTAGTAGTTGGGACTACAAGCTACTGCCACACCCCGCCCTAATCAGAAGAAATAAATAAGTCCAGGTCAATAATACTAATGGCTTTATTACTCACTCTTGCTTGTCTTGACTTAATTTAGTAAGTTAGTGTGCTCTCCTCACTTAAAATTAAAAGTTTCCGGTTATAATAAAAGTCACGAGGACTGTGAAGTTTCCGGAAATGACATCCTAGGAAATGAGTGAAGAGATTGGAAAACTAAACGTAAAATAGAACTATGTAGGTGATGAAAAAAAATAGAGTTATTCTCCTATTTATGGATCAACAACTATATATGAACACCTACCTATGCTGTTCCAAGATGCAGGTTAAGTTCAAGTCATTAAGAATGACTTTTTGAATGTATGTGTGCCATCCTGTAGGCCTAGGAGCTGTTCCTAAGCTTTTCCACTAAAGTAGTGCTCTATCACCTGAGCCACTCCCTCAATGTGTGGCTTTGGGGGAAGTAGTTCATTGGAGATAAGAGTCTCACAAACTTGAGCCATGATCCTCAGATCTCAGCCTCCTGAACAGCTAGGATTTCTGTCATAAGCCAACAACTCTGGCTGATAATTTTTTTTTTTCAGTGCAAAGAGCAAGGTGTGGTGGTATGAGCTTGCAATCACAAAGTTTGGGAAGCTGAGGCTGGGAGATCTCATCTTTAAGTCCTCCTGCCTGGACTATATACCTTGCCTAGGTGGGGGGGGGGGGGAGGGAGGGAGGGAGGAAGGAAGAGAGGGAGAGAGGGAGGGAGGGAGGGAGAGAGGGCAGGAGGGAGAGAGGGAGGGACGGAGGGAGGGAGGGAGGGAGGAAGAAAGGAGGGAAGGAAGGAGCCAGAAAGAAGGAAAAGAAAGAAAGAAAGAAAGAAAGAGAAAGGAAGGAAGGAAGAGGAAGGAAGGAAAGAAGGAAGGAAGGGGAAATAAAGAAAGTTATGAGTAAATACAATTTAAAGTTAATAATACCATGTATCTATCTGAGAATGGCCAGTTTTATCTTGTCATATAATAAGCCTATGTCTTCTGAGGGGAATATTAGTGGGAATAAATGGCCAGGCGCTGATGGCTGCTGCCTCTAATCCTATCTATTCAGAAGGCTGAGACCCACAGGATTGTGGTTTGAAGCTAGGCGGGGCTAGTCTTCCAGGCTAGCAAAAAGCTGGACTAGAGGTATGGCCCAAGTTGTAAAAGCATCAGGCCAATACCAAACTGAGCAAGCAAAAGGCCCTCAATCGAAACTCAAGTACTGGCAGATTAAAACCAATCTTTTTGTACATTTTTTATTATACAAGTACTTTACAGTTACCTGAGCAAGGTAATGAGTACATTTCCTATGGAGCATTGTTGCTTCCTCCTTTGTTTTTCCCCTACCATCCCTTCTCCGCTACCTCCACAACTACCCCTCAATGTTTATGTATTTGACAAAATGAATTGTTTAGAATACTATATCTAAATGTACGTCTGAATATATTTCAAGAACAGATGAGTGTTAAATTACTTGTTACAATGAAAGTGATCCATACCCTCTGAATGAAAGTGGCTTATTGGGAGATACCAAAATCTAAACTTACAGAATTAATAAGCAACTAAATGATAACTATTATCAGAGAATTAATGTGCTAGTGAACCAGGTTATATGTATTGTGTGTCTTACTGATCAGTAAAATACAAATGTCCCTCTTTGCCTTTGGACCTTTCTCTAGTGGAAGAAGGTGTAAAGAGGGTGTACACTGGTATTTCAGCATTATGATATGACATTGAGCTATAACAGGTGAAACCAACAAGGTCACTTCCTGAGTCCTTGGCCCATTTTTTTTTTTCCTGCACAAATAAGAAGTTCATCCTGTGTATTCAGAGGAACCAGGGGCTTTCTCCACAGTAGGAAATACTAGGCAAGTGCTCTACCACTGAGCTACATCTGCATCCCTTGGTTCTCGAAGACAAGTACTCCCTGGGAAGCCCAAGCTGGCTTTCAACTCATCATCCTCCTGCCTCAGTTTCCAGATACCACATTACGGGTGTGAACACCACCACATTACACTATATGGGCTTTTCTAATTTCTCCTTTTCTTTGTGTATATGTATGGATCCACCAGGCTGACTGCATGTCACTCTCTCTGTAATGAATATGTTCACATGGGGGTGGGGATGACATTAAAATCAAATCTCCTTTTTTATTTTTCTAAGCAGAGAATTCTAATCTGTGGTAGCTACGGATTTTATTTCCATTAAAAAAGAAACCAAAAAGGAATAATCTGTGTGTTTAAATAGCAATAATTACCATAGATTCTGCTTGCGTTCAGACTCTGAGTACATCAGGAAGCATTTGTCATAGCTAATGCATTTCTGTCACATCAAGGAATATTGGAGAGGAGCTTCTATAATGAATATTAATGTAAGAGCCTGCCATAAGTGAAGCAAATTATAGAGGCAGGTAAATGGAGAATTAGTGGCGATTGCAAAGCAGCCTTTCATTACAAATTAAGTCCTTCTTAGATGTTAATAAAAATTTAAGGCCCTCTGTAGTCACCAGGGACCTGGCAAACACTGATAGGAATTGCAGAGAATTTCCCTTGTACTACAGTTCTCAGTCAAGAGCCTTAAATAAGTTTGTCATACAAAAGGATATTTGCATGTCTTAGTTTTTTATTCTATCCCTTAAATACATTTTCTCCTAAAGAAATCTACTGCCTTGCGGAGTTAATTCATTTGAAGTCGAAAGATAGTTCCAGATGCATATGTTTAGTGAATACATTAAGTAAATAGAGCAGTTTTGTGTTCATTGGAGCTCTATGCTGTATAAATAAGAGGTCATTAACACATCATTACATGTGTTAATTACATATGCTTAATGATATTTCAGATATGAAAAAGAAAATCTCTAGGAAAGCTACACAGAGCAAAGATAAATTTCTCAAGTGGTAGCCTAGATGAAATGCACAGAGATATGTGCATTTCTTGTTAATTGAGTGAAATGTATTTACATTGCTAGAATAACTCTGAAGTGTATGGTTAAAAAAAAACACCTTTACTAGACGACTATTTCAAATATTAAAAAAATTAACTTGATAATTTATGTTTTGGTCTGAAGTAGTTGATACATCCATACAATCTTTTCTAAGCAGTATTTATGAGAAATTTATGGTTAACACTGGATCCTGCCATACATTTCATTAGCGTTATTATCTTAATTATATATCATTTAAACTTAATACCTAACAAAGATTTTTATGACCTAAAAGTTTAAAAATTCTTATTAATCCCTTTCCCTGCAAATTTCCTTACTACTAAACCTGAACAAAGAGAAAGAGAGAAAAATACTAACCTTTCTACATTTTTCATGCTATGTTTTCTTACTGAAGATATGCACAAACTTGAATGCAAGGGGCTGCCCTTTCTAGGCATGAAGCTGTCCTGGGAAAGAGCAATCTTACTCCAGGTATCTGATTCTTGCCATAAGGGACAGTTTAGGATACATAATATGATGAGGACATAGGTCTCAGAAGTTCACAAAGCAAAAGTTTGTTCTTGCTATAGCTCTGTCCAATGTATATTTATTTGAGGTACAGACTAATAAAGCTGGTACCATGGAGTATTGCTTATGTCCAGGGGAGATGCTAGAAGTTTTAGGGTACCCCTTATTTAAGTAAGTTTCCTCCTGCAATCTAGAAAGTGGCATTGGTTAATTTCACTCTTTTGGGCGGTGACAAGGTAGATGGTATAATAAAATCTATGGCAACAGGGTACAGAAAGGAGAACTTGAATAGCAGGGCAGGGCACTGAAAGACAATACACATTCTCCACAAGGATCCTCGCACCCACACAACACATCTCCATTGGAATAACCAGCAGGTTGGGATGTGTAATGTGCTAAGGTGGTGCTAATGTAGCCCTGACATGCTCGATTCTTTTTTGGATCCTGTGTTGAGTGAAATCTCATACCACTTTCGTAGAGACCCCCTGAACAAAAGTCTCATTAAGGATGATGGAGTGAGAATTATAGCATGCATGTTTCCCTGCTTCTTGACTGATCTGGGAAAGATACCTTCAGTGAATAGGTGGAACAAGAAGTCACTGCCACGAGTGGACTTGTGTCTTTGAGAAGTTGGAAAATTGGTGGCCACTGTGTCATTTATTGATTTTGATTCCTGAAACTGAGGCTCTAGGAGTTGACATGAAATAATTTAAGGAAAGTATGCACTGTGCACAGATTTGGGGGGATGTCAGAAGTAAGAAACAAGAACCGGAATTTGGTGTCAGATCTGCAGAGGGAGTTTGGAAGTCCAGCCAGCAAGAGCAGACACAGTGGTCTCTGGGTATCAGGGAGACAAACACGACCATCAGTATGATCCTGAGGAAGCAGCAGTGACTTGGAGGTCAGTGTGGGGAGGAGATTATCATGAAATTCTTCATTGTAAGGACGAGTCAAGGTCTCCCCAGAGTGTGGGAATGGATCAGAGCTAAGGCAGGAAAGGAAAGGACAGGCAGGAGGAGCATGGGGGTCTGGTAGGTGCTGTCTATATGATATGGCAAAGGAAAAGGTGCCCTAAAGACTGTGAGGTGGACAGAGTTTCAGGAGCAGTGAGTTTGGGAGCTGAATTTGATCATGGACATGGGAGAGAGAGGCAGAGAGTTCCAAAAGCCTTCTGCAGAAGGGAGACTGTGAAGACTGCATGTGGAGGAGCCTCCACATATCCTCACCATGTCTCCCACCATTTGCAGGGAGGAGAGCATCCTGGAATCACTCTGACGTGGGAGTAATCAGGTCCTGGCAAACGTGAAGGAGAAGAGGAAATAAATAAATAAATGAATTCAATTTCAGTTTGGATGCTGGTTTCTGGAAAGCACAGCTATTTCCTCTTTAAAACGAGTAACTCTGCCTATTAGAAAAGAAAATAAAAGGACATATAAGTCTCTTATCACACTCAAGTAGGCACACACACCACAACCTGAGCCTAAGCGCCCCGAGGACAGGATTCAAGCAAATACATGTATTACTTTGTACCGTAAGAAGGAAAAGCTGAATGAAGTGGCTCATGCCTGTAATCTCAGCTCCTTGGAGCTACTAGCTATTGAAAGGCTAGTCGTGGTTTGAGGCTAGCTGGGCAATAAGATGGTAAGACATCCATCTCAATAAACTAGACAGGAATGGCAATATAATCTCAGGTGCATGGGAGGCATAGAATGGAGGATTGGAGCCTCAGGCTGGACTAGGCAAAGAACATGAGAATCAAACTGGATTAAAAAAAAATAACCTAACAGAATGGAACTGAAGGCATCGACCAAGTGGTAAAGGGTTTGCCTAGCAACTTCAAGGCCCTGAGTTCAAATAGTAAAATTTCTGCTCAACAGGGTTGGGTCTATCTTTTAGAGTTATCAGATAAATAATAAATATATCAGTTATTCATTTGAAGGATAATTGTTTCAAAGGACTGTCTCTTCAAATGACTCTCTTCCCGTTTTCTGTGCCAATCCTGGCACTGTCTCTGAGCTTTGTTGCTCAAGGCTAGCAGCACTCTACCACTTGAGCCACAGCTTCACTTCTGGCTTTTTGGTGCTTAATTAGAGATAAGAGTCTCATGGACTTTCCTTCCCTTGGCTGGCTTTGAACCACAATCCTTAGATCTCAGACACCTGAGTAGCTAATACTGAAGGCAAGAGCCACTCACACCCAGCACAAATTTCAATATTTTAAAAGTCTAACAACATGATCACATGTGGTGGCACATCCTTGTATCTCAGGTACAGAGGAAACGCAATGACTGGACACCATCAGCACTTACCTACCATCTCCATCAACAAGAGGACACACAGGATTGAATCCCAGGCTAGCTTGGGCATAAAACAAGATCATACTTTGAAAATAACCAATACAATAAAAGGTTGAGGGCATGATTCAAGAGGCTGAGTGACTACCTAACAAGAACAAGGCTCTATACAAACAAACAAATAAACAAAATCTAGCATGAGGGTTCATGCCTATAATCCCAGAATCCTAGAGACAGAGACAGAAAAACCACAATTTGAAAGTCAGTTTGAGCAACATACTGAGAATCTCTCTCAAAATCTAATAAGGGTTGAGGAGTGGCTCAAAATGGAGCTCTTACCCAGCCTGTTAAAAATCTTGGATTTAATTTCCCAGCCACTCAGGAACAAAAACATCTAATACTAGAGTTCAGAATTGTGATTACAGAGCTCATTTTAAGCACAGGCTTATAATCCCAACACATGAGAGGCTGAGGAAGATCAGCCTAGCCTAAAGAGTAAGAGCCCATCTAAAAACAAACAGACAAATAAAGAGCTTTAGCTCTTAATCCATATGACTAGAAAGTAGTGAGCAAACTGCATGCTTGTTACTGTTGATTTGCAGCACATGCAAAATGCACAGAGATACATATGAATTACTTTTCTAAAAAATGACATGGGAATGACCTTCCACTAAGCTATAAAAGGCAAGATAAAGGAACAGATTTCTCTGAGTGTGTTCATAGTACATGCTTTAAACTACAACTTTCATTGCCCTAAAATGTAATAGCCAGGTGCCAATGGATCATGCCTATAATTCTAGCTGCTCAGGAGGCTGAAAAGTGAGCCCAGGATGTAAAGTCTATGAGATGTTTCTCTCCAATTTACTAGGAAAAAGACTGGAAATGGACCAGCAGCTCAAGAGGTAGAGTGCCAGCGTTGACTGAAAAAGCTAAGGGAAAGGAAGGCCTAGAGTTCAACACCCAGTACTGCCACAGGACTAATAAGTAAGGCTTTTACCTGCCTTTCACCTGTGTTATGTATGTGGAGGTTTGCATTGATTATTTTCTATGGATGATCAAAAAGAGACATTTTATTTTATTTTATTTTATTTTATTTTTTTTGGGTCCGGTTGTGGGGCCTGAACTCTGGGTCTGGGCGCTGTCCCTCAGCTCTTCAGCTCAAGGCTAGAGCTCTACCACTTGAGCCACAGCGCCACTTCCAGCTTTTTTCATTTTGCTTATGTGGTGCTGAGGAATCGAACCCAGGGCCTCAGGCATGCAAGGCAAGCGCTCTACCACTGAGCCATCTTCCCAGCCCGAGACATGACATTTTATATGAGTTGTATTTGAACATATCTGAGTTCTGTGACTTCCTTTTGATTCACCTTTAGCTCCATTGCCTTCTGTAGTTTTTTTGATAGACAGGTCTCCATCAAATAGCAAATAATCTTCCTTGTATGTATCTGTGTTCATTTTTTATTGTTATTGTAAAGGTAATGTACAGAGGGGTTATAGTTACATAAGTTAGGAAATAAGTACATTTCTCTTTGAACAATGTCACCTCTTCCCATTTTTCTCCCAGTTTTTTTCTCCCTACCCTTCCCCACAAGTTGTATTGTTTATTTTCAACATAGTGTCTAGTTATTTGTTTATTTATAGATATTTTTCCTATATATGACAGAGACTATTCTTCCTGACTCTGACTTACTATGTTTAACATGATGATTGCCAGTTTCATCCACTTTCTTATAAACAACAAAAATTCTGTCCTTCCTAGCTAAGTAATACTATAATAAATGCTGGTAGCTGGGTGCCGGTGGCTCACAGCACTCAGGAGGCTGAGATCTGAGGATCTTGGTTCAAAGCCAGCCCGGGCGGGAAAAGGCCATAAGACTCTTATCTCCAATAAAAACCACTAGAAAACCGGAAGTGGCGCTGTGGCTCATGTGGTAGAGTGCTCACCTTGAGCTGAAGAGCTGAGGGACAGTGCCCAGGCCCAGAGTTCAAGCCCTACAACCAACAAAAAAAAAAAGAAAGAAAGAAATGTTGGTAAGAATATGTGTGAGTGAAACACCATTCAGCACTGTTGGGAATATAAGTTACTATAACCACAATGGAAATCAGTGTTGAAGTCCCTTAGAAAATGAAAAACAAAACCACTATCTGATCCTGCTCTGCCACTCCTGGCCATAAAGGGGTGTAAGTCAGCATACATTCGAGATACTTACACGCCTGTGTTCGTAGTAGCACAGTTCACAGTAGAGAATGCAGATTCTGCCTTGTTGACCAACAGCAAATAAATGCATAAATCATTTATATTTTGTAAATACATTGAGGTATTGTTTAACCATAAAGAATAGAATATTATGACTTTTTTAAAAAAATGAAAGAAATCTATATAAATAGCAACCAGATTTTTTTTATTTTTAATTTAATTTAATTTTATTTGTGAACATACTGTACAGAGGAGTTACAATTACATGGGCAGGATAATGCGTACATTTCTTACCAAGCATTGCAGCCTCCTCCTTTGTTTACCCTTCACATCCCTTCCCAGTCTCCCCCCTCCCCCCCAATCCCAATCCTTCTCCTTCCCCCCACCTTCCCCCCACACCCCCCTCCCCGCACCAACGTTGTAAAGCTCGTTTTGGACATGACAACTTGTGCTTCTCATTGTTGCAACAGGTCCACCTGTATCCTTATAGAACTGGTTTTTCCCCATCTCCTCCACTAGTTATACTGACATCAAATATAGTGAAAGCAGGGGTTATACTGTAGGGGAGGGACATACAAAGCAACAAAGAGATAATTTTATAAATGCGTTAGAAACACATGCATGAAAGAAAAAAACATTAAAATACACATCTAAGGGTTCATTTTCCTGACATCACATTATCTGACCTTTTCCGCTTGACTCATACATATACTAGATATTACAAATAAGGGAAACCATGGGACCTATGTTTCTTTGGGCCTGGCTTACTTCACTTAATATAATTTTTTCCAAGTTTTTCCATTTCTTAACAAATGGGGCAATGTCATTCTTTCTGATGGAGGCATAGAATTCCATTGTGTATATATACCACATTTTCTTGATCCATTCATCTACTGAGGGGCATCTGGGTTGGTTCCATATCTTAGCTATGGTAAATAATGCTGCAATAAACATAGTTGTGCTGGTAGCTTTAGTGTGGTCTTGTTTGTAAACATTTGGGTAAATGCCCAAAAGTGGGATTGCTGGGTCATAGGGGAGTTCTATGTGAAGTCTTTTGAGGAACCTCCATACTGCTTTCCAAAGTGGTTGAACAAGTTTACATTCCCACCAACAATGAAGTAAAGTTCCTTTCTGTCCACATCCCCTCCAGCGTCTGTTGTTGTTAGAGTTCTTGATTTTTGCCATTCTAACTGGAGTGAGGTGATATCTCAATGTTGTTTTGATTTGCATTTCTTTTATGGCTAGGGATGTTGAACATTTCTTCATGTGTCTATTGGCCATCCTTCTTTCTTCTTCAGAGAAGTTTCTCTTTAAGTCTTTCGCCCACTTATTTATTGGGCAGTTGTTTCTTTGAGGATTTGTTGTTGGGGGGTTTAATTTTTTGAGTTCCAAGTATATTTTAGATATGAGACCCTTGTCCGTTGTATGGCTAGTAAAGATCTTCTCCCAATCCGTGGGTTTTCTATTGATCTTGCTAGCTATGTCATTTGCCCTGCAGAAGCTCTGCAACTTTATGCAATCCCATTTCTCCAACCTTTCCTTGATTTGTTGTGTCTCCGGGTCTCTATTCAGAAAATTTCGGCCTGAGCCAAGGAGACCTAGGGTTCCTCCTATTCCATCCTGTAATGTTTTCAGAGTGTCTGCTTTGACTTCAAGGTCTTTGATCCATTTGGAGTTGATTCTGGTGCAGAGTGATATATAAGGATCTAGCTTTAATTTTCTACATTTAGTTAACCAATTTTGCCAGCACCATTTACTGAAGAGTTTGTCTTTCTTCCATTCTATTGCTTTAGCTCCCTTATCGAAGATTAGATGGCTATAGGTCTGTAGGTTCATTTCTGGCTATAGGTCTGTAGGTTCATTTCACCACGGATACAACCAAGATTCAGAACATTATAAGGGAATACTTCTCAAAACTTTATGCTAATAAGTTTGAGAACTTGACAGTAATGGACCTTTTCCTAGAAAATATTGACATGCCAAAACTAAACCAAGATGAGTTAAACCAGCTCAACAGGCCCATATCAAGCATTGAAATAGAAACAGCAATAAGAGACCTCCCAGCTAAGAAAAGTCCAGGACCAGATGGTTTTACAGCGGAATTTTACAAGGCCTTCAAAGCAGAGCTCACACCAATACTCCTCCAACTCTTCAATGAAATTGAAAGAGAAAGCTCACTACCGAACACATTCTATGAAGCCATCATAACCCTCATCCCAAAACCAGGCAGGGACTCATCAAAGAAAGAGAACTATAGACCCATTTCTTTGATGAACATTGAAGCCACCAGATTTTTTAAAAAATAGAGAAGCCTGTGTTTTACAACAATGAAATTTAAAAAACATATACTGTGAATACCTAATACCCTGAATTAAGCCTTATTAGATATTCATTAATGAAAATATGCTATTATTTTACATGTATTTACCTGAATATTGTAAATAGAAGTTAACTGTGTCAGGTTTGGCCTTCTTACATATTGTTATAGAATGCATGAATACTATAGTGTAAAATTTGTAATCTAATCACATTTTCTAAAGCAAATTTAAATTCAAGAACTGAACTAAATGAAACTGAACAATTACTGTTTCCCTCCAACCCACATTTCTGTAATATTTCCTTTTGAATACTACCTATCTTGGTAGTAGTTTTTCTCATTCTGTGAAATAGATTAAACAGTAAATAACACGTCAGGAATTCAGCCACACAAGGTAACAAGCTGTTTTTCTTATTCTATATTTTCAATATCAACAGATAGAGAAAGGGACCCTCATCAAATGAGCCAAATACATCTTGGTCATAATTAAAACACAAAATAAGTCTAAGAAAATGGGCCAAGAAGAATGCAGTCATCAGCATGAGAAATGTATCCCTCATGTATAATTCTGCTAGCAATGCTAGAGCTGGCTTTCAAGCAGTACAAAATGATTTTGGATTTGGAAAACGGCAAGACTTGTGAAAGGGTTCTGATTAGAAAAATAGTCTATATGTTCTAATGTGTGCAAAGTGGATGTTCAATTTTTTTTTCTATCCGGATTTAAAATATATGAAATATACTTCTAACCTCAGAAATAAAGTGGAAGATCTTTCACAGAAAAGGTAGCATGAACTCTAAGTGCCTGATATGGTAAAAGAGTTATTTTTGTGTTGGATGACATGACCCAAGAGCTATCTGTAACACTATGCTTGACCTTGGATGAGTTTCTCAGATGAAAGGACAGAATGAGATCAGTTTATTTATCAAACATTTCTTTCTTGGGCATGCTCAGATCCTCAGGATTTGAAGGCCTTCCCAGGTTTCTAGGGAGACAGGGCAGCATCCACACCATCTTTGCCTCCTAGTCCCTGAGAGTGTCTTGTTCTGTGGTTTGCTTTTAGGCTGTTGCATTGTGGTATTCAGGTTCTCCCTGGGTTTTCCCATCTAAGCCTTGCAAATGGAAGCAAACAAAGTAGGTTGGGCTGCTTGCACAGGTGGCTAATAGCTAGAAAGAAGAGGGTTTAGTTTAAATTGATACTGCCTGACAACAACCAGGCTCTCTCCCAGGTATCACACTTGCATTTGTTAGTAGTAGCAAACATCTGTGGCAAAAAAAGAAACAGTAGTTAAATATAGGTGGCGTACCATTTCCAACATTTTGAATGTGATGTGCTTAAGCACTAACTTTGTACTAATACTATTCTAGGGCTGGGAAGGTGGCTCAGTGGTAGAGAGCTTGCCTTACATGCATGAGGCCCTGGGTTTGATTCCTCAGCACTACATAAGCAGAAAAAAAAAGCCAGAAGTGGTGCTGTGGCCCAAGTGGTAGAGCGCTAGCCTTGAGCTGAAGAGCTGAGGGACAGCGTCCAGGCCCAGAGTTCAAAGACCCATGACGGGACCCCCCCCCCCAAAAAAAAAAACCCTAAATACTATTCTATTTAAAAGCAGAATATTTAATAGGAGAAGATGAGGGAGTGTGGAGGAAGGGTTGGTTCACCAGGAGCTGATATGTCTGAGGAGATAATATTTATGTCAAGAACTGAGAAGAAGGAATTAAAAAAGGACTTTTATCAGTCAACACAGGAAGGATGTGCAAAGCCTTTGAGTCAAGAGAAAATGTGTCATGTGAGAGAGACAGGAAACAAATATGTCGGCCAAGGCTGAGCATCAGGTTTAAAATACACTTGTTTGTTTTAGTACAGGATCAAAACGATTACAGATTCCTTTAGGAAAGCCAAAGGAGAAACAATCTTGAGGTCCAAGCCTCAGAACCGGGCCAGTCACAATCACTCTATGTAAAGAAAAGAAAATAGAAATTTACTTAGACATATCAGATCCTTCTTCAAGCTACTAGTCAGAAAAAGAAGAGGAAAAAATGGAGCAAGGAGGACAGAAATGTCCACATAATGTATAAAATCTCCTGCTGTGTACTTGATAGAAATAAGGAAAATAAGAATTTTAGTTCTAAATCCACAGGCAAGAGCAGCTACCCTGATCATTGCAACTCTCTATAAAAGGACATAACCAGGCACTGGTGGCTCATACCTCTAATCCATGTTATTCAGGATGCTGAAATGATATGGATGATACTTCCTAAAGTTAATCTCATTAGTTTTGTGAATACCATAGCACATTGTTTGCTCCTGTTTTCTACTGCACCTTGTAACAACAGCAGCTCTTTGCTGTTTCTAGCTCTTAGTATTGAGTTTTTGAAGACTGTTTCTTGTCCTGCTTTTAACTTTATTCTTTAACACTTTGAATTGTCTAGCATTGTTTGTAAAGTCAATAAATATTAATAGAGCATGGGTTCTTTGATCTCAGACCCAAAATGAAAGTGGGGGAAGAAGGAGGAAAGGAAGGGGAGAAAAAGAGAGAGGAGGAGAGGGAAAGGAAAAGGGAAGTTGGAGAAGCAAGAGAGGGGAAAGAAAGGAAGTCAGAAGGAAGAGGAAGAAGTAGAAGAGGAAGAGAAAAGGAAGGGAAGAGAAGGAAAGAAAGGAAGGAAGGAAGAAAGGAAGGAAGGAAGGAAGGAAGGAAGGAAGGAAGGGCCCTGTTAAATGCAATAGGAAGCAATTGAGCTTCAGACTTCACGGAAGGGAACACCATGAGACGAGGTTAAAATACTCAGGCCCACTATGTTGAACATTTCGATTTAATACACTAGCTAGTTCTCCTGCGATCACTGAAATTCTCTCTAATATTAGCACAATGTTTCAATTCAGCTAGCATTTTGTTTTCTATGTGAATAAATTTAAAAAGTATTTACTCTGTTTAATCATAGTGAAAATCTGAAGATTTTATATATGAGTTTAATTAACAGGAAACTATTTGTATCCTATGTATACCTTGCTTGCTGTCATTGTCCTTGAAGAGAAATGAGTTACTTGCTCTGATTAATTTAGTGAGAATATCAGAGCTGCTTTAGGGGCTTTTGATGAAAGGATGTTCCATAGTGCAGTCTCTAGCTTTGTGCATGTCGATGAAAATAATATCCAGCCAAGTAGTGGTAAGAAAACCCAGAAAGGAGCTCCAAGTCAGAACTTGGGAGAATTGGGGCTTTTAAAAGTAAGTCTGTCAGTTTTACAGTCTTCATCTTTTTCCAACTTGGAATTAACATCCTACCATTGTCTCTGAAATTCGGGGCGTTGATGGACTGTTCTCACTTTTTATTGGTAAGAATTAAATAGTATATGAAACTGTTGTCTCTAGTCGTCTACTGTCAGTTTCTAGTCACCCCAATGATTTGAAACGTGATTATAAACCCTCTCAAACCCTGTTCTATGTATGGTCCCATGGTGACTGAAGGTTACAGAACTGTAGAACAACAAACAGACTTTACATCTGCCTTATAGTGCCAGGGTTTCATCTATCATTCTTTCTCAGTCCATGACTGATCCTCTACCACTTGAACCACTCCCCAAGTCTGGCTTTTAGCTGGTGAATTGGAGGTAGACACTTGTAGACCTTTCTGTGCAGGATGGATACTCTCCTGAGTAGCTAGGATGACAAGTGAGAGCCTGTACTTCCTGGTTTGTCCTGTATTTCCTTTCCATCCATAGTTAACCCTGCAGGGCACTTGCATCTGAAAGAAGAGTTTTCATACTTTGACTCTGGTTGTTGGCTGTCTGTGACCTGAGAACAAGTAACTTCTCCAAGTTCTAGCAGACCACTTCTTTCTTTTCCAAAAAGATGAAAGATGAGCCGGGCGCTGGTGGCTCACGCCTGTAATCCTAGCTACTCAGGAGGCTGAGATCTGAGGATCGCGGTTCAAAGCCAGCCCGGGCAGGAGAGACCGTGAGACTCCTATCTCCAATAAACCACCAGAAAACCGGAAGTGGCGCTGTAGCTCAAGTGGTAGAGTGCTCGCCTTGAGCTGAAGAGCTGAGGGACAGCGCTCAGGCCCAGAGTTCAAGCCCCATGACCGACCAAAAAAAAAAAAAAAAAAAAAGATGAAAGATATAAACCACTTCAGTACATATCATTCCTAATTTGACTTTCATTTTTAGATATAATTCCATGTTGTCAATTTATTTTAAGTCATGCCTTTTGATACTCATTCTATGAAATAATATTTCAGAGTTTTAGACAAAATTATCTCTAATTTTATATTATGTTTCCTTATTTTTTAGACTGTGACAGTTGCCTAGAACAGTGGGGATGATGTGGGCAGAAATCACACATCAGGTCACCAATTAGAAAAATACTAGTGCGTTCTGGTGGGAATTCTCAAACCTATGAGATTCGTACATTCCTGAAGCTAAATTCATGGTTGTTATGACCAACAGTTGTCATTATGTGCAATATGTAAATGTTCTCTTAAATAGATATTTACATTAAAACAGTAAATTGGGCATACTGACACATGGGAATCTGAGGCAGGAGAATGATGAATTAGAGTCCTGGTGATACCCTGACTCAAACACAAAACAGCACAGATAGATAGATAGATAGATAGATAGATAGATAGATAGATAGATAGATAGATAGATAGATACACAGATAGACAGACAGACAGACAGATAGATATGTATTTTGTGTTCATGTTATTTTCAAGAAAATGCATATAAATATATGTATGTGTATATACATATATACTTCATTAGCCTTCTGTCACTCATGTATTTGAGATCCCTGCATAATGGTGACACAAATAATTCTTTATAAGAGAGACAATTACTGCAATGTAGGGAGTCAAACCAACAAGATACAACTAAGACAAAGCCATGGGTATGTGTTTTCCAATTTTACTTATCTTGGTGAAATTTATAACTCTTTTAATCATCCTATGTATATATCCCTTGTCCATACCTCCAGTAAGAGAACTCTTGGCTTGGGCATAAGGAAATCTAAACTTATTTTAACTTGACCCTAATGTTCTTGAACAGTACACCCAACTGGTGTCTCATAAAGTCCAAATTAGGTTCCATTCTTTGCTAGCAAACCAATGAGTTGTGTGATTTGTCGACACCTTCCATAAAGACCAGAAAACTAGCTTGGTATTTATTTGGAAAACAGGCTGCTGAATTTCTTTAGCACACATCCAAAGAGATCGTATATAATCTATCCATGAGGAGAGCCTTCACTTGCAGTGGATGCTCCCCTACTTGCCAGCAGGGAAATCTTCCCAATGTTGAAAGATACTGGTGTCTCCTGTAGTTACCCTGTGAGATTCCCCAGCTCCCAAAGCTGTGCCAAGGACAGGTTGGGTGAAAACCAACTCCCAGACTGATCAAACTCCCAGGGATCATGTAAGGTGGGGGGGGGGGCAAAAAGCCCACAGGAAGTCCACGACACCGTTGAATTCCTCCACCTAAACGAAATGCATTTAGTGTACAAGACTCAAGTCCAAGAGAGAGGGGCATGAAGCTGTGCTGACAGTTGGTGCCCTGGAGCCTGATGTGAGGAGATGATGCCTGTGGACAAGTGCTTGTGCTCACTGTAGAAAAGAAATGTGGAGGAGGGTCCTAGATGGACTATGGAAATAGACAGTAACTCAGATACTAGGATTGCAAGAAGGTGGATGAATGGAGAGCTTCTCCCATTCATGCTGGGTCCAGGGGCTGCCTGGGCCACTAGCATCTGCGTGACCATCAGAATGTGGGGTTCAAACGTTACTTCGAGCCTGCCGCGCGCCCTCCGCGTGCGCGCGCACTTGGTCTGTGGAATGCGCAGGTGATGTCACAGAGGCCAGGCTGGGCAGTGCGTCCTTAGCGACCCGAGGAGAAGGATCGCTGCCGCCCCTTCTCCCTCTCATAGCTGATAATTCGCACATATTTCCCCGTTATGGCAAACGTTCTCAGTAAAGTGTATGATGAGCTGCGCGGCCTCACCTTCCCGAGGTGGGTTCGCAGCTCAACACCCGAGCCTGCACGCTGCCCCGTCTGTAGGAAGGTCAGGCCGGTTCCCAGGCCGGCGCTGCCACCAGCCGGTCCACCCAGGGCCCCCAAGAGGAGGTGCCCTGAGCCGGAGGCCTCGGACACCACCCCGGGGCAGGGCCCTCCGGCGTCTCCAGAGCGATCGCCAAAAAGACCTGCGCATCCGCTGCCAGCTGGAGACTCGGGGTTGGAAACCCCCAGAAGCCCGAGCACCCCTTCGTGTCAGCTCGAGTCCACACCTCGAATTGCAACACCCAGACCGCGCAATCATCTTGTGGTGCTCAGGATGCCGTGGGACGTCCCTCTTCCCGACTCAAGCAGTGACGAGTTCGAAAGCCAAGAGGGTGAGTTCAAAATTCTGGGAGACCATCAGGGACAGGCCAGTGGGAGGGGACGACCTAGCAATGGAGCAACGGCACCATGCCGTCCTGTGACCATCAGGAGAGACTTACTCTCAATGGATGCTGCCTTACTCCCCAGCCCGGGACTCTTCCCAGTGTAGAAAGGAACAAAAAGGTGCTTGTGTCTCCTCTAGGTACCGAGTCTCATGGCCGTGACATTCCCAGCTCGCATAGTTCCACCGCGGACAATCTGGGTGAAAACCAGCCCCCGAACTGCTCACGCTCCCAGGAGTCAGGTAAGGTGGTGGAGGGCAAAAAGCCCACCGCAAGTCCACCACCAGACTCCCAGGAGTCAGCGAAGGGGGTAGTGGGTAAAAAGCTCAAAGTTTATCCAACACAAGACTCCCAAGCGTCAGCGAAGATAGTGGACAGTGAAAAGCCCAGAGCTCATCTACCATACTCTCAGGAGTCAGCGAAGGGGGCAGTGGGTGTAAAGCCCAAAGCTCATCCACCACGGGACTCCCTGGAGTCAGTGAAGGGGGTGGCAGTTGAAACACCCACAACTAGACCACCAGCAAGCCCTGCTACCCCAAATCTGGCAGCTCACAGAGCATCCAAAAGGAAAGCAGCATTGCCATCAGCTCTTCCTTTGCCAGAGATTGTGCCAATACCAGTACAGTGGGGTCGCGGTGAGCTTCCCCCACCTCCTAAACTTCCATGCATGGACATGGAGAAAGACGTGGACATTTGTAACACCACTCAGTCTACTCATAGTAAAATCAGTAAGACAAAATGCTCAGGGAGAACAGAAGTGACAGATGGCAGTGACATCAACACTGCCTCTTCTGTTCCTCCACCTGTTGTAGAGACTTATGTCTTCGTGACCCTGCCTGCCTGCACTTTAAACATCCCAGCTCTTCCTAACACCTCTAATGTGGAAGAGCAGGCTGCTGGGGCCAACATTGTGCCAGCATCCTCATCAAAATCTAACGAGGATCTAGCACCTAAAATCCTCATTTCCTCTTTGGCTCCTCCTGCAGACTCTCTTCCTTTTGGTACCCCAGCCTCTCAACTGGGGGTTCTAAATGATAAAAATGGAAACCATGCCCCTTTAATGAGAGCTGCAACCCCTACCACTTCTCTCTCCTCCAGACTTCCTCTTCCTGATCATTCCATTCTCCCCTGCACAAAGGAATCTAACACTGCTACTTCTCCTGATTCCCGTCCTCTTCCCTTCCCCACCCTTCCTGTAGTCCCACTTCCCATTAACACTACCACCACTGATATGGCTGCAGCCGCCCCCAGCCTATCCTGTCATGTGAGCCTGCAGCCGGCCACAGATGACGATATTGTTCAGATGGATACCACACCACCATCTGCAGCCATCATTTACTCATCTCCCCAAGTCTCCACCACTGACTCCTGTGCATTGCCGCAGGCTCCCAATAGCCTGCAACAGGGAAACTTTATGAATGGGCCAGTACCCAGCGGCCCACCTATACCTCCCCCACAACCAATACCTCAGGCCCCCTGTGGCCTGCAACCAGGACACTTGCCGAATGGGCCAGTGCCCACCAGCCCACCAGTACCCCAGGCGCTCTGCAGTCCGCCTCAGGGCCATGTCACCATGGGCCCAGACCCCACTGCCCCTGCAACACCCTATACCTATCCAGTTCCCCAAATCCCCTGCAGTCTGTACCAGGGGCAACTTGGGATGGGGCCAGCCCCCAACAACCTACCTCCTACCAAGGGGTCCTGTTCTTCCCAAACCTTGGTCCCTCAAAACGATCATTATTCCATCAATGCCATCTCTGTTGTGCAACCACAGCACACAATGTCACACAGTGACTCTATTTCCAGCAAGCAAGACCCGCACAATCAGTTTATACAGTCTCAGCACATGCAGGGACCCAGCCCAAATACTGGCCATGCATCTAGTGCTAGTGCCCTTCCACACCCCACTCTTGGGGTTTTCAGTGGACTACCTGATAATAATTACTCTCTCAGCCAACCAGTCCCCTTACAAACACCAGTTATTGACCTAACCGTGCCTACAATGCAACCACCTAATGACTCTGTCAATGTGATCCCCCTTGTGCAGCAGATGCACAATCCCTCTCTTCCGCTATCTTCTGCTGCTCCGGTCCTTCCCAACATGGACCAAGCAGCTGTCCTTATTCACGGAAGTGGCTCTTCCCCACCAATGAAATTATCCATGGACGATGACGATAACATGATGGATACAACACCTCCTTCAGAGGCATTTATGTTTCCATCTCCTCCGATCTTGACAAACAACCTCTCTGTAGTGAACCAGGACCATCCTGCTCCTTCCCATGTGCCACACAGTGACATTATTTCTAACCAACAAGACTCCTACAATCAGTTTATACAATCCCAGCACATGCCGGGGCCAAGCCCACACACTGGCCATGCATCTAGTGCTGGTGCCCTTCCATACCCCACCACTGGGGTCTTCAATGGACAATCTGACAGTTTGTCTCAGCACCAACCAGTACCATTGCAAACACCAATTATTGACCTAACGGTGCCTACAATGCAACCACCTAATGACACCAACATACAAACAGGACATATGGCCATGACAGTGCCTGTACCTGCAGTGAATGCTGATAATACACCCCAGCACACCTCTTGTAGTGGTTCTTATGGTGTTTGCAACACTGCCAGACAGAAAACTCCTGGCAAGAAAATCTCCAGACGCACAGGCTCTCATGACACTAATTCATCCCTGAACCAGGCCTCTCCTGCAACAAATACTGGCTATCCACCTAGTGCTAGTGCCCTTCCAGACCCAACACTTGGAGTTTTCAGTGGGCAATCCGGCAATTTCTCTCTGAGCCAACCAGCGCCCTTACAAACACCAGTTATTGACCTAACCGTGCCCACAATGCAACCACCTAATGACTCTGTCAATGTGATCCCTCTTGTGCATCAAATGCACAATCCCTCTCTTCCAATATCTTCTCCTCCTGTGGTCCATCCCAACATGGACCAAGCAGCTGTCCTTACTCATGGAAATGACTCGTCCCCACCAATGAAATTATCCATGGACAATCATCATATGAAGGATATAAGACATCCTTCAGAGGCTTCGATCTTTCCATCTCCTCCCGTCCTGACACACCACCTCTCTGCTGTGAACCAGGCCCATCCCGCTTCTGCCTATGTGCCACACAGTGACGTTATTTCTAGCATGCAGGACTCCCAGAATCAGTTTATACCATCTCAGCACATGCCGGGGCCAAGCCCACACACTGGCCATGCATCTAGTGCTGGTGCCCTTCCACACCCCACCGTCGGGGTCTTCAATGGACAACCTGACAGTTTGTCTCTGAGCCAACCAGTACCTTTGCAAGCACCAATTATTGACCTAACTGTGACTAGTGACACCAACCTGCAAGCAGGACATATGGCCATGCCAATGCCTGTGCCCGCAGTGAACGTTAATATCACTCCCCAGCACACCTCTTGTAGTGACTCTTCTGGTGTTTGCAACACTGCCAGACAGAAAACTCCTGGCAAGAAAATCTTCAGACGCACAGGCTCTGGTAACACTAATTCATTCCTCAACCAGGCCACTCCTGCAACAAATATTGGCCATCCACCTAGTGCTAGTGCCCTTCCAGACCCCTCTCTTGGGGTTTTCAGTGGGCAATCCGACAATTTCTCTCTGAGCCAACCAGTCCCCTTACAAACACCAGTTGTTGACCTAACCGTGCCTACAATGCAACCACCTAATGACTCTGTCAATGTGATCCCTGTTGTACATCAAATGTACAATCCCTCTATTCCGATATCTTCTGCTCCTCCGGTCCTTCCCAACATGGACCAAGCAGTTGTCATTGTTCACAGAAGTGGCTCTTCCCCACCACTAAAACCGTCCATGGACGATGACGATAACATGATGGATACAACACATCCATCAAAGGCTTCGATCTTTCCATCTCCTCCCATCTTGACAAACAACCTCTCTGTAGTGAACCAGGCCCATCCTGCTCCTGCCCATGTGCTACAGAGTGACACTATTTCTAGCAATCAGGACTCCTACAATCAGTTTATACCATCTCAGCACATGCCGGGGCCAAGCCCACACACTGGCCATGCATCTAGTGCTGGTGCCCTTCCACACCCCACTCTTGGTGTTTTCAGTGGGCAACCTGACAATAATTTCTCTCTGAGCCAACCAGTCCCCTTACAAACACCAGTTATTGACCTAACTGTGCCTACAATGCAACCACCTAATGACTCCGCCAATGTGATCCCTGTTGTACATCAAATGTACAATCCCTCTATTCCGCTATCTTCTGCTCCTCCGGTCCTTCCCAACATGGACCAAGCAGCTGTCATTGTTCACAGAAGTGGCTCTTCCCCACCACTAAAACCGTCCATGGACGATGACGATAACATGATGGATATAACGCATCCGTCAGAGGCTTCGATCTTTCCATCTCCAACCGTCTTGACAAACCTCTCTGTAGTGAACCAGGACCATTCTGCTCCTGCCTATGTGCCACACGGTGGCATTATTTCCAGCAACCAAGACTCCCACAGTCAATTTATACAATCCCAGCACATGCCGGGGCCAGGCCCACACACTGGCCATGCATCTAGTGCTGGTGCCCTTCCAGACCCCACAGTCGGGGTCTTCAATGGACAACCTGACAGTTTGTCTCTGAGCCAACCAGTACCTTTGCAAACACCAATTATTGACCTAACTGTGCCTACAATGCAACCACCTAATGACACCAACATGCAAATAGGACACATGGCCATGTCCATGCCTGTGCCTGCAGTGAACCCTGCCATTACTCCCCAACACACCTCTGGTAACGACTCACACAGTGTTGTTAGTACTACCAGACGGAAGAAAACTGGCAAGAAAATCTCCAGACAAGCCGGCTCTCGTGACCCTAATTCATCCCTGAACCAAGCCATTCCTGCAACCTCTGCCACAATGGGAAACGGTGACTCATCAAGTACAAGACACTTGAGATTTAAAAAATCCACCAAACGCTCATTTTCCAACGCTGAAGCACCTACAGGCTGCCAAAGGCAGAAATTTGAAATGTAGAAGATCCAACTCTGTAACAGGACTCGAGACAGGTCCAGCTTTCTAATAAGACTGAAAGTTTATTTTACTTTCTCTTAACACAAGTCTTCTCTACCTACAGCTTGATTGCTTTAGAAGGATGTTCCAGTGGCGACTCATTAATGACTCTTTAGTCACCATCTCTTGCTTGAAAACTAGCTTGACTCAGCAAAGAGCTGGACCATGTTTCAGATGTCCTAGATCCTGAAAGATGAAAAGCTGTTTCCTCACAAGTGGTACTTATTCCATTATTTATTGCACTACCACTATCTTTCCTTATTTCAAATAAAGCCCCCATCTTTATTAATAAATACAATTTAAAATGAATTTATCAAAATTAAATGATTTGTCTATCTTTTGTTGATGGGTTCCATAGGTTTGGGTGTGAATCAGAACTATAATATAAAAGGTTCTATTTAAATAAACAGTTTGCAGAGAATGCAAATAGCCATAGAAAGAGCTTTAGATTAAATGTAAAAGTCAACATTGAACCGAAGTATGAGGATTCCTGACTTCCCTTAAATCCAAAATTTTAGGAGGTGCAAGGGAATTGGTTCCCCAGAGCTATGATATCCATGAATATCTTGGGTATGCCCAAAACCTGTTTGGTTGTCTGTCTGGCCTCATTTGGTGGCACTACGTTGTCCTCGTGACAACATCATGCAGTCAGGACATGTGGCCACAACATCACCTGTGGCTGCAGTGAACCCTGCCTTTACTCCCCAGCAGGCCTGTTGTAGTGACTCACATAGTGTTTTCACACTGCCACACTTGTGAAAACTGGCACAAAAACTCCTGCCTAGCAGGTTCTGGTGACCCTAATTCATCACTGAACCACGATATGCTTGCAGCATCACCCACAATGGGAGACGAAGTAACTTGAAGTAAGTACAAAGGTTTGAATTCAGGGGTCTTCATCCTTGCTTGATTAATTGGCCGGTGGTCTACCACTTGAGCCATGTCTCCAGTCCATTCTTTTGATGTTTAATTGCAGTTAGAATGTCTTAGACTTATCTGTCTGGGTGGGCCTTGAAGTATGATCTTCTGCATCTTCCTTTCTGGAATAGGTAAGATTACCACTAGGAGCCTCCTGTACCCCATTTGTAGGAATTCCTCATGTGCTCCCCATTCTATCTTCACATTTTTTATTTAGTTTTATTTAGTTTTGGTTGTTGTGGGGCCTGAACTCTGGACCTGGCACTGTCCTTTAGCTCTTTAGCTCAAGGCTAGCTCTCTGCTACTTGAGCCAGAGCTCCACTTCTGGCTTTTTCAGCTTATGTGGTGCTGAGGAATAAAACCCAGGGCCTCAGGTGTGCAAGGCAAGCACTCTACCACTGAGCCACCTTCCCAGCCCTGTTTTCACATTTTAAAATGACATTAGTTTCAGAAGTTAAAAACATTTGCATTTCCCAATATCAGTACATGCATAAAAAAATTGGATGCAAGTTATACCATCTCAAATCTGCATTTCTTGAATCAAACCAGAGGATAGACTAATATTTAGGCTTTTTTAACTGTATTTTTTTTTTGTCTTTTCTTTTTTGGTACTGGGGATCGAACCCAGGACGTTGCACTTGCTAGGCAATCGCTTTGCCACTGAGCTACATCCCAGCCCTAGACTAATATTTAGAAAGGAAATATTTGTGAATGATAAAGTGTTCCATCCTCTCAATTGCTGTGTAGTATGATTTTTACCATGTATAGTAATATAAAAGAAAAAGGATACAATTTTAAATAATTCCAACAAAGTAATGCAGGTTTTACAAGGGCAGTTAGTGAATAAGGAAACATGGATGCAATAGGAGAGAGCTATTGAGGTTTGAACATCAGCTTTGGGCTGGGAGTATAAGTATGTAGATATCTTCGTTTGTAAGTAAACAAACATTTCTTGTCATTCAAACAAAAAAAATGAGTCAACATAAAGATAGAGGTGTTTACCAAACATTTTGGGATTTTGGACCCCTAAGGAGAAAGCTGTTACTGGCTCTGAGTTTTCTGCTTGCTTTTGTGGAGTCAGGGAGTTGAAAAATCATGGGATCCTAAGTAGGTCCAGTTCCTTTCCTCCAAGTTCCATAAAGTACTACTATATGGGTGGAATCCAGTAAGCCTCCCTGCTGGCAGGGATTTGTGAGCATCTGAAATACCTCAGGCTCTCAGTCCCTGCGTCTTGAGGCACCAGGCTCAGTTCCCTGTAGAAGACATCATTAAGTGACAATGTAAAGAGCTACACAGAATCAAGGACTCTCCAGTGTCTAGTAACGGATACTGAATGCTAAATCCATTGAAGACCCTGAGTTCTGTACTTTAAAATTAGTAACTATACAAAATTAAAGGTGCAAGTAGGCTTTAAAATTCAGTCAGGGATCCATAAACTATAATACTAGCCACTTGGGAAACAGATATTAAGGGATTGTAATTCAAAGCCAGCCTGAGCATAGAAGTACATAATACTCCATCTCAACAATGAATGGGTGTGGTGGTGTAAGCCTGTTATCCCAAACTACAGAGAAAGCACTATGGCTGGGCACAATGGCACTTGCTTGTCAGCCTAGTGACCAAAGGAAATACAGGAGAATAACAGTCCAGGCTGGTCATAAAATCAGACACTCCCAAAATTAATCCAAATCAACAACCTGTTTATCAAAATAACTACCAGGAAGAGGAGATGGGTTCAGTGGTGTTAGGGTGAGAGGTAATTAAAGAATAAAGGGAGAAAGTGAAAATTTACAAGCACATGTATGCGTACACTCTCTCTCTCACACACACACACACACATACACACACATACCCAAGCCAAGAATGTGCTAGAGGCATTGTTCAAATGGTATTTGCCTAGGAAATGTGAGACTTGAGCTGAATCCCAATACTAGAATGGTGAGAGAGAAAGAGAGAGAGAGAGAGAGAGAGAGAGAGAGAGAGAGAGAGAGAGAGAGAGAGAGAGAGAGAGAGAGAGAGAGAGAGAGAGAGAGAGAGAGAGAGAATTAACTACAGAAACAGGAAGAAGAAAAGAAAAATGAGAAGAACAAGAAGCAGCAGCAAAAAGGAATAAAAGAAAGAAAGAATGGGCTTAGGATAGACTATACTTCAGGATCTTTGGAAGGGAATCATTAAAAAATGCCCTGTTCCATAATTTTCTCCAAGATCCTCAATGTGTCCCTTCTGTTCTTCATTTTTCTCATATTGACACAGAAGTAATGACAACAGTGAATCTTTAAAATGATTTCAAAGGATACTTTTGGACAATGTTCATGAGGCCTAGTTCAATATCACGATTCCACACCCTCTTCTCTGTATTACCTGTTGGTCTGGAGGTAAAACCACAAAATCTAACTTAATGCACCTGCCTGTATCACTCACTCAGTCAACACAAACCCAGAGTACTTCTTCCAGGAGCTCCAGGAGAAGGATCAGGGAGACTACACAGAAGGCAGATAGGCAGAGGGAGGGATATCCAGGCAAGTGACTATTTTGCTTTTCTTTCCTACTGGTTTTGTCTAGTAATTGTGAATATTCAAGATTAATTAGCATAGAAAAGGCGACTCTGTGCTGTTCCTTTGTATGATATGATAGCATTCTGGGAATAGAAGAAGGCAGCAAGAGGAGAAAAAGAGGAACAGGACAAGAATGTTCAGCCAAAGGGAAAGAAGGAGGAGAAAATGGAGGAATGGAGGCAGAAGGAAGGAAGGAATACAGGAAGGAAGGAAGGAAGGAAGGAAGGAAGGAAGGAAGGAAGGAAACAATGGTTCTTTTTAAGAGCTATAAGATGCCAGGAGCCAGTGGGTCATGCTTTGAATACTAGCAGGATCACTGTTTAAAACGAACCTAGGCAGGAAATTCCCTAAGACTTTTAACTCCAGTTAGCCACACAAACCGGGAAGTGGAGCTGTCACTCAAGTGGTAGAGCACTAGCCTTGAGGAGAAAAGCTCAAGGACAGAGCCACACTCAACAAATACAGGGGGAAAAAAAGCTGTAAGTGTTTATGTAGCTTCAGACTTCATTGAAGAGAACACCATGAGACAAGTTTAAAACACTTAGACCTGTTATGTTGAACATGTTTTAATTTAATAACAACACTAGCCAGTTCTGCTGCAATGACCAAAGCTCTTTTTAAGATTAGCACAATGTTTTAGCTCAGCTAGCGTTTTGCGTTCTATGCAAAGAAATTTGAAAATGAGTTTATTCTGTTTAAACACAATGGGCATAAACTCAGGCAAGCAAACACTAGTAGATTTCCTTTGACTTTCTGAGAGACCAAAGACATTCCAAAGGCTGAACATGTTCTCGGAAAGAAGTCATTTTTCCACTGTGTCACAGTTGAAGCATTGTAAGGAGCACATTATCCTGTGTACTACAGATTGTGTTGTGGAAGACAAAAGGATTCTCTGTAATCTGTTTTGATGGTTTAGCTTAAGGGCTAAGAAGTGCTTCTCTGTACTTCATCCTCTGGGAGTTTTTGAGAATCTGAATATTTCGCCTAACAGGTTAATTAACAGAGAACTATTTCCACCTTAAGTACACACAGTTGACCTTTGCTTGAAGAGAAACAAGCTGTTTATTTGCTCTCATCTCATGATTTTTAGTGAGAATATCAGAGCCGCGTGAAGAGATTTTGATGGATAGAAGTTTTATAGTATCAGTAGTCCATGGGTTTGAACTTGTCAAGCCAACTAGTGGTTAAGAAATAAGAAAATCCAGAAAGGCAAAGTCAGAACCTAGGAGAATTGGGGCAAGGGTAATTCTGTGAGTTATATGCCTATATCAGGCAAGTTAAAATGTACCTTCATCTTTTTCAACTTAGAAAGTAACAACATGCATCCCACATTGTCTTTAAATTTTACAGAGTTGATAGACGGTTCTCACTTTTTATTAGAAAGAATCAAATAGCATACGGCACTGGTGTCTCTCATCTTTTGTCAGTTTCTAGTCACCCCATTGATTTGAAATGTGATGGTGAACTTTCTCAAACTGTTCTATGTATGGTTCTATGGTGACTGAGGGATAGAAATAGCCATGGAGAAACTGGTACCACAAGCAGATTTTGCATCCATCTTGTGATGCCACGGGTTCAACTAACACTCTCTCATCTCCTGGCTGGCTCTCTACTCCTCGAACCATTCCCCAGGTCTGGCTTTTAGCTGGTGAATTGGAAGTAGACACTTGTAGACTTTTCTGTGTAGGCTAGCTTTGAACTGTAATTTTCCTGAGCAGCTAGGATGAACGGCAAGATCCACTGCCACCTGACTTGTCCCATACTTTCCTTCCCTCCATAGTCAACCCTGCAGAGTGCTTGTGTCTGATGGAAGAGTTTTCAGGCTTTGATTCTGGTTGTTGGCTGATCTGTGACCTGAGAACAAGTAATTTCTCTAAGTGCTAGCAGAACCACATTTTTCCCCTCTTTCCCAAAAAGATGAAACATATAAACCATTTTGAGTACATGTCATCCTTAATTTGACCTCCATTTTAAGATATACTTATGTGTCACCAATTTATGTCATACCTTTTGATACTAATACTTCAGAGTCTTAGACAAATGTATTTGTAGCTTAAGAATACTGCATCAGAAATAATACTTCAGAGTTTTGGGCAAGTTTCTAACTTTATATTGGGTCTCTTTAGTCGATTTTCTGCCTGACATTTTCACAGAATGGTGGGGATAATGGTGGCAGAAAACACCCACTGTCACTCTTCAGAATCCTCTAGAACAATACTAGTGAGAATTCTCGAACCCAGTAGCTACCTATTCTGAGGCTACCTAAATTAGTTACTTAAGCTTGATTGTTTTTAATAGGTAGAAGTCTCAGAATATGGCCTTAATTCCTTAAATCTTATAATATGTGTGTTGAAGGGTTTTTAGGTAAAGCATTATGCTTGAAAATGCCAAAAAAAAATCCAGAGAAAGTAGAAAAGAACTAGATGATGGATTTCCTTTCCAAATTATGCACTGAAGTTATACTCTGAAAGAGATTTGTCTAAGTGCCTTAATATCATGCAGTGAGAAAAGTGGAGGTGCAATGTTCTCATTGATCTAACAAGACTTGAATTTTACCAACGTTAAGTTCAACATGAGGCATTCATAGCTATATTCTTCATCATCTCACTTTCTTGGTGCAGTGCTTTGAAGGGAATGGATGATTGTTTTAGAACCAGCATTAAACCTCTAGAGCACAAAACAATTCTTTTTTTTTGGGGGGGGGTCTGATCGTGGGGCCTGAACTCTGGGCCTGGGCGTTGTCCCTCAGCTCTTCAGCTCAAGGCTAGTGCTCTACCACTTGAGCCACAGCGCCACTTCTGGCTTTTTTTATTTTTGCTTATGTGGTGCTGAGGAATCGAACCCAGGGCCTTGAGCATGCAAGGCAAGCGCTCTACCACTGAGCCACCTTCCCAGCCCCACACAAAACAATTCTTAACTTACATCTTTCTCTTCAAGTCTTCTTCCCATCCTGTTTAGATATCTTCAATTCCAAATGACTAATTCTTTGTGTATTTAAGTAGCCATACTACACTACTATAAAGAAATTAATACTTAAAACTGTTGTAAATTAATCAAACTTCTCTGACTACAGTGTCATTAAAAGAGGAAATAAGTGTGCTATGGAGCATGCTTGTAATCAGAAGTGCCTAGAGGCAGAAATGAGAGAATTTTTGTTTAAAGTTAATCTGTGCAAAAACAGTGGAATCTTATCTTAATGAACCAGTCTGTCATGATTATCCTTGTCTCTAATCCTAGCTATCTGGGAGGTGAAGGTGGAAGTATGGTGGTTCAGGGCTGACTCAGAAAGAAAGTATGAGCCCATATCTAAAAAATAAACAGGTCTGAGAGCATAGCTCAAGTGGTTGAGCACCTGCCTAACAAACACAAAGCTAGTTCCAACCCCAGGACAGAGGGAGAGAGAGAGAGAGAGACAGAGAAGGGGGAGGGAGAGAGAAAGAGGGAGGGAGAGAGAGAAAGAGACACAGACACAGACACAGAGAGGAGATATGAGCATCTGTAGAAGTAAACATGAACCAAATTCTATTCTTTTATTCTTTTTCTGACATATGTTCACGCTTCATCTGTCATTATAGCTGAAAAAAGTACCTCAGTCTTAGAACCCTGCCTCCTCTCAAATTTCCTTTGAATTAAAAGATTTGAAAAAGGGATAGATGTAATGTCCTTATAGCCTCCTCCTCAGAAAAGCGAATTCATTGTGTACAAGGTATGTACAGTGCAGCTAGGGACAGCCAGCGTGGATTTAAACTTAGGGCAGATTATGGAAGAGCTCAGAGTGACATTTACCTGAGTGAAACCACAGCGCTTCCCTGAAGCAACTTTTTACATTAATGGGACAAAGATCTTCCTCATTTTCTTTAGTGGAACTACATAAGAGAAGAAGAAGCCAGGTGCTGGAGGCTCACATCCACAGCCCTAGCTACTCCAAAAGCTGAGATCTGAGTATCAAGATTCAAAGCTAGCCCAGCAGAAAAGTCTGTGAGACTCTTCAGTTAGCCAGCAAAAAGAAAAGAAAACAAAAAGCAAGCCCATCAACAAACACAAAATATACTTGAAAGTGTGACACAAATGATAGAGCAATAGCTTTAAGGGGAAAAAAGCCAAGAGAGAGTATTAGAACCTTCGTTCAAGTCCTGGTATTAGCACAAATACATTATAGCTACAGCAAAGTGGGTATATGGAGGAGTAGGCAAGATGGAAGAAACAAGCAATAGTAGAGGGTATATATAAGCCAGATGAAGGTCATTGGATTTCTTTTTGTTTGTTTCCCAAAATGTTGAGCAAAGGAATACATTAAAGGTAGATATTAATAATGCATTTTTATATTAGGATGGATCGGAGTGATATACAGAAGGGTGTAAAGATACGACTTACAGGGTTGTTGCGATTGAGGGGAAAAATAAGACTCTAAACTCTGCTATTAGAAATGAAAGTAAAAACTTGGCTAGATGAGATCAATCTCTGCAGGAGAGGACCATCCTTTTGAAGTGGTCACAGCAGCCCTCTGTATTCTGGTGAGTGATGGAGAATGAATCAGGGGCAGCTTAAGAGACTGCCATCAACCTGCAGGCAAGGCTTAAAAATATTGAGGGATTTGTGGCTGTTCCCAGACCCGCATCTCACTGACATCTCTGAGAAGAAAATGGGTGGTAAAGCAATTAATGACAACAATGCTGCAATACTCATACAGGTGTATTTCCTTTACTTGGTATAATCAAATTTCCTTCAGGTGTGGATAGTATCATAGCCTTATTTATTTTCAGGGCTGAAGAGCATTCAATTATATGGATATACCACAATCCATTTTTCATTTCATTCATAAATAGATAGACATTATGTTGTTTACTATTTGGGGTGGGGAAATGAGTAATATACTCTGAAAATGTATATTCAAGTATTTTTTGTGTGCATATTGGGTCATTTGATAACTCTGTTTAACATTTAGAGGGAACATTGAATTGTTTTTGAAAGTGACTGCAAGAATTTACTGGCCATTATGTTTGAGACTATTTGTCCTCATGTAATAGCTGAACAAAAGTTGCTTGTGAGGTTCCCATGGTTGATGCTTTCCATACGTAAGCTTTTTACATAATAAATTCACTTGAAAAACATATATATGTATATCAGCACCAGGCACTGGTGGCTTACACCTGTAATCCTAGTTACCTTGGAAGCTGAGATCTGAGGTTTGTGTTTTGAAGCCATTCTGGGTAGGAAAGTCCATGAGACTCTTATCACCAATTAACTGGACGTGGCTTTGTAGCTCAAGTGGTAGAGCATAAGCCATGAGCACAAAAGCTCAGGGACAGCACCCAGGCCCTGAGTTCAAGCACCACAACTGACATATATATCAAATATATATGTATATATACGTGTATGTATAAAATTACATATATATGTATAAAGTACACATATATGCAAATGCGTATATATACACATATATACACATATATAAATATACACATATACATACATATATACATATATATGCTATATATACGTAAATATGTCTTTTTACTCAAGGATGGTGTTGCTGTAAAACAAGGAGTAAAATTGGACAAACATGAAATGAATGAATCCTAACTCTGTGTTAAAATTTACTGAGGTTGAGATCAAGATTTGGAGAGCCCTGATACTTAGTAAATATAAGAGTTAATCTCCATAATTTTGCCTGTGTTTCTAAGAAGAAGAAAAAACTAATTTTTACTCTAACTTTGAGTTATGTATCATAGGTTTTACAGAGTTGCTTGATGCTTGGGAATTCAAATTTTCCCATGGTCTTTTAACCTGAATTTCTAGTTTGTATCTTAATCTCTTTTTCAGCTGCATGAAGTTTTGCTGTTTTTACAAGAGGCTTGGCAGCTTTCTTTCTGGCTGTTTCACTCTTTTCTCTATGACCTAGCCAAATAAAAAGAAAATAAGGCTTGGCAATGATGTCTTCATATAGTGTCTAGCATAATATCCTAAATGCAGAAAACAGTTTTCCACATTCACTCTGTCTAGCTATTAGCCTTTGGAAATGGAAAGGCCAGTAGCGAATGACTTGTTATTCTTACCTTGTTCATCACCTCTTTAGAAACTCTGGGGCATTACAGCTGAAGTGATTATAAACATCCTGTTTCTCAGGGTATCACATTAGCTAGGATCCATAAAGGAATCCATAAATTGTGTAACATGATTCTTCCTAAAAGAAATAATCAGGACTTTCTATTTAAATCACCCGAGTAATCCACACTTGTGTGAAAAGAAAGCAAAAAGTTTCAAGAGATGGAAATGATGTTTACAACAATAGAGTTTTATATATATATATATATATATATATATATATATATATATATATATATATACATATATATATAGATAGATAGATAGATAGATAGATAGATAGATATATTTCTTCCCAACAATTTCCTGTGTTGTTCCTGTGTTGTCATGGATTCAAGAAATGTTTTCCAGGAAACTCTTGTTTCAGGAACTGCTCCAGAAATAAAAGAACAGCAGAGAGGGGAAGGATAAAAATCCTTGCCTCCCTATAGAGTTTGCCTTCCATGGCAGCAAGACAGATGAAACAGGCTGTCAGATGTTACATAGAATGGCTGAACATAAGACATTCAGGCAGGAGAGGAGAAAACACAAACAACAAGGATTTATAAACATGAGTAGGGAGATACAATTTTATCCAACGTGGTAAGAAGCCACCTTTTCTGAGATGTTGATACAGGCTTGCGGGTATCAAGGGGACAAGCTATTGGTTCTCTGGGAAGAATTTGGTAGAGAAGGAGCAACCTAAATGCCTATAAGATATAAATGTACTTGGAGTGCTTGAGAAAATCAACAATACCAATGTTGGTATGTGGTTCTTACAGAGCAAAAGGGAAGGGAGGGCAAGGAGAAACTTAAGAGAGGTGAATACCTGAGAACCAGATCATGCACAGCTATTGGCCAAGATTAGAACATTAGTTTTAGAAAATGATTTATAGATAAAGAATTCATATAATAGGGAAACCATTATTTTTTATTATACTAATGCATAGAACCAAGGGACTTTTAGTATATGCTTAATGTTGGAAATCATAAAACTGTCCATCTCTGAACACATTTTAAAATTTTTTTGCCAGTACTGGGGCTTGAACTCTAGGCCTGGGCTCTGTCCCTGAGGTTTTGCTCAAGGCTAGTGCTCTACCACTTTGGCCACAGCACCCCTTCCAGCTTTTTCTGAGCAGTTTTTTTGTAGGTAAGAGTTTCATGAAGTTTCCTGCCTGGGCTGGCTTCCAACCTCGATCCTCTGATCTCAGCCCTCTGAGTAGCTAGGGTTATAGTCATGAGCCACCAGTTTCCGGCCCCTGAATATTTTTGTCATGTAACGCTGTACCTTCTAATTTTCCCCTCCCACAACCCCTAAAACATTCTAATATACTTTTTGTCTGCCTTTACTTTCTTCTTTTATTTTTTAAAATATTTTTATTATCTTCAAGTAGTTGTATAAAGAGTTATCATTCAACAAAGCAATTTATAAACACAGTATGTCTTGATCAATGACTTTCTTAATGGGGAATTTCTTGTAAAGATAATTATATAATATGCAGTGTTTTGTTGATTAGGTTTTTCTCATTTAGCGTGATGCTTTTCCAGTTCATTTATATTGTAACATGTGTCAGTATTTTATTTCCTAATATGGGGCTGAATAATATTTTAAAGTATACCATATTGTAGGTATCCATTCCTCAGTTGACAGACATGTGAGTTTTTATCATCTTTCATAATTATGATTAGTGCTACCATAAAACATTTATGGATGAGGCACATGGCAACATTATTTTCAGTCACTATGGATATTTTCATAGAAGTCAGATTTTTTTAGTTATACCATAAACTTTATTTAACCTTTTTAGGAACTGCCACACTTTTCTATAGCTGTATCACTTTCTTTCCCTCCAGCAAGGTATGAGGATTCTAATTTCTCCACATCCTTGCTAGTGCTTGTTATTTTCTCTTTTTTATTTCTTTTTGCTTTTTGTATTATGATAGTCATTCTAGAGGGTATGAGATGGCTTTTTCTTGTGGTGATCATTGACATTTCTCCTTGTCTAATGCTGACCTTCTTTTCATGTACTTATTTCCACTTGTATATTTCATTTGGGAAGTTCATTCAATTTTTTAAATCTAATTTTAGCTAGGGGGATTGTTTTTATTGTTGAGTTGTAACATTTCATTATATATTCAGGACATTAGGTTCTTATAAGCTATATAGTATATATGTATATGTTCATAGATAGATAGATAGATAGATAGATAGATAGATAGATAGATAGATAGATAGATAGATACATTCTTGTTCCATGTGCTGTTTTCTCTTTTTAAAAATATTAATACTGATCAACTTCAACTTACCTATTGATTCTTTTGTTTCATGTGCTCTTGTTACTGCTTTTAAGATACCATTGCCTAACCTAAAGTCAGTAATACTTATCCTTACTCTTTTCCTACTAACTGTTATAGATTCCTCGTTCTTTTATTTAGGTCAAACATCCATTTATTTTGTGTTAGATAATATGATTCAGAAGTCCAAATTCACTCACTGCATGCAAATATCCATGTCCCAGAATCACTATTGAAGGGTAGATTAAAATTAGCATGTTAAAAAAATCAGCATGTGTTTTTCCTCACTGAATAATGGTGCCAGCTTTGTCACAAATCAATAACTCATAGGTGTGTGGATTTAGGTATGGATTCTTTTCTACTAATTCAACTGTGAGTATGATGTAAATCATACTGTTTATTTATTCATTTATTTATATTTATTTGTTTCTTTTTCCAATTGTGGAGCTTAAACTCTGGGCCTGGGCCCTGTCCCTGGGCTCCTTTTTGCTCAAGGCCAGTGCTGTACCCTAGCCACAGTGCCACTTCCCATCATACTGTTTGGAGGGCTGTGACATTTTAGTAAGCTCTGACAATTTGACATATGATTCCTCCAGCTATTTCTCTTTGTACACTTGCTTAATTTGCCTTTCCCTTGGAATGGATAGCTTTTTACACCTCATAGTTGTTTTTTGAGTGGTGACTAATTGATCCCTTGTAGCGTATCTTTTAACCTACATCCTGCACAACTGATTGTAGACTTCTTTGGTGTTTGCCGTTCATTAATATTGTTTCAGCAATATGTTAAAATTTTATTTATTTATTTTTAACCTTCTTCTTGCTACATGAAAGTAATGTACAGAGCGGCTATAGCTACATAAGACTGGTACAGAGTAGGTTACCTTTTGGACAATGTCACCCCTCCCTTTTTCTCTACCAGTTTTTTCCTCCCAGTAGTTTTAGTAGTACTAACAAAGCAATTCATAAACTCAGATCTGGTGGCACTTTTTCCATTAGCAGTTCAGAAATCCTCACAGTTCATATGGTCAATAGAAACAGCATCTGTGGTAGTGGACCCTTCAAAAATTAAAAGGGATAAATTTCATCTAAGTTCTATGGATTGGTGCATCATCTCAACCCATCTTGATGACTGAGATAGACTTCCCTGACTCAAATGGGTTGAACTTTCCTTAAGAGGAGAAGCTCAGAAAAATTTTCTCCTTATAAAATGTAATTTAAGAAGACAATTGAGACTAATCTGTATAAAGTAGATAATTTCTACCTTATTCAGTGTTAACATCCAGTCTGAGGAAACTTTATTAACTCAGATTGTCAAGTCAGTCAGACTGGCTTTGGAAGTATTTTCTTTCTTTACTGTGTGGCTGTTTATTTGTCTGTTTGAGACAGAATTTCATTTAGTATCCTAGGATAGCTTGGAACTTGCTATGAAATCTGGGTTGTCCTTACACATGATCTTCTGGCCCCTGCCTCTGTCTCCCCAGCTCTGAGACTGTAGCATGAGCCTGGCTTTCAATTACCTGAAGGTTAAATCAGGTCACAGTGATTTTTATTGTGAATTGCTGAATAAAAGCAAATTGCTATGCATGATGACATTGTAAGGCTAAAAATGAATATATACCTTCTGATATATGTAAAAGCTTCATGAAAAAAATACTTTTTATTTCCCCAGCATTAAGACATGCTTCAAGAATTCCTCCAAAACCTACAATTATTTGTGCCCTTAAATTATCCCGCGAAACTTATTTGGAGTCTTAATTTCAGTAAAAATTACTATATTCTTTTAAACAAAGCCCTAAACAGTGTTATTCTCCAGTTGAGAAAAGATGGCTTCCCTGAAGTGGACTTTCAGTTTATTCTAGGATCAGAGTTCTTGCTCACCTTCCTTTTTCCTACTCCCAGCCAGTTGAGAAGGTTTTTAATTTGCTTTCTCCAGAAGTATCCTTAAAAAGGAGTGACTTTTGGATGTAAATTGACATCTCAAAGACAGAACTATATGCATGTGTTAGTGTTTTGTGTTGTTTTTTTTTTTTTTTTTTTTTTTTTACAGTCATTGTATCTTTTATTTATTTTTTTTTTTAAATTGTATTTTATTTTATTTGAGAACATACTGTACAGAGGGGCTACAATTACATGGGCAGAATAATGCATACATTTCTTACCAAGCATTGCAGCCTCCTCCTTTGTTTACTTTTAGATGAGGTAGGAAGTACAGATTGGCTGGGGGGTGGGCAGGGAAAGGAGGAAAGAGCTTGATCCTCCACTGCTCCTCATCATGGTTTCCTACTGCATGGTCCAGGAGCAGAAAACAAAACTCAAACTGGATGCCAGTGGCTCACAACTGTATTCCTAGCCAGTCTGGAGGTTAGGATCTGGATGGTTTTGGTTTGAGGCTAGTTTTGGCAGAATTATTTTTCTAGTCTCTATCTCCAAATGATCAGCACAAAAGATGGGGTGGAGGCTCAAGTGGTAGAATACCAGCTGAACAAGTAAGCTAAGTGAGTACAGAGGCCTGAGATCAAACTCCACTACTGAGAGAAAGAGAGAGAGACAGAGGAAAGAAGGAAGGAAGGAAGGAAGGAAGGAAGGAAGGAAGGAAGGAAGGAAGGAAGGAAGGAAGGAAGGAAGGAAGGAAGGAAGGAAGGAAGGAAAGAAAGAAGGGAGAGAGAGAGTGGGAGGGAGGAAGGGAAGGGGAAGTGAGGGAGGGAGGGAGGGAGGAAGGGAGGGAGGGAGGGAGGGAAAGAAGTAAGAAAGGAACCAACCAAATCTCTAGACCTATTGCTTCTTTCATTTCTTTCCTATTCTCTCCCAGAAGAGTGGGTACTGACATGAATATTCTCTTCAATAAAACTATGATTGAGCTGTCCAAAAGGTTCAGTTTCCATGCTAAAAATAACTTGACAAGGTCGCCACATTATCTGCCTGCCACATTTTAAGCCATGTCCTCAAATACCTGAGAACCTGTTTCTTCTCACCCAGCTTGCCTTCTGGCTCTGATTTCTTCCTCATCCCTCTGAGTTGGTGCTTGTGGCCTGGCTGTGATCTTGATTGCTTGGCAGAAGCTTTCTAAGAGCCAAGACTTGGCTCTAGTCTCTGCCACTCACACTCCCCAAATGCACAGAGGTTTGACTTTTCACATCCAGTGCTGAACTTCTAGAACACTCAGCCTGAGCAACCTGCCCAGGAGGCCATGAGCAGAACTGGTCCCATGGCCCTAGTAAGGGTTTCCCACTGTGAGAGGAACACTTCCAGGAATCATGATGTACGAGATAGAAATTTATATTTAAAAAAAAACTTTTCAAAAAGTACTCTAAAAGAAGACAAATTACCCACTCAAGAGCCTCACTTTTAAGACAATTGGATTTTTGTTAAGTGTAATTTCTAAAATCTTGGTCATTTAAAAATAGATGTTGCAAGAAGATGTTGCACATGCTTATAATCTCAACACTTGAGAGGCCAAGCCAGAAGGCTCACCAAGCTCAAGGCCAGCTTGGGCCACATAGTGAAACTCTGTTTCACAAACCAATCAAACAGGTATACACAAGTGTATGATAAATGAAGTAATGTTTCTTCTCTAAAAATAAGAGCTATGTTTTTAAAGGATATTTTATCTAATTCAATGGTGAATTTTCAGAACTTCTATTTGCCTCTGATGGACTCTCAAAAGGTATTCCGACTTGACTCAGGAAACAAAGATTCCAGCAGGTAGATTGGGCAAGGACAAAATTCCCATCTTTCTGTGGCTATAAAAGTGTTTACCATTCTACAGGATTGAAATGGCTAGTACTGACAGTTTCAGAGACAGCACAAACTTCCTTTGAAATTACTTTTCAGTCTGCCTTTCCTGAACACAGCTCTACCTTAAAAATACATTGACATTGAAAATACTGGAATAAACATTGATTCATAAAGCTAATGAAGAAATCCTTAATATACTCAAAATATATAATAGAACTTGAAGAAACTTTTGTTCCAATAACAGTCTCTTAAATGAAGCCTGTGGGGAAAAAAAAGAACAAAGTGTTTTTCTTCATATTTGGGAAGGAAAAGAGACTGATTTCAAGCTCCTAGTCTTGGGGCTTGAACTCAGAGCCTGGGCCCTGTCCTTGAGTTTTTGTGCTCAAGACTAGCACTGCTGCTTGAGCCACAGTCCTCCTCTGGCTTCTTGGACATTAATTGGAGATAGTGTCCCCTGGACTTTCCTGTGCAGGTTGGCTTTGAACCACGATCCTCAGATCTCAATCTTCTGAGTAGCCTAGACTAACAGGGATGTGTCATTAGCACCAGGATGATTTTTTTTTATTCAAAGCAGGAAGAGCAAGTTTATTTGGAAGCAAAAGGAAGGTAGTAAAATAGACTCTTTGTACAGTGAGGTCTCAAACTGTGAGAAGGGTCTTCAAAAGATTGATGAAAAGTTTATTGTATTGGTAAAATGGTGAGAAAATCGCAATAAATGTAGTTACCAGTGAAAGGAAAAATATAAAATATGGTTCATTTTTTTTGCAGGCACTAGTCTGCTATCATTTAGAATCTCTAGAACTAGGTGATAGCTTATAGGAATGATAGGAAGTAAAATTATATAACCTGAATGTCATGAAAATCAGTTGACATGATATAGACATAATCCTACCATTTTAGAAACCAGTTTGTTGGCTTTGATAGGGAAAAGGGATTATTTCCCAGAATTCTATTATTTTTAAAGTAGTTTTGTCAATTTTTGGCAGCCAAACTTTTAATAGTCGAATTCTGATTTCTCCTGTCCTATGTTTATTTTCACATTTGTCTATTAATTTTTATGCCTTCCCAAATCCTACAACTCTTGACCTAACCAACTAAAACAATATGCAAACGACTATTGTGAAGACAGAACTTCTATTAAGTAGTTATATTGTAAGATGAACTTCCCTCTGCCTCCTTTTCCTACAGAGGGAGTAATAAAAACAATTCTATTATGAGTGAAATGACTGTTGGAACTTGAGACAATCCATCTTACAGTTAAAAGAATGTCCTCAACAGTTATTGAAAATTTTCTGTAAAAATTAAGCAACCCTTTTGCCAAGTTTCATGCAGCTTCCTTCTTTTCCTTGTATTTCCTTCATGTTTGCAAATCATTTCCAGCCCTTTGTGTAATGGAATTGTCTCCCTTTCTTGTCCCCTGAAATGGGAAAGAGGCCTTTAATCAAAAAGCTTGAGTTGTAACAAGTGCTTGAGTTGTAACCGTTACATCATGATATTTTCCCAGTGATTAAAATGTTTTTCTGCATAGTTAATCTATGAAACACTAATAGTATTATGAAAACCGCTAAGTAACTCTAGCCCATACAATAAAATGCCTGAAACTAGATGGGATAATGTCCTAAATTATATCCCTACTAAATATTTTATCCCGTACCCTTCATTATGAGAGCTTGTTTTCTTATCTTCAAGACAGCTCTGTGGCACACAACAAATTGAAGAGCTGACAATGTGATTTTATTATTATTTTTACAGCCTGCCTAATAGGATCAGTTTGTATCCTAATGGCTTGCATGACCATTTTCATATTCCACATTCCCCACACATCCTAACTTTGAAGCCAGAGGCAAGATTTCACTTAATTTGATTCAATTACAATGAGTAAGATCTCTCAAGTTTTATGACTTCCTGTGATATAATTCTGAATGGTTGGATATTGTAGAAGTTAAGGAAATAAAACATACTCTATTTCTAAACGAAAGCACGTGGCTAGAAGCATAAGGGGATTGCTATATAAAACAGATATCTACCAAATCCCATAGCTGAAAACCTACACCTTGACATTTTGCCAGTTTTGAAATCAAGACTGACAATATGCAGGTCTTCTTGCTAATGAATGTGCAGCTGTCACATTCAGGACTTTTCTTCCTTCTAAAAGTTTTTGGAACATGGGAACTACCTTCCTACATTGTGAAATATTTTCTTGTTTCCCACTTTGGGGAAAAATAACTTCACAAGAAGTCTGAAGAGTCATGAGTGAAATAAAACAGCTTTGGAATATATAGATTTCCTTCTTGTTCTTTCTTTGTTCCCTTTTGCAATACTAAAGTCTTCTGCCTTAGTGCTTACCAACTGTATGTACAGTGGCCCCAGTTTCTCAGCTAGACCAAGGTCAATCAGGTTGATTTTCTTCCTATCCACTTAATTTTGGAAAGAAGAAATTGGGTAATTTACTCAACTTCAGAGAATGCAATAGAAATGAGTTCTCATAGAAATACCCTCACTAGTTGAGAGAGAGAAATTCTGTTCTTACAATAAAAAAAAAACAAAAAACCAGAACACCCATAGATTACCTGCACAATGGTAACTCAATTGGGCTCCCATAATTATTTCCTTCTGCAATATGTCTCTATTCTTCCTCCTTCATCACATGTATCTCAAGAACTGTTAGCCATGTGCTTGTGGCTCATGCCTATAATCCTAGCTATTCAGGCCTGCACTCTGGGCCTGGGTGCTGTCCCTCAGCTCTTCAGCTCAAGGCTAAGCTCTACCACTTGAGCCACAGTGTCACTTTCAACTTTTTCTACTTCTGTGGTGCTGAGGAATCGAACACAGGGCCTCATGCATGGAAGGCAAGCACTCTACCACTGAGCCACCTTCCCAGCCCCCTGTCGGACTCTTATCTTCAATACATCACTAAAAACCATAAGTAGAGCTGTGGCTCAAAGTGGTAGAACACTAGCTTTAAGCAAAACAGCTCAGGGACAGTGTCCAGGCCCCCAGTTCAAGCCCCACAATGGGGGAAAAAAGGGAATTGTTCATGTTGTATCTTGTAGAAGAGAAGAGAGGGGAGGAGTGGAGGGTAAGGGATAAGCGGACAGGCAAGAATCAAAGTGGGAAGAGATGGGAGGGGAAGGAAGGATAGGGGAGAGAGAATTTTTTTCAAATACCCTTTTATGGTGCCCAGCCTGTCTTGTTTTGCCTGGGACCTGTTATAGCACCCAGACTCGCATGTCCCAGGAACAACCTGGTTCATAGGCAAGCAAAACTAGTCACTTGATTTTCATTTTCCCTTTCTTCTGTTTGTGAGTTTCCTTTGAAGCTTAGATCAATTAATCTAAACCAGAAATTGGCAGGTCTGCCAATTGTGGTCTTCAAGTGCTGCTTGTGATTCTCATACAAGCCACAGAAGCAGAAGCAACCCCTAAGAATTTGTTAGAGATGCAAACTGAATCACTACTGAACAAGAGACTGATGGAGAACTTGTAATTTGTCAAACCCTTTAGGCAATTATGATGCTTAACAAATATTTCAGGGTTACTAGTTGATCATAACAGTATTATTTGTGATTCGTGGAAGTTCCCAAGACCTCAGTCTTGTCAGGTTTGGATACTGTGAGGGTCAAAGGAACAGGAGCACATAGAAAAGAGTAAAAGAAAGAAGAGTTAAAAGACATAAGAAAAAGATCAATAAGGATGAAACTTTCTTTAGGGGGTCAGAAATTTTCTATTCATATTGATAGATCAGTCTTCAGTCTAGCACCTTCCAGAAGTAGGACCCTAACTTGAATGAAAAAATAAACGCCTAACAAAACAAATTTGATGACAGCATCATCTGTATTTATCAATACCAATTATCCAGCAGATGGTGTCCTAGTTGTGATATAGAGTATATTGATAACTCATAAGAGTAAGGAAAGCAATCCCTATTACATGTAATAAACTAAGACTCTGAAATGATAAAACATTCATACAGAATGCTGTAGCATCTGTTAGTCCCAGTAATATCATTGAGATAAGTTAAGATGAAAGACTATATGGTAAGGCTTTTTCCTTTGCATATGTCCCTTCTTTATGTATTCTAAAAGAATAAGAGAAAAAGTAATACTAACTTTAATAAGTTTTTCTTTCCTTAAAATAGCAATCTTATATTCTGAGAGAAAGCCAAAGTCAGTGCATATGACCAGTCCCTTACCCACAGTGAAAATGAGCAGTGCTGGAGAGTTCAAATACAGTGTCTCAGAACCCTTCCCCAAAGTGTCATCTTGTCTAGTAGACTGCATGCAGAAGATTAATGGCCTACACACACACACACACACACACACACACAAATATTAGCATTTAAGGTCTGTTCATTTTAGATGAAACTGTGATGCCCAATTTGGTTATCAGAGTATCCCAAAGTATTGGCTAAACATGGATGTGCTTCCAGTGCTACCAATGACTCTTATCCTACTCATCTTCTCATCTTCTGCCTCTTTTCCCTTCTACTTATTTCTTTGAAAAAGGACTGGCAGTATTGCCTCACTAGTGTGTACTTGCCTTTACTTTGTGAAATCTCAATTCACACTAGCGTGATCCTTTTCAACGACTGGCCTGTTTTGAAGATGTCAGGCAGTATGAAGCTGTAAAGTAGTCTTTAGCTTTTCTTGGCCAACTATTGAATCCTGCTTGATACTCCAGTGAAGGATCAGACCATTCCTGCTAAGGCCTACATTTAAGGAGTCCCTAGTCTATGTTTCAGAAGATCTTGGGAACCTCTGATTCTTTTCTTCCTGCTTTGCCTGCCTCTTTTCCCCTTCTGCTTCTCATTTGCTTCTCTCTTTTTTACCCTACCCTGATTTCCATCTCCTTCTCTGAGCTTCTGCAAACATTCTCTATCTGAGAAACCTGATGTGCTAGTCTGCTTCTCTTAAAAAATCGAGGTAGTGTTTGCACTTGCTGAACGTTTAGATTATTTATCCTTGTGGTGAAAGCTATATTACTAAGATAGCATTAATGTCCCAACAAATAATGTGTGCCCTAGAAAACAGTCAGTTCTTATGAAACTAATTGGTGCTGGCTCCAAAAGGAAATACAAAATTGAACATATTTTATTTTATTTTTAACAGGATTGGTATTAAATATTTTTGCATCTTGAAGACTTAGATTCTAATCTGCATAGGTCATAAATAGTACAAAGTGAGTTCAACACATCACCATTATCTCTGTGTATGGGTCAACTTTTAAGCAGTTGCCTCAAACACACCATACATAAATTGGGCAACTTTGAAAAATGATATCAAAAGTTTGATTTTCATCTTGGTTAGATTTGTACAGTTTCTAACATATGCAAGATAAGAGACGGTCTTTCAAATCACTTGAAGGTAGAAGAATTGTTCGCTTGGTTCTTTAGGACATTAAGGATTTCATAAATGTCACTGCAGGGCAGAAATTGTCTCACAATTAAATGTTTGTAGGACCATTTTACTTGCATGGAACTTCTAAATCATAAGCTAACAGAGATGCAAGAGTATCCATTTGAAGGAATATTTACTTTCTTCATGTTTTTCTAGTAGTATTTCCTTCTCTTATCCTCCTAATAGAGAAAATCCCCTGTTCTCCACTGTTTTCATATTAGAGCTTAGCAATCTTTGGATATAAGATACAATACATATATTTCACTAGTACTTAGCACAGTGCCCAACACAGAGAAGTGGTCAATGAGAGAAAGTCCACAATTTTCCAGGACTGGGAAGAGTACAAGTGAGATATATGTCTTACGTCTAAATATCTTATCAAGTTTTCCCCAGCGGGACCAGACTCTATTCCCTGCAGATTGACCACGGAGAATGAAGAACCTCTTGCCTTGAGCCCTAACTGGATAGTAACACCAACTAAAGAAAGGTTTTATCCAGAAGTTAAACTTAACCAAACCCTGGGTCCCAGAGATGAAGGGACAGAAGTCCTGCAGATTCTGTACATCTATGTGGCCAGTATCTATGTGGTCTGTATCTATGAGTACATGTTTATGTGGCCTGTCTCTTTGAGGGTTCATGTGCATGGACTATACAGATGGCTAGAGAACTTACTGTATTGAAAGTCCTAGGGGTCTGCTCTTTATAAGTGCAGAATCAGAGGAAGATTCTGATTCATCTAGGTAGCTGATATCCTTGCAGCTCTGGTCGATGTTACCCAATTCTGTGAGGCCTTATGCAATGCAATGCACCTTGATTGTCCAGATCTAAGGGACCTGCCCCTATGTAACCCTGTATTTGACCAGTGTCTACAGAGTCCTCAGCTATGTCAAAGTCTGTGTGGCCCATATTTATACATCCAACATTACCACACACCAGGAGAAATGGCAGTATTCAAAGTACTATGGAATGACTCTTAGGAAAACAGCATTGGAGCAAATTTCACTTGGTCTATTTAGTCAGTATTCATGAGGCCTATGCTTATGCATACAACATCTGTGCAGCTGACATCTATGTGGCCAGTCCTGTGTGGCTACATCTATGAGTTAGACCTCTATGCACACCACATCTTTAGAGATTGTGTCTATATTATCTGTCTTTATGAGGTCTATGTCTATATGACCAAAGTCATAGATAGGTCTCTATTCTACAGTTCAGACTTTGTTTGCCTAGTTTGGGATGAGCATAGCCTTCAAAAGTACAAAACAAATCATTTCCATGGCTCATTCTTGTCTGAGTCAAAGTGTATGGCATGGTTCTCAATAAATGTTGGTTAAACTAAATAAAATCATTAGGAAATAAACCACCAGCAGTAATTTTTAGAGACTTAGGAATATTTTTGGTCATGAAGCACATTTTTATACTTCAAAATGTCAGCATATTTAAGAGGAAGCAGCTGTTGCATACCCACTTGCTAGCTAATCTAAGAGAGACTTAAAATTCACACAGGAGAGAAGAAAATAAATCAGATATATTTCTAAGTCTTCCTTCTCCACAAAAACTTATTGAGGATCTTTAGGTTGTATCATGAACCCCTGCTACCTGGGAAGAGATTGGAATAGCTCGAAAGTCTGTAACTAAAGTAATAAAATTTCATACACAGATTATATAAGGTGTTCTTTTATTATCCATAATTCAAGTTGTTGGACATTTTCTGTAAACCTTCCTGGTGCTTTTTGGATGTTTTGCAAAGTGTATTTATAGTGTTTTTATACAAGAAGAGGGTCACAAATGGACCATATGAATACTAATGCTTCTTTTCATTCTCAACCAACGCCCCATTCCACAAAGTATTATCAATTTGTTTCAGTGCCAAAGAATGAGTGTTTCAATAATGAGTATTTGCTATAGGGCACTAGCAGCAAAATGACTCAAAAATCTAAGTCCAGACAATCTCAAATCTTTCTCTTCCACAGAATGCCACCCATTATTTTCCATTCCCTGTCACATATATTGTTGCTAGAGTCATTGGTTGAATAGCAAGAAGAAATCAGAATCAGCCTTTGGGAAATACTGAGAAAAGTGAATCATTATCCTACTTTCTCATTTTTATCTGGGGAGGGGCACAGTACAGTGAGGAAGGCTGTGATTTATTCTTACCACTTTTCACAAGAGGTAATTTCAGAGCCGCAGGTTTTCCTTTTTCCTCTCTTTCTAAATGGATTTGAGCAAAGTATAGTAGTTTCACATAAATGCGTGATTGGACATTTGTGATTTGACTCATGCTCTGGCCAAGTTTAGGTTCTTTTAAAGTCAAATGCCTAACACGTCATCTTTCACCATGAATAATAAATCATGAGTGACTCAAATTCTTTTACCAAATATATTTAAACTTGAGCAATAAAAGAACAAATGAAGAGCATGTACAACTGAGGTAGACGATGTGATTGAAAGCTATGATGTTGGCCAAATTCCCAAATTTCTATATCCAGAATTTCCTTCTTTAAGATAAGAATAAGAGTGATACGTACCTTTGGGAGACATGTAAGCTGAGAGTGCACTAAGATCTGTAACTGCTTAAAAAAGTGCTTCCCCATCCTTTCTTATTATTTTCCTTTCCTATGTGTCAAACATTTATTGGGGCCTATTTCATGGATATTTAAGTACAAGTATATAATATTAAACAAAACACATGGAAGGTTTTTTTAATAGTTATAATGATTATTATTATTGATAGTTCAAATTATTGTGTGAGATATTTCATAAATTAAGCAGTTACATTATTATTACACAGACCACCAAATCAATATGAGATATATCAAAAACTAGCCTCTTTATGCCAGTAATGACATGATGTATGTTTATTGCGCTTCTTGTCCCCAGTGGCTTAGCACAGAACTTAGCCCAAAACAGCAGCCTAATAAATGTTGATGGAATGAAGGCTGGGCTCATGAGACCCGGCTACGTAGGATAACAAGCTTTGATTTGAAACTGTACCACACACACTTCAGTTCCAGTTTTAACCTTATACACCATGACGTTGAAAAGTGTCCTGGAAACTTTCTATTTTGAAATTAAGACTGCTATGTTTTAAAACCACTAAGGCCTAGTTTAACTATGATTATGCAAAGTAACCCAAACCACACACTATTTCTTATCTAGTTCTACTTGTCAATATGAGAAGAGTTTGGAAAATCTGAAGTGTTAGATGACAAAACAAAATACAGGAGAGCTTCCTTACACCTTGTTTTTAAGTTTCCTTTTTTTTTTTTTTTTGTCAGTCAAGGGTCCTGAAGTCAGGGCCTGGGTACTGTCCCTTAGCTCTTCAATTTAAGGTTAGTGCTTTGCCACCTGAGCCACAGTACCACTTACAGCCTTTTCTGTTTATGTGATGCTGAGGAATCAAACTCAGGGCCTCATGCATGCGAGGCAAACACTCTACCACTGAGCTACCTTCCCAGCCCCAGTTTTCCTTATTTTTAACGTTTCACATGACCACAGTTCATCTGTCAAGACTCATGAATCAATACTAACAAATTGTTAGCAAAAACCTCTTCTTCATTTACATTTCTTATGTTTCTGACAAATTTCCTTCTATCACCACAGGAGCCCATCCAAGATCCTACATTGCAGTTAGATGTTAAACCTGCATAGGCTCTCCCACACAGAGACAGTTTTTTTAGACATTCCTTGTTCTGACGGCATTGGCAGCGTTGAGGGTACTTGCCAGGAATTGGGAGGAGTGACCTTAACTTGAGGTTTCTTTTGTGCTTTCTACGACTGGTCAGGTATTATGATTTGAAGAAGAAAGACCACACAAGGAATCCTTATCATATTACCTGATGCTGCCAGGTACATCCATTGATCCTTCTATTTTAATGAGTAAATAAGAATGATTTACAGTAATTGTATAATTAGTGATTTAATGTAACCCCATTAAGGAAAGCCTCTTTGCCCTTTTGCAAATTTCTATGTCATTTTGCGTGCAGTGTATAAAATAGTTGATTCTCTTGGGATAGGCATATGCTAAAATGTGTTTACCTTAACTCCTTGACTTGAAAAGAAGGACCTTTCATCACAGATAAAACGCTGATAAGTGAAACTCCACATGCTGTTACAAGTTAAAAATCCTACCTTTAAAGAATCATTATCCACAGATTCAAGTTAAAATTTAAAAAAAGTATATAGCTTTATATTCTTTCAAGTTCATTCCAATCTCAGAAAATAATATGTATGCTCAACTATGTGGTCAAAATAGGACAAGAAATAGAAGTAGAAGAAGTTAAGCCTTTGAATATTAATTCTCCTAAGCTCGTTTCAAGTAAGGAACTTGCCTAAAGACATGTTAATTCTTTACTAAGTCCTATGCATAAATAATCTGGTGTCTCTAGTCTTAGTGATTTTGGTGTAAATGTATACTCTCCTGTGGGACTAGAAGATATACCAATGTAGCTATTACAAGGATTGGAAACACCATTTTTTTTTTTTACTCTTTTTTCCCAATTACAATGAAGAGAAGTTATTGTGGGATTAATATGATCTATGTCATGGACCATTTTCAGATCAAGACATAAAAGAAATATGTCAGTCCAGAGAAGAAGTTATTGAAAGATAAGGATTACTACAAAAATTGTTAGCATGGTGAATTTCACTGAAATAAATACCCAGAGTATCACATCTGGTTTCCCTGTGTGGCCACACTGGAAAATCCAATTTCTGTAAACATCATTCCTCCACAAAGCTGCCTGTAAGAACAATTTACTGACTTTACTACAGCTTAAGATCTTACTGTAGACAATCTTGGACAGGATTGTCTTGCACAGTATTTTTACCCCATTATCCAAGACATCTACATCTTATGAAGTAATTTGCTTTGGTTGACTTCATCCCACTGGTGTGATTTCAGGGAATTTTTGTAATTTCTGGGATGTCCTGATTTTTATAGCTCCCTGTGAAGGTCAAGTTGTGTTATTTGTATAAGTATATGAAATTCTTTTAAGTATAGAAAACATTTGGCAAATTGGCGATGAGTTAGTTACTCAGAGGTTCATGCTAGCAATCATTTCTTTTTATGAGGGGACGGTGAATGCAGTAAGATCATCTTGATTTTAGTAATGGGACCTTAGCAGGCAACTAAAAGCTAATCAGAAGCTTCTCAGTGTCCAAGAGAACAAATGGGAAAAAATGGCATGAGGGTTATTTTTGTTTGTAAAGTTTATCCAGTGAGTCACTCATTTGCAGGTTGACATTTAAAAAAAAAACCACAGTAGTTGAGTGTTTTCCATTCCGCTGAACGAGACTGCCTTAATAATTTCAGTCACTAAAATAAGTGATTGTGTGAAGTGTCAAGCATAGGAAACAAGATCGGGAAGAGCCTTTTACAGACCAGCCCTTCACAAGAGTCTTCTTTTTTTTTTTTTTTTATTGTGAAAATAGCATACAGAGGGGTTACAATTACATGGAGAAGATAATGAGCACATTTCTTATCAAGCCTTGTTGCTTCCTCCTTTGTTTTCCCTTCCCAACTCTTCCGATTACCCCCACCCTGCCTCTTGTCCCTTGACATTAACTAATGTTTTTGATTCCATATTTAAGAAAGTAGGAATAAACAACCTCAACCCGTGTCTTCATTCTTATGCTTGGAGCAATGCAAATACACACGTTCAAAGGCATTTTATACTGCTATCTCCCCTTGGAAGTATGAGGTTATAAGAAGTAAACGTGTTCAGAGGCAATAGCACTGCAGGCAGGCTGCTGTCCCCTACATATCGCCTTGTCCAACCTATTTATCATGAACTGCTTAGTCTGTCTTTGAAAAGTGACCACAGCAGCACATGGAATCACATGTGGAATGAGAGATCCCAGAGCAGCTGAAGCTGGAGATACAGCAGGGAGTGTTCGGACTAAGAGGATAAGAACCAGCTGACAGGCAAAATGAAGGAGAGCAGGTAAAGATGGGGTATTGACAGATGGAGAAACCGTAGAAAGCTCATTTGCAAGTTATTGCTGAGCATGACACGCATTGCTAATATCACAGTGAGTGGCACTTTTAAGAGGACAGTCCTGTGTGCCCAAGTGACATTAGGACAGGGGAATTTCTCTTTGAAGGTTGATCTCTCCAGATTTAGTATCAGACTTCAGTGCCAAAAGGGTTGTTGGATTACAGCACATCGACACTTCCATGGTCCTCAAACTTGTGAAACCATGTGACATTTAACATAGGATGATTAGTCTGTGAATTCTTTATGAGTGAGGTGGATCATTTGATTGCTTCTACCACAACTTCCTGCATGTGGTTTGATGTAGACTGCCCACTTAAGAAATACACCAGACTAGAATTCCTCTTGGTTTCATACTGATGAACTTTTCAAAGGGAGCTGAATTATGATTCTTTGTAAATAGAACAATGGTTTTCTCAGCTGCTGATCTAGGGAAAGCAATTTTGATATCAGAGTTTTGCTGATTAATAAAATAAAGCAATATAGGAGGACAACAGAAAAGTAATAGGACAAATAGGAAAAAAGCATGTTTCAAAGGCACTTATCCTCTTTTTAAAATTTTTAAGAGGAAAATGTATGTATTGCAAACATTCTTCTATTCCGGCATTGTGTTTAGAGAAACTTATGACATGTTTATTTTTCCCCAGAGAATATTTAGAACTTGCATCCATGTATATCTTGAAGAATCACCTGATGGTTTCCTCCAAAGCTTAAGTGAAATGTGGTCATCTGTGTACATTCCCTCATGAGATGACAGATGCAGTTAACAAGCAGTGATTTCTCACTGCTCTTATCATTATTAACAGGGTGTCATGTTACCCATCGGTTTCCAAACAAGGAAAGACAATGACCCTCTATCCTCCCCTTCCTCCTATGCTCTTTTAAATGCAGACAGTACCACAGGGACATCGGCGATATCAACGACGACAAGTGTGGAAATCCGCAAAAGCAGTGTTATGACAACTGAGATCACCTCTAAAGCAGAAAAAAGCCCCACGACAGCTAGCGGCAATAGCTCATGTCCTTCCACAGAGACGGAGGAGGAAAAGGCAAAACGACTGCTTTACTGCTCCTTATGCAAGGTCGCTGTCAACTCGGCCTCACAGCTGGAGGCGCACAACAGTGGTGAGATGCACATGCTTTCATTCTGTCTCCACAGCCCTGCAACCATCTTCCTCTGAATAGATTAGAACTTGTGCAGCAGGACACAAGGGCTGGGGGGACAGTGGCACAATTATTAGATGGCATTCATTAGCCATTAAAACATAAAAGTGACAAGCAAAGTGGTATTTATATGGGGGCAGGGGAGGGTTTCCAGAGCTTGTCGACTATGGTGTGTGCATGTGTACGTATGCACCTGTGTGCATGTGTATGTGTTTTTGCAAACTAGGTAGAATAGCATATAATTCTAAGTTTTTTTTTATATTAACCTGATTTCTGGATTACTGTGCACATCTAGTATTTGCTTCTAAGTGATATTTTCTAAAGTTATGTCATAAAACATGGCCTGTACTTTTCCATGTATGTTTGGTTAAAACATCTATATTATGATTTCTATAGCTAATAATGCTGTTGTAGCCAACACTATGTAAAATAAATACTTAAGAGAGAATTTAGTATTTTTTATGCGAGGCCACTGAGTTACGAACTCTACATGTAAGTTTTTGTGTGCTCTTCCTACAACTTAAAGACAGTGTGTTTTGTTATAGGACCAATCAAGCACAAAAACAAGAAAACAAAACCCCAATGTCTCTTACTTGAACTGTAAACTTTAAAACAGAAAAGTAAATAGGAGAATATTGAGAAACAAACACAAAATGCTCTTCCTTTATAATTTGGTCCTATCTAGTTGTCTGTTGCTCTCTCTGACTCTGTCTCCATTTTTTTCTTGGAGGTATTTTTTTTATTTTATTATCTTTAAGTAGTTGTACAAAGACGTTCCCATTCTACAAAACAGTATATGAGTACAAAGTGTCTGACAACATTGTCACCCATCCCTCTTAACCCATCCTTTCTCTCACTTCTTTTCCTTTAATTGAGATTAGGTGATGACATAAAATTTCACATAAAAATTCACATATTCCAGTATTGTGGAATAGTGATACTCAGAGTCACAAACACATTTAAATTTTTACAAAGCATATTGTCATTATCATGGTCTATACAGTTTGTGAATTCTATGAGCTTTGACATTACAAGTTATTTTTTCCACATCAGGTGATGTTTACACTTTCCTTTTGCTTAGTGTGGACTGTTCCCACTTCTGTCTCCATTTCTGTTTGCCCCTGCTTCTCTCTCTCTCTCTCTCTCTCTCTCTCTCTCTCTCTCTCTCTCTCTCTCTCTCTCTCTCTCTCTCTCTCTGTCTCTCTCTGTACTTCTCTTGGTGTCTCTTTCGGCATGTGTGTGGGAAGTGTGGGTGTGATTAGGTGTACATACAAACATCAGCTTTTCTCTAAAATGTGAGTTGATTTCCAAGATCGACTTTTCATTTAAAAGACTGTTCTTTGCCAGGGTTATGTCAGCAGCTGTACCAGAAGTAGATTCATCTGTGAATCATGTCTGGAGTTAATACTGCAGCTGCATGTTTAGTCACTGACCAATTGTGCCTCATTCGTAATATCTGGGCATTGACTTTAAAACTCTGAGGGGTGACTGCAGATGGAGAACAATTCCTTTAGCATGTGTCTTCCTCCTACCAACATTAACTGCAGTCAGGCACAGTTCAGGAGTTCAGTTGCTGGGAAACCTAGAAACCGATCTGCCTTTCTATCAGAATCTGTACCATCCACATTTGCCATACATATACAGGTATAATGCAAATACAAGTATAATCATCATGAATTCCACGTACTTCTTAAAAATTCTTTGACAGAAAAACACATTTATTTGGAGGCAAGTATCAATTTGGCAGGCCAAATCTGTCCTTCACAGTTAGAGTTTAAGAATTTTGGAGTCCTAGAATTCTTAGCAGAAACATTGCTACATCAATGTGTTTTTCTGCTGGCTTCACACTCACCATGTAACAGAGGCTAGCCTCAAACTCACACTCTTCCTTCCTCCATTCTCATTGTTGGGATTACAAGTACATACCACTATACCTGGCTCTTGTTTATATGTTTCTTGTTGGAAGTCCTGGGACTTGAACTTAGGGCCTGGGTGCTATCCCAGGGCTTTTACGCTCAAGGCTAGCTCTCTACCACTTGAACCACAGCCTCATTTCTGTCTTATTTGGTAGTTAATTAGAGATAAGGGTCTCACAGACTTTCCTGCCTGGGAAGGCTTTGATCCCAGATCCTCAGATCTCAGCCTCCTGAGTAGCTAGATTATAGGTGTGAGCCACCAGTGCCCTGCTTACTTTTACATTTTTAAAATAAGCAGCACTGGGGTTCAAGTCATGAATCAAGCTTTCAGTGAGGTCAGCCTCTGAACTGCTATGGATTTACTAACAAGTTGTATCTGTGGAGCTGTTGTGATATCAGTTGTAAGCTATATAAAATTACCATAGTAACCATGTTCACTATTCAATAGAGACTGATGTGTTCTTTCTTTTCTTTTCTTGTCTTTTCTTTTGTTGCTCATGTGTCTTGCAGTTTGGGCCTGGGTGCTGTCCTTGAGCTTTTACACTCAAGGCTACCATTATACCATTTGGAGTGCCAATTCCAGTTTTCTGAGGGTTAATTGGAGACAAGAGTCTCACAAGCTTTCCTGTTTGGGATGGCTTTGAGTGATGATCCTCACATCTCAGCTAGGATTACAGGCATGGGTCACAAGCAAATACCTGACTAATGGTATTTTAAGGGAGAAGCTCTATATCATTGACATTATTTAGAGCTTTCAGTTCATTATGCTATGGAAAAGCATAATGCACAGCCCACTTCATTCTGTTATTTTACATGTGGATGTTGATTTTTTACAAATACAAGAACAATAATTATTTTGCCTCAACATATTCAAAACTAGACAACTAAGCAAAAAGTAAATAAAATTACTTGAAGCTTTATGATTTGCTGAGTTTGGATGAAATATGGTATTGCTTTCAGAAGTCATTCATACAAAACTTCAAATAGAATTACTATCAGGTCAGGCTTTCAAGAGTGTCAGGATGATACCTTTGCTTGAAATCTTGAAGATTTTCTCAAGACAGAGATGGCACGGAGATGGTGCAGAAACATATTTTTGACTGCTCTGCTGAGCAGTTGCATAGGATGCAGAGGTAGGCCTGGACCTTGGAGGGCATTTATGCGATACAGAAACAAGAAGTGATATTGTGGACTAGTACAGGGCCACAGCCCTTTAGTATATCCTGGTTTATAGAATTCTGCTCAGAAGAAGAGGGTGCTGGAAGAAAATAGATTGGGAGGCGGGATTTGAAAGACCCAAATAAAAGCCAATTTTACACAAGACGATTAATATGTGAGGTAGAAAATCAAGGGATATATATTATGGAAGACTGGTATACAACCACAGCCAGTTGTGTTGGAAGCCCTGAGTGAAATTTTAGGGACTTAGCTAAGGATCAGTTTTCTAGATTTCAAGAATGTCATTGAAGGCTTGTTTTCTGTGCCCGTGAGGGTAACTTAGTCTTGCCTATCTCAGTGTCTTATTGGGCATTAAAATAGCACTTAATGCATATAGTTGCTGCGAGCCAACTGCACAGTTAGCACAGCCTCGAGGGTGTATCAAGGTATTGCAATAAAAACGAGTTTCAATCTTCATCATGTATATATTCTCCATGTACATTTATCCCCAACGTTTTCAGTTAAAACAAGATTTTTTAAATTGAATTTGAGCTTTATTTGGGATAAATAAAAGTAGTTACCTTTAGAGCTTCTTAAAACATTAAAAATATAAACTGTCTAATAGCTATTTAATTATGAATACTCTGCCACTAAGTGCATGAGGTTATACTGTACAAAGTTCAGCTGTACTGATGATTAATAATAACCATAGAAGCAAAGCCACTTGTTGAAGTCCCCCTACCAACCTTGAGATGTGTGTGTGTGTGTGTGTGTGTGTGCATGTAAGCTATGTACCAAGCCCTGGCTCCAAATCACAAATGATTTGAACCACAAGTGAACCAGGAGTCCCTTCTGAAAATCAGGATGAGATGCTCTTGGTTTCTCAGGTGCACTGGAAATCTAAATTTGCCCCTGAAGTGCATTTCATTTTGAATACAGGAGGGGAATTTTTGAAATAAAATTATCTGTTGCAAGAAAGAGGTGCAGAACACCTTCAACGTATCTGTATCTGGCATCCTAGAACATGTGTACCATCTGCAAAGTAGAAAATTCCTGTGTTTACTCTATTGCATGGAGGCCGGGCAAAGAAGAGTAGGGCACCAACAGCACTAACTTGAATTGCTTCGTCCTTCAGTGCAGTGCTGCAGTTCCTCCAATGCTAACACCACGCTGACTTCTTTAGGTTGACATATGAGTATTATAATAGTTATGCATTAAGAACATTGATATTCAAAGCAAACAACCTAGGTTGTAAAGTGTGTATGTTTTATATTGATTGGTTAAAGTCATGATTATCCTGAATAAAATGTGTAGCTATGAACTATCTTATTCGATAGGAGGGGATCTACACTGATCTAGAATGTTCCAAACATGTTTTACTCATTAATGTTCAGTAATGCTCTGAGGCAGATGTATGACTCAGAAGTTAAGAATCTCTTTTTATGTTTGCAGAACTGATCAAAAACCTAATAAATACAAGTAGGAAGTAGAAATTAATTTAAACGAATACCAGAGAGGCTACATGTGATAATAAAAGAAATTCCTAAATTAAAACACATCCCCAAGAGGGATGAAGAAGGAAAACGTAATAACTAGAAATTAAGCAAAATTTAAGCAATCCTTTTTTTTGGGGGGGGGTCTGGTCATGGGGCCTGAACTCTGGGCCTGGGCGCTGTCCCTCAGGGCTGGCCACTGTCCCTCAGCTCTTCACCTCAAGGCTAGCACTCTCCCACTTGAGCCACAGCGCCACTTCCGGCTTTTTTCTTTTTGCTTATGTGGTGCTGAGGAATCGAACCCAGGGCTTCATGCATGCAAGGCAAGCGCTCTACCACTGAGCCACCTTCCCAGCCCCAAGCAATGCTCTTGAGGGAAAATTGCCATCATGATGGAACTACTGTGATCTGAAAAAAAAAATGTTGATGATTGCCAAGTGGAGTTACAGTACCTATGTGTGAGAGCCCAGAGAGGTTAATGCTTTAGTGAAGAGAAGCATTTATTTACAGGTTATCTTCCTACACTTTGAGCTTACCTTTCATTTTCTTACTTACTTGCATTGTATTAGCCTAAAGAGACCTTCACAGAACCATCGTTTTTTTTTTAAATTATTAATCTTGCTCTTCCATTTTGAACCTAAAACACATAGTCAAGCGAGGTTGTTTAGATTCTGTTTAAAAAGTGGATATTTAATTAGTGCCACCTTTGCAAACACACCATGTTTAAATTGATTACATTTGTTACACATCACTTCCAACTCTGCCTTCAGCAACTAAATCACTCTTCCTCATCAGCCTTCATTTATGGCTTATTATAGCATCAAGAGGAAATGAAACTCAGTCACACCCATTTAATTTCCTCTCAGAGGGCTCTCAAGTTCAGTTGCTAGGATGATGGTGTTTGCTTGTGATGTGGAGCAGCATTTTACAAAAGTGAAAAGTTCAATAGGATTATACAAGGTGACAGGAACTCGTTGTTACCGTCTATACATCATGGCCAGGCTTCAGCCTTAGTCCCAAAGGTTCACATTTGGATATTATACGGTTCCTTAACTTATCTACTAGCTAACACTTCCCCTGTCATTCTTTTTATTTCTCTTTCCCCGTCCCCAACTATTCCTGGCAGGTACTAAGCACAAAACTATGCTAGAAGCCAGGAATGGAAGTGGGACTATCAAAGCCTTTCCTCGGGCAGGAGTAAAAGGCAAAGGACCTGTCAACAAAGGAAACACGGGCTGCAAAACAAGACTTTCCACTGTGAAATCTGTGATGTGCATGTCAACTCAGAAACCCAACTGAAACAGGTAGGCAGGGCAGATGGTGGGAATGTAAACAAAGCAGCCCTGCCCCCTCCCCCCACAAGCAGGATACATGTGCAATCTTTCTTCCTTTCCCTTCTGTAATTCTGCTCTATCCTTCCATCCATCCCTCCATCCACCCATCTGCCTACTCACCCCCTTGTCTTCTTTTATTTTATTTTATTTTTATTGTGAAAATACTGTACACAGAGGGGTTACAATTACATGGGCAAGATAATGAGTACATTTCTTATCAAGCATTGTAGCCTCCTCCTTTGTTTCCCCTTCCCATCCCTTCCCACCCTCCCACTTCCACCCCCCCCACCCATCCGCCCTGGTTCCCCCCACCCACCCACACCAAAGTTGTAAAGTTCCTTTTCCACATAACGACTTGTATATTTCATTGTTGCAATGGGTCCACCTGTATCCTTATTTAAAGGATTTGTTTTTCCCCTTCCCCTCCACAAATTATACCAACATCAAATACAGTGAAAGCAGGGGTTATACTGTGGGGGAGGGACATACAAAGCAACAAAGAAATAATCTTATGAATGTGTTAGAAATAATCACATGAAAGAAAAAAATATTTGAATACATATCTTAGGGTTCATTTTCCTAACATCACCTACTCTGACCTTTTCTGCTTGACTCACACATATACTAGATATTGCAAGTAAGGGAAACCATGGGACCTATGTTTCTTTGGGCCTGGCTTACTTCACTTAATATAATTTTTTCCAAGCCTTTCCATTTCCTAACAAATGGGGCAATGTATTCTTTCTGATGGAGACATAGAATTCCATTGTGTATATATACCACATTTTCTTGATCCATTCATCTACTGAGGGGCATCTGGGTTGGTTCCATATCTTAGCTATAGTAAATAATGCCATCTAATCTTCGATAAGGGAGCTAAAACAATAGAATGGAACAAAGACAGCCTCTTCAGTAAATGGTGCTGGCAAAATTGGTTAACAACTTGTAGAAAACTAAAGCTAGATCCTTATATATCACCCTGCACCAGAATTAACTCCAAATGGAGTCAAAGCAGACACTCTGAAAACATTACAGAACGGATTAGGAGAAACCCTAGGTCTCCTTGGCACAGGCCGAAATTTTCTTCATAGAGACCCAGAAACACAACAAATCAAAGAAAGGCTGGACAAATGGGACTGCATGAAGTTGCAGAGCTTCTGCATGGCAAAGGACATAGCTAGCAAGATCAATAGAAAGCCCATGGATTGGGAGAAGATCTTCACTAGCCATACAACGGATAAGGGTCTCATATCTAAAATATACCTGAAACTCAAAAATTAAATCCCCAAACAACAAATCCTCAAAGAAACAACTGCCCAATAAACAAGTGGTCTAAAGACTTAAAGAAAAACTTCTCTGAAGAGGAAAGAAGGATGGCTAATAGACACCTGAAGAAATGCTCAACCTCCCTAGCCATAAAAGAAATACAAATCAAAACAACATTGAGATTCCACCTCACCCCAGTTAGAATGGCTATAATCAAGAAATCTAATAACAATAGATGATGGAGGGGATGTGGACAGAAGGGAACCTTACTTCATTGTTGGTGGGAGTGTAAACTTGTTCAACCACTTTGGAAAGCAGTATGGAGGTTCCTCAAAAGACTCCACTTAGAGCTCCCCTATGACCCAGCAATCCCACTTTTGGGCATTTACCCAAATGTTTACAAACAAGACCACACTAAAGCTACCAGCACGACTATGTTTATTTCTTTTTGTTTTTTGAGGGAAGACAATTTTTTTATTGCACCCCCTTGTCTTCTATCCACTGTCCTTTTTTGTGTATATTAATTTGCCGGGAAATGCAGTGGCTTCTAGGATCTCTTGAAAGTTCTTGGCAGGGAGTTTGCCCTATTCCGTTGTATGGAGTAGGAGGAGACAGTTATCCAATCTTTCCTCTATCATATTTCCCATTCAAATATGTTAACTCTCATTAAAGGTCAACTTACCATGTTCCGTTTCTATGTGTTTTGCTATTTCCATGCTGCAACTAATTTTGTGCTGTGCTACTCTCTTATTGTGTGTAGTTTATTACACGGTATTGTGCTGTAGTTCTAAATCCTGCAACCAGCTGCTAAAAGGGATGACTAATCACATTGCATTCATTTCTATACTGAATAGCCTTCTAAACATGTCAGTGGTATATTTCCAGCGGAAGGCCCAGCCTTCGTATTGTGTTGTGTTTTATATATGTGTGTGTACAGGATTTTGCTGATTTTATGCACCTTGGTTATTTATCTTTAGAATTTGAAGGGCTGACATTTGGCTGTACAAATGTGAGGATAAATATTGGTATGGAAATAAATTCATGCCTTCCTGGGCATCTTTGTTTATTTGCACATAAAATTCCTTTAGACATGCCTTTCCTTTGCGAACACTTTTCTAAAAATGGATATGTGTTCAGGGAGAAGTCAAAAAGCTGGGCATCAGAATCCAAGGGCACAAGTGTGTGCCTTTTTAAAAAATTTGTCTTTCTGAAATGTGCATGAAATAATGATTATCTTTCTCCAGGTTAAAACAATATTTGTGAGAGTTTTTGTAGATACCCTTTTTTACGCTGTCACTGTATAATTGCATTTAATAGCACATTAGCAGTCGAAGGCACAAAGACAGAGCGGCTGGAAAGCCCCCGAAACCGAAGTATAGTCCCTACAACAAGCTTCCTAAGGCAGCACATCCACTGGGGGTGAGTGACATCTTTCTTTCCCAATAGATAACATGCTTTCTGTAATGTCCACAGTCTGTGAGAATATACTTTTTGGAAAGGGGTGGGGAGGAGAGAATGTCAGTCAATAAGTGGAGTAAATGTACCTAAGATATCACAAATTGATTTCAGTGAGATCTCGATACCACCACTGGCCCAATGATTTATGTCAAGCCTTTGCCCCATTTTAGCCACAGCTTAGTGTCTTACCTATTTGCATTCAGATCCATCATTGAGCACAGCCAAGGGAGAAAAGATCAGATTCTTTCAATTCTCTAAGGGAGTCGCCTTGTGAAATCTGGTCTTGATGTGAGTGATGATGATAATCAAGGTAGAAGGTCAATAAAAGTCTTTTTAAGAGTTTCAAGACAAAGCATTGATGTTCAAAATACAGGCTCAAGAGGATGACTTTGTTTTCCTTAATCCTTCATCCAAGGGAACTATAGAAGGCCTGGACAAATATATCCTGCAAAATGCCCTCTTTCATTACTCCAAAGTATGCCTTGTAGATGATACAGTGTCCTTGTGTAGAGATCACTAGGGTTATTTGGGAGGGAATCAGGGAGAATTGAGGAAACCTTCCAACATTGTATCTATAACCTATCACTGGTTAAAGGGACTATCATTTCTATCAGACTCGGTCCTCAGTGAAAACTGAGGATGCCGGATTGTGCATTTTGAAATCTGTCTTTCTCAAATAGATCTTTTCATAGTTGGTGCTGTTGTGTACATGGACACGTGAAAATATAAGAAAGCTGTAGTTATTAATTAGAAGATGCTCGTGTCAGTATTCTCTATTTTTATGCAGATGGAACCACTTTTTAAAAAAAATAACAATAGATTTAGCTGCAGAGGAGAATGTGAGTTCTGTGTGGAGCTGGTTTTTCAGCACCGTAGTCCTCTTAACCAGCATAGAAGTGGCTGAAGTTTGTAAGTAAGTAGAGCACTCAAAATCCAGTTAATCTTTAGAATCTCCCTCTGGACTGTGGCCATGTTACTACTTGTAGAAGTGGAAATATTCTCCCCAAGGAGAAGTATCTTCTTGACTTCCTAACCTGGAAATATTGTTTGTTATAATAAAGCAGGATGGAGAAGAGGTGGTGAGTATTTGCATAGAGACAAAGGGGAAAGTGTCAATATTTGGAGAAGTGTTTACTCTTTTTTGAAGAAGTTTTTTGTTACTATTTGGTATTTCCCTTGGATTGGGTTGGGTTTTAGACAGGAGGAAATTGCATTGTCTGTGGTGCCTGCTCAGTGTAGATTGAAAACAACAATGAACCTCTTTTTTTAACCAGGATCTACTCTGTGATGGTTAACAAATGTGTCAAGGGTGGCACACATTTTCTCTATATTTTATATTTCATTTGATCATCTTTTCTTGGTCATTTATTTTATTTTATTTTTGTGCCTGTCCTTGGGCTTGAATTCAGGGCATGAATGTTGCCCCATGAACTTTCTATGCTCAAGGCTATTGCTCTACCACTTGAGACACAACTCCAGTTCCAGCCTTTTGGTGATTAATTGGAGATAAGAGTCTCAAGAACTTTCCTGACTGGGCTGTCTTTGAAACACAGTCCTCCTGAGTAGTTAGGATTACAGGCATAAGCCACTACTTAAAAAAAAAAAGATGAATACTTTCCTCGGCAAGTATAATTTTCAACTTAAATAAGATTCCCAGGTCCTTGTCTAGAGGATTCTTTAGCATTGCTGGTTGGCCATTTTCAGCTCTCCCGCTCTTCCAAAGGGAAAAATGTTGTTCAAGGCTTTTTATTTTCTTTATTGTCAGTTCAGCAGTTTGACTTTATGATTGTAGCTGTTCACTGCTTTGTGTGCGTGCGTGCACACGCGTGCACATGAGTACGCCAGTAGTGGAGCCTGAACTAAGAGCCTAGTGCTCTCAATTAATTACGTTACTCAAGGCTGACCTTCTACCACTTTAGCTACACCTCCACTTCCACCTTTCTGGGGTTAACTGAAGAAGAATCTTTTGCATTTTTCTGCCCAGGCTGGGTCTCTAGCCTGATCCTCAGATCTCAGCCTCCTGAATAACTAAGGTTACAAACACAAACCATCAGTCTATCACTCCGTTGTATTCCTAAGCCTACTTATCATTTTGACTAATGACTACAGATTCCCAAACTCTTATTCTCATCCTTCTTTTAACTTTTCCTTACAGGTAAAATTAGTGTTTTCAAAAGAACCTTCAAAGCCATTGGCTCCCCGAATTCTTCCCAACCCCCTTGCTGCCTCAGCAGCTGCTGCTGCTGTGGCAGTGAATTCTCCCTTCAGTCTTTGAACTGCTCCTGCAGCCACTCTGTTCCAGACCTCTGCCCTGCCTCCTGCACTTCTGCGACCAGCGCCAGGACCCATTCGGACCGCCCATACTCCAGTACTGTTTGCTCCTTTCTGAATTCCAAACTGGAGTCGTTGTACTGCAATAATTTTTCACAAAACAAAACAAAGAGAACTATGCAGTGTTTATTTATAGTTTAACGCATATCTGAAGAGCCAGGACTTTTGATAGTGAATTGAAAAGATTATTTTAAAAAGGGAGGGGGTAATTAAGGGTGGGAGGGAGGGAGTGGTATTTTCTCCAAATTAAAGCATTCCTCTTGAATCCCTGATTGTTTTAGTTGTGATCTCCAGCATTGACCTGTAGTGGTATCTAGAACTTTCAAAGCCTTTGTGACTGTGCTTTTGGGCACTAATTTTCCCCTGCATTGTCTTTTCTGCTTTATGAAACAACTATAATTGTCTAAGGGCATTAACTGGTTCCAGTGTGTATATAGTAATTTACTCTGTAGATTAAAATAATATGAAAAAGCTAAAAAACAAGAACAAATAAAAAAACACAAACAAAAACAAAAGCAACACTGTGAATAGTAGTACCCGTGCTGGTCCTCCTGCTAGGACAGCAGTTACTGGGTATTTATCCCAACAAAAGTAGATTCAGTAGATGTCTTGTAAAACAAATAGTGCTGTGTCTCACTCTATGCCATTAGGTTTTAAAGAATTGCAAAAGTTAGAATGATCTATTTCATACCAGTAATCAGTAATAAGAAAAATTAAATAGACACTGTACAGTGTCATGGAGATGTCTCTAATCAGCCTTCTCCCTTCACATCTAGCTTGTTAGAACGGGGCTATGTCAGGGGTGGGAGACATGAAGAAAGGTAATTAATTTCTTACCATATACTAGTTTCCCACCTCAAGCAAGTATTCCTGGAAACATAGAAGTGCTTATAATGAACTTGCATTTGGAAACCGACATAGGTTTTGTAGACAGAAATCAGTATGACTATGCTGTTTCAAAGACAAGGAACAATCAATCTAAAGAGGAGAAGGAAAAGAAAAGATCTTTCATGTTAGTACATAGCTAATAAAAAACACGAACATTGCAATCCTTCAGTATTCACTTTATATCATACCAGTAGGATTGTCTCAAAGGTTTCTGTTTGAAGTATGATTCTAGACTTAAGCATTAGCAATTGTTGTGACCTTATTGTTTTTGATTCTTTCTTTAATACTTCCTACTGACATGATATAAGCAACTAATATATATTTAACTATTAAGAACAAAATAAATGAATCTGAGTTACTTGCACACCAGTGATCACAGCGTTAAAAAAAAATTAGTGGTTAGATTCACTAGGACATCATTTCTCCAGTGGAGTGTTGAGGTAATACTGACTGCCTTTGAAATTCACTATAAAGCTAAAAGGAGTTGATGTTTTACCTTTAAAACAAGATTTATCAGGGGTATCTATAAATATATGTATATTGTATATATGTTAGAAAGACTAAGAGAATAACTTATAAAAAGAAAAATCTATATAAAACAATTATATAACCATTCAGTGTTCCATGTTATCATTAAGTTGGTAACGGATGGCGTAAAATCGTTTTGCCTTTAATTTGTGATAAAGGCTCTTTGATTTTTTCCCCCATAAAAAACTAATAGGTACCTATCTATATGGTGGGGTTTGATGCAGCTAATCTGTTGCATTAATTAGAACAATGACGCTCAAACTTAAAGCAGGGACAAAATGTGCATAAACCAATCCTAACTGATTTAGGTTTAAAGAAAAAAATATTTTTGAAAAGGTTTTGTAAAGACTATTTAAACATATAGGGAAGGGTGGGGTATGGCCTTCCTGAAACTTCTCTTGTCTAAACTGTAATAACATTGAGAGAGATATAAGGAGTCAAGATGAAACCCTTTGAGAGATAGGTATTTAGCATTTTTCATTTTATATTTACAGAACACCCATAGCGGGCTTGGTGCTCAATAGGAAACATGGTCTCCGGAATACTTTACTATCTAGTGATAGAAATTCATCACAACAATGTATCCTTCAAGCAGTTGGCTTTATCTATCATTTGTTAACCAATCAACCTAAACAACAAAAAAAAGAAAGGAGAGGGGAAAAAGCAAAGGAATAAATGAAAAGAAGGATAAAGGAAGAATAGAGAAGATAAGAAAATACATTTTATCATTCTTCTGGTAAAAAAAGAATTTTAAGCCATGACTGTGGTTAAATATATTGGTTAGCATTACAATTTTATTTGGAAAATAACTAGTTTTCATTTAGCAATATCTTTATTCTTTTGGTTTAGAAAAATGTTTCTTTCCTCTAGCCCTTGCTAATTCAGCTAGGTAGGTAGATATCTAGTTTGCCCATGAGTTTGTTCCTTTGAGCTCTGTATGTATCCCATTTGACTAGCTTCTGATGATATTGGACTTTAATGTCCTTCTCCTACTCTGTCAAATATTTTGACCTTTTATTTCAGTCATCCTGAATCCTTATCCAACAATTTTCCCCCAGCTGATATTGGCCTCTCTGTTGGAGAACTTAGGTGTTAATTGATGTAATCTTATTGCAATATACTTTTGCTGTTCTTCGCCATTTTCATTAAAGTGATTGAGCCAGTCCACCAGAAGTCAGGGCCTGTGGGACACACAGAGCCCTGGTCACAATGTGTTACTAAATCATGATTTGCTGGGAACAAACAAAAATCAGCCATATTTTCTCCATCAGCCATATGAGAATACTCAAAAATACCTGGATCCCTTCTGCCTCACTTCCCTATGGAACCGTTTTTGTTTAAATGGTCTCTTAAATTGAAGTTGTAAGCATTGGTTGTCTTTTATTCACTACCTAATAAAGGATGATGCCTAACCATAGAACATACAATGGATTTACTGTGAATTGTTTTACCCACAACACCCATTTATTATTTATTATTTAGACTACTATAAGGCAATACACTTTCCCCTTGGGATCTTTGTTCATGAATAAAGATTAATAACTCAAAAATGTCAGAAGTGGTGTTAGGAAAATTCCCAAAGGTGGTCAGACTCCATGTTTCTTTATCCCTTCCCATGGGTCATAAAGGCAAATGATAGGTGAACATCTTTTATTTCAATTTGAGACAAATATAAATGCATTGCAAGAGGTGAACGCCTCTGGAGAGAGCATTTTTTCCCAGATTATCCAGACACATGGGGAACCGTTGTGGGGAGGTTCTGTATTTCTCCTTTGAGAAAACATGACAGATTGTACCTCTAACTCATTCTGAGCTTTGAAGGGTTGCTGTTTTAGTCCTATAAGCAAACACAGTTGGCTTTTGGCAAGTTGTATTGCCATTGGCTCATTTGAAAGGATTGCTATTTTTACCTTCTCTTACGGTTCTCTGAACAGCTGCAATATTTCAATTCTGTTATCATCAGGGATCTAAATCTGTTACCAAGGACCTATTTAAGAAGACAATATTAGCTGGGAGCCAGTGGCTCATGCCTGTAATCCTAGCTACTCAGGAGGCTGAGATCTGAGGATCACAGTTCAAAGCCAGCCTGGGCAGGAAAGTCTGTAAGACTCTTATTTCCAATTAACCACCAGAAACCTGGAAGTAGCACGGTGGCTCACGTGGCAGAGTGTGCGCCTTGAGCTGAAGAGCTCAGAGATAGCACCCAGGCCAAGAGTTAAAGCCCCACGACTGACAAAAAACAAAACATCACACACACACACACACACACACACACACATACACACACACACACACACACACACACACACACACACACACACACACACACACACACACACACACACACACACACACACACACACACATCACTGGTCCTGTTAACCTGGAAAGAGAGGTGTGGTTCAAATTGTACCACAACATCCTTAAGGGAAAAGCCACAGCAGAACATGAGATGTTGAGTTCAAGCCTAAGTATCACCTTCCTCCCTTATGGAATTTAAACTCAATTGGAAATCAAGAGGAGAAATCATAAAGGTAAGGATTAAGAATTACAAGACAATAATATTGTAAAGATAATATCAAAGCATATTATGGATGTGTCCAGATGAATTTATAAAGCACAAATCTAAAACCTAGTTCACATGGATTAACTTTCACATGTTACTAAACTGTAAATATCTTTGTCTTTCTGCCCATGCCATGTTTCAACCTTTCTGAAGAAATCAGATTGAAAAAAAAGTAAAAAGAGAATGATGCCTAGAACTAACTACTTTTCTGTTCAGAGAAGGGGAAGGATTGTGTTACTCATTGTTTGCAAGAAAGCAATGAGCCTGAAGGAAATCCATTTTAGGAAGAGAAATTCTTGGTGTGAGGACAAGGAAAACTGTGTGAAGATCTTGCTGCAATTACCATTATGTCCACCCCCTTAGAAAGCACTCACCCCACAAGCCCAGGAAAACAAGAACAACTATTATTCAACAGACCTCTTTCTAGAGAGTCAAGAGCATTTATGTGGTATATGTAAATGTGTGTGTGTGTGTGTGTGTGTGTGTGTGTGTGTGTGTGTGTGTGTGTGTGTGTGTGTGAAACCAATATATTGAAAAGAAAATGGTTTACCAAAGCCTTGCAATAAATGACAGATATAAAAGTTAAGGGCACTTATATTTTTAAAAAAATTCTTAAAAATTATATATATTCATATTTTGTGGTTAATGCATATATACAGACATATACCTTAGAATTGGTCACTACTATATAATTACTTATAGGAGAAATTATACTTGTTTGCTCACAAGTTACTTAAGTCTCACTCTAGAAAAATGCCTTCTGAGTTGATCTCTTACTCATGGAAAAATTAGGTGCCATTCTCTATGTTCTCATTTTTTATTTTTTTATTGTTTGGTCCAGTCGTGGGGCCTGAACTCTGAGCCTGGGCGCTTTCCCTCAGCCCGTCAGCTCAAGGCTAGCACTCTACCACTTGAGCCACAGCGCCACTTCTGGCTTTTTTTTTCTGTTTATGTGGTGCTGAGGAATCGAACCCAGGGCCTCGTGCATGGAAGGCAAGCGCTCTACCACTGAGCCACCTTCCCAGCCCTCTGTGTTCTTATTAAACTTGATCAGACATCATGGTGGCTCAACTTGATCATTTATAGTAATGACCAGTTTAAACTTCAGATGTGTTCAGCCATTTGTAAATTCAACCCAGCCATACTGGAAAGATGAGTTTCCATCACTGAAAAGGGAAAAAGGACAGACTGAAAGTATTCCTCAGTTCTTTTGAATGTGAATGTTGATGACTCTTGCAGGGAAATATTTTTATGCTCATGACCTGTATGAACTGTATGAACTTCTAATCAGTAGCACAGAGGTGGTTTCCCTGTGTAGGACTTGCCTGCTGCCATCACCATTCATCATTCTGGTAAGCCATAAATCCATTCCAGGAAGTAGCAACCTTGTACGCCATAGGAGGATGATATATCAACCTATCAATCTTTCACTGGGAGCTCTGATAATTCTCCGAACAAGTAAGTGGGCAATAGAGACCTGCCATATAAACGAAGCATTTCACCTCCTGAGAGAAACCTTGCTAGTTACTGAGGAGTTTCATACAGAAACCAGAAGAGACACTCCAGAAATAAATTTTCCTATTTAACCAAAGCCAACAGCAATTATTAGTTAAAATGTTCACAGTCTATACTTAGCTTAAATAATTAATTAGGCTGTGGTTTTTCTTTACAGGTTGAAACTACAAAAAAGATGAGAAAAATATCTGGGTGATTTTTCTCCTTTATGTTATCCTGACTCAGAAAATAATATCAGGACTCTGCTCAATATCAGCTGGTTGGCCAAAGGTTTTATAAAGTTCAAGTTTTACCTGATAACAATAATGCTTCACCTTTGAAAAGTCTATTAGAAAGAAGTACAGTAGGCAGACTTCTGTTGAGTTTTTCAAACAAAAGCTAGAGTCAAAGACATTGAGCTGCCTCTGGCTAGTTACACAGATAGAGGATTCTGGTTTGTTTGTCATAAGTTCAGCACCAGGAGCTAAAAGCCACAAGCTACACATTGATACCCCCTTGAACAGCCAGGAATTCAATGTGTACAATATTGTGGTCTACATTTTGTCAAAGTATGCTCCATCAACTTCTATCAGAGGTTCTGGTGACTGCAAGGAGCTTGACCCTTGAAACAGGACTAGGGTTATTTTTTCACACAAAGATAATTGAATGATGAATATGTATGCTGTTCTCAAAGTTAATTGAATTATAGATCCTAAGAACTATCCCCTCCTATGCTGGCAGAGTATTAAATTAAAGAAATAGTAATGATAGTCAAAAATTTGCAAAAATTGTTTTATATCAAGCTTTCTTTGTATTTATTTATTTATTTCATTGGGGGGGGGGGGAGTTTGAACTCAGGGTCTGGTGTGTTTTAAGAGCAGTGCTCCACCACTTGAGCCACTTCTGGCTGTATCTCTTATCTCCACTAATGGAAGATAGGAGTCTCACAGACTTTCCCGTCCCAGCTGACTTTGAACTGCAATCTTCAGATCTCAGCCTCTTGAGCAGGTGTGGGCCACTGGCATCAGGCCAGTCTTCTTTTTGAAATCCTGTAATAACATCCTATCATCTGTCCATTGTTTCGCCAGGATATCACGACAAAATTCCCTAGAGGTTAATAATTCTCCAGTATAAAACAAAATTGCTACCAATTTTATTGACTCAGGAATGAAAAAGACAGCAGATTTTTGCCTTGTCAGTAGTCCTGTACAAAGTGAACCTTGTAGCTGTAAACAAAGTCTTTACCAAGAGTTTGATTAAATTCTTTATCTAGATTTTTTAAAATTCAGTTTCAATAAATTAAAGATAATTGTGATATTTTTGTGTGATTGAAGTCCCTCCTTGTTTCCATGGCTCTAACTCCTCAAATATTACCTCCCCTCTCTCTGAGTTTGGAAATTAATACTTGGCTCTTTATTCTTTACTAAACTCATGAAATGAAAATGCTTATATCCTCTCTTACATGGATGCATCGTAAGTAATATACTCAGTCTGGGGAATATCTTCCTTCTCCATTAAACTCTTCAGGCTCTTTGGAACAATATTGTAACATAGATTGCATGAAAAAGGCAAAAAAAAAACTGTTTTAACTCAGATCTGAGCAATACCTGTCTCTTGGCCATTTTTCTTCTTGTGTGAAGACAAGATTTCTCATCTTTCAATGCACCCCACAATGAAACCTCCTGGGTGGCCGATACTGTAATAAAATTGCTGTGTCAGCAGGAGCTTAAAGATGGTCCTTTATTATTCCATAGAGCTTAATAAATTAGCTTCCAATTTTTTTTGTCAGTTGTGGGGCTTGAATTCAGGGCCTAGGCACTGTCCCTAAGCCTCTTTATGCTCAAGGCTATGACTCTACCCACTACTTGAGCCACAGGACCACTTCTGGCTTTTGAGTGGTTAATCAGAGATAAGAGTCTCAGGGCACCAGGCAGGGACTCATCAAAAAAGAGAACTATAGACCCATTTGTTTGATGAACATTGATGCAAAACTTCTCAACAAAATTTTGGCCAATCGACTTCAATTCATCCAAAAAATCATACACCACAATCAAACAGGATTCATTTCAGGGATGCAAAGCTGGTTCAATATACGCAAATCAATTAATATTATTCATCACATCAACAGGAGCAAGAATAAGAACCACATGGTTATCTCAATAGATGCAGAAAAAGCATTTGACAAGATCCAACACCCCTTCATGATGAAGGTTTTGGAAAAATTAGGAATCCATGGAACATTCCTCAATACAATAAAGGCTGTATATGACAAACCTACAGCCAGCATTATACTCAATGGTGAAAAACTAAAGCCATTTCCTCTTAACTCAGGAACAAGACAAGGATGCCCACTCTCTCCACTTCTCTTCAATCTAGTATTAGAATGCCTAGCTAGAGCAATAAGACAAGATGCAGACATAAAGGGGATCCAAATAGGGAAAGAAGAAATAAAACTCTCCCTCTTTGCAGATGACATGATCTTGTACTTAAAGAATCCCATAGACTCCACTCCCAAATTACTCAAGCTGATTCAAAACTTTGGCAAAGTAGCAGGTTATAAAATTAACCCCCCAAAATCAATGGCTTTTCTGTATGCCAACAATGAGAAAAGTGTGGCTGAAATTAGGAAAGCAACTCCATTTGTAATAGCCCCACAAAAAATAAAATACCTAGGAATTAACTAAAGAAGTGAAGGACCTCTATGATGAAAACTTTAAAATCTTGAAAAAGGAAATCAACACAGAACTAAAAAAATGGCAAAACCTCCCATGCTCCTGGATTGGCAAGATTAACATCGTGAAAATGGCAATACTTCCCAAGGCTATCTACAAATTCAACGCAATACCTATCAAAATTCCAACCTCATTCTTCAAGGAAATAGAAGAGGCAATCCAAAAATTCATATGGAACAATAAAAGACCGCGAATAGCAAAAACGCTCCTCAATGGAGAGAACACTGCTGGAGGAATATCAATACCAAATTTCAAACTCTACTATAAAGCCATAGTAATCAAAACATCTTGGTATTGGCATAAGAACAGACCTCAGGACCAATGGAATAGAATTGAAAACCCAGAAATGAACCTACAGACCTATAGCCATCTAATCTTCGATAAGGAAGCTAAAACAATAGAATGGAACAAAGACAGCCTCTTCAGTAAATGGTGCTGGCAAAATTGGTTAACTACATGTAGAAAACTAAAGCTAGATCCTTATATATCACCCTGCACCAGAATCAACTCCAAATGGATCAAAGACCTTGAAGTCAAAGCAGACACTCTGAAAACATTACAGGATGGAATAGGAGGAACCCTAGGTCTCCTTGGCTCAGGCCGAAATTTTTTGAATAGAGACCCGGAAACACAACAAATCAAAGAAAGGTTGGACAAATGGGATTGCATAAAGTTGCAGAGCTTCTGCAGGGCAAATGACATAGCTAGCAAGATCAATAGAAAACCCATGGATTGGGAGAAGATCTTTACTAGCCGTACAACGGACAAGGGTCTCATATCTAAAATATACTTGGAACTCAAAAAATTAAACCCCCCAACAACAAATCCTCTAAGAAACAACTGCTCAATAAATAAGTGGGCGAAAGACTTAAAGAGAAACTTCTCTGAAGAAGAAAGAAGGATGGCCAATAGACACATGAAGAAATGTTCAACATCCCTAGCCATAAAAGAAATGCAAATCAAAACAACATTGAGATATCACCTCACCCCAGTTAGAAGGGCAAAAATCAAGAACTCTAACAACAACAGATGCTGGAGGGGATGTGGACAGAAAGGAACCTTACTTCATTGTTGGTGGGAATGTAAACTTGTTCAACCACTTTGGAAAGCAGTATGGAGGTTCCTCAAAAGACTTCACATAGATCTCCCCTATGACCCAGCAATCCCACTTTTGGGCATTTACCCAAATGTTTACAAACAAGACCACACTAAAGCTACCAGCACAACTATGTTTATTGCAGCATTATTTACCATAGCTAAGATATGGAACCAACCCAGATGCCCCTCAGTAGATGAATGGATCAAGAAAATGTGGTATATATACACAATGGAATTCTATGCCTCCATCAGAAAGAATGACATTGCCCCATTTGTTAGGAAATGGAAAAACTTGGAAAAAATTACATTAAGTGAAGTACGCCAGACCCAAAGAAACATAGGTCCCATGGTTTCCCTTATTTGCAATATCTAGTATATGCATGAGTCAAGCGGAAAAGGTCAGATAATGTGATGTCAGGAAAATGAACCCTTAGATATGTATTTTAATGTTTTTATTCTTTCATGCATGTGTTTCTAACGCATTTATAAGATTATCTCTTTGTTGCTTTGTATGTCCCTCCCCCACAATATAACTCCTGCTTTCACTATATTTGATGTCAGTATAACTTGTGGAGGAGATGGGGAAAAACCAGTTGTTTAAGGATACAGGTGCACCTGTTGCAACAATGAGAAGTACAAGTTGTCATGTCCAAAATGAGCTTTACAATGTCGGGGAAGAGGGGGTGGGGAGGGGGGGAAGGAGAAGGATTGGGATTGGGGGGGAGGGGGGAGGCTGGGAAGGGATGTGAAAGGGAAACAAAAGGAGGAGGCTGCAATGCTTGGTAAGAAATGTATGCATTATCCTGCCCATGTAATTGTAACCCCTCTGTACAATATGTTCACAAATTAAAAAAAAAAAAAAAAAAAAGAGTCTCAGGGCTAGTTTTCTGGCTTCAAACCATGATCCTCAGATCTCAGTTTCCTGAGTAGTTAGCATTACAAGCATGGGCCACTGGTCCCTGACTCCAAATAATCAAAAATTTTAGGTGAGAATTTCCAACATCTCCTGGGGAGAGATCTCTCACACTGCATTCTCCTCTCAGTATCTACTTTGCTATAGTCCAGCTGAAATTACATTCTCTGGGCAAAGCATATATTTACAGCTTTCAGCCTGGCCCCATAATCCTTTGGTTTGCAAATAACAGAGCGACAAATCACTTCTTGCTCATCATATAATCTTCTGCCTGCTGACTTTCAGAATCCTCACCATGTCTCTTTTACAGCGTAGGTCTATCCAGTAATACCTTGGATTCTCATAGTTAAGGGCATTTTCATAACTACAAATGTTTTCCAAACATTAACTCCAGTAGAGGTTTATTTCACCTACATATGGCCTATAACAAATTAATGACTGGACCATGTATTGGAATTATGGTGCTGATGATGTGTGTATGTGGGTGAGTATTTCATAGAGTGACATCCAGCAAACATTCTCTTGGGTAAGGGGGAATCTATTCTAGAAAGGAACCCTACTGTTTCGTGGTTGGGGCTTCCAGACAGGAGGTCTTAACTTCTGCTTGTATCAAAACTTAGATTTAGGGGAAAATATCAAGCATATTTCATAGTTACAAGTCCACCTTGTTCAATGTGTTTCGATTTTGAGGGGATTTATACTTCCCTCAAATATTTGGAACATGCCAGATTATCCGTTAGAAAAGGTACAAGTAAAAATAACTTACTGATTTTTTTATTTTTTATTTTATTGTAAAGATGCTGTATAGAGGGGTGACAGTTACATGAGTAAGACAATGAGTACATTAGTTGTGGATCATTGCTACCTCTACCTTCCTTTCCCATCCCCACCTCCCACACTCCTCCAACCCTACCCCATTCCCCACCCCCCACCCAAAGTTGTAAAGTTTGTTTCCCATATACTGTCCTGTGGGTATCCTTTTTGCAATGGATCATCCTGTGTCCTTGTTTCAGCATTTTGTTATTTCCCTTCCCCTCCGCAGATTAGACATATGTATATACAAGATGCAGGGTAGCAAAATCAAGTACAGTGACAACAGGGGATATGCCATAGGGGAAAGAACATACAAAAGAATTAATGACAAAAAATAAAATCACATTGTACATTTAAAACAATTTCAATACAGACAGATCTCTTGTGTCCATATCTTGGGGTTCATTTCACTTAGCAACAACTTATATGATCATATGTACTTGGCTTTTGAGCTTTTCAGCTCTGGAAATTTTGGTTAAATATTTACAGAAAACTAAAATTAGATTCTTATATATCACCCTGCACCAGAATCAACTCCAAATGGATCAAACACCTCAAAGTCAAAGCAGACACCCTGAAAACATTAGAGGAAGGAATAGGAGAAACTCTAGGGCTCCTTGGCACAGGCCGAAATTTTCTTAATAAAGACCCAGAAACACAACAAATCAAAGAAAGGTTGGATAAATGGGATTTCATGAAACTACAGAGCTTCTACATGACAAAGGACATAGCTAGCAAGATCAATAGAAAGCCTACGGATTGGGAGAAGATCTTCACTAGCCATACAATGGACAAGAGTATCATATCTAAAATATACTTAGACTTCAAAAAATTAAATCTTCTATAAACAAATCTCAACAACCGCCCCATCAACAAGTGGGCTAAAGATTTAAAGAGAGTCTTCTCTGAGGAGGAAATAAGAATGGCCAATAGACACATGAAGAAATGCTCAACTTATCTAGCCATAAAAGAAGTGCAAATCAAAACAACATTGAGATTCCACCTCACCCCAGTTAGAATGGTGATAATCAAGAATGACATTGCCCCATTTGTTAGGAAATGGAAAGACTTGGAAAAAATTATATTAAGTGAAGTAAGTCAGGCCCAAAGAAACATAGGTCCCATGGTTTCTCTTATTTGCAATAACTAGTATAGGTCTGAGACAATCAGAAAAGATCAGATAAGGTGATGTTAGGGAAATGAACCCCAAGATAAGTATTCAAATGTTTTTGCTTTCATGTCATTGTTTCTAACATATTTATAGCATATTTCTTTGTTGCTTTGTATGTCTCTCCCCCATGGTATAACCCCTGCTTTCACTGTGCAGGGGAAAGGCAAAAACAAATAATTTAAATAGGAATACAGGTGGGCCCATTGCAACAATGAGGTGTACAAGTCGTTATGTCGAAAAATGAACTTTACAACTTTGGCCGGAGGGGAGGGTAGCAGAGATGGGATGGGATGGGAAGGGGAAACAAAGGAGGAGGCAACAGTACTTGATAAGAAATGTACTCATTATCTTGCCCATGCAATTATAATCTCTCTGTACAGTATTTTCACAATAAAAAATCTAATAATGACAGATGCTGGAAGGGATGTGGCCAAAATGGAACCCTACTGCACTGTTGGTGGTAGTGTAAACTTGTCCAACCACTCTGGAAATCAGTATGGAGGTTCCTCAAAAGACTCCACATAGAGCTCCCCCAGCAATCCCACTTTTGGACATTTACCCAAATGATCACAAACAAGGCTATACTAAAGCTACCAACACAACTATATTTATCGCAGCATTATTTACCATAGCTAAGATATTGAACCAACCCAGATGCTCCTCAGTAAATGAGTGGATCAAGAAAATGTGGTATATATGTATGTATATACATATATAATGAATTTTTATTCTTATTGATTTTTTAAATACCTCATTCGTCTCCATATTTAAGAACAGCATTTAAAAGTTAGAGTGACCCATAGCATACTATCTATCTTTTTCATCTCTTGGGCAGATGGACCCAAATGACTTGATATTATCATTAATTGTTTTGAAATCATTAATTATCTAAGAGCAAAAATCTCTTCCATGTCGTTTTGCTTAACAATAAAAAATAAAACAAAAAATAGAACAGCTCATAAATTTCTGTTGAGTACTCCAAGCTAGGAGCTCCTGCCAAAGCTAGATTTGGAATTTTGAATAACACACATCCTCACATTTTTCAAAGAGTATCATCCAGGCATTGAGGATAATTTCTAGCCAAGTCCTAGGAAATTGTCCATGGATTTTCTAAACATAGACTGGGAATTGTTATGCTGAAGCTAATGTCAGTTAAGGTCTGATGATGGAGAAAACAATGAGAACATTATTGAATTTTTGTCCTAGTAAAAATTGCACATTCCAAAGCCAGTTATCAGTTTATCACGTTTTATTCATTAATTGAAGCTATTTTCAAGAGTGTCAGATAATTTTATAGGTGGCTTGCTTTATGTTGTGAAAGACTAACTAAGTAAACATGCTTTCTGCAACTTTGTGATTTATTAGCCACAGAGGGAGAACTAGTGGGAGAAATGTGCTACATGGAGAAGGAGAAAATGAAGCTCTCTTTGGCCACAGTTTTTATCATCTCTAGATTCCTCCTGGGTGGATGGCAGGAAAAGCAAGGGGCACAGTTGCTAAAAACAGCACATTAGCTGTTAAGACATAGTTCTCCAGGCTTACAAAGAGAATGGAGTTCATGTTAACTTGCTTCCATTGCTTACCCAGGCACTCCGAATTCCTGGGCTTCTAAAGAAAACCATGAACATGGGTGCTGCAAAGCAGAGACCCATTCATATAGTGTTCCAGTATCTTCCCTCTGTATGTCTTCCCTGTCTCCTCTTATGAGGACATCCATCACATTAAATTTAGAATCCATCCTACATCTGTGGGAGCCCACTATAATTAAAACAAATTATCCCTGAAAAGACCCTAGTTGTAAATAAGGACACTTCCTTACAAAAGGACTTCAAAATATCATTTTAGAAGTTACACTTCCTTTCCATGATATCTAGCTTATGAAATTTGGAATATACTGTCTAACCACCTGTTTCATGAGGATATTCTTACGTCATTGCTGCTGAAATGAACTTACCAAGTTGTGCTATTCCCTAGCTGCCTGCCCTCGAAACAGTTTTTAATTAGATTGTGCTTAAGTTTTTCCCTCTGTTAAATAACGCAAATGCTACTCCTATATACTGTAACCTTATATCAAATAAACTTAATATATACAAAATATTTTACACAGCATCTGGCACATAACAAATCATATAAAGCATTGTAATTATTTAATACTATTAGGAACCCTTTCTATGTCCTATCAAAAACAAGCAAAAATTGGTCAGAATTGGTATTTGTAAGGACAATGGGCATTTTGTATTGATTATTTTGTGTTTGTCTTGTGGGAATATTGCACATACGTGTGTGATAAATCAACTACCTGTGTGAAAGTTTGTGATGAGGTAGAAATGCCTATACATGTTTGTGTGTGTAGAGGTCTTTAACGTATTTTTTATTTAGAAAAAGGAAAATGTTTTAAGATGCATAGATCAATGCATAGTAGAAATAATAGATGCCATTTTATACATTTTTATAAGTGACCAAACCATATCTAAAAATCCTTGGATATAAGCTTAATGAAACTTAACCATGTTTGTAATGGTCTAAGAAAAACAATCAAAGCAAGACTAAACAACCAATAAGTAGTACAATACCTATCTAAGCCCAATTTTTTTTGCCTCAAAATCAGTTGCTTTTTCTACTTACCTATCTCCTTAAGTAGTGAATATGTACCTTGTGCACCTTACAGATGAGATTATTTCCCTCATGTCTAACTCTTTTATCACCCAGAGAGCAGCCATCTATCCATCAAAGAACACTTCTCAACACAACATTATCTCAATCAATAGGGTTTTTTAAAAGTCTAAATAAAACATATGTTCTGGCTTAAGAAGTTCATAGTTAGACGGTAAATGGACATGCAAACATGTAACTTTGGGGCTGTGGAGAGTTGTAACAGGTTATAGAAGAAGAGCTACCTGACTTCTAGGTGGAATGGAAGAAGTCAAGGAAAGCTTCTATAAGAGACATTTTGGGAAGTTGAACATTGCCACGATGAAAATGAGCTACCCTACTTAGGAAAGAGTTGCTCAAACTTGGGATTCTGGTCTACAGATAATGAGAAACACCTCCATGCAGAAGAGGTATTTGTATAAAAATAAAGTCTATAGCTTGTGAATCTTGTCACAGAGCATGGAGAACAGAAGTGAAGTATGGGTAGATGTGAGTGAAAATAGACATTCGACATTCCAACAGAGGCTTCTTGGAACTTTGCCTGATTTCATTGGTTCAACAAAACAATTTCTCATGTAATTATGTACATAAAATTTATTGAATGTTCTGTCTTGTATCATAATTTTCCCTTTCCTTCTGACTGCCAATATCCCTGTCCCACTTAACTGCAAGATCCTTAATAGAAACACTCGAGTTAGGAGACGACTGGAAATGAAATTAAAACATCTCCTTGGCCAATTCAGTGTTCTAGCAGGGGATTCAGAAATGCTGTCTGACAAACATTCATCCCTTTAAATCAAACTCTCCTCCCTGACATTGTTTCTCTAATAACCCTGGAGAAATTTGAAAAGCAATGTTTCACCATTGCCAGAAAGCAAAGCATTTTCCACTTGTGAGAATAATTTAACAATGGGGGAAGAAAGTTTGCATGGTTTTTAGATTCCACACAGAAGGAACAGAACATCAGGTGCTATTTAGACCGACAGACAAGAACCTGAAATCTCTCCTCGGTGAATAAAGTTATTTGGAGAATCATTTATTTATTTAAAATGTGTATGTTGCTAAGATACAAATTTGCAACAGGCGCATAACTTTGCTTAAGTTTCTGGTCCCTGCAAAAGAGTCCTGTGTATTGTGATCATATGATGCCCTAAACTGCCCAGACGTAGCTCTCACGACCTCTCTGAGGAAGAGTGACAATTGGATCTGGATGCCTGGTGATAAGTAAGGGTCTTATCATATAGTCACTTAAGAACTTCCTAGGTTCAGTATCTTTCTTTTTGATAATTATCATTCTTTTTTTATCGTAAATTAACAGCTTTGATCTCTAAGTAGATCTGTATTTATTAAAAAATTTAAAATACTATGTCAGGTGCATTCATTTTGATTTTGATTACTTATTATTATTATTATAAATTATAATTATTATAAATTATATAATACAGCAAGTTTCTTTATGGCACTTTTATTCCTTAAGATAACCTCTAACACTTTTGTAATATCTGTGTGTGTGTTCACATGATTGCTCATTCGTGTGTACGTGTGCCGGTCCTGGAGCTGTAATTCAAGGCCTAGCCAGTATCCTTGAGCTGTTCTGCTCAAGACTAGTAATCTACCACATGAGCCACAGCTCCACTTTCCTTTCTCAGTAGTTCATTGGATATAAGGGTCTCACAGACTTTCCTGTTCTGGCTGGTTTCGAACTACAATCTTCAGATCTCAACTTCCTAAGTAGCTAGGATTAGAGGTATAAGCCACTGGCACTTGATACACCTTTTTTATTTTAAAATCCAATTCCATATATAAGAGAAAACATTCAAGATCTGTTCATTTTTCTGCAGATAACATAGTTTTGTTCTATTTTATGGCTGAATAAAACTACATTATATAGACTGTCTTTTCTTTATCCATTCATTTGTTGATAGGCATATGGACTGACTCGATAACTTGGTTATTATAAATAATTAGTTAAACAGAAGAGAGGCATAGAGTGAAGAGTTTTAAAATCTGTTTTTTTTTTTTGCTTGGGGTAACATATATTAGCCTTGTATATTTTTCTCACATACTTTAATAAATTTCTTATGGTGCAAACAGGGAAGGAAGACATTGGAGTGGGTACAGAAAAGTATTCATGTAAAGTATTAAACGCAATGGAAATAAAGACAATCCTTATGGTTAGGGAAATGTGTAAACTAATAATAAAAAGTTCAAGGGCTTGAAGTTTCCTAGGCAGTCTGGCATAAAACAGAACCATGTTTTATAACTATTTCTCTTGTTCACAAACTAGAATCTAGCTCTAAGATCTGCCAGCCCTGGCTTTGGATACACAGTGGCTATATATAAGAAGCTAGCTCAGAAATACCTTCCTCATTTCCCTAGAAAAATATATGCGCCTCATCTTTCATCTTTGTAAAATTACAACTCCAGTTGCGCAAACCTATTGAAATTACTGAGGAATGGGTTAAGTAACGTACATAAAATTCTTAGCAGATTGACTAGCATACAATAATAAAATCGATAATAATTTAATTAACACTTGTGGGATGCCATCTATGAGCAGCCTGAGTCCCAAAAGATGAATGTATGTTTTCTCATCTGTTTATCACAACCTTATATTACAAGTGATATTGTATTTCTTATTATTTAAATAAGAAACTTGGAGTGTGAAGGTATAGAGACCCAAGGGCTCTGATTTTTGAAAATAAAGGTTTAATACAGATTGTCTGACTCCAATGTCCCTTGTTTTAACTACTAGTTATAATCTGAACATATTAAATATATCTGGCACATTGAAGGCACTACCTAAATAGTATCTATTCTTCTTTTTATTATTAATAGCAGGGTAGATGCCTTGGCAAACAAGGATTTGGAAATAGTTAAGAGGTTGGTTAATTTCTCTTCCAAAGATTCCAGTTAGTAAAATTTTTGTAGCAAACTATTTGCTATTCTTGAATGACACTTCACTCTACATTGCCTTTGGAACCAACATTAAAATTCTGACTCTGTTACATGACTCTGGGCAAGTAGTTTACCATCTATAAAATCAAGACAGTAATGCCCATGTTGTAAAGATTCAAGAGAAATAATGTATAAGACATATTTGACAAATTGTAGAACTTGTGCAATGATGCCAAGGATGGCTAATATTGCCATAAATATTTATACTTCTTTATGTTTTATGTTCTCTGACTCTCCAGTGGCAACTTTTTTTTTGTATTGGGCTATGTTATGTTTTGAAGGAGATGTCGTTCATCATATCATTTGGCTACTCCAAAGGAAAAGGTCAGAATTGGTGTGTAAAGTTAAAAAGAGAAAATATAAAAGTAGAAGGAGAAGCTGGAAGTGTAGAAAGTGGAGCTAAGAACGAAGGATGGCAGAGATGTAGTAGACTGTGTCTCTGGCTTGATTTTCCTCTAAATGTGGGGTCGCTGCTAAGCATCATGAATTCTGATGATGGCAAAGCAAAGGCTTTCAATATGTCATGAGTACCTCCCCTTTCGTAAATATTAAACAACGATATGAAAGGAAAACAGGGTCAAAGGTTACTATTGCATCTACATATCTTCATATGTAATTAAGTCACTCAAATTACCCAAGGCTTTACTATGACAGGACTATAGTAAGTGCTAGATTTGCCTTCATGACAGTTGTGCCAACCAATCAGAGTGCAAAGAGAATATTCTAATGGTGATCAATGACCCTACATGTAGCAAATCAAGAAAAATCTCCCACTAAATGCAATACATTCAGGTTCACATCACACATTTGTGTCTTTAAGAATGGTTTCTAGATCATATTTTAGAAAATCATTAACCTGAAGTTTGATAAATTTGACAACCTTTTTTTACAGGAGGAAGAAGAAATTATTACCAAGGCTATAAGGTTTTCTGCATCTTCCATGTTTTGGGCTCTGCAAAGGTTGGGAAGGAAGAGTGAGTATCACAAAGAGAACGAAGCGGAGGCAGAAAATTCAGGCTCTATGGGCTTCTCACACTATAGTTACGCTGTCACTAATGTGGCTATTAACTTTTCCTGTTCAGATTTATTATGCTGTCATTAGAGCACTTTTCTTTGCTGAAGTATCAAACCACTATTACATATTTGTTGGCATCTCATCTATTTAAGGGAAACAAGTGATTATCCGTTTCCAAGGAGACTAATAAGGAGTGTGCAAGCAAAGGACTGCAGAGTTCTCCTCGGAAGATAACAAGTCTCTTGTATTTTATTTTTGATTAGATCATAAGCTACCTCATTGTTCGGGGAAAAAATCAACTTTTCCTTACCATAAAAAATCCATAGGCACTTATTTAAAGGATAAACCTATAGGCTATAAAATGTAAATAAATGCCCATGACTTATCAAAAATTATTTTGGAAAATAACATACAATGTTTCCCTACAGTGAAAAGTTACTTCTTGAGTTTTAATGGTCTGATCTCCATCAGAGAACCACAGAGACAAAATATGGTTCAGGAACTTCTGAAAAAGACAAAGCACAAGATCATGGAGAAGGGCTGAAGATTTCTACAGACTCTGTAACACATGTTTCAAAAAAGTAACATGGGCCCTAGAATCAGACAGAGGTAGTTCCAAAAATGTTGGCTGTCTACGTTGCCCAAATTATTTAGCGTTCCATAATCTATACCTCGCTTAAAATATGGTTCATCTCATTGAAATAAGGGAAACTCTGAATTGAGATCACATTTTCACATTGCCTAAAATATTTCTATCAATGTATATTTCAGATCACCATTCACTTAATTCAAGCAATTATTGTATTCCTGTCTTTACTTAGAGAAGCAAATATAGAATAAGACATAGTGGACTTTAAACTCAAGATGATCACAACAAACCAGGTGCTGATGGATCATGTCCATAATCCTAGCTACTCAGGAGACAGATCTAAGCATCACAGTTCGAAGCCAGCCTGGGCAAGAAAATTCCATGAGACTCTTATCTCCAGTTAATTACCTGAAAACCAGAAGGGGCCTTGTGGCTCAAAGTAGTAGAGCACTAACCTTGAGCTAAAAAGCTCAGAGATAAGAAAAAAAACATTTAAATACATATCTTAGGGTTCATTTTCCTAACATCACCTTATCTGACCTTTTCTGCTTGACTCATACATATACTAGATATTGCAAATAAGGGAAACCATGGGACCTATGCTTCTTTGGGCTTGGCTTACTTCACTTAATATAATTTTTCCAACTCTTTTCTTTGTTGCTTTGTATGTCCCTCCTCCACAGTATAACCCCTGCTTTCACTCTATTTGATGTCGGTATAATTTGTGGAGGGGAAGGGGAAAAACAAGTCATTTAAATAAGGATACAGGTGGACCCGTTGCAACACTGAGAAGTACAAGTTGTCATGTCAAAAATGAACTTTACGAGGAGTTCCGGGAAGATGGCGGAGGAGAAGCTGGAATCTGAACAAGCTCTCGCATAGAAAGGAGTTTTAGAGTTCCAGTGAACAGTCCTAAGCCAGAGAATCACACCAAGTGTGTCATCACAGGACAGAGAGTTAGACAAGAGAGGGGAAACCAAGGAAACGCACCAGCTGCCGCTCCGGCGGCGGCGGGGCCGCGGCGGCGACCACGGAGTCATACCTGAGACACAGAGAGTCGGGGACAAAGGAGCCAGACGCAGCGGACGAGCGGATCCTACTCAACACCAACAAGAACCGACAAGGAGCGGACATCTTCATCCTGCAGTTTGCAGACCAGAGACGACCCAGGATCCAAGACTCGGCGTGAGTACAAGCCCGACATCCTCACTCCTCAGGGAGCAGAGGAGGGAAGGCCACCCCTCCCCCCCCAGCACCAGTGATCTCCATCTTGGATACGACAAAGCTCGGAGGAGCAGCTAGCTCCAGCTCAGGCCTTGGAATAAAACGAGTCATTTAGCAGGTCACAAGAACTTAATGGTGAAGTGACCTGCCAGACTCAGCTCCATCCAGGGAAAAGTCACCCAGCTCAGGCGCCAGCCATCGGAGTGCCTTCCCTCACTGGGTAACCAGAGCCAGAGGCTGCCCCTCCCTCTAGCAGCCACCACAATCAATTGAAAAACAGAAACCCGCAGAATGGCTCCAGGCTGGGGGCTGTGAGCTTTATCACAAAATAGCCCCAGGGAAAAGCTACTGTTTGTTGAAAGGCCTCAACTCTACCCAGAACCTAGCCTCATCACCACATCCCCCTCTTTTGTGACTCTCAAAGCAGACCACCCTCCCAGAAAACTAACCTGGGAGGGGGATCTCAAAATCTTGGGTAAAGCAGAACATTTTTCTGCCTCTTCCAACCAACCGACTTAAGAAACCAATCAAGCCACAGGACCTCAAGCTGACCAGAGACTCCAACAAGAGACTGGTTGCAGACAAAAGGGAGATACAGGATTCTTCCCACTCCTCCCCCCCCCCCAAAAAAAAATCAAAAGACTTTTTTTTCTTTTTCTTTTTTTTTTCTTTTCTTCTTCTTCTTCTTTTCTTTTTTTTGCTTGTTTTTTGTTTTTTGTTACCATATATATATATATATATATATATATAAATTTTTTTCCCTTCTAAAACTTTTATTAATCTTTAATTTTTGCCTCTTCTGAAAAAATAATTGTTTTCCAGTAACTTTTTTTTTCTCATCTTATAATTTTTATTTTAGGAATACGTGAATGAGAGTTTTCCTTTCTTTTCTTGTCTTCTTTCTCTTTTTCTTTCTTTCTTAATTATCTTTTTGTTTTTTATCTAGCTCTACTGAACTTCTGATCTTTTCTTCTCCCGTTCCCATCCTTAAAGCTTTTCACATCTCCTCTATGTCCCTCCCCTTCTCTGAACATATTCACATTCCTCTCTAAATAGACGGTCTTTTAACCTCTATAATAACATTAATTTTTACGTTTCTATTCTTTTTCTGGTCTCTCTTTATTCCCCTTTCCGTCTCTTCTTTTTCTCTCTCTCTCTACTTGCATCCTACCCAACTCATTTCCTGCATTGTGATTAGGACATAGTTAACTCTCCCTGTGCCTCCCCACACCAATCTATTCCTATTTTTTACCCACATCTCTCCCTAATCCTAATAATTTCTGGTTTTCCAAATTCTTTTCTGCGGTTCGAAGTCCTTTAACATATAGTCGTTTGATGTTGAATAGATGTATCTGTTGAACTAGATTGTATCTGTAGACTATTGACTGTACAAATGCAAACTTTGGTTGATGGTTGCCTTAAGATAGTGTTCTAGCACAAAACTGGTGCAATCTTTATCTCAAATGGGCCGAGTAAGCCGGAAAAACACAAGAAAAATGGCAAATTCGGGTATCTCAATTCCCAACCTTGATAATCAGGGATTAGAACAGATAAAGAATAATCCAGAGGAGAGTTCCCAAATAGCTCTACAAACACTAATAGCAAACATGATAAATGAGAAGTTTGACAATGTACAAAGGACTCTGTATGAGCGTGATAGGGAGAGAGAGGAGGCATCCCAGAAGTTTATACAGGAATATCATAAGCGTGAGGAAGCTTCTCAAAAACTGATACAGGATTTGCATGAACAACTTGAGAATACTCAAAGAGAAAGGGAGGAATGGCGTGAGCAGGCAGAGAACACTCAAAGAGAACTGCAGGAATCCCACAGAAGGGAGGAAACTAATCAAAGAGTAATTCACGAATTAAGAGACCAGGTAGAGAATACACAAAGATCACTAAAGGCATTCATGGAATCCATTAACAAAGAGCTGAAGGAAGTCAGGGAGACCACAAAGGGAATGCTGAATGGAACCCAACAGAAGGAATGGGAGTCCAAAGAAACCATAACCAATCAACTAAGTGATTTGAGAACAAACACTGAACACCAAATTAAGGAAGTAAAGAAATTCATACAAGACCTAAAACAGAGCTTCAACAAAGAACTTGAAGCCATCAAAGCTGACCAATTAGAAGGAAAAGAGATAAAAACAAAGTAGAGAGTCTTGACAGCAGGTTAGACCATGCAGAAGATCGAATCTCAGGGATTGAAGACAGCCTAGATATTATAGAGAAAGAACATACAACCATCCAAGACAAGTCCAAGAAATATGATAGGTCTATCCAACACCTGGAAGACACCATCAGAAGGCCCAATCTAAGGATAATGGGTGTAGAGGAGCACCTAGAAACAGAAGTTAATGGTCTAGGAAATTTGTTTAACAGGATCCTAGCAGAGAACTTTCCAAACATACAAAAAGATAGGCCTATTCAGATACAAGAAGCTTTTAGAACCCCAAATAGACCAGACCAGAATAGGACATCCCACCGTCACATTATAATCCACACAGGATCAACCCAGACCAAGGAAAAGATCCTTAAAGATGTCAAGGAGAAAAGGTTAATCACCTATAAAGGGAAACCAATTAGAATTACCTCAGATTTCTCAGCAGAGACAATCAAAGCAAGAAGAGCCTGGAATGACGTATGCCATGCCCTAAAAACAAACAACTATCAACCAAGAATACTGTACCCAGCTAAACTCTCCTTCATAACTGAAGGCCAAATAAAAACCTTCCATAGCAAAGAAAAATTGAAACAATACATCTCCACCAAACCAGCCCTGCAAAAGATTCTTAAAGATGTCCTACACATAGAAAACCAACAAGAACGCAACAAAGGCCAAGAAACTGCACCCAAACTGAGAATCCAAGAACCTTAGGAAGAACCCAGTTTTCACAGCCCCCAAGAAGGTGGATAACATGGCAGGAACCCCCAAATACCTCTCAGTCCTATCTCTTAACGTTAACGGACTGAACTCTCCAATTAAGCGACATAGACTATCTAGTTGGATTAAAAAACAAGACCCTTCTATCTGCTGCCTGCAGGAGTCACATCTTGCCCGTAAAAACAAACATATTTTCAAGGTTAAAGGCTGGAACAAAATCTACCAAGCAAACGGCCCTCATAAACAGGCGGGAGTTGCAATCCTAATATCAGATAAAATAGACTTCAAACTAAAATTCGTGAGAAGAGATAAAGAAGGTCGCTACATACTAATTAAAGGATCTCTCCTTCAGGAGGATATTACAATTCTAAATATCTATTTGCCAAACAATGGAGCACCCAAATTTATCAAAGAAACACTACTTTCCCTCAAATCCCATATAGATCCAAAGACATTAATTGTTGGGGATTTTAACACACCACTCTCCCCACTAGATAGATCAACCCGGAAAAAACTCAACAGAGAAACCGCAGATCTAAACAGCTGCATAGATCAACTAGACTTAACAGACATTTACCGAACATTTCACCCAGCAGCAACAGAATACACGTTCTTCTCAGCAGCACATGGAACGTTTTCTAAAATAGACCACATTTTAGGCCACAAAGCAAACTTGTCTAAATTCAGAAACATTGAAGTTATACCTTGCATTCTCTCTGACCACAAGGGAATAAAATTAGATCTCAACACCAAAAGCCACCAAAGAAAGTCCAGTATCACATGGAGGCTGAACAACACACTGCTGAATCATGAGTGGGTCATGGAAGAGATTAGAAAGGAAATTCAAATGTTCATGCTATTCAACAAAAATGAACACACAAATTACCAGCTCCTCTGGGACACAGCAAAGGCAGTACTCAGAGGCAAGTTTATAGCTCTGAGCTCCTACATCAACAAATTGGAGAGATCGGAAACTAACAATTTAATGACACATCTAAACCTCCTTGAAAAAGAGCAGCAAGATAAACCCCAATCCAGTAGACGGAAAGAAATAATCAAAATTAAATCAGAATTAAATGAATTAGAATCCAAAAAAACTATAGAAAGAATCAACAAAACAAAGAGTTGGTTCTTCGAAAAACTTAACAAAATTGACAGACCCTTAGCAAACCTTATCAGAAAAAGGAGAGAACACACCCAAATTAATAAACTCAGAGATGAGAACGGAAACATCACCACGGAAACAACCAAGATTCAGAACATTATAAGGGAATACTTCTCAAAACTTTATGCTAATAAGTTTGAGAACTTGACAGAAATGGACCTTTTCCTAGCAAATATTGACATGCCAAAACTAAACCAAGATGAGTTAAACCAGCTTAACAGGCCCATATCAAGCATTGAAATAGAAACAGCAATAAGAGACCTCCCAGCTAAGAAAAGTCCAGGACCAGATGGTTTTACAGCGGAATTTTACAAGGCCTTCAAAGCAGAGCTCACACCAATACTCCTCCAACTCTTCAATGAAATTGAAAGAGAAAGCTCACTACCGAACACATTCTATGAAGCCATCATAACCCTCATCCCAAAACCAGGCAGGGACTCATCAAAGAAAGAGAACTACAGACCCATTTCTTTGATGAACATTGATGCAAACTTCTCAACAAAATTTTGGCCAATCGACTTCAACAATTCATCCAAAAAATCATACACCATGATCAAACAGGATTCATTTCAGGGATGCAAAGCTGGTTCAATATACGCAAATCAATTAATATTATTCATCACATCAACAGGAGCAAGAATAAGAACCACATGGTTATCTCAATAGATGCAGAAAAAGCATTTGACAAGATCCAACACCCCTTTATGATGAAGGTTCTGGAAAAATTAGGAATCCATGGAACATTCCTCAATACAATAAAGGCTGTATATGACAAACCTACAGCCAGCATTATACTCAATGGTGAAAAACTAAAGCCATTTCCTCTTAACTCAGGAACAAGACAAGGATGCCCACTCTCTCCACTTCTCTTCAATTTAGTATTAGAATGCCTAGCTACAGCAATAAGACAAGATGCAGACATAAAGGGGATCCAAATAGGGAAAGAAGAAATAAAACTCTCCCTCTTTGCAGATGACATGATCTTGTATTTAAAGAATCCCATAGACTCCACTCCCAAATTACTCAAGCTGATTCAAAACTTTGGCAAAGTAGCAGGTTATAAAATTAACCCCCCAAAATCAATGGCTTTTCTATATGCCAACAATGAGAAAAGTGTGGCTGAAATTAGGAAAGCAACTCCATTTGTAATAGCCCCACAAAAAATAAAATACCTAGGAATTAACTTAACCAAAGAAGTGAAGGACCTCTATGATGAAAACTTTAAAATCTTGAAAAAGGAAATCAACACAGAACTAAAAAAATGGCAAAACCTCCCATGCTCCTGGATTGGCAAGATTAACATCGTGAAAATGGCAATACTTCCCAAGGCTATCTACAAATTCAACGCGATACCTATCAAAATTCCACCCTCATTCTTCAAGGAAATAGAGGAGGCAATCCAAAAATTCATATGGAACAATAAAAGACCCCGAATAGCAAAAACGCTCCTCAACGGAAAGAACACTGCTGGAGGAATATCAATACCAAATTTCAAACTCTACTATAAAGCCATAGTAATCAAAACATCTTGGTATTGGCATAAGAACAGACCTCAGGACCAATGGAATAGAATTGAAAACCCAGAAATGAACCTACAGACCTATAGCCATCTAATCTTCGATAAGGAAGCTAAAACAATAGAATGGAAGAAAGACAGCAAAATTGGTTAACTACATGTAGAAAACTAAAGCTAGATCCTTATATATCACCCTGCACCAGAATCAACTCCAAATGGATCAAAGACCTTGAACTCAAAGCAGACACTCTGAAAACATTACAGGATGGAATAGGAGAAACCCTAGGTCTCCTTGGCTCAGGTCGAAATTTTCTGAATAGAGACCTGGAAGCACAACAAATCAAAGAAAGGTTGGACAAATGGGATTGCATAAGATTGCAGAGCTTCTGCAGGGCAAATGACATAGCTGGCAAGATCAATAGAAAGCCCACCGATTGGGAGAAAATCTTTACTAGCCATACAATGGACAAGGGTCTCATATCTAAAATATACTTGGAACTCAAAAAATTAAACCACCCAACAACAAATCCTCAAAGAAACAACTGCCCAATAAATAAGTGGGCGAAAGACTTAAAGAGAAGCTTCTCTGAAGAAGAAAGAAGGATGGCCAATAGACACATGAAGAAATGTTCAACATCCCTAGCCATAAAAGAAATGCAAATCAAAACAACATTGAGATATCACCTCACTCCAGTTAGAACAGCAAAAATCAAGAACTCTAACAACAACAGATGCTGGAGGGGATGTGGACAGAAAGGAACCTTACTTCATTGTTGGTGGGAATGTAAACTTGTTCAACCACTTTGGAAAGCAGTATGCAGGTTCCTCAAAAGACTTCACATAGATCTCCCCTATGATCCAGCAATCCCACTTTTGGGCATTTACCCAAATGTTTACAAACAAGACCACACTAAAGCTACCAGCACAACTATGTTTATTGCAGCATTATTTACCATAGCTAAGATATGGAACCAACCCAGATGCCCCTCAGTAGATGAATGGATCAAGAAAATGTGGTATATATACACAATGGAATTCTATGCCTCCATCAGAAAGAATGACATTTCCCCATTTGTTAGGAAATGGAAAGGTTTGGAAAAAATTATATTAAGTGAAGTAAGCCAGGCCCAAAGAAGCATAGGTCCCATGGTTTCCCTTATTTGCAATATCTAGTATATGCATGAGTCAAGCGGAAAAGGTCAGATAATGTGATGTTAGGAAAATGAACCCTTAAATATGTATTTTAATGTTTTCGTTTCTTTCATGCATGTGTTTCTAACGCATTTACAAGATTATTTCTTTGTTGCTTTGTATGTCCCTCCCCCACAGTGTAACCCCTGCTTTCACTATATTTGATGTCAGAATAACATGTGGAGGAGATGGGGACAAACAAGTCGTTTAAGGATTCAGGTGGACCTGTTGCAACAATGAGAAGTACAAAATGTCATGTCAAAACCAGCTTTACAATGTCGGTGTGGGGGGGGAGGGGGGTATAATTGGGTGGGGGGAGGGGGGTAAAATTGGGTGGGGGGAGGTGGGAGATGGGGAAGGGAAGTGAAGGGTAAACAAAGGAGGAGGCTGCAATGCTTGGTAAGAAAAGTATGCATTATCCTGCCCATGTAATTGTAGCCCCTCTGTACAGTATGTTCCCAAATAAAATAAAATACAATTAAAAAAAATAAAATGAAATAAATTTAAAAAAAAAATGAACTTTACAATTTTGGTGGGGGTAGGGAGGATTGGGTGGGGGCGCTGGGGGAGGCTGGGATGGGATGGGAAGGGTAAACAAAGGAGGAGGCTACAATGCTTGATAAGAAATGTACTCATTATCTTGCCTGTGTAATTGTAACCCCTCTGTACAGTATTTTCACAATAAAAAAGAATAAAATAAAATAAGATGCCAATATTACCTTCATAAAAAGCAAGAAAAAGACATTGCAAGTATACAACATTAGATATTCTTATCTGTTATAAATCTGAATGCAAATATCATAAATAAAATGAGAGCAAAATGAAATAATCAGTTAATTGAAAGAATTATGAACTATATAATATGTTTTCTGTACATTTTCTTACATGGCTTTTATTATCTTGAGATGATTACTGTTTATTTAAATTTGTGCAATGGTTTCTGTGAAATGATGAATTTTCATGTGCTTTTCTACATCCATTGCAAAAAAAAAAGAAAAAAAAAGCTCAGAGATAGCAACCAGGCCCTGAGCTACAATCAACCAAAAAAAGATGATCACACTATTCTAGTATATAATTCAGATATGTAACAACATAATTTTATCATAGTTTTTTAGAGTGAGAGTGATCTTGCTCTATAGGTTTTTGAGTAGAGCTTATATTGTCACTGATAAATGCCCATATCTCAGTGGTTAACCTTTTTTTTTTTTTTTCATGATTTCAGCATGTGTATGGAGAGGTGGCTTGCCTCCTCTCTGACAGTACACAGGATTGCCATCTGATTATGATGCTTTTCTCTGAAAATGGCTCAACCAGCAATATGATAGACAAACAGAATGGACGATCATATAGAGACTCTTCAAGGCCAGATCTGGAAAGTACTTGTATTCAATTGGCTAGCCACTCTGAACACACAGCTTCTACTCCTCAAATCGTCTCTCATTCTGATTTCTTCTCATGTTTCAGGTTTTCCAAGCTTTTCTTTCCATCAAACACATCCCACTCCATGCTTGGCAATGTAGGGACATTGCTTTCTAAAGGCTCACCCTTAAGCATTTTTTTTAATATTCCAAATCACAGATGACATCCTGGAGTACATTTTAGCCCAAACAACAAGACTAAAACGAAACCTGATTAACTGGCCAAGTAACTTGTTTTCCTAATTATGAACTTATTTGCATGAAAAATTTAGAAATAAACATTTAACTATACAATTAAATCATCATTAGTAATCATAATTACTTTCATTTTTCACATCATGTAGAATTGTTGTTGAGTGTACTGCTGAGAAGGATCAGGGAAAGGGAAGTTCTGTAAGAATGATTTTTTTTCTCCTTTATTCAATAGTATATCCCAAAACTCAGTAAATATATAAGTGTCTGGTAATGAACAGATTCCTTGAATAAATGTAAAGGGTATGTCTGATTTGTATTATTCTTTTTGTGAACTTAGTAAATAGTGGTTAAAATATTTACATACAAATGAAGTACTGTTGCAACCACAGTTGGAGCAAAGCAGTAACATTTCTCCTGATAGAAGCTGATATTACTGCATCCTTGTTCCCAACCAGAGACTGCCTGTAACGGAGGAGTACTCTGTTATAAAACATTTATTGTGAGCAAACACAAACCAACAGTACATGGGAGAATATATACAATAATACTTTGGAGAAAAGCCTAAGAATTGAGAGGCTGGAGTCGTAGTTTAGTGGAAGAATGAATATGTTTGCTTACTTAGCCCTGAATTCAATCTAGAAAGGTTGCAAAACACATGGAAGGTTCCAACATTTTTGTATTCTTGAAACACCATCAGTAAAATGAGAATAGTGATATGCAGAGAATGAGTGAGGAAAGACTAATTATGCACACATTTAAGGCAGTTTATGAAATGCTCTATTTGGTCATATCCTCAATATTTAGAAGTATGACGCATTCTATGCCTTATTTTTCTACTACCATATCTACTAATACACTACACCAGGTGATAGACATAGGTGGCAATTTACCTGATCAACCTAGAATACAACTACTTCTAATGCTCCAATATATAGACTTTAAGGGTAAAGAGGACCTGTTGACACGAGTTATACCTAGAAGTGACCCACAATACTGTTCCATTTTCCCTCAGTGATGATTTATAGAGGCTAAACACCAATACTTGCTTTTGGCAATTTTCTGGTAGAAGGCACTTGTGAAGAGATGTTCGTTCTAAATGTTGCTCCAGTCTTCTGGGTGAGAGTCTTGCTACACTGAATTTCTTGAGTTCCTGCAGGACATGGTGGGCTTGGGACCCCTGGCAGCCTGGTTTTCCTCTCCTGATTATGTATCCAATTAGATTATGTCCAAGTGACTTAGATTATTCTAGGTCTGTCCCTCTCCTTGGGATGGGTGTTGGGGGTGGTGGTGGTGTCTATCTTCAGTCATGTCTGGTCAGGACAATCTTCTCACAGAGCTCTGCAGAGCAGAAGTTTAGGAACAGTGATCACACTCAAGTGAGCAAACAGGTGGGAGTGAGGGAAATTTCATGGAATTGAGAAAGCATACTTTTTTTTTTTTTAAATACTGGCTATTTAGGGGAGGGTACAGGAGAACTTAAGGCTCCTTCAGGCCATCCGCAGTCCAGCTAGCGTTCCCAACCCCTTCACCTGGGCCCCCTGTGCTTTCCGGTACCCCTGACTCCCCATCCCTCTGGACACCCAAGATCGCAAGGCTCAGAGGCCTGGGCATTCTGGTTCAGACCAAGTCCAAAGAAGCAGGGCCACCTGGGTGGCTGCAGAGTCGGGGTGGGGTCAGGCTTAACCTGGGCCAACTCTTGCCCAGGCCCAGGTGAAGTTTCCCCACCTCGGGCGCCTGTGGGCACCACGCGGCTGGGAGTCGGGTTTGAGGTGTCGGCCGGGACTTCTGAGGCGAGTTCAAGTCCGGAGGGGGATGCGGTGGATTGGGGGTACAAGGCCTCCCCCACCCCCAATCCCTTCACCATTCTTGGGCCATCTCCCACCCCCTAGCCTTCGTGTGTCCCTTTTATGCGCGCGCCCGTCAAGGTCCCCGCGTCCCCTCCCCTCCAGCCGCCCCGTCAGCCTCGACTCCCCCCCCAGCCCCCCCACCTCTCACCGTCCCTGTCGCTCCTTCCCGGCTTGACGCCCCTCACCCCCCACGCTCCGCGGCCCGGCCGGAGCGCGGGACTCAGCTGTCACTTTACTTTTCCGTCCGTCCCCTCCCCCTCCCTCCCTCCCCACCGCTTCCCCTCCCCCTTCCCCCACCCCCCGCAGGCCCCGCGGGGCAGCCCGCTCGTGCGCGCGCCCGCCCCCGCCCCCTCGCGGCCGCGCGCCGGCGGAGGAGGGGCGAAGGGGCGGGAGGGGGGAGCGCGCGGCGCCGCACGGCCGACGTGGGGCTCGCGCTCTCGCGGTCTCTCCCGGGCGGGCGGGCACGCGGGCACGCGTACTGGCGGGCGCGCGCACGGACGGCCGGGCGGCGTTGGCTCCCGGCGGTGGTGGCTTCACTTTCCAGGACTGAGGGGCGGCCAGAGCCGCAGCCGCGGGCAGCAGCCTCGGGAGCCGGAGCTGGAACGGCCGGGGGCGGCGGCGGCGGCGGCGGCGACGGCGGCGGCGGCGCTGAGGGTGAGTCCGGGGCGGGCGCGAGCGCGGCGGGGGAACAGGCGTGGCCGGGCGGTCGGGTGCGTGGTGCGTGGGTCCGGCTCCCGGTGACTCGACGGTGTTGCGGGGGACACCCGGTCCCCGGGGGGGGCCCTCCCCGCCCCCTCCCCCGCGTCCTCGGGCTTCGGCGGGCGCCCGCGACCTGCGCCTACACCCCTCCCTCAGGTACGGGCTCGGGCCGCGCCGGTGTCCCCGCCGCTCCGCGGGCGGGCGGGCTCCCCTCCCCCCGCCCCCGCCCCCTCCCCCACGCCGCGGGGCTCCGCTCGCCCGGCTCGCGCCCTACTTCTCGTCCGCGCTGCCCCGCGCCCCCTCCGGAGAGCCGCCTGCCCCGGTTCTCGCCCTTTCCACCCCTCCCCCTCCTCCCCATCCTCACCCCCCTCCCCAGCCGCGTCCCTCCCGGCCCTTCTTACCCCCCCCCCCCACACACACCCGGCGGTTCTCGGTTCCCCATCCTCCGCCACCCTCCCGGCCCCTTCCCTCCTCCAGCCGCATCCTGGAACTAAGTCTTTGCAAAAAAAAAAAGAAAAAGGAAAAAGTACCGGCTGCGTGTCTGGGTGGAAAGTGCTGGCTCGAGCCCGGCCGTCCCCGGCGCGCACCGCCGCCGCGCCCGGGTCCCTCCCGCCCGGGCCCGGCCCGTCCCGCCCCGCCGGCCCTCGGGAGCCCCGTCGGGAGGAGACCTGGGCGGGGGGCGGGGGCGTCTTTCTCGGAGTCCTCGAGGGGGACGTGTGTTGTCTTCTTGGTCTTTTGTGAGGATGCCGGGTGCTGGTCACAGTTGGGATCCCGAGCCCATTTTTTTTCCTCTGGTTTTTTCTCTGCAGCCCCCACTGGCCTGATTTGAAACTAGATTCCCCCCCCCTCCATCTCCCCTTCTCCCTTCTTCCCCGCTTCCCCCCCCCCCCCCCGTCTTCTCCCACTCATCATGTTTTCATCCTCTTGCCCTTGATTACTTTTAATGAAGATAAAGCATGGTCTCTTGTGGGGCTCCCCACTACCACCGCCCCCCCCCACTAACCAGAAACGCCCCATCCATCTTCCCTAAAGGAAATCAAGGCCCCTTTAGGAAGACATCATTCTGTGCTTTCTAGCTGTTAGACACCTTTGCAATGTTTTTTTTTTTAAAGATCCATCGCTTTTTTTTAAAATTGTGTGTTCTTGAGCGTCTCCTCAGATATTTTTTAAAGTGCAGAAAGAAATCCAAGGGCTCACCCTCTCACCACCTCAGTTTTCCCCCCAGATTTTAAGCGCTTCTGAGTTTTTAATCCCTGATTATTTGAACAGTACAGGTCTGAAGATGTGATCATGGGTCTGGATACTGGGAATCTTAAGTCTTTGTCCTTATTCAGAACAATTTGGATGCTCCTGGTGTTTTGGGGTTTCATGTGTGCACAGATGAGGAAGATGGAGTGTTTTCATATATAACAACCTCGTTCTGTCTCCCCTAGGATGCAGTATATTTTCCCCAAAATCAGGTGTTGCGTTAAAGGTTTCCTGTATAAATATCCTTAAGTTAACTGCTGGGTATTACTAGGTGTTGTGCATATAATATAAATCATTTTATTTTACATTTTAGAAAAGTTTGGAAACGCGAATAGGAAGACTTGCAAGACATAGGTGACAGAATTAAATGTTTTCTTTCAGTAAAAGTGCATATAAACGGTTGTTTTGTGGTTTCTAAGCTGCAAGACATGATTATAAAGCTTACTTTTATATAGTGTGGGCTTATGGAGGGAATATCGTTGTTTTTGTGTTGTAGCCAGACCACTTCGTCTGTATGGAAGGTGTGCCTTTCATTCATATATGTAGCTAATTTCTAAGGACTGTAGTTTCAACAGAGAAGTAATACAAGCTTAGGCAATTTATGAGTTGAAGATGTAAGTTTACAATATGTAAACTCTTTAAAATATAACATATATTATGAAAATCTACTGCTTAATGTTTCAGTGAATATGAGTTAAAAATTTTATCGATCTATTTACCTTATCTTTGACACTGCCATAGGAGAGTAATTATAATCCTGGAGTTTGTCTTCCTTCTAGATTTCATAATTGGATCAGACAAGCTTTTTGGGAATCAATTTTAAAATACTAATTCAGAAAATGATAAAAAATTTTAATGTAGGAGGTTTTACTTTAATTTAAAGAATTTGTAATTTAAAGAAACAAGGTACCACATTTAAAAGTGGAATGTTTTTCATAAAAAAATTGGTTGTACTTGAAAATACAATTTTCTCACATTTCTTCTGTAATCAGGCATTCAAAAACTAAATCCAGTAGAAATTCCTTATATTCTTGCTATTTGAAAAAGATACAAATACTTTAAAAGTTTTTATAGTGGTTACCAGTGGTGTCAGATGAATTTATTGCTTGTAGATTAAGATTTGGTTGAAGGAAGATGTGTTTGATCAGAAGTGGAAATGATTTTTTTGGGGGGGGGTTAGTTGTGGTGCTTGAACTCAGGTCCTGGGCACTGAGGGCCTAGGCACTGTTACTGATCTTTTTTACTCAAGACTAGCATTCTACCATTTGAGCCACAGCTCTACTTAGAGTGTTTTTGGTAGTTTATTGGATATAAGAGTCTCCTGGACTTTGCTGCCTAGACTGCCTGAGATCTTAGCCTCCTGAGTAGCTAAGATTACACTGGTGCCCCACTGGAAAGAATTTTTTAAGCTATCGAACTGTAGAAATGATATTTCTTTTTAATACTTGAAGTACTTGTAATATTTTTTAAATGCTTTTTGCTCTGGTGCTAGGGATGGAACCTACCCCCTCCCACATGCTAGGGAAATGGTGTATCACTGAGCCATACCCACTGTTTAATAGTAATTTTTAATAGTTTTTTCAGATTAATCTTTACAGCAGCCTTCTAATATTCTAGAGTATTTTAGGAAATTTCAGCTTCAGATTATGGCTCACTACATTATTTAGTAGTTTTCCTAAATAGTTGCATAATCATGACATTATTACTATGTAAATACACATCAATAAGAATATTGAGACAAATGTGTAGCTTTATAACTAATGTGGTATACAACTGAAATTTGGCTTAGTTTATTAAATCATAGTTATTTATAGCTTCAGTATAAGATAATGTTATTTAGGTTCCTATGTATTTGTCATGTAATGGATTGCTTCTGGCTTAAGATGAATCCAGTGATTTTTTCACTCATTTCACATTCTTAAAATATTGTTAGCAGTATTTTGCTATATCTGAGCTTCTTTCCTTGAGAATTATCCTCTTGCACATACATCTGGCTCTTTCTAACATGCAATTATGAACACATTTAAAAGATGATTTAACCAAAAGAAATAAGCTGGAGAAAAACTAGTACTAAATCCAATAACGATAATTTAAAATGAAATAAAACTGAAGAAGTAATCGCAGAAATATATTTGGACTTTTAAAGCCAGACATGAAGCATACTGATATAAATTTCAATATTCTATTAAGTGACTTTAGTGCTCATAAAAGATGTCATAGCTGTGGAGACTGATGGTCTCCATTTACAGAATAGGTAGAGACAGTAGTCAAATTTTCTATCACTGTGTTTCAGAGCAGTTTGTGCAGACTTATTTTTCTTTGGCATGATGGAAGAAAGCTCTCGGTTGAGAGTGGTAATCTGTGGTGTCTAAAGGCATTTCGTATTTTCTTCTGGTGATTCATTTCTCTATTCTTTTCTGATTCTTGCAGTGTTTCTTGCAGAGCTTTTTAGTTTATCTTACAAAATTTGCAATCATAGATCTATCTTATAAAATTGAAAGCTAAGTGGGTCGATTAGTTATCTCTTTGGACTGAATATTATAACAACTGTGTTTTATGTGGGAATTTTTTTACCTGTTCTTATTCATGATCATGTCAGAGATGATTTTATTTATAGTCTAAATTTGATTAAGAGTAACCAAAAAGTATCCTTTTAAAAAAAGGAGTTGTTCAATTTATTTATTTATTTATTTTGCAGGTTGTGGGGCTTGAACTCTGGGCCTGGGTGCTGTCCCTCAGCTCTTCAGCTCAAGGTTAGCACTCCACCTCTTGAGCCACAGTGCCACTTCTGGTTTTCTAGTGGTTTATTGGAGATAAGAGTCTCAGGGACTTTCCTGCCTGGGCTGGCTTTGAACCGTGATCCTCAGATCTCAGCCTTCTGAGTAGCTATGATTACAAGTGTGAGCTACCAATGCCCAGCCAATTTATCTTCTTTAAAAGTATTTTTTTTTCTTGTCAGCAATGGCACTAATTGAACAAAGGTGGTTTTGTTTTTTTAAAGAGGTGTCTGGGAAGGAAACTATCTAGAACTCAAAGTAATTATTGGTGACAGTACTATATGGCTAGGATCTGGCCATCAGTTCTATCAGCACAGTCCTAGATTTGTCATCTAAGTCATGGTTAGGTCATGAGGAATAAAGTCACAGTAATCAAACTCAGAAATTGACTAAGATAGAATAGCAAGGAGAGGCCTGTCCCTTTTCACATATGAATTTTTTTGTGTTTGTGCTATCTATAACAACTGTCTTGGAATCAAGATAGTGAGGAACTATAGTTGGTAATCAGAGCTGCTTGGGGAGCATGAACTTAAGAGTACAGGGAATTTCAAAGCCTTGAGGGCTATTTCATTCACACTGAAAAAAAATAATTCTTCAATGTCTTTCATCGCTCTTATGAAACATCACTGCTTAGTATATAGGTAGGTCAGTGCCTATACCATTATATGTTCCAGTTTTTATTGAGAATCATATGACCTCTGTGTTTTATTATCACAAAGGTTGCTTAAAGTAATTTATCCATTTAGAAGGTTTTAACTTTAGCTGAGCTCTTGCAAGGTATGGATCGGATATGGATGTGGCAGTGCCCACCCCCTGCAATTTCTCTGTTTTAGTAGCTATTTGCGCTGACCTCTGTTCTGTTAACAGTACTTAGTAGGTTGGCTTACTTAATAGATTGGCTTACTTACTAGTCTGAGTTTCTCACTGGGCCCAAAGGGCTTAAGCCCAGTAGCTAGTAGAGATTAGTCTCCCAGTCTTTTTTTTTTTTTTTTTTTTTAAATCACAGCTGCTTTGACATATAATTAAAATTATAAAATTTTAACACCCTTTCCCCCTTCCTCCATTTTAATGGTTGTTGAGGATGGAACTCTAGTCCTTACACATGGTCTCTACCACTGAATTACATCTCCAGGCCTCAATTCATCCTTTTAAAACATGTAGCTCTGATTTTTAGGATAGTTATTTACAGTGTGGTGTGCCATCACCACTGTCTAACTTAACATTTTTATGACTTGAAAAGGGAACTTTAAAACCAGACCCAGGTGACTGACACTTGTAATCCTAGCTACTCAGCAGACTGAGATCTGAGAATTGCAATTTGAAGCCAAGCCAACACAGGCAGAAAGCCTCTGAGACTTTTATGTCCAATTAACTACAAAAAACTGGAAGTAGAACTGTGGCTCAAGTGATAGAGTACCAGCCTTGAGGGAAAAAGCTAAGGGACAGGGCTCTGGCCCTGAGTTCAAGCCCCTGGAACTTTATACTCATTTGCAGTCACTTCCCTCTCCTTCCTTCATTCTTACCTCAATGTGTCTATGGATTGACCTGTTCTAAACATTTCTTATAAATGGACTCATAGAGTGTGTGGTCCTTTGTAACTGACATCTTTCATTTTGCATAAAAATTCAAGGTTTGTCCTTGTAATGTGTCTATACTGTACTTCATCCCTTTTTATAGCTGAGCAATATTGTGTTATACATGGATGATACCATATTTTATCTGTTCACTAAGTAGTGAACATTTGAATTGTTACTTTTTGTCTATTGTGAATAATGCTGCTGCCAACATTTTGCATAGAAATTTTGCTTGGATGCATACTGCATACAAGTTTTCACAGTCCTTAAAGCTGTATGTTTTGTAAATGACCAACTTCCATTTTATGTGGAATTCTACTTACTCTGTTTTTAGGTTCAATTTCTGTCTATTCTGGAAGTACCTTATTGTAGTCTTTCCCACATCTGAATAAATGACTTTTGACTTTTTAATCTAGGATCTAAAATGTCCACTGAGGCTCAAAGAGTTGATGACAGTCCAAGCACTAGTGGAGGAAGTTCTGATGGAGATCAACGTGAAAGTGTTCAGCAAGAACCAGAAAGAGAGCAAGTGCAGCCCAAGAAAAAGGAGGGAAAAATATCCAGCAAAACAGCTGCTAAATTGTCAACTAGTGCTAAAAGGTATTTTAGTTACCATGTCGATTTATCACTTTAATGATTTTTTTTTCTTGCATTTAGTCATTTTTTCTGGAATGTGGGTCATGAAGTTTGAGCAGTTTGCCTTTAAAAGATTGTCTTCTTTTTACATGGTTTTAATTGTGGAAAACTTTTTTAAGTTAGCCAAGTGGCATGTCAGATAACAGAATAGTATCTATTGTGTGTTTATGTGGTTTTATATCTTGTTAGGGAGCATATACAGGAAATGTGTGAAAGTATGATGGTTTGACTCATGCTTATTTAGCCATAAGTTTTTTTTGTTTGTTGTTGTTTAGTAACACAAAATAAATATAAGAATCTTGCTGAGTGCCATTGGCTCATAACTGTAATGCTAGCTACTCAGGCTGATTTCTGGAGATTGCGGTTCAAAGCCATCTCAGGCAGGAAAGTCTGTGAGACTCTTATCTCCAATTAATTACTAGAAAATCGGTAGTGGTGTTGTGGCTGTAAGAGCGATAGAGACCTAGCCTTGAGCAGAAAAACTCCAGGATAGTGCCCAGGCCCTGAGTTCAAGCCCCACAACTGACACAAAAGGAAAAAAAGAAAAAGAATCTGTTGAAGTAATTATTGATAGGTTTCTAGTCCAGTAAAGTAATAAATTTAGAAGTACTGCAGTTAAAAATCAAATGCTTTGGGGCTGGGAAGGTGGCTCAGTGGTAGAGCACTTGCCTTGCATGCTTGAGGCCCTGGGTTTGATTCCTCAGCACCACATAAGAAAAAAGCCGGAAGTGGTGCTGTGGCTCAAGTGGTAGAGCACTAGCCTTGAGCTGAAGAGCTGAGGGACAGCGCCCAGGCCCAGAGTTCAGGCCCCACGACCGGACCCCCCCCCCAAAAAAAAAAAATCAAATGCTTTTTGGTTTCAATAAGCAGAGAATCAGTCGATACAGGTTTTCTCTTTCCCTAGGGAATAGACAAATCTACAAAGTAGGTATTTAAATGATTTTTCTGTTACCTCTTCACCCTCTTATGATGATTGGGTTGGCATGCCATTTGGGCTTAGAGGGATCTGTGTTGATATGCTTACATTATAGAATATCTGTTGGAAAATCACTTGAAAAGAAATTAAATTTAGTGGTCTTTCCTATGATTTTTATGCTTTTTTTTCCAAATAGGCATTGTGAATAAAAGTAATATGTAGGTGTTAATTTAACTTTCATTCCACCACATGGAACTATTAGCCATAATGGAATGTCTAAATGTCCAATGCTAGTGCTAGCTTTATTTACTGTTGGATGATGTAGATTAGAGGGAACTCATTTTTACAAAGATGGGAGCCCTTGTTTCCCTCTATTATAAATAATCTTCAGGGTTGAGAAAAGAACCTCAGGCTGAGAAAAGAACCTCAGGGTGAGAAATGTTGGAGTTACGGTGTGGTCAGCAATAGCAGTACATTCCAGGGAACTAACTATTCACTCCCCTTTGTAGGGTGTGTTACCTGTGCCTGACCTCTCTGTTGCAGGAATTATGTGAAAGTTCTGAATATTCAACCTACGGTAGAAAAAGGTTCTTTTTGTAATGGTTTTACATTGCATACCCAGAGAGACTCAACTGGGTGAATTTTCTCTTCTCTAACCACAAAATGACTTGCTGCTGGGAAATGAGGGTAAGGGCAGGATAGATAAAAAAGGTGGGAAATGGAGTAAGTATAACATGTAGGTGGAGGAAAGGTGATTGGAGTGGAGGGGTAAGAGATGTTCAAATACAGATTGTGTACAGCTGCATGTAACATCAGTCTTGAGCTGCTGATAGAGTTTTTACAAGTCTCTGAGTTTTTCACAGAAAGGGAAGAGTGCCGGCCCAGGCTCTGGGGAGTAGATTCCTTCTGGGCCTGTGCTCTATTCTCCTAAGACAGCTACCATTACTCTATTCTCTAATTGGGAGCACCGCTACAAAATATCTCAATCATATTTTTGAATGATTTATCAAAACCAAATTTTGCTGTGAGGAAGAGTGTGTTGCTTAATGTGTGAATGTAGACTTTTCAAGTACATTGCTCAACTTACATTTCATTTTATTTTATTATATATAGAAAGTACAAGCCAGTGCTGGTGGCTCACACCTGTAATCCTAGCTACTCAGAAGGCTGAGAACTGAGGATCTTTTTGCTTATGTGGTGCTGAGGAATCAAACCCAGGGCCTCATGCATGCAAGGCAAGCCCTCTACCACTGACCTTCCCAGCTCCAAGACCCACATCTTTTAAATTCACTATTATAGCAGGGCCACCGCTGGCTCATGCCTGTAATCCTAGCTACTCAGTAGGCTGAGATATGAGGATCCCATTTCGAAGCCAGCCAGGGCAGAAAGTCTGTGAGACTCTCATCTCTAATTATGCAACAAAAAGAGCTGGAAGTGGAGCTATGGCTCAGGTGGTGGAGTGCTAGCCTTGAGCACAGAGGGACTCCAGGACAGAGCCTAGGCCCTGAATTCAAGCCCCACGATTGACAAAAAAAAAAAAGAAAAAATTCACCATTGTATCTACGATGCCTAGCATAATAGGTTTACAATATTTATACCGGTTGCCTTAAAATTTTGCATTAATTGTAGAGATTAGAGTTTTCTTGAGAATTAAGATTTCAGTTTGGATGTAGAGTTAGGTAATTTTAAAATAAAATTTTAATTTAAAATTTAAAAAATTAAAAATCCTTATCAGATGAAGATTATTTTTCCAAATACTGTTTGAGATAACCAGTAGCAGTAAAGAACTTGAATTCAGGAGACAGGTTCTGAATTTGAATCTAAATTCCAACACATTATTATTATTGTTTTTTTTTTCTTTTTATTTTTTTATTGTGAAAATACTGTACAGAGGAGTTACAATTACATGGGCAAGATAATGAGTACATTTCTTTTTTTTTCTTTTTCTTTTTTGTGAACATACTGTACAGAGGGGTTACAATTACATGAGCAAGATAATGAGTACATCTCTTATCAAGCATTGCAGCCTCCTCCTTTGTTTACCCTTCACATCCCTTCCCAGCCTCCCCCCCCCCCTCCCCCCCACCGCACCAAAGTTGTAAAGTTCGTTTTTGACATGACAATTTGTACTTCTCATTGTTGCATCAGGTCCACTTGTATCCTTAAACAACTTGTTTTTCCCCATCTCCTCCACAAATTATACCGACATCGAATATAGTGAAAGTAAGGGTTATACTGTAGGGGAGGGACATACAAAGCTACAAAGAAATAATCTTTTTTTTTTTTTTTTTGGGTCCGGTTGTGGGGCCTGAACTCTGGGCCTGGGCGCCTTTCCTCAGCTTTTCAGCTCAAGGTTAGCACTCTACCACTTGAGCCACAGTACCACTTCCGGCTTTTTTCTTTTTGCTTATGTGGTGCTGAAGAATCGAACCCAAGGCCTCATGCATGCAAGGCAAGCACTCTACCACTGAGCTACCTTCCCAGCCCCAAAGAAATAATCTTATAAATGAGTTAGAAACAAATGCATGAAAAAAAAACCATTTAAATACATATCTAAGGGTTCATTTTCCTAACATCACATTATCTGACCTTTCCTGCTTGACTCATACATAAACTAGGTATTGCAAATAAGGGAAACCATGGGACCTATGTTTCTTTGGGCTTGGCTTACTATTGTTTTATTTTATTATTTTATTTTATTTTTTGGTTAGTTGTGGGGCCTGAACTCGGCCTGGGCGCTGTCCCTCAGCTCTTCAGCTCAAGGCTAGTGCTCTACCACTTGAGCCACAGCGCCACTTCTGGCCTTTTCTGTTGATGTGGTACTGAGGAATCTAACCCAGGTCTTCATGTAAGCTAGGCAAGCACTCTTAACACTGAGCCACCTTCCCAGCCCCACTTATTATTTTCTCTAACCCTGAATGAGTAACATCTATCTCTAAGCCTCGCTTTCCTCTCTTGGCTTTTGGCTTTTGGCTTTTTGAGAGGGGAGTCTTACTGTATGGAAGTAGGCTAGTGTGGAACCCTTGTGTAGCTCAGGCTGGTTTTAAACTTATGACCCTCCTGCCTCTCTCAGAGTGTTGGCATTACAGTTGTGTACTACCACTTGGTTTCTGATTCAGTGGCTTCTTTTGTAAAATAAAGATTAAATAATGGTACCCTCTTTAGAAGTCTGTCATGAGGTCTAACTCTGTTAAAATATTTGTTTGGTACCTAGTAAGCCCATAAATGGATGCCATGAATAATAGTCTTTGTGCCAGTTAAAATCTACAAAGATATTTTTAAGTCCATTTAACCAAATTTGGCAAAATGAAGTACATGTTAATCTCAAAAGACTTAATGCTATTGTTAAACTAGAAATACTTAGCTGCTGTAATTAAATATACTTTATAATAACTCAGGGAAAGTGCTTTGCACATAGGGGCGCTCAATTGCTAAGTGAAATATGCTGTAATCATAGAAGTAATAATTGCTATAATTAATGTGCTGTAATAGAATCAATAATTTGTTGTAGAACCAAGTTTTCTTAAATTCTCATTTTGAGGTAACACTGAATACTGATACACATATTTAAGTGAGTATTTAAACAATGATATAAATTAGTTTTTGTCTTTTAGAGTTAGAGGAATGATTGCATCTTTGCTATATTTTTACCCTTCTTTGGCAAAAATTTCTTTTTTAAAAAACTGGTATGCTGCTAGGCACTGCTAGCTACTTAGGAGGCTGAGATTTGAGGATCGTAGTTCGAAGCCAGCCTGGGTAGAAAAGTCCATGAGACTCTTAATTCCAATAAAGCACTCAGAAAAAGCTGCAAGTGGTGCTATTGCTCAAGTGGTAGAGTGCGAGCCTTGAGCACAAAGAGGCCCAAGGCCCAGGAATAGCACTCAGTCCCTGAGTTCAAGCCCTAGGACTGGCAAAAACAAAAACAAAAACAAAAAACAACAACCAAAAGTGGTATGCTTTTGTCACAGTCTGTTCTCTCTCTTATTTTTAGTTGCTCATGGGGCCTGAACTCAGCTCAGGGCCTGGGTGCAGTCCCTGAACTTTTTCTGCTCAAAGTTAGCACTCTACCACTTTGAGCCACAGCAGCACTTTTAGTTTTCTGGTGATTAATTGGAGATAAGAATCTGATGGACTTTCTTTCCCTGGATGGCTTTGAACCATGATCTTTAGATCTCAGCCTCCTGAGTAGGATTATAGGCATTTGCTACCAATGTTCAGCTTTAGTCTGTTCTGATAGGTCTATATTACTCTTGTCAGATTTGCAAGTATGTAGTTGGACTATGTCTTTCATGACAAATTCAGATGATTTTGACTAAATTGACTAGTCAGTTCAGTAAAACATCTGTTTCGAGGTTTTCATTGAATTGACTCTGCTGCTGCTTTTTACATCATTGGCAAGTTTGTAAACGTGATATTTAAGTCATATTTAACTCAAATTAATGTCATTGAGAATAGATATTGTGATGTTACCATGCATTCAGTATGATGTTACTCTGGAAATAGTATTCAGTTTCAGACTCAAATTCGTGTTAGGTTGAAAAACGGATTGGATTCTAGCATGTTCCAGTGTCAACTATTAATGAATGGGATCATCTGAGTTTGTTTTCTACATGACAATCTTTTATAATTACTGTATTTTCCTGATTTTAAATGCACATTTCTTAAACTGTTAAAAACCATTTTGCAGTCAGGATGCACCTTATTTTGCTATATATAATTGTTTAATTGATGACTTTCTTAAAAATCTCTTAAAATGACTGGTATAGTATCATAATCATTTAGAAACCCATTCCATGCTTAATGCAATGGCAGTGTGTTTTCTAGAGATTGGTTTGACATTAAATCTTTTTTTAAAAAGTTAATACGTTCTTGAGAACAAGCTGATTTTGAAGTTGACTTCAGTTGGTTAGAATTGGGGTGCCAGAATGACTGAAGAATGTAGCCCACAGGGAAATACAAAGTCACCGAGGTTCAGCTAGGGTTTTTTTTTTTTCTCTTTCCAAAATAGTAACTGCTTAGAAATCACTTTTCTGAATCTTTACATCCACATGTTCATGTTTTTGTTTGTTTGTTTTTTTGGGTCTGAATGAATTAGGGAGTATTTTTTGTTTTTGTTTTTTGTCAGTTGTGGGGTTTGAACTGTGGGCCTGGGCACTGTCTCTTAGCTCTTCAGCTCAAGGCAAGCACTCTACCACTTGAGCCACAGCACTACTTCTGGTTTTCAGGTGGTTAATTGAGATAAGAGTCTCAGAGGCTTTCCTGCCCTGCCTGTCTTTGAACCCTGATCCTCAGATCTCAGCTTCCTGAGTAACTGGGATTACAGGCGTGGGCCTGGCTGAATTAGGGATTTTTCTTTAGCCCAGACTTTATGTATGTGCAATTTATATATAGTTTTATTTTTCTGATACATTACTTCAGTATATTGATTTTAAAATGAATGTGTCTTTGTTCTATACAATTTTAGTATCATATTTATCACTAAGGTATCAAATTATTGTTAAGCTTCCTGCCTTTTTTTTTCCTTAAAGCAAATGATAGACTCACACAGTATTCTTATTTTGTTCTCCTCATTCATCCTACAAGTTAAATAGGTAAAATCACACAAATTACAATTAAATTTGTAATTTGTTCTTGACTCATCTCTGTAAGTAAGTGCTTTTGCTAAATTCTGTGGTACAGTAACCTGAGTTGTACCGTAGTTGCCTACTGGTAATTGGAAATATAGGTAATTGTCTATAATTGTCTAGTTGATTTCCTTCCTTCCTTCCTTCCTTCCTGCCTGCCTTCCTGCCTGCCTTCCTGCCTTCCTTCCTTCCTTCCTTCCTTCCTCAAGGTGAGCACTCTACCACTTAAGCTACAGCACCACTTCCTGTTTTCTGGCAGTTTATTGGAGATAAGAGTCTCATGGACTTCCTGCCCAGGCTGGCTTTGAACTGTGATCTTCAGATCTCAGCCTCCTGAGTAGCTAGAATCACAGTCATAAGCCACCAGTGCCCGGCTCCTTGATTTATTTCTAAAAAAAATTTGTCTTAAATGTTCTGGTAAGAGAGCTCTTTTTCTATGATTCAGAGGATAATTTCTTCAGTTTTTCACCTTGGCTGTGCAAGAATAATTATAGTTTTATTTTCCTTATCTTTTAAATGAGCTTTGATAAAAAAGTAGTAGAGAATTCTGGGAGATGTTTAATTCACTTTCATTCATCTTAAGCTCAGCATGTGAAAGGTACATGGTAAGTGTGAATTATTGGTGCTTCATTTTTTCATCACTATGGGACAGTGCCTGAAATAGCTGTCTTCCTTACCCCTCTTACTGTATATCATGATCCCAACTTCTGAGATAAAATTGAATTGTTGTCATTGAAAACAGCAGGATATCTCGCAACCTTTTATTTTTTATTTTTATTTTATTTATTTTATTTTATTTTATATTTTATTTTATTTTATTTGAGAACATACTGTACAGAGGAGTTACAATTACATGGGCAGGATAATGTGTACATTTCTTACCAAGCATTGCAGCCTCCTCCTTTGTTTACCCTTCACATCCCTTCCCAGCCTCCCCCCTCCCCCCCAATCCCAATCCTTCTCCTTCCCCCCCTTCCCCCCCCCCCCCCCCCCGCACTGACATTGTAAAGCTCGTTTTGGACTTGACAACTTGTACTTCTCATTGTTGCAACAGGTCCACCTGTATCCTTAAACAACTGGTTTTTCCCCATCTCCTCCACAAGTTATACTGACACCAAATATAGTGAAAGCAGGGGTTATACTGTGGGGGAGGGACATACAAAGCAACAAAGAGATAATCTTATAAATGCCTTAGAAACACAAGCATGAAAGAAAAAAAACATTAAAATACACATCTAAGGGTTCATTTTCCTGACATCACATTATCTGACCTTTTTCGCTTGACTCATACATATACTAGATATTACAAATAAGGGAAACCATGGGACCTATGTTTCTTTGGGCCTGGCTTACTTCACTTCATATAACTTTTTCCAAGTTTTTCCATTTCCTAACAAATGGGGCAATGTCATTCTTTCTGATGGAGGCATAGAATTCCATTGTGTATATATACCACATTTTCTTGATCCATTCATCTACTGAGGGGCATCTGGGTTGGTTCTATATCTTAGCTATAGTAAATAATGCTGCAATAAACATAGTTGTGCTGGTAGCTTTAGTGTGGTCTTGTTTGTAAACATTTGGATAAATGCCCAAAAGTGGGATTGCTGGGTCATAGGGGAGCTCTATGTGAAGTCTTTTGAGGAACCTGCATACTGCTTTCCAAAGTGGTTGAACAAGTTTACATTCCCACCAACAATGAAGTAAGGTTCCTTTCTGTCCACATCCCCTCCAGCATCTGTTGTTGTTAGAGTTCTTGATTTTTGCCGTTCTAACTGGAGTGAGGTGATATCTCAATGTTGTTTTGATTTCTTGCAACCTTTTAAATAGCAATTCTTAGAATAATCTTTTCTGCCAATAGAAATACAATTATTCTTAGATAACTGACTCAAAATATATTGTCTCATTGCTCAGAACTGACTCAAAATATATTGTCTCATTGCTCAGAGTTGCTGAATTTATTAATTGTTTTTTCTATTGCATAATATGAATTTGGAATTGTGGTCATCTGGTGAAGTTCAAGTTCTTTTGTAGAATTTTACAGCAAGATGTTATTAGCTGTTTTTTTAAACCAAAAGGAGCATGATAAGCACAAAATAAGATGAATAATTTGAAAATCTCAACAAATTTCTTTCATGTTAAGTGATTTTCAACCTGTGGCCACCTGGTGGTGGCTCATGCCTGTAGTGTAGGGGGAGATCTGGAGTATCACTATTCTAGACTAGCCCAGTCAAAAGTTTGTAAAACCTCATTTCAACTAATAGCTGGACCCCATGGTGCAAGCTTCTCAGATATGCAAATGTAAATAGTATGATTGAGGTCTAGGATCACCCAGGATAAAAGTGAGACCCTATATAAAGAGTAACTAGAGTGTAAAAATAAAGAAACAGATAAATAAAGCAGCAGCTTTGAACTAGTAGCTCACACCTGTAATCTAACTACTTGAGAGAAGATTACAAGAATCATGGTTCATAAATTGAGGCCAGACCAAGCAAAAGTTTATGAGACCTCATTACAACTGAAAAAGCTGGACATGATGGTTTGTGCTTGTTATCTCAGCTAAAACAGGAAGTATAAATAGTAGGATTGTAGTTCAAGCTGGCGTGGGCAAAAGTGGAGACCCTATCTCAAAAATTTCCAGAGCAGCAGAAAGGGTTAAAAGGATGGCTCAGTAGCCAAATTTCCTGCTGTACCTGCTAGCAAGTAAGAGGTCCCGAGTTGAGATCCCAATTACATTTTGCCTGCCCATTAAATGCCAGAGTAAGAAGGACTGGAGATATGGCTCCAGGAGCAGAGCTCTTGTCTTGTAACTATGAAGCCCTGAGTTCAAACCCCAATTTCCCTTCCCTAAGTTTTTCAGTTGGGTATAGAGGTACAGAACTATAATCATTGCACTTAAGGGAGTCAGAGGTAGGAAGATAGGGTTAGTTTGAGGCCAGGCTGGGTTATAAGAGGAGATTCTTATCATCTTCAGAAAAAATGATTTCCTTTTATAGTTAAAAGCATGCTCTTTTGAATACTTGTTCCTATTGTTCCTGCGGTTTAAAATAAGTATAGAAGTTATTCATGACAGAAGTTATAACAAACAGTGAAGGATTTTTTTAATGGAAAGTAACAGTTTTTTTGTCCACCCTTCTTCCTCCAATGGTCCTAACTCTATTCTTACTTAGAAAACTTTTAGCTTTTAGCTTAGTCTTTCTCTTGGTTTTTCTGCTTAGCTGAATAATACCTTATTTCCTATTTGTTGAATTGTTAAATAATACCCTTTAAGTCCCTGCTGTGATATATTTAGTTTACTTATTTTTCCTTTTTCCCTCCTGTTACTGATATTTACATTAAAAATTGTTCTTTATACTGTAAAATGTTTAAGCTTTTATTTCTGTAATTCTTTAAAATTTAACACTATTTCTTGATTCTCGATTTTGTAAAATGGAGATATTAATCCTTCAGTTTATCTTTTCACCACTATTTTTCCATCTGTGTTTAGCCTTTTTTTTTTTTTTTGCCAGTTATGGGGCTTGAACCTTGGTTCTAGGTGCTGTCCCTGGGCTCCCTTTGTTCAAGGCTAGCACTCTACCACTTGAGCCACAGCTCTACTACCAGCTTTCATTATGATTAATTTACAGCCTAGAGTCTCACAGACTTTCCTACCTGGGCTGGCTTTGAATTGTGATCCTCAGATCTCAGCCTCTTGAGTGTAAGGGTTGCTGAAAGGAAACTCACATGCAGTTCAAGGAGAAGAGGGTTTATTAGGGGAGAGAGAGAGACCCTGAGAGAGACTGAGATAGGCCAAACTGCTGGTCACAGAAGATGGAAGTGGGCAAAGCCAGAGAGAGCTTCTGGTGGGTTGAGAGTATACAGGGAAAGGGGAGCAAGGGGGCATGGGGAGGTGGTATGGCCACAGCAGATGTGCAAATGACCTCAGAGGATGAGGAAGTGACCTCAGAGCCTGGAGGAACCCCCCACTGCCTCCAGGCTTTACAGTAACCTGGGATACTGGTGCTAGGAGGGAACTTCTAGGGAGAGAACCAAGGGAGTGGGCCATTTCTCCTGGGCAGACCTAACTGAGTAGCAAGGAGTACAGGTATGAACCACTGGTGCCTGGCTTATTTTTAACTTTGTTTATAATTAATCTTACATTTCAGAGTTCAGAATTTGTAACATTTATTTGTATAGTACAGCTTTAACTCATCTTCTGTGCTTTGACTATTAATAAAATTCTAATGAATTGTATAATTGTAAATACTAAATACCAGACCAAACAGCATATTAGAATTATATTTTCTGCAAGTCCAGTGTTGGGATTCTTGGGCTATGGAATGAGTCATAGCATTTAGGCAGAATAGATCCAGATCTCATTCCTTTATATATATAATTTGATTAAAAATATATTAATGTTTCTTTCACACTTAATATGTAACTTTTGCAGTAGCTTTTTTTTTTTAGTTCTTTTGTTCCTCCTCCCACCCCAAATCTTTATTATGTCACTAGGGGTTAATCCCAGGGACTTGGACATGATAGGCAAGCACTCTACAACTGAGTTACTCCATCCCTGAATTTTTTTTTTATATTCTTATACATTCTGTGGTTCCCTATTGTGAGTTTCAACTTGTTAAGTTTCTGCTATTCCACTTCTCTTTGTTGCTTACTCACCCCATTGAGCGTTTCTAATTTGGGACCATATTTACTCAGGTGTTTATAAACACATTGTAGAATCTGTATTAAAAGGAAATTGTCATGTGTTAAAGATAAATGAAATCATGAAACTTGTCTTAGTTAATCTCATCATTTTGTAGGATAGAAAACTGAGTCATATAGAGCAGGTGAGAGAAATACTTTTGCCTATCAACTCGATAAATAGCATAGCAGAATTTAAGTGGAAGTTTTTTGCCTTTTAATTAGTTTTGCTGTTTCATAGTGCCTCTCAACCTTGAACCATATGAATTAGAGAAGTGAAAGTTGTGTTAATGTCATTCAGTTCCTTTAGGAAGTTGGTAATAATTCTTTTGGAGGAGTTTCCTTTATTTTTGTAATTCTAGTTGTTGTCTTACAGAATGAAATCGAATGTGTTAATGTTTTTGCTCACATTCTTTTTTTTATAGTCAGCTATCATGTACTGTAGTAATATTTATCATACAGCAGGCATCTGGCTGTTAATAAAAAAAGCCAAGGCAAGCCTGGTGCTGGTGGCTCATGCCTGTAATCATAGCTACTCAGAAGGCTGAGATCTGAGGACTGCGATTGGAAGCCAGCCCAAGCAGAAAAGCCCACAAGACTCATTATGTCCAATAAACTACTCAGAGAAAGACAGTAGAGTGCTAGCCTTGAACACAAAGAGGCCCAGGCACAACCAGCCTCTGAGTTCAAGCCCCAGGACTGGCCCCCCCCCCCAAAAAAAAAGCAAGGCAAAGGAGAGTAAATTCTTTTCAACAATATACATATATATATATACATATGCATGTATATATATGTGTGTATATATGTATATATACATATGTATATATATGCATATATGTATATGTATATTGTTGTTGTTTGTTCTGGGCCTGGGTGCTGTCACCTAGGCTTTTCAGCTCAAGGCTAGCTCTTCCACTTGAGCCACAGCACTACTTCTGGTTTTCTGGTGGTTAGTTAGAGATAAGAGTCTCACGGACTTTCCTGGCTGGGCTGACTTTGAACTGAGATCCTCAGATCTCAGCCTCCTGAGTAGCTAGGATTACAGGCATGAGCCAATGGTGCCCAGCTCAACAATATTTTTGTGTTTGATTTAGCAAAACCCAAATTTCATGACATGAGTGGTTAAGAGATGTTTAAAAGTGTACTCATAGAAAACAGCTTACCACTGTTAGTCTTTGTGTAGGTACATAGGATGTTAGATGTTGTTAAAAATCAAAGTAAAAAAGATAATACATAAGGGTCTTGGGAGTATAACTCTGTGGTTATGTTCACGTTTAGCACATGAGAGGCTCTAAGTTCAGTCCATAGCACCGTCCCCTAGAAAAGTGACGTAAGAACAAAAGCAGGTTTTAATTTCTTGTAGGAAACTCATGGAATATTAAGGTAGTTCAAGCAGATGGAATGGTGCCAAACCTCAAAGTCTCAACATGCTTTAGAAAGAATACTATGTATTTTGGTAGCAGTTTCCAATGTGGGAATGAGATCTAGATATTTCTTCATCAGTTGATTGGGCCAGTCAGGAATGTTTGGATGTAAGGAAGAGTGACCCATAGTTACTGTGAAAGGTGGTTCCAGTTTAAACTAGCATTCCTGCATTGAGAAAAGATAGCATAAAATATTTGAAATGGAAAACTGAGTTTATTTACAGTTTTAAGGATAGAGCCATTATTAGTCTGCCTTTGTATAGCAGTGCTACAGTTCATTGAAAGGATAAAACAAAAGCTAGGAATATCCACACACAGAGTTTTGCTGTGGGTCCCAGTTACCAGAGTTCACATTTCAAGCCAATTTCCTAAAAAAAAAAAAATCCTACCTTGAAGTTTTTGTTTTTGTTTTTGTTTTTTCCATCATAGAGCTCTGGGCCTGGGTGCTGTCCCTGACTTCCAGTTTTCTGGTGGTTAATTGGAAATAAGATTCTCATAGACTTTCCTGCATGGGTTGGCTTTGAACTGTGATCCTCAGATCTCAGCCTCCTGAGTAGCTAGGATTACAGACGAGAGCCACCATTATAAAACCTTGAAGGGTTTTATAAACAAGGCCTTTATAGTTTAATAAGTTAGTGTGTTGCCGCAGGCTTTATGTATTGGTGGTACAGATGTCACCATCCTTGGTAGTACATCTTCAAAATTGTAGATAATGCTTTATTCAGTACTGATACTTCAAATTTAAAACATACACAAAAGGGAAGTATTACTGTTGAAGTACCACATTTTAGTGAAATAGATTAAAGAAATTTTGACATAAATTTTCTTTTCATTTTAAAGAATTCAGAAAGAACTTGCAGAAATTACGTTGGACCCTCCTCCCAACTGTAGGTAAGTAATTACTGATTTTTATGACTTGTGTCTTTTGCAGAAGGTATAGCTATTGGTCTCATGTTGTAGTTTTAATAGTAATAACATGGTGTTTTGGATTTAAATAATTGTTATAGTGTAGTTGTTGTCTGTGCAGAGTGAAATATTCAGCAAGTATGTTTGAAGTGGTACAGTCAACTTGCCAATAGCAGTGCAATGTAATAGCAGTATGCTAATGAAATTACAGTGTAGCAACACATTCTGTTATCTTTTAGTGGAAAAGGTGTTAATACCTTAAATTGTTTCTTTAATGATAGAATAATATTGTGGCTAAAACATGCTATTTAATAATTATTATTTATTGTTGTCTTCTTGGAAGTTAGTTTATAAAAGTATAAGAACATTCAGCAATGTTTATTCATGATTAAAATATTTCTTGGATGTGACTAAGAATAAGTGATTTAAACCAGTGATGTTAAATAGAAAACACTGCCAGGTGGTGGTGGTGCACCCCTGTAATCCTAGCTACTCAGGAGGCTGAGATCTGAGAATCCCCATTCAAAGCCAGCTCAGGTAGAAAAGTCCCCAAGAGACTCTGATCTCCAGTTACCACTTATAAAACAGAAGTGGGACTGTGGCTCAAAGTGATAGAGTGCTAGTCTTGACTAGAAAGAGCTCAGAGACAGTGTCCAGGTCCTGACAGAAATAAAAATAAAAACAATATTCTTTACCAGGAATGGGGTGTCTTTTTTTGTGAAGGGATATTGGATATTATAACACTATTTGAAGGCCATACAAAATTATGAATGTCGGCAGATGGACCCTGGGCAGCTGATGAGAAAGATATCTGTCCTGTCACAAATGATTTTTGTGGGCCTTTTACAGATAGGTCTGGTTGTTCTTTATCTCTCTTCCAGTGACCACATATCCTATCCCACCCCCATTTTCTAGTCAGCATTTACTGGGAAATAAAAATACTTTTTATAAAAGATACGGAGAAAGGACAGAAAAATAATCTTCTGCTTTATACTGTATGTTGAGTCTGTTGCAATGTTAAGATGGTTGACTATTTTAAGACTTTTACTTCTGATTTGATATGAGGTCAGTATTAAAACCAGGTCAACACTGAATGTTTTTTTTTTGTTGTTGTTGTTGGGTTTTTTTTGGTGTGTGTGTGTGTCCTGAGACTTGAACTAAGGGCCTGGGCAACATCCTTAGCTTTTTGCTCATCATTAGCACTTTACCACTTGAACCATAGCTTTTAACGCTTTGGTAGTTTATTGGAGATAAAGAGTTTCAAGAGCCTTGCTGCCTGCCCTGGCTTTGAACCTTGATCCTCAGATTACAGTCTACTGGGTAGCTAGGATTATAGGCATGAACCAATAGCACCCAGCTACAACATCAAATTTTATGGCTTAAAGTGATAGTTCCATGCATTGAAGGTGAGAGGCTAGATAAAATGAACATTTTGTTTCCAACATTGAATGTGGACAGAATTTATTATTTGGTATGATTTTGTTGGCCTTATTTTATGTACAAAGATAACAACCTTAACTATTAATGAAAATGAAAATTTTACAACTGGTTATATTGATAGATAGTTGACAACTATTTTATGTAGAAAAACTTTTGATTAAGGCTTATTACGTTTGTAGTGAACTTAATGTGGTTCTTTATATGAGAATCCTGTACAGCATGTAAGCTTGAAATGATAATGTTCAAAGAATGTTTCACTTAAATAGAACAAATATTTCTCTGTGCTTAGTAAGACGGTTTCATGTAATATTTTTTGACATAACAAAGCTGTTTCAGATGTCAGATTGTTGTTTAACTTGTGATCAATTCATATAAGTGGATAATAGGAAATGAATAAAAAAACTCACTTTCTAGCATAGTATTTGTTTTAATCGCATTCTTACTTTAAAAAGTGTAGTATATTACATACATATTTGAACTTAATTTCCAAACTACTTTGCTTAAATTTTGACAGATTATTGACAAAATAATTACTTTGTCTTAATGAGTTTAAAGCTATTTTTTCCCCACTACTGGGTTGAAACTCAGGGACTTGCTAGGCAGGCAGGCACCCTACTACTTGAACCTTGCCTTAGCCCTTTTTGTCTTAGGCATTTTTTGAATAATAGTCTTGGGTCTCATATTTATTTTCAGGGTGGCCTTGGTGGCAGTTCTATTTACACTTTCTGCAGAGCCGGAATCAAAAGGAGAGTGTCACAGCCCAGCCTTATAATGGTTGAGATTGGGCTTGCAAATCTGTCCGCCCCCCCCCCCCCCCCAGTCTAAAAATGTGATCCTTCTGATCTCTGTCTGCTGTGTCTGTTCTGTTATTTTATAAACAGGTTGTAGCCCAGGTTGCCCACACAATCCTCCTGCCTCAGCTGATTTCTGGAGTTACTGGTGTGTACCACAATGCCTGGCTTAAAACTCATTTCTGATAAATCTGTGCATAGTATTGTACAATATAGATTATAACTTTTTTAGGATATTTTCTAATATCTTGGATAGTCTCATTTAGCTTTGACTACTAAGACAATAATTAAACTACTATTGTAAGCATGTACAAAACTTTAGAGATGGAGGAATGGAATTACATAATAGCTTGAATAGCTCGAATCATAGTTTGATTTAAAGTAAAAGTTTATAGTGTTATCTGAAATTTGGAAGTTTACTTTTTTTCATTGAACCTTGAGCCTTATTACTGGTTCACATGTGAGCTCTTTGTAAAGCAAATACATGTAATAGTTTTTGACTTTTATATGGGAGTCATACATAATGAACACTTCAGATAGCTTCAGGAAAGAATGTCCTAGTGTCATTAATTTTCTGGTTTATAGGAAATTTTCAAAAGCAGTTCACATGTCTGAAGATTGGCTAATAATTTTGCTGTACAAGGTAGACCTGCAATACTAGGGCTGTGGTTCCTTTTGTTGATTCCTAAGTAGTTGCTTGGACTGGGTCAGACAGAGAAAAGAGAAAGATCCTTTGCTTCATTTTAAGTGGTGCTTCCTTTGGTGAGTAAATGCTGTGGCTGTTTGGTAACTGGTGATGTGTCCTATATTTCCTGTGTGCTTATGCCACTTTTAATATTGTTTAGTATGCTTGTTAAGTGAACCACTATGGTCTTTGTATTGTTTGGTATCAAATATTTGGCTGGAGTTGATAACAAATTTGTCCCTCAATATTCCAAGAGAACTTAGAACATATTTCAATGTGCTACTAACTTTTGAAAGAGAAATTAGAACATAAAATTTTAATTTGTTTTATTTTTGACCAATGTTTATTACCCTCTCTTCTCGTCTCCCCCACTTATACTAGGGTTTGAACTCATGGTCTTGTGTTTGCTTATTGGCTCTCTATCACTTGAGTCACACTGCCAAGCCCAGCATTTTTCTTTTTTTAATTTATTTTTTTTTGCCAGTTCTGGGACTTGAGCTCAGGGCCCAGACTCTGTCCCTGAGTCTCTCTGTGCTCAATGGTTGCAACTTGCCAACTAAGCCACAATGCCACCTCCAGCTTTTGTTTATGTGGTACTGGTGAATTGAACCCAGGGCTTCATGCATGCTAGTCAAGCGTACTCTACCACTAAGCCACATTCCCAGCCTTAAGCCCAGAATTTTTGATGGTTATTTTGGAGATGGAGTCTCATAGACTTCTGTTACCTTTAGGTGTGATCCATTGACTATGTGGAATTAACTTATAAAAATATAGAAAAATAAAGCTGTTTGCCTAACAGGAGTCACTTTTCTTAGCAGTCAGTACATGATACCTGATGTCAGAGGAAATAATTTCCTTCATACTTTCTTTATGTGTTCCCTCTCCTCCAGTTCCCTTTCAGAACCCTGCTGCATGGTTCTGTGGACAACTGTAATTTGCTGTCACTGGCAAGGAACATCTGTGGGTTTACTTGTTTAGCAGTCACAGTGGAGAAGGGTTTTTCTCTGTTGGCTATCTAGTGTGAGTGGGTGTTGGGTGACTGTTGCTTTCCACTTACAGTGTGGTTTGTTCTGTTTTGCGGGGCCTTAACAGGCCTCTACCATCTAGTCCTGTGTCTGTCAGGCCAGAGATAGGACCTTGGAATTTTGTCGTCTAGTTTAGAAATCGGTGGAATCACAGAGGAACCAGCATGTGTTTATTCTGCATGTCTGTCAGTGTGCTATGTTAGAAACTTAGATTTTTATCTTTTACTACTAAAGATTAAATCTGGGACCTTGTGCTTGCTATGAGTGCACTCTACTACTTAGCTATACCTCTACCTCCCCTATGTGGTACTTCCTAAAGAACTTCTATAAATGATTTAATAGATTCAATCTTTCTTTTCTTTTCTTTTTTCTTTCTTTCTGCAATAGTGCGATTGAACTCAGAGCCTTGCACTTGCTAGGCTAGCACTATTCCACTAAGCCATGCCTCTAGTCCCAGTTTTTATCTTTTAGTATTTATTTTCAATTTCTTCTCACTTTCTTGGTTCTCAAATGAGATAAAAATGAAATATTGTTTTATTTTTGAAGCTGAATTAAAAGTTTTTTTTTTGCATTCAGCTTAAAGAGTAACTTAAACAGTTCAGACTATTATATATTTAAGAAAAAAATTATCATAAAATCAGTCTGTGGCATCATAGGTATGAAGAATTATATATTGAGTGAAATTTGTTATATACTTGAGTATTTCCTATAAATAACAGAATATATTTTAGTTGGCTTCAACTTTTACGTTTTATGTTGGATAACATAAGTGACCCAAGACATTTACAAGGGCCTCTGAAGATCCATAAATGTTTTCATACCACCTGCTGAGTTGGAGATGTTGAGCTTTTGCTATAGTAATTGCTTCTTCAATGCTTTGTGAACACTTAGCTGGCAGTGATACTGTATATGCTTACAGAGTTATAAATGGTAGAATCACTGTCCTTTATACATGACTGACGGTTGTGACTTTCACTATTATTCAGAAAAAACCAAGATCTTAAATCTGAGGATGCCAATATGTTTCGTTTGTATTTCTTTAGTATAGTTGAAAACTGGCATTTGGTGTCTAAAGAATTTTCAAATTGAAGCTTTTGTTACTTAGTCAATACTATTATAGTTTGTATGAGGTTTATGAACCTCATGGGAATGACAGAAAATCCTTAATACTTGAAAACTGTGACAAAGCCAAAATGACTAGCTTGAATTTTGAGTTTTTATTTAGGAAGCAAAGGATGATAAATAAAAAGGTAGGTAGAGGTAATTCAGTTATGCTAGTCGTTTGTACTTGGTATTTCTTTGGTTTCAAGATTCAGTGTTTTACTGAACACTGGCTTGCTTTATACTCTTCCTCTTTTTAAAACAATATTATTGAGATATAAGGTGTAAAATATTCTTTATACTTTCAGGTTTTATTGTATTCCTAGGGTTGCATAATCATGCTTGCTTTGTGGGTAAAATACCTTTTCACAGTTACTGCTTTCTTTTTTCCCCCATGCCCTAGGCAACATATACTTTCTGTCTTTAAAAAATGGTCTTATCAGGCTGGGAAGGTGGCTCAGTGGTAGAGCACTTGCCTTGCAGGCATGAGGCCCTGGGTTCGATTCCTCAGCACCACATAAGCAAAAAGAAAAAAGCCGGAAGTGGCGCTGTGGCTCAAGTGGTAGGGCACTAGCCTTGAACTGAAGAGCTGAGAGACAGCGCCCAGGCCTCCAGAGTTCAGGCCCCATGACCGGATACACCCCCACCCCCCAGAAAAAAATTGTCTTATCTGAGAATTTTTATAAATGGAATCACATAATATGTGGGTTTTTTTGTAAACCAAAACGTTTTCATTGTAGCATGTTACAGGATGCATCAGTATTTCATTTTTATAGTCAAGTAACAGTCCATTTTAATGATCATGCCACATTGTATATATCAACTTATCAATTCATGCATATTTAGCTTCTTCCTGTTTGGGGATATTGTGATTAGCATTGTTAATAAACATTTGTGTACAAATTTTTGACAAAACATTTGTTTTTATTTCAATTGTGTACACTCGAGTGGTAATTCATATGTTTAGCCTTTCGGAGAATTTCCAGAATGTGTTCTAAAGTGATTGCACTATTTTTTTTCCCCATGAGTAGGATATAAGGTTCCCAGTTTGTCTATAACCAAAGAAATAATATTGCTCAGCTTTTTGATGATAACCATCTAATAGACTTGAAGTAGTTGATTGTTTTGGTTTGCAATATTTTGATGCCTAATGATGATGAACATCATCTTTTTGTAGGCTTATCAGTTCTCTTTGGGACTATCTTTTTTAAAAGTTACCCATTTAAAAATTTATGTTGTCTTTTTATTGTTGAGTTGTTGTAAGAGTTTTTTTTTTATATATTTTGGGTATAAATCTGACATATCAGATATATGATTTGTAAACATTTTCTTCCACTCTGTGGTTGCCTTTTGCTTTCTCTGTAGTATTTTCTGCAATGCAAAACATTTTTATTTAATGGTGTTAGGGACTGAATACAGGATTTTGTACATGCTGTACATTCTAACACTGAATTATATCCCAACTCTTGGGATTTTGACTCAGTGCCTTGCTGCTTAGGTTGGCTTCATACACAGAACCCTCCTTTCTCTACCTGACAAATAGTAGAATTACAAGCATGCCCTACCATGTCTATTGAATTACCTGAATAACCCTGTTGAAAATCAGTGGATTGTAAATGTAAAAGACATTGCTGTACTCTGTTATTTTCCATTGATATGTATGTGTGTTCTTTTGCTTGTACCACACAGTCTTAATCACTATAGCCCTGTATTAAGCTTTGAGTCAGAAAGTGTAAGTCTTCCAGTTGGTGGTTTATTTTTCATTGGTGTCACCTTATTAATTCAAGCATTTTCAGCATGATTACTATATCACTGGTTATTTGTGGATGTATAGTTAAAGGGATAAAAAGAAAACGTACACACAAAACATACACAAAATCTTGTACTATTTTTGATTTTCATTTCTGAATTCTGTGAGGCAGATTTAGTCAGAACATGTTGAAGAATGATTTGGGGGGAATTACTAATTTTTAACCATAATCCTTTGTGTGAGCATGTATGTCAGTGTCACAGTGGGTAAAATACTTTTTCAAAGGTACTGCTTTCTTTTTTCCCCCATGCACAGTAAGTCGAACTAGGTAACTGATGTCCTGTATCTGGATTCAAACCCATGGCCTTGTGATGGCTGAGCTCTTTTGCTCATGGTTGATGTTTTACTATTTGAACCATACCTCCATTCTAGCTTTTTGCTGGTTATTTTGGAGACAGAGTTTTGAGGACTTGCCTGGGCTTGCTTCTAACCTTGGTCTTCTGATCTCAGCCTCCTTCCTGAGTAGCTAGGATTATAGGTGTGAGCCACAGATACCCAGGTGAATGATTTTTTAAAAAATACTCAGGTTTTGCACTTTAGTGTTAGATTAAGTTTTCTCTATGACTTATTCTGATTTCATAGCCCATTCTCCTGCAGTTCAGTTTTATACTCATTGAAGGCTTCATAGTAGACCTATACTTGGTCCAGCATAGACCAATCCTGCAGATCTGGTTAAGTCACTAGGAAGACATGAAGATGCTTAGTGAACCATGCAAATAGGACATGCTGTTAAAAAAAAAAAAGAGAGATCTTTGGTATTCATAAAAATCTTCCTTTCAAGGAGAAAAAACTTCTTTATGGAATGGGATGAACTGAGTTTTTGAAGACTGGTTAGGATTTGGAAAGGTAGAAAGAAGTAGGGATGGCCTCGGGTAAGACAATGTGTGCAAGCAGAAACATGAAGGTGGAAAATTTATAGTTATTTTTGGGACAGTGAGGTTATCAGATTGGCTTCTTTCTCATATGGGAAATAAGATTTGTTAGAGACTGTCTATAAAATAAACTTATCAATATAGATTATTACTAAAATATTGAATAAAAAGTGAATGGCATTACATTGTATTGTAGAAATTAATTTCATAATATTTCATATGGAGTAAGAATAGAGATGGAGGAGAAAAAAAACAGAATCAGCTATGAAAGCTCTTGCATGAATGACTGTTCTGGATGTGTACGAAGTAGAAATGGAAGATGTTTTTGAATTGGCAGATCTTGTTTGTGGGTTTTCTTTTCACTTTTGCTCATTCCCCTGAACTTTATCACAATATTTGTTTCTCTCATTTGGGCAGAAACTTTCCTTAATTTTTTCAAATCTTAGCATCCAGTTATTGTTCAGTGTGTCTGTGAATAAGTGCAATTAATTACAGTAGGGAGCTAACAGTCTTTGAGGCAGTATGTTAAGTGCTTTACCAGCATTTTCTCATTTGATCTTCATGAGTGTCATGAGTGAGGTAGATAATGGTTTTGACAGTTTTAAAGATGGGGAATAGACTTGGACTTAGAGAAAGTAAGTGCTACAACTGGAAATTAATCTTTGGTGTTTCTGACTTCAGAGCTGAGGTCCTGTGAGTGAACTAGAAGAAGGTGACAGATTCAGGTACAAGTGCTGAAGTGAAATCTTTGTCCAAGCCAACTTTCTGTGGAACATTTATTGTTTTAACAATTGCCATTTTGGTGTCAGCCTCAAATTAGCTTGTAAATGGAGCCAGACTTTGCAGTTTTGGAGGTATGTGGGAGGTAATGGAATTGTAGGTGTGGCTACATGAGCCAGAGCCTACCATGGAAGGGTAACATGATCTAGAATGAGAATGAGTGAAAAAACAGAACTGTAAGACAGAGCAGAATCAGTAGCTTGGTTCACAAATAACAGTAAATAGTGTTGTGATCTGCATTTATAAGCAGCTATGATTTAAAGTGGTAAAGCAGAAGAAAAAAATTATATTTCAAGACAGGGTAAACAAAGGAGTTACATTTAAGATTCTGTTACATTGGTTTCAGATTTTCTAGAAACATTTAGCATTTATATAATTAGTACTTTGCTTTATCATGTATATGTATATGTATATTATATATGTGAATAAAACCTTGTATATTTTACTCCTAATTTGAATGATTCTAGAGTACTTTTGAGACTTGCACATATCTTGGACTATCTCCAAGTGTCCTGAGTTATTACATTACCCAAATAACCTCATTATTGGTTAGCTTTACCTAGAAGGTAAAGTAGATCCAAAAGACAATATTGTAAGTAGCCTCCAATATTTAGGTAGTGTATTAACTTTATTTCTGATGGTTGGCATTAATGAGAAGTTAATAATTCATTCTGAAGTACATAGTAAGAATATAGAATATTTAAAAAGTACATTTTCACAGAATATGAATCCTAGATGATAATCTGAACATCTTCTAGTGGATAGTGTTTCTTTTTATACTCTTACTTGAATTCTCATTTCTTCCATGTGGTATCTTCTCAAATTAATTCCTTTTGCTGCTGGATTCGTTCCCCAACCCTCCCTCCCCCCAAGCCCCAATGAGGTGAACCTCCTCAGGGCTTAAGCTTGCCAGGCCTGGCTTGGCTTTCTTACAGTTTTCACTCTCACATTAGCTGCACTTACAGCCTTTTCCTGGAAGGTGTTTTAAATTCAGAGTTTAAATGGCCACTATCAAAGATAATGTCACAAAACAAAACATTTAAAATATTTGCTAAAATTTATTTTGTTGCCTTCCTCATAAAGCTCTTTAACAGTTCTAGTTTTGGGGCTCACTGGGTTGTGGGTTAGTGTTTTTTGGCTACTGACAGAATCTCTGAACAGAGAAATTATTTTGCTCAGTTTCTGATATCATTGTTATCCATAAGTCCATGTTTTCTAGTTTGCTATCATTTTAGAAGTAAGATGTTAGAGTGGAACACAACAAATTGGCTATAGGGTTTTTTGTTTTGTTTTGTTTTTGTCATGGGGCTTGAACTCTGGGCCTGGGCATTGTCCCTCAGCTCTTCAGCTCAAGGCCAGCACTCTACCACTTGAACCACAGCACCACTTCCGGTTTTCTGGTGGTTTATTGGAGATAAGAGTCTCAGGGACTTTCCTGCCCAGGCTGGCTTTGAAATGTGATCCTCAGATCAGATCTCAGCTTCCTGAGTAGCTAGGATTACGGCGTGGGGCATGAGTCACGGGTGCACAGCTTGGCTATACCTGTTGGGTATTAGTCACTGAAGATTTGGGTCTCAGTCTTCTCTGTGGAAGGTAGCTGGAGATGGATTTTTCAGTTTGATATACACTTATTTAATTAGCCAAATGGATTTGTATTTATCCAGTGTCCCTCTATAGTCAGCCTCATCAGCTAGGAATCCAGCGGATGAGTTTTGACTTCTTTGCAAAATAGAACGTGTGGTTTAGTAAGCACACTAGGTTAAGTAGGTTTAAATGGATATTTTTATGTTCATAATGTTACCTTACACATATGTGTTATACATGTTCAAGGACTATTGTACTTGATGTTCCATATAGTCTTCTGAAGAGTTGGGAAGTAGTAGAGCCTGTTGCCTTACTGATCTCAAGGAGTTAGGTTTTATGTGTTTTTCTAAGTGCTTAGTAGAATTAGGTCTGATGTAGGGTAGAATATGGCAGAAAAACATTGTCATGTTCAGAGACAAGAATTATTACAGGGTAAGAATAACTTCAGTGTTTGACAAATTACTTCACCAAAGATTAATAGAAAAGCCCTCAAAGTATTGGGGGCCTGAGAAATAGCAACATAAAAGTTATATTTATGAAAGAATGTTTAGGTGGGGGTATGTTCAGAAAACAACTGCCTTACTGAGTAATAAGATAAGCAGAATAAGGCAGTTTTGAGGCTATTCTAAGGATCAGCATGTGATCAGTACTATGTTATATACTGGGAATGAAATTATGAACAAGACTTTTGTCCAGCCTTTGTAGAGTTTATGTTCAACTGTGAGGGCAGATTGGAATTGTTATAAAGCTGAACCAAACCAAAACGGTGTCTTTATGAGGAAGGGAATAATAAACATGTATTAGTTACTGTGAAGAAAATAAACAAGGAGTGAGTTTTAGAGTGGGAATCTACTTTCAGATGAGTTTAGAAAGCTTTCTGTGGAGGTTACATTTGGACTCAGAACTAAATAAAAGATGTTGAGTTTATAAGATGTGTCAGAGTGTACATAATAAGCTACATATACCGAGGTTCTAAAGCAGAGACAGTCACCCACAGTGTTTTCTGGAGATTGATTCTGGAGATTGTTGATACAGAAATCTGGATGCTCAAGTCTCTTATATAAAAGGACATAATGTTTGTAAATTAGATAATCTTCCTTTATGCTTTAAATCATCTCTAGATTACTTATAAATACCTAGTATGATGTAAATGCTGTATAAATGTTGTTATACTCTATTGTTCAGAGTATTAATAGCAAGAGAAAAAGGGTTTGTGTTCAGTGCACACCAAATTGTTCTCCAAAATATTTTTTAGTTTTGGCTAGATGTGAACCTATAGATATGAACGGTCAGTTGGACACATGTTGTGATGTTCAAAGAGGCAAGGAAGAAGTCAAGAGATTGGTTGTTTGAGTCTGTGGGAAGAAATGGTAGTATCTATTTTGAGATAAGACCAATGGGAAGAAATGGTTTAGTGGACAGGATAGAGAGTTGTGTTTTAGATGTGTTAATACAGAAATGACTGAGATATCCAATTGGAGGTCTCAAGCAGGTAGTTGAACATGAGTTTGGAACTTGGTGAAGATCAAGAAACACCAATTTGGTGTTGACATCATAAACATACTTAAGCTTACCAGAATTTATAAACTGGTATCTGGAAAGAGTATATACACAGAGAAGATGATTCAACCCAACCCTCTGAAACCAGAGCATTTAGATATAGATGCAAGAGATAACAGCCAGCAGAAGAAACTGAAAGAGTTTGCCAACCAGGTGTTAGGAGAAAAACCAAGTTTCCATGAGGTTGAGAGAGAGACAATACCCAGTTCTCAGTGAGCACATCTAAATTCATCATGAATGAAATTATCTAGTGAATAATAATGTAGAATATCATTGTGTAATCACTTACTCCACTCACCAGGAAAGAATAAGTAAATAAAGACAGTCTGGTTGCACTGAGATTTCAAGAGTAATTTCTTTTGTATTACCTATTCAACCAGACTCTATAATTGGGCTCAGGAGGAAAGGCATTCTTTCCTCTTGGGAAGCATCTGAATGTTGGCCCATGAGGGGCTTACGAATGCTTTTAAGAACTTGTGCTCCCTCCCTCCCATGCTAAATACAGATAGTCGTGTATGTGTCATTATTTATAGACTTTTTCTTAATCTAGTGCATTTCTTACTAGAGATGTAATTGTTACCGATAGCATGTCAGTTTATATATGTTTGGATCTCATCTCATGAAACACATGGGATGGCTATCATGCTGTTCTCCATTTTTGCAACTGAGAAAACACTCTAAGGAATGTTACATCTGTAGAATAGTAGAGATTACCATCAAAGCCAGGTTGGCTTAAGTATGCTCTCAAATATTTCTTGTAGATGTGTGGACTGCCTATCAGTTACAACTGCTGGTTATGTACTGTTTATACAGAGGACAAATAGGAGGAGCAGAGTTGGGAAGCCTTTTTTACCCCTGTATACAGGCATGGCTTTGTTTTATTATTTCCTTTTAGATTTCAAGGTCTACCTCAAATACCTCAAATACCAATTTTCTCTGCCCTTGCTGTACTCAGAACACTTGTAACTGAGTTAGAGGCAGTTATTACACTGTGGTTTCTTCTAGGGAGACTGACTGGCTTACATAATGGATATAACCTCTTGGTTTAGTTAACATAATTTCTTCTTTGCCTTGATTTCTTTATCTGTAAGACACATTGAGTTGCCTGAGTAGGATTATATAAGTTAGCATATGTAAAGTACTCATAGTAGTGTCAGGCACTATACGGGCTTCATAATAGTATTGATACTGCTATAATTTAGATAGTTTCATGTATCTAGGTTCTTTTGCTCAAGGCTAGCATTCTACCACTTGAGCCACAGCTGACTGTGAACCACGATTCTCAGATCTCAGCCTCCTGAGTAGTTTCAATTACAGGCCTGAGCCACTGGTACCTGGCTGTTCTTCATTGGTTTTAAGGATTCATGGTGAAGGCATATAACATGAATGTGTTATGTTGCATATAATGGTCACCTTTTTTTTTTAAGTTATAAGTGCTGAGGCAGGAGACTCTTCATACCAATTTTTTTAAGAATGTAGACAATACATATAAGTATCTTGTTACTTGAGAGTGACCCTAGATTGCTTATTAGCCAGTATGTATTGATAAAGGCTTTGCAATTTTATCTGTATGTGGAAGTCTTTATTAATAACACCTGGGCTTCTATCAGTAAAAGGAAGGTTAAAAATTCCTTAGGAGATAGCATTTGTTATTTTATCATCAAATTAACTAATTAGTTTTCATGTTTGCAAAACTCATTAATTGGGGTTATGTTTATCATTAGCTCAAATATTTTTCTTAAAAATGTAACCATAATTTTATACTCAGTGTGAGTTGCTTCATTCTCATTGGTATGTCTTAGTATGTGAAATAAAACTTGAAAGGTTTAAGTTTGTACTTACACTAAAAAAATATTCTATATATTACATTTGCCAGCAGGATCTTTAGTGCATTTGTTCATATTCTTCAGAAGATGAACTTAAATTCATTTTGAAACTCTCACACAAATTTCAGAGGGAAAAAAATTTAAAAAAGTTTTTTAGTCTTTTCTAGTTTTTCTTTTTTTAATGATGCAGATCAATGTCCTATGAACACATTCGATGTTCATGGGTAGCTTGGCATTTTACTCAGTCCATTCACCAAGTTCTCAGTGTTGTGGAGTCATGCAATGTGTCTGAAACACACCCCTTGTTTTTAGGCGTTTGTAATCTTCATTGTTAAAAAAAAAGCTGCTTGCTTTAAGTAATTAGAGAAAAATACTGCAAGTTAAACAAAGTGTAGTATACTAGTGACTCATTCACCTTTTAAGTATTTTTTTCTTATTGCGTTAAACACAACAAATCAAAGAAAGGTTGGACAAATGGGATTGCATAAAGTTGCAGAGCTTCTGCATGGCAAAGGACATAGCTAGCAAGATCAATAGAAAGCCCACGGATTGGGAGAAGATCTTCACTAGCCATACAACGGACAAGGGTCTCATATCTAAAATATACTTGGAACTCAAAAAATTAAATCCCCCAACAACAAATCCTCAAAGAAACAACCACCCAATAAATAAGTGGGCAAAAGAGAAACTTCTCTGAAGAAGAAAGGATGGCCAATAGACAAATGAAGAAATGCTCAACATCCCTAGCCATAAAAGAAATGCAAATCTAAACAACATTGAGATATTACCTCACTCCAGTTAGAATGGCAAAAATCAAGAACTCTAACAACAACAGATGCTGGAGGGGATGTGGACAGAAGGGAACCTTACTTCATTGTTGGTGGGAATGTAAACTTGTTCAACCACTTTGGAAAGCAGTATGCAGGTTCCTCAAAAGACTTCACATAGATCTCCCCTATGACCCAGCAATCCCACTTTTGGGCATTTACCCAAATGTTTACAAACAAGACCACACTAAAGCTACCAGCACAACAATGTTTATTGCAGCCTTATTTACCATAGCTAAGATATGGAACCAACTCAGATGCCCCTCAGCAGATGAATGGATCAAGAAAATGTGGTATATATACACAATGGAATTCTATGCCTCCATCAGAAAGAATGACATTGCCCCATTTGTTAGGAAATGGAAAAACTTGGAAAAAATTATATGAAGTGAAGTAAGCCAGGCCCAAAGAAACATAGGTCCCATGGTTTCCCTTATTTGCAATATCTAGTATAGGTATGAGTCAAACGGAAAAGGTCAGATAATGTGATGCTAAGAAAATGAACCCTTAGATATGTATTTTAATGTTTTTTTTCTTTCATGCATGTGTTTCTAACACATTTATAAGATTACTTCTTTGTTGTTTTGTATGTCCCTCCCCCACAGTATAACCCCTGCTTTCACTATATTTGATGTCAGTATAACTTGTGGAGGAGATGGGGAAAAACAAGTCATTTAAGGATATAGGTGGACCTGTTGCAACAATGAGAAGTACAAGTTGTCATGTCCAAAAGGAGCTATACAACGTTGGTGCGGGGGGGGGGGGGGGGGGGATGGGGAGGAGGGGAAGGATTGGGATTGGGATTGGGAGTGGGGATGCTGGGAAGGGATGTGAAGGGTAAACAAAGGAGGAGGCTGCAATGCTTGGTAAGAAATGTATGCATTATCCTGCCCATGTAATTGTAACCCCTCTGTACAGTATGTTCACAAATAAAATAAAATTAGAAAAAAACATCCAGGTGCTCATGGTGAAGGCCTGTAATCCTAGGTTTTCAGGAAGCTATATAATGTGGGTAGGGACCGGGCGGGACGGATAAACAGTCAGGGAGGGGTGACATTGTCCAAACAGAAATGTGCTCTTTACCTGACATAAAACAGTAACCGCACTCTGTACATCACCTTTATACTAACAATTTTAAAAAATAAAAAATTTAAGTAAAAAAAGAAATTGTATGCTATTCATGCTCTAAACTTATTAATTTATTTATTTGGTGGTGATGATGGGGAGGATACTTGGGATTAAACCCAGAATACTGAGCAAGCTAAACATGTGCTCTACTTCTGAGTCATATTCCCAGCTCTATCCTCTAAACATTATGTCCATTGAAGGCAAAAGACAAGTCATCACTCCTGATGACAAATGCCCAGGCCCCATTACAATATCCCCCTACAATGTCTAATGAGATGGTCCTTTTGGAGAAGTTAAGTCATAAGACATGACGATAAAAATTCATTTAGTTTTCGTCACAAATTACCAGATCTTTAGAATATAATATTCACCCAAAGAAGCCAGGCACAAGAGTACAAATCTTTATTCCATTTTCCAAAAATTAAACATAAAGGCAAAAAAATAATATGCAGAAATAATGTGGGAGTGTTGATGGAGTAATATTTACATTTGACTTTTTTTACTGTGGTAGGATACTTTTCATAAGTTTGTTAACCAATTTTGGTTATTTATAATCATAAGAAACTTGAACTAGGTTTTGTGAAGCATAGCTATAATCCCAGGACTCAGAGCCTGTGGCAAGCTCCAAAACAGCCTGGGATATATAAGGAGACCCTGTCTAAACAAATGAAACACACACACACACCCTTTATAGCATAAAGAATCTATATAAATTTGTCTTTATTTTTTTCTTTTTCCTTCTTCTTTTTTTGTTCTTACGTTTCTTCTTTGTCTTTTATCATTCTTGAAACATAATATTATATTTTATGTTAAATCAAGACTGTTTTGCTTAAAAGAGATTATTTTGCTTAAAAGAGATCCATCAGCTTTTCCTTCTTTTTTATATACGGTTTTGTAGAAATTTAGTAGGACAGAAGCCAGTTGCATTTATTTTCTCTGCATTATGTGCACAAGAACTGAAAGAACAATAATTGGACATAAAATTGATTCTGGCTCGTGGATTCAGAAATATTAGTGTTTCGCTGGTGAATTTCAGAAGTTCACATCATGGTGAGCAGAGAAATGGGGGTAGAAGGATCCTGAGCAAGACACAAGACTTCAAGACATGGCTCCATAGCATCCCTTTCACTATTTCCCAACATAAGCCATCAAATTATGAATCCATCGTGTGATCAATCCTTTGATTGCAAGTCAGGATAAAGATTCTTGCTCATCCAGGTTTATTGCCACAATATTTACAATGGTCAAGTTGTGGAAACAGCCCAGATACTCTACTTCAGCCCTCTGCAACTCTACTTTGTGGTATTCAATGGGGACCTGGCATAGGAATTTGACATAGTCTCAGCCACACAGGTGCTGGGTAGCAGGGACAAAAATTGCCGAATCCAGGTGGACTTGAACATTTATCTGGAGGCTGGTAGCTTCCTGCTAGGACTATGCTCTTCCTTCTGCCTTGGGCCTTCCTCTGTCATCCACTCTACAACAGGAGAAACTCAGGCTGGAGATAGGTGGATGGAGGAGCAGAGGATACCCTAAGGATGAGCGGACCCAGAGAATGTGGGACAATGGAATTCTACTCATCTGGTAGAGTAATATTTTGTCATTTGCATGCTTTCTTCTGCAGTGCCTGCCTGCTCTTCATAGTCTCTTCGGGACTAGGAATTTGTTGTCAAGGGCATCACAAATGAAGTCATTTTTTCTAGCTGGTTTAAATAGATCTTTCAGATCTGGGTGCTGGTTATATCTTGTTTGGAAAACAGAGTTTCTTTTGTGGTTTGGGAAGTGAACTCAGGGCCTCATGCATGCCAGGCTGGTGCTCCACATATTTTAGTGTGTAGTACCTTTCCTTTCCCTGTCAGCTTCTCTTTAGTTCTCCTTCGTGACTACCCGGTGAAGCCTGAGAAGTCTCCTCTTCCTTGTTTGCCCTTTTCAGTTTCAAATGCATTTAGAAAACTATATTGAAAAAACTGCCCTCAGAGATGCTTCAATCTGACAAAATTTGTAATCATCCTGGACCCTTTTCACCAAAATGAACTCTCATCCGAAAGAGTAAAATGAACTTTCAATTTTTTTTTTGGAAAGGACATGTCACCCTACATGTACTAAAGATGAGTGGATCAAGAGAATGTGGTACAATGGAATTTTACTCATTTGATAGAAAGAGTAATATTATGTCATTTGCAGGACAATGGAAGATGCACCTAGATCAAATCATGTTAAGTGAAGTAAGCGAAGATCGGAGAGACAAAGGGCTCACATATGTGGAAGCTAGATCTAAAATACAACTATTCATGTTAATATATACAGGTCTCAGTGCATTTACACACAAACTGAAGGAGGGTGTAACTCCTCTGAATAACGGAAGTAGTTTATCAACGTGAATAGCAGGAAGAGGAAACATGTTTGTGGGGGAAGCCAATGAGTGGTCCAGGGAAAGGGGAGGAAATGCACTGCAAAAAATGAACTATGTAACTTGTGTGTAGGGAAGGACAGGGGGAAATTACAAAAAACAAAGGAATGGATTACATTGACCAAGAGGCATTGGACTCATAACCTGACTTGTAGAATTGTAGCACCTTTGTGCAACTACTTAATAATTGTTTCAAAGGGTAGGAAAATGAAAGAATGAGGTAATTTGTACTCAGTGGTAAAATGTGGGACCAGAACCCAGGGACTTACCACACTCAGTGGCAAAGTAATAACCAAACACTATCCAGACATAGAGTGGTCATATGAATATTGAGATAGCTTATCACAGAAAAAATTATTATAAATGCTAAATATGGAATACTTTATGGGTCAGACATGCTGGTAGGCATTTTGAAAATATGTCCATATGTACTTTTTGTTTTTCAGTACTGAAGTTGGATCTCAGAGTCTCATGTTTGTTAGGCTTCCTTGGCTGGTGCCTTACCACTCAAACCATGTTTCTAGGCCCGTTAAGTGCTGTTGATTTGGAAATGAAGTGTCAAAGACTTCTATGCCCAGCTGGGCTTTGAAGTAGGATCCTCTGGACTTAAGCCTTCTGAGAAGCTACAATTATAGGTATATGCCACTAGAAGCCTGATAGAAACTCATTGTTTTCCAGTCCTGGGGCTTGAGCTCAGGGCCTGGGTACAGTCCCTGAGCCTCTTTGTACTCAAGTCTAGCGCTCAACCACTTGAGCCACTGAGCCACTCCTGGCTTTTTCTGAGTAGCTTATTGAAGATATGTTGCACAGACTTTCCTACCTGGGCTGACTTTGAACCCATAATCCTCATATCTCAGCTTCCTGAGTAGCTAAAATTACAAGTATAAGCCACCAGCACCTGGCAGAAGATGATATTTATCAATGAAGTTTACAATACTTTGAAACTCAACAGGATTAAGTGATATACCCATCCTTACAAGGTAAAAGTGCTTCATACAGAAACTGATCCAACTTGCCTTCAAAGAAACTTTTTGCCCCTTTTATAATATAATAATGAGGTTAGAAGGGCCTTAGGGGCTGGGAAGGTAGCTCAGTGGTAGAGTGCTTGCCTCGTATGCATGAGGCACTGGGTTCGATTCCTCAACACCACATAAAGAGAAAAAGCTGGAAGTGGCGCTGTGGCTCAAGTGGTAGAGCGTTAGCTTTGAGCTGAAGAGCTGAGGGACATTGCCCAGGCCTGGAGTTCAAGCCCCATGACCCACAAAAATAAAAGAAGGACCCTAAAATATGCCTAAGTGTGGATATCTATTATGCATACCTGATAATAATAAAAAACAACAGCCCACAACAGCTGTGACAACCTCTGATCAGAGCTGAACCATGGAGATGCTATTCAATTCTGAGGCCACTCTGTTCAGCATTCCACATATTTTGGCTTCCTTGTTTCCTCATTTTAATCAGCAAGGGAATATACTTGGAAGCAAAAGCCTCAGTTTCTTAACTATTATTATCCACCTGAAGTCATCAGTTCTGTTTATTACATCATAATCATCTCCACTTGGCACCAATTGTGCATTCCCAAAGAGGAAATTATGATTTCAAGTGAAGACGACGGAATGGGAACAGATGTGATACTAAAAGAGCGACATCCTATTATCCCGCAAATGTACTCCATAATGGAGAGCAAAGGAGAAGAGATCAGAAGGCACTTTCATATTTCACAACACAGGCTGTTCTAGCAGTAGGATTGCATTTCAATGGAGTGATCTACTGAAGTTTCGATATACCATTTGTGCTCAACATTTATATACTAGAGATACTGCAAAGTAAGAAAATTGATAGCAAATGCTTTGCTGTAACACCTGCAATCACCTCTAGTCTCATCATTCTACACACATCCTGTTGACCTTCCTTACATATATTGACACTTCCATGTGGTTCTTATTCTTGTCTCTCCTCTCTTGCATGGCTCTCCCTTCAAAGATTTTCATAGACCATCAGAGCCTTTAACTCAAGGGAAGGAACTGCTGACTAGGCGACTTTATAATGATTCCAATTGTTTAAAAAATGGATATTTGAGGTTCCTAGGCCTGTGAATCACCACCAATCCATTCGTAAAAGCAGGTGTTACTCACTTAACATGTGTCCAATAACATGCATGAGACAAAATACCTGGAGATGAAAGATTGTTTCAGTCATACCTGTGAATCCTAGCTACTTAGGAAGTGGAGATCTAAGTGTCATGGTTTGAAGCCAGACTGAGCAGGAAAAGTCTGTGAGACTCTTATCTCCAATTAACTGCACAGACAAAACCAGAAGTGGAGCTGTGGCTCAAGTGTTAAAGTACTAACCTTGAGCAAAAGAGCTTGAGATCAGTGCTCAGGGCATGAATTCAAGCCCTAGTACCAGGATATACAGAAAAAAATGACTGTCCTAAGAACTCAAGTATCTCATAGTAATATGAGGGAGGTACATAAGGTTAACAGTCAGTCACAAAGTAATGCAATTACTGCTATACCAGAGTTATTCCCTGGGTCTGATGGAACTTTGGTGTAAATACAAAGAGGCCAGATCAGACTTACCTGGGAAATATTAAAAAATGAACTTAATCACTGTTTGAAAGAGTATAGAGGTCAAGAAAACACAGTTATAGAAAGGAACAAGTAAGAATTTATCTGTTGGTTATGGATGAGTCAGATGATGATAATGATAAAAGACAAGTTCAAATGAACATTTAAATCAATAATAAAGCACACAGATGTTAATCTCATCTCTAGAGTTACAGATAAAACGTTCCTAAACTAGTCCTGCTGTTGCTGTTTTGAATGCTCCATAGGGGCCAGCCTGGAGAGATCCAATCTGTTTGCTTCTCTGTAAGCTGACCTCTTAACGTGCTTTGAATATCCTTATGCTGTTTCTATGCCAACAGAAACATCCGTTGTCTTTTCTGTTCCTCTCTATACATCTATCCCTCATATGTCGATCCAGTGTATTACATTTCATTAATTTAAAAATCATCTTCATAACAAGATGATGGCACTTCGAGTCCCTGGAATGACATACTATATCCATATATTCTACTCTCATTTAAGGGAAAGGATTGCAGGAGGTACTTGCCTAATGGGGCAGGACCCTTGATGGTCATATTAGAATTTGGCATATCTCTTACAAGGTTTATCACATGGTTTTCTCCTAGGAGATACTCATATGTGTTTTTTCATTGATAGAAAATACGCGTTACATAGCCTCCAAATGTACTTTCATTTTAATGTACTTATTCATGTAAGAAATGCATATGTGATATTTGGTAGTAATAATGTAGTTCAAATATTATGTAGGGTTTTATTCATGATGCTTCCCTGCAATCAACATAGGCAATAAAAACACAAGCAGCTCTATAAAAAATATTTCTTATTAAAATTGAAACAGGAATAAAAGCATTTTACTGGACATCTATTATGTCTGCCTATAGAAGTATGAATATAAGTGATACATTACAGTCATCCTAACACCCATTCTCACAGTATGGAATACAGGACAATTTCATGAGTCTGTCTGGTTGAGAGAATAATACAGAATAATACAGAGTCAAGGTATAAATGGGAATCAGGATTCTTGCCAACTATCTGGGAAAATACCTCATAACGACCTGAAGGTACTTAGCCACTGTATTCCTATTAATATGAATTTATTCATATTTACCTAATGCTGGCCTATCTGAAGATAGGAACGTTAAGATTTATTAAAACTTTATTTTACTTTAATATTAGAAGAGCTTTACTGCTGAGCACTGTTGGCTCTTGCCTATCATCTAGCTATTCAGGAAGCTGAGATCTGGTAATCTCAATTCGAAGCCAGCCTGGGTAGGAAAGTATGTAAGACATTTATCCCCAAGTAATTATCAAAACCATGGAAAGAGCTACAGTTCAAGTGACAGAATGCCAGCCTTGAGCTAAAAAGTCAAGTCAGAGCAAGAAGCACTGAGTTCAAGCCCCAGTACCGACATTGGGCTGGGGGAGGAGAAATAAAAAGAGGAAAACAGAACTTTTCCACACACTGCTGCATAATGTATCATGAAGGAAGGGGTAGATAGCTTTATAAAGAGCAATCAACCCCAGCCTATTAAATTCTTCTCCTGGAAGGAAGATGTGCATTACAGATTTTCAATTTGGATGACTTATTTCTTAATAAAGATGCATAATATTTTGACTTAAAATAATTGAGGGAAGCTGAATTTTTAAATTTTTTCATGGTTTCACTTGGGAAAACAACACAATATGGAGATTCCTTCAGGAGACAAATGGGAATGCATTTAGCATGGGCTGTCTTCCATTAGCAATGGCTGTGAGGAAACAATGGAGCCATCACGGAATGGCTGCACACTGAGAGATTCTATGTATTAAAGATTAAAAAACATGCCAGAGGCAGGAGCTAGGACAGATACATTGGGATTCAGCTCAGAGAGTTCATTGTTATGACAGAGGGAACTTAACAGAAATCAAGTATTCAAGTCGCAGAAAAGTGATGCTCCAAAGATTATCTCAAATATCTTCCTACCTGTAAATACCCACTCATGCCATGGGTGACCTTCCTTCTTCCTGAGACTATTCTTGCTTTTTAATTGTTTTGAGCAAATCACAATTAAGCCTTAACCATACTTCACATTTGTGAGTTCTTTGTAAATAATACTGCTTATTTCAATGCAGTATGTACAATAATTACTTCTTGCTGAGGTTTTCTTTCAGAAAGAGTACTACAATAGAAAAGTGACTTTAACCCTCTCTCTCTCACACATACACACACATATATACAAGTAGGCTTTTAGCCTGAAATATGAAAAACTATAAAGGGTTAATTGTCAGTTCTTTTATTTTAAACTGTTTAAAAATTAACTGCTGGTGGCTCATACCTATAATACTAGCTACCTAGGAGGCTGTGATGATGATCACAGTTCAAAGCCAGTCACAAAAAAGTCTGTAAGACTCTTATTTTCATTTAATCAACAAAAAGCAGGAAGTAGAGCTGTGGCTCAAGTGGTAGAGCACTAACCTTGAAAAGAAAAACCAAGGGAGAGCATGAGGTCCTTAGATCAAAGACCCCTTATCTCCTATCTATCTATCTATCTATCTGTCTGTCTGTCTGTCTGTCTGTCTGTCTGTCGTCTGTCTGTCTGTCTGTCTATCTGTCTATCTACCTAGCTAGCTAGACAAAGACACATGCACACACAATTACTACAAATGAGTACAAAATGCAGAAATTAAATTTTTAAATGGGTGAAAGTTTTGAATTGGCTCTTTACCAAAGGGAATATAAATTGAAATTAAACATAGAGTATGGACAACCTTATTCGTAATCAAAGCAATGCTGAAAAATCCATGATCAGGCATGGTGTTTGTGGCTTACATGGGTAAATCCTAGCTATTCAGAATGCAGAGACCTGAGGATCCAGGTTTGAAGTCTTCCTGGGCTGAAAACTCCATGATACTTTTATCTCCAAGTAACTACAAAAAAAAAAAAAAAAAAAAAGGAAAGAAATGAAAAGAAAAGAAAGCCATGAGTGCAACTGTGGCTGAAGTAGTAACATGCCAGCTTTGAGCAAAAAAGCCAAGTGAGAGTGTGAGGTCCTGAGTTCAAGCTCTAATACCAGAACAAGATTAGCGAGAACTAAACACTCCCAGATTCTGAAGTTCACAGCCTGTAACAAGACCTCCCACACAACTGAAGATGTGCTGGAAATGCGATCTACCATTTGTCAAGCAGAAGCTATTACCACAGCCATTGTGAGTGTGAGATATGCATGTTCATACATCACTGTTTTCAACAGCAGAGGAAAAACACTTGCAGCTAATCTAAAGTTTCTCCACAGTAAAGTGGATTTCTAAAGCATGGAATAGTCATGTATGCACACGCACGCATGAACACACACATACACAGACTATGACAAAGAAACATCAAGTATATCTACTTCCTGAACACAATTTTAAATGAAAGAAAGGCTAGTTGCAGAATTACAATCACCATCAACTCAAGATTCTAGAATTGAGCATAAGTAGATTTGTTTTCATTTGCTACCAAGTAATCCAAGTTTCATCCCACAGCTACTGTGGCCGCTAGGATTTTCTCTGACCTTTGGCATCAGGAACGTGACCTCTGAGAGCCCAAATAGCTACCATTTTCACTGGATATTTTTATAAATCAGAAAAGACTGTGTCCAAATGAACAGTGAAGATTAAGAAATAATAAAAGACAAAAATTTAAAAACCAATATTCTCAAAAATTGATAGATCTATGTGCCACCAAGTATAAATGACTTTAATAATCATAAATGATTGCCCTCTGAAATCCCAATTGGTATTTTTTTTTCCTAAATCAGACTCTATTCTCAGAGATAAGTAAACTAACACTTGTCATCCACTGACTATGCCTTCATTTTTGGCACTGCATTTCTGATCACTGGAAATAAAAGGTCCTGGTTTTGTGCCTAAATGATTAATGGCACATGTTAATCAGAGATTTCTTTCTGCATGGTGTAAGAAATATTGTCAGAGTCTAAATGAACCTTTTGGAATTGACTAATTTCTCATGTTTTGTGATATTACCCAATATCAAAATACCAATACCTATATACATTTTAATAAAAGAAAGCACAAAAATTCATACAAAAAGTTCCAGATTTCTGATTCATAATCTCAGTAGTCAAAACAGTCCAAATAAGTAACTTCTATAATTTACCTGATGAAAGCTCTTGTTTCAATATACAAAATACATTATATAGCAAATTCAAATTTCATCACCAGAGGCAAAATTAATTTCATGTCAGCATAGTGTGTGATTCATGTCTATAATCCTAGCTATACAGGAAGCTGAATTCTGGAAGATTGCAGCTTGAGAGGATCCTAGACAGACAAGTTTACTAGATTCCCTCTCCAAAATAACCAGGAAAAATTCAGGAAGTGTGGAGGTGTGGCTCACGTAATAGAGTCCCAGTCCAGCTAGTACAAGGCTCTACATTCAATCCCTGGTACTACCAAAAAATAAAAAAATATATAAAAATAAATGTTAGACTTTCAAGACTGGAGATTTTTAGTTCAAGACTCATACTTGTGCCATAACTTTGGGCCAGTAATACTCACATTTTAGCCACTAGCATTTCCATTATGTACCAATGATAATGTAATCAAATGTGTTGAATGGACTAATTTAGAAGTTACAAATAAACCACACAGTCAGTTTTAATCACAATACTGGTTATTTCTTTTCAGTTTGATAATCAATAGCCTCTTAGCCTAGACACCAGCACTCAGGAAACACAATCAAAAAAATCTTTCAAAATGTGGTTGAAAGGCCCAGCCTTAGTCAGATTAACATTTACCTTTCAGTGACTGCTTAAGGATAACACACCCAAATGGGATTTTAACATCAATAGATGGTGGTGAACTTTTGAGTTGTATGGAACCATTAGTCTTATAATATTCAAAATGCAATTATGGAATGGATAGGAATAGAGATCGTTTTCTGATCTTTATAGTCTCTTTTCTATTATCTTTTATTGAGATTAATTAATTACATAAGTTTCACAATTGTGAGATAGTGATAGTTAAAGTCACAAACACTTCTATATTCTCTTGAATATTACTGAGGATCAATGAAGATGCAGAAAAATGTACAGATTAATGAGTTAACCAACACAAATCCAGAGTGCAACATTGGGAGGAAAACATAAGCCCTCACTGGCTCCCTTCTAGCCACCAATCCCATCCCCACATGACCCCTGGGATACTCTTAATCCCAGTTTTAATGGAGAGATTAATTTTGAGAGTGTGTTTAGATTTTTAAATCAGTTTTGTTATCTGTTTAACCACAAAGACCTTTGAATCATTTTTCTGCTGTTTAATCATTTAGAGTTTTACTCAACAATAATGTAATTAGCTTCACTTAATGAACCCTGGAGAATTTTAAAAAAAACGCAAAAAGAAAACAATTCTTGACTCCTGGGAGGTTAAGATCTGTGGAGGGTTAGAAAAATAGTACAAAGAAATTCTAACCTAATATTTTGCACTTGATGAGTTAAAAATCCAAATTTATTTTTCTAGGAGAAAATACCTGTAAATTACTGATGTCCTGGAATTCTCCACAAGGTATTGTTTACATATTAAATTTTTCACAAGAGACTCAATAGCACAGTTTCATTCCTGTAAATTCCATTCAATATACATACTAAAATTAAAACCTTTCATAAACAGGAAACATTTTCATGAAATAGCATAGTTACTTATGTAAGGAATGAAAATGTCACTTATCTCTAGTAATCAGATCCACTGAGATGTCTACTATTAGCTCCATTTGTTATATTCTTCCATCAATATTTCAGAATGACATAAGTCTAAAGTATGGTGGGCTATATAAAAATAAAGAAGTTTTATTCATAATGAATTATGGAATTTCTCAAAGCCTTCAAAATTAAAATTATTTCTGATTTCCCAAGAAAGTAATTATAAAATGTATCATTTCCAAACACGTTCAATCATAAGAAAACTTTATTTCATGAAGTCTTAGCTTACTAAATAAGTTGGTAAGATGAAGATATTCTATCTTTATGATGGTAGCGTGATATTTTTTCCTCTTCAGCATAAGATCCACAGGTGACGTTACTGTAATGAAATACAGGTATATTAGGTATACATATATTATATATGTGTCTGTGAATGTGTGTTTGTACATATATACATGCATGCAGATGTGCATATACACACATACATATGTATATTATACACATACATATAATGTGGTCATCAAATGGGATACCATTAGTTACAAGTTTTATATATTATGTTTTACAGAGAAAGTTCATGGGTGTGTGTGTGTGTGTGTGTGTGTATGTGTGTGTGTGTGTGTGTGTGTGTGTGACAGAGAGAGAAAAAGAGAGAGAGAGAATTGATAAACAGAATCCACATTACATGCAAAGAAAATTGATTTAAGATACCTGTTGGGTTTTGTTTTAGTTTTTTTGTTTTGTCAGTTGTGGGGCCTGAACTCGGGGCCTGGGCAATGTCCTCAGTTCTTAAGCTCAAGGCTAGCGCTCTACCACTTGAGCCACAGTGCCACTTACAGCTTTTTCTGCTTATTTGGTGCTGAGGAATCAAACCCAGGGCCTCATGCTTGCAAGGCAAGCACTCTACCACTGAGCCACCTTCCCAGCCCCACCTGTTGGGTTTTGTATACCTGTGTTGTAACATACTATGAGTTCAGGATTAAATTGTACATATTGAACTCAGGCTCCCTCCTTATTTCCTTTGGTCTTCTTTTCTACTAAATAATAAACTACCCTTGTATAGATTCTAGTTATAACAACATTATAGGCTTTCTGAATTGTAACATATATAACAATACAATTTCGAAGTGTTCAGGTCTATTTTCTTTTTTTCTAGTTTAGTATCCCTCTATTATTATATTACATGAAATATTACTAGCAAATAGCAGATAATCACAAAGAAATCTATGGAACTTGGAAAAAATCCTCATGTTAACAGTACCACTTGCTGTTTTTAAGCCATTTTTTGTTCTCAAAAATTGCTTTAATGGTGTTATTCTACTAGATATCTTTATAGTAAGTAGGGATCACTCCTACCTATTCATTTATTGAATTACATGACAGTAAACCTAAACATTTCCGCGTTCTGAAATTCAAGAGTGAGTAGTATAAATGACATTAGAGGGGCTGGGAAGGTGGCTCAGTGGCAGAGCGCTTGCCTTGCATGCATGAGGCCCTGGGTTCGATTCCTCAGCACCACATAAGCAAAAAAGAAAAAAGCCAGAAGTGGCGCTGTGGCTCAAGTGGTAGAGTGCTAGCCTTGAGCTGAAGAGCTGAGGGACAGCGCCCAGGCCCAGAGTTCAGGCCCCACAACTGGACCAAAAAAAAAAAAAAAAAAAAAAAATGACATTAGAATTCAGTTACTTGGCTGACCTGCACGTTCTCTGGGTTGATCAGGTGTTATTCAGTTCACTGACAATTGAACCTGAGAGTTTTGTCTTGCCTTCTTGAGAGTGGTTGTTAACCCCAAACAGAGAAGATTAACCTTACATGTTATTATTTGGTGCTAAACTTAATATTGGAATAGAAAAATTTTTCATAGTAATATAAATGTTTTTGTTGAGCTTTCAGGTTAGGAAACCAATAAAATAGGATATAAAAATATCATGCTTTCTTTGTGAGAAACAGAATATGACAGATAAAGGAAGGGCAGCCTCGGGCTGGGAAGGTGGCTCAGTGGTAGAGTGCTTGCCTTGCATGCCTGAGGCCCTGGGTTCAATTCCTAAGCACCACATAAGCAAAAAGAAAAAAGCCGGAAGTGGCGCTGTGGCTCAAGTGGTAGAGTGTTAGCCTTGAGCTGAAGAGCTGAGGGACAGCACTCAGGCCCAGAGTTCAGGACCCATGACCGGACCCAAAAAAAAATTTTTTTTTAAAAAAGGAAGGGCAGGGGCTGGGAAGGTGGCTCAGTGGTAGAGCACTTGCCTTGCATGCATGAGGCCCTGGGTTCGATTCCTCAACACCACATAAGCAGAAAAAAAAAGGAGGAAGTGCTGCTGTGGCTCAAGTGGTAGAACGTTAGCCTTGAGCTGAAGAGCCCAGGCCCAGAGTTCAGGCCCACAACTGGACCCCAAAAAAAAAAAAAAAAAAGGAAGGGGAGCCTTGTTTGATGGCAGAAAATAAAAAAGTAAACAATCAGCAGATACACTTTATTATTATTATTATTAATTTTTATTGTGAGAATACCATACAGAGGAGTTACAATTACATGGGCAAGATAACGAGTACATTACTTATCAAGTATTGTTGCCTCCTTGTTGTTTCCCAGACACACTTTTTTATAGGAATGCACATGAAATTATTTTGGTAGAGTAGAATCTTGTTAAGTTTGAAAATAATATATTCAAAATTTTTTCTTCATGTATTTTTATTGTTATTATAGCGGTGATGGTGTACAGAAGGGTTACAGCTATATAAGTAAGATAAAGAATACATTTCATTTTGGACAATATTGCCCCTTCCCTCACTCTCTCATATCCCCACCCACAGGTTTTATAGTTCATTTTCAACATAGTGTCTAGTGAGGACCACTGCTGCATTTGTTCACCCTTTGTCCCACCATTTCTATGCCTCCATTGCCCTCCCAAAGACAGATCAATGAACAAACAAAAGTAAAACAAAACAAAACAGCAGCTAAGAGAAAACTTCTTGTTTCCATTTCTTAAAGCTCATTTCCATAAATACTATTTTATATGATCAGATATGCATAGGCATTATGCCTTTGTGTTCCTTTCCTAAGAATATACCTCCTTTGGTTTTTGTGTGTGAATGCCTAATGACTTGTATAATTTATCATACAGCAGTGTATATTTTTTTAACCATCCAATCTGTTTACTTCTAGTTTGATACGCATATTCTAGTGACTACAAATGAGGGAAAACAGCAAACTTGTGTTTCCAGCTTACTTGGCTTAATATATATTTTTCAAACTCTTTCCATTTCCTTATGAGTGGTATTCAGAAGTTTTTGTTCTGCCCTGAGATGAAATTACTACAGATATTATTAATGGGGCACTAGCTCATAAGTTTTAACAACAGGCTTTCAGGGAATCAGAACTATGGTGACCTGTATGATTTGTTAATTTGCATTGCATTCCCACTATGGCCAACTTCAAGGAGCTAAATGCAGTTACTATAGGAATTGAAAAATTGTATACCCCAATATAAGTTGGCATACACACCATTGGATGTTATCTTCTATGTCATATTTTTACTATTATTTGTGGTAGTTATGAGTATGTGCTTTGAAGACCTCCAACTACAGAGATAAGAGTAATTACTCAGTAGCTCCAACAACTGTGATCTGGATCCAACATGATTGTGCAGAGGTCTCTCCTCCCAGAAGGGTCCTCAACCTATGGCTAGATGGTAGGCATTATAAGGCAGGCCCATTCATGGAAGATCTACTGGCAATAGGTTTTGGCTGAGGAAATACCAGTGGTTTGACTAAGGCTTCCTTAAACTGATTGGCAGTCTGGGATGCTTTGGCCTAATGCCTGTGTCCTCTGTTTCTAAATCAGGGTCAGACTTACAGGAGGATCTCTGTCTTGTCGATTTTCTCTCATAGATATTTCCCATAGTAAAATCATTGTGTGATCAGTCTGTTTAGTCTCCCAAAGGATCTGGACTAACATTCCAATTAAGCAATATCATTATGTAGCCTGAAGTATTGTTACCTCATTTGTATGCTCTTGGACCACATGGCTATCTGTGGCTGCAGTGAAGACATCTCTCCTAACACAAGTATTCTTTTTCCTGTGGGCAAACAGCCCATGAGTAGGTTGGATCCAGTAAGAAAGAATAATTTTTATCCAATAAAAGAAAAGCAGTAAATGAATATTCCAGTGTTCTTACTCCCCAGAAGACTAGTCTAAATTATGTGTTTACAAGGACTTACACAAGATTCTTAATGGCTCCATGTAGTAAGTTGCCAAATACTCTCTCTTCTCTGTTCCTACTCTCATATGAGCATTGTCTGAGATCACTTTCTAAATAAACTACCTGTACTTACATCCATATCTTTGGTTCTGCATTTAGGCAAACCCCAAACAGGATATACCACCCAAATCAAGCCAAGTATATTTGGAATTGTTTTAATTGAATATTCACAAATTATAATTGTACTAGAGTGGAAAGAGAAGAGAGAAGTACTGTCTTATTGAATGGATCCTCCTTGGTACAATTACTTGAAGATAATAAAAATATTCACAAATAAATAAACAGTTACATGTCAAAGGAAACAAAAGAAGATTAAATGAAGAAAGATACCCAGGTTAGATCCCTAAGAAGAGAGGATAGAGTCATGGCAAAAGGGAGAGCACAAGTACTTTCTGAAGCAAGAAGTAGGAGATTCTGGTCATTTTGTTACACTGAAATGTGGACCTACAAAGCCAGGGTTTCTCATTCTTATAGCAGAACAATTTATTCACATATTATACATGGGTAAATTTCAGGACTTCCAGAAAAGCTGCAGGGAATAAATGAATATACCTATGCCACTTAGAGACCGGACCTTTAGTTTCTGATCAGTGATTAGAGATTCTGGACAGGCCTCTGGTGAATTTAACATGTACAAATGTAGGAATAAATGTCACTGCTTTGATATCATTTGCTTTCAACGATGATGTCTTGATCTTGTCCTGTTCTCTTTTATACTCTTGAGAGAATTCCAGGTCTCATGGCCTATCAAATCCAATAAAAGCTAGATAAGTCAACATGGCATCAATACCTTCCTGCACAGCCTATTTATCTGAAGGAATCAAAAGACAAAGGCCTTTTTTATTCTCTTATCTCATGAATAAAATCTCTGATGTTTCAAGAAAAGAGGCAAGTTGAAGTTATTCTTGCTTTTCAATAGATGTTGCTAACTTATATAAAGTCATTCTTCAAGACTAAATTTCCTTATGATAGCTTGAAACACATTATTAGACGTTGATTTCAAACTGTATTTTCTGTATCTATTTCCCTTTTAAATATTTTCTTTTCTATTTCTATATTAAATGAACTTTCCTCCTTACTCATACCCAGTATTCCTATGTCTCTCTTTTTAACTGTTCATCCTTCACAGAAGATTCAGCTTGAAGTACCATCTCACAAAATTTATACCCCAAGTACCTGGTTGAGTAAGGTATGCTACATGTACAAAATATCTTGCATTACTCTTTTTATTTTTTTGATTGATTGAGGGGTTTGAACTCTGCACCTGGGCACTGTCCCTGAGCTCTTCAGCTCAAGGTGAGCACTCTACCACTTGAGCCACAGCACCACTTCTGTTTTTTTGGTGGTTTATTTGGAGATAAGAGTCTCACAGACTTTTCCTGCTTGGGCTGGCTTTGAACTGCAATCCTCAGTTCTCAGCTTCCTAAGTAGCTAGGATTACAAGAGTGAGCCAACGGTACCCAGCTGCATTAATCTTTTTGACACTACTCATATTGTTTAATTACTATTTGTTTTATTGGAGCTCTACACAGGTATTCAATTAAGGATTGACCATATACTTGTTTTATTACAAAGTCTGGGAGAAGTCCTGGCATTTAGGCACCTACTGCTTAATGAATGGAAGAAAACTTTTGTTTTAGTTTACATTTCTTCTCATTGCGGTCTTTCATATCACCTTTTACTGTCATTTTAATAATTTGACAATTGTGAGGGATTGGTACTTTCATTTTTAGAGGAGTGGAGTTATAGCAATTCATAGCACTGAACCTTTTTTTTTTTTTTTTTTTTGTCGGTCGTGGGGCTTGAACTCTGGGCTTGGACGCTGTCCCTCAGCTGTTCAGCTCAAGGCGAGCGCTCTACCACTTGAGCTACAGCGCCACTTCCCATAACACTGAACCTTCTTGGACCCATTGCAACAATGAGATGTACAAGTCGTTATGTCGAAAATGAACTTTACAACTCTGGTGGGGAGGGGAGGGGAGGATTGGGTGGGGGGAGCAAGGGGAGGATGGGAAGGGGAAACAAAGGAGGAGGCTACAATGCTTGATAAGAAATGTACTCGTTATCTTGCCCATGTAATTGTAACCCCTCTGTACAGTATTTTCACAATAAAAAATAAACAAAAATTAAAAAAATAAAAATTGTACATTAGAACATCAAAAAAAACCCAAACAAACACTGAACCTTCTGTTGGCCTCACCAATACCTTCACAGATAAAGAAGGTGTAATCATTATGATCCCAGCTTAGAGATGACAATGTTCAGGAGTGAGTACATAGCCTAATGTATTCTACTAATTCTTTCCCTCCTCTATTCCTATTTAAAGGCCAGAGACTCTGTTTTATCTTCTTAAATTCCCCTTTGACTGACATACCCCATACTTGTTCCATTAAAAAATAGACTTGTTTCCTTTGTGCCTATCTTTATTAGCCAGCCAAACTGAAAAAAAAATCTAGAGGCAACTCATCCAGCATAAATGAGTAACCTGCTAAGTAATGCTACATGGTTTCTTTTATTAAAATATTTCAGGCTTTTTGGCATCATTTATCAAGACTGGTTGGAGATAATAAAATTAGGTCTCTTACAATACAGGTGAATGGGTTGGCTGACCCTGCATCTCAGTGTAGAGCAATTTGTGATTTCTTATGATAATTTGAAGTCCCACAGGGGGATAAAGATAAATAACTCACTCCAACCAATGGATGCTGTCATGAAACAGGCTTATGTGCCATTCATTTTTCTGTGCCTCTCTAATCAAGTATCTTCAGTCACTTGTTTCAGAAGACTATGTGATTTCAAAATGGCAACATGGGTTAGATAGGGGGAAGCTAGTAATAAACTAGTGATGGCCTGAGTTCCACACAGAACCTTGACTCTGCAAATGAAAGCTTCTGTACTTGCCCATAAGCAACCTTTAAGCAAGACATATTTCAGGTATTGCATTTTTCTGAAAGGCTGAGAAGAGTCATATAGCATATTTTCCCTATTTCTCCCACTAAGCACAGCTACTAATGCTGTGTAATACACATCACCCTCTGTAGATAGAAGAAGTTTCTAAAAGACGGCTGTAAGAAGAGAGACTCTTTAAGAGTTTTGAGGCCCTAGATAATGGTATCATGAGAGTTCTCTGGATTTTTTTGCCTAATATTTTTTCAGACTGAAGGATGAAAAAGCCAACAATCCAGAAAAGTCAAGAATAGTTCCAAAAAAGACTCAGAGGTCCAGATAAAAGTCAGACAAGCAGGGGCTGGGAAGGTGGCTCAGTGGTAGAGCGCTTGCCTTGCATGCCTGAGGCCCTGGGTTCGATTCCTCAGCACCACATAAGCAAAAAGAAAAAAAAAAGCTGGAAGTGGTGCTGTGACTCAAGTGGCAGAGCGCTAGCCTTGAGCTGAAGAGCTGAGGGACAGCGCCCAGGCCCAGAGTTGGGGCCCCATGACCGCCCCCCCCCCGAAAAAAAAGTCAGACAAGCAACACAGAAAACTTTGTTATATCACTATATTTAAATCAAACACCATATAAAAATCTTGGAGCCACAACTCCCATCTACTACAGCAAAGATGGAAAGAGGACTCCTTACACCCATCACACTGTAATGATTCCCTCTATCATGGTCTGAGAAGCAAGATCACAGAGTCAGGAAGTTTACTGCATCAGGTGAACAACTCTGTCAAGGTCATTAAAGATCATGTGGAACTTAGACCTCTTCCTACTACAGTCAGTAACAAAGCAGCACTCTTAGTCCTGTGGAAGAACATGTCACAGGCGACAGGAAGGGTTTGGCATATTCACCAGCACATGATGGTAACTAGGTCTTCTCCCATTTTATCAGTGGAAGCTTTGTGAATAACGTTATTGAGACACTCCTACCTTCCCACTAAGAGAAGTATTAGAAAAACTGACCGAGGAGTGAGTATTGCACACACTTCCTCTTGAACATTATTTGTGGTGAAGTGCAAAACTGAACTATCATCTGTTAGTGGCAAGGTGACATATTATTTATTTCTCCCTCCTACTTAGGTTTGACTACAGTAATGGTATAGAAACAGAAACAGAATAAGAAGACAGAAGAGAGAGCCCGGGGAGGGGGGAGGGAAACACACACATCTATAACCAACTGTTCCTGGAAAAGGTACCAAAAACATACATTTTTCTCAAAAGTGGTGAAAATTGAAACACAAAGGTCAACTCAAAAAGCATTAGACTTACATGTAGAAGCCCAAACTAAAACTGCCAGAAGAAAACATGTAATAAGCATTCCAAGATAGTGGCATTGACAACAATTTTGAAAATGGCTCCAAAGTACAGTAAATAAACAAAATATTCAAACAGGAATATGTCAAGCTAAAAGGCTTCTGCATAGAAAAGTAAATCAACAGAGTGAAAGGATCACTTACAGAATGAGTGAATTGTTTTGTTGGATTAATAGAATATAGTAAGAACTCAAAAACAGAACCAAATAATACATCTGAAAACAAAAAATGGCAAGTTGAATTGAAACTTCTTTGCACATCTACTGAATTGAGGGGAGAGATTGTGTTGTGAGAGATGAAGGATGAGGCAGAATGAAATGGGGAAAGATTTATACGATCTGAAGAGAAACCAGAGTATGAGGCAGAATGAAAAAAGGGGTGACATTGATTAAAATGCAAGTACTTAAAGATAATAAGACATAATTTGAAAATTAAAAAAATAAAAACAAAAAATGCTGTGAGTAGACATTTTGCAAAATGAGAAATACAAGTGTCCAGAAAAATATATGAAAATAACTTCAATATTATTCGCTTCCAGGAAAACATAGAGCAAAACAATAGGATATTATCTCACCCTAGTTCGAATAGCCATCATCAAAACAATAAAATATGATAGATTCTAGAAAATATGTGGACAAACAGATACTTGATCCTGGTGAGAAAAAGTATGAAGGGTCCTGAAAAAATAAAAGTTATCTACCAAAGACTCCAGCTATCCCCTTTCTATATAAATGTCTAAAAGAAATGAAATGAACATACTGAAGAGGTATCTGTACATCCATATGTATTGATACTCTATCCACATTGGCAATACTTAGAACCAAACATGACACCCATCACTGGATAAAAGGACTATATGTAATATTTATAATACAATACACACCACATAACATATAACATGCAAAATATAATATGCAACATATAAAATACATAAAATTTAATGCACATTATATATTATATGCATATATGTGCATTAAAAAAAAGGAAATCCTGTCATTTGCAAAAAAAATGGATGGAACTGAAAGATATGCTAAGTGGTACAAACCAGACACAGAAAAACAGATAACATATGTTCTAGCTCATCTGTTATTAGTGACTCAGCCTGCATGCAGAATAATGGTTATAGAGGTAAGGAGAGGGGCAGAGGATGTGAATGATGGAAGGCAAAATTCAGTCAGTGCACAACTGTATGCATGTACTAACTTATTATGCTAAACCTCATTGATAATTACAGCTGACACAAGCCATTCAGCAATAAAATACAAAGAAATGTAAGGGACATTCTTAGGTTGTTGTTTCACTCTATACTGAAATTCTCAAGGGACAAAATCCCATACATTATTCTTTTGGAAGATGGCTTGTAAAATATAATGAAGTATACATGTCAAAATATAAAAAAAAGAATAAGATGGAATCTCAATGTTGTTTTGATTTGCATTTCTTTTATAGCCAGAGATGTTGAGCAATTCTTCATGGGTCTCTTGGCCATTCATATTTCCCCTCCAGAGAGGTCTCTTTTAAGGTCTTTAGCCCAATTTTAAATGGGGTGATTGTTACATTGGAGGTTTGTTTTGGGGAATTTAATTTTTAGACCTGTTGATATATTTTAGACATCAGACCCTTGTCTGTTGTATTGGTGGTGAAGATCTTCTCCCAGTCTGAGGGGTTTCCATATATTTTGCTAGCTATGTCCTTTGCTGCCCAGAAATACAAATAAAAACATTAAGATTCCACCTCACCCCAGTTAGAATATCCATAATCAAGAAATCTAACAACAACAGATGCTGATGGGGATGTGACTAAAGGGGCATGCTACTACACTGTTGGTGGGAGTGCAAATTTGTTCAACCACTCTGGAAAGCAGTGTGGAGGCTCCTAAAAAGACTACACGGAGAACTCCCCTATAACCCAGCAATTCCGCTGCTGGAAATTTGCCAAATGATCATAAACAAGGCCAGACTAAAGCCACCAGTATGATGATGTTCATCGCAGCATTATTTACTATAACCAGGATATGGAACCAACCCAAAAGCCCTAGATAAATGAATGGATCAAGAAAATGTGGTGTATAAACATAATGGAATTCTATGCTTCCATAAGAAAGAATAACATTGTTCCATTCATAAGGAAATGGAAAGACTTGGAAAAAATTATGTTAAGTAAGCCAGACCCAAAGAAAAGCAGGTTGCATGATCTCCTTCATTTGTAAGAACTAGAATATGTATATGATATTCTTTTTGTTGATTTTTCTTTTTTAATATGTTTTTATTGTAAAAATACTGTACAGAGGGGTTACAATTACATGAGTATGGTAATGACTACATTTCCTATCAAGCATTGTTACCCCACTCCTTTATTTTTCCCCTACCATCCCTTCCTTCCCCACCTGCCCAACTCCTACTCTCCCCAAGTTGTAAAGTTCATTTTCAACATAGTATCTTGTATATCTCATAGTTAAGATCAGGTTGCCCCATTGTATATGTTATTCTTTTTTGTAGTAAGTATTTTATTGTGAAAATACTGTACAAAGGGGTTACTGGTACATGAACAAGGTAATGAGTACATTTCTTATCAAGCATTGTTGCCTCCCTTTGTTTTTCCCCTACCATTCCTTCTCTCCCACCTCCATAAATACACTCCGCCCCTCCTCATTCCTTCTCCCCCCCCAAACTGTAGTTAATTTTTCAGCATAGTGTCTTGTACATCTCATTGTTGCAATGGGTCCACCTGTTTCCCTATTTAAACGGTTTGTTTTTTCCCTTCCCCTCCACAAATTATACCAACATCAAATACAGTGAAAACAGAGGTGATACCCTGGGGGAGGGACATACAAAGCATCAAAAAGTCGCATGGTACCTTGTAAATATATGATATTCCTAACGGGGGCTCTCAATAAACCAAGTACTAAGTGCATAGGACTATATATAATAAAGCATATTAACATGAACTCCAACTTATGGAAACAAGAGGTTCTCATTAGACCCTGTATGTAGTTCATTATTTTTTCACTATTTTTCCTTCATTTCTCTTAGTTTTTTTGTACTTCATGTTTTGCATAATAGACACTGCAGTATGTGGAAGGGAAAGGGAATCACAGAACAGCAGAACAAGGGCTGAACCACAGCAACATTGATATTCACTTGACACTGTTGGATATGAATATTACAACTTGCAGGGGGAATAGGAAGGGGTAAGTGGGAGATAAAGAGGGATGGGGTAACAATTTAAAATAATGTATTTATTGCCTTACGTATGTAACTGTAACACCCCTGCTCATTGCCTTTTCAATAAAAAAGATGCAAAAAGAATAAGACAGAGGATATCATTAAGGACTCTATTAACAAAACAGTATGGAAGGATATGGTGCCCATCACCTCAAAGGCCAAGTTAAACATCAAAGGCCAAATTAAACTTTGATTAAATATACCAGCTTTTAAAAAAATACAATGGAAGAAAGACAGCCTCTTCAGTAAATGATGCTGGAAAAATTGGTTAATCACTTGTAGAAAACTAAAGCTAGATCCTTATATATCACCCTGTTCCTTAATTAACTCCAAATGGATCAAAAACCTAGGAGTCAAAGCAGACACTCTGAAAACATTACAGGATGGAATAGGAGAAACCCTAGGTCTCCTTGGCACAGGACGAAATTTTCTTAAAATAGACCCAGAAACACAACAAAGAAAGGTTGGACAAATGGGACTGCATGGAATTGCAGAGCTTCTGCATGGCAAAGGACATAGTTAGCAAGATCAATAGAAAGCCCACAGATTGGTAGAAGATCTTCACTAGCCATACAACAGACAAGAGTCTCATATCTAAAATATACCTGGAACTCAAAAAATTAAATCTCCCAATAACAAATTCTCAAAAAAATAACTGCCCAATAAATAAGTGGGCTAAAGACTTACAGAGATACTTCTCTGAAAAGGAAAGAAGGATGGCCAATAGACACATGAGGAAATGCTCAACCTCCCTAGCCATAAAAGAAATGTAAATCAAAACAACATTGAGATACCACCTCACCCCAGTTAGAATGGCTATAATCAAGAACTCTAATAACAACAGATGCTGGAGGGGATGTGGACAGAAGGGAACCTTACTGCATTGCTGGTGGAAGCTTAAACTTGTTCAACCACTTTGGAAAGCAGTATGGAGGTTCCTCAAAAGACTCCACATTGAGCTCCCCTATGACCCAGCAATCTCACTTTTGGGCATTTACCCAAATGATCACAAACAAGGCCACACTAAAGCTACCAGCACAACTATGTTTATTGCAGCATTATTTACCATAGCTAAGATATGGAACCAACCCAGATGCCCCTCAGTAGATGAATGGATCAAGAAAATGTGGTATATGTACACAATGGAATTCTATGGCTCCATCAGAAAGAATGACTTTGCCCCATTTGTTAGGAAATGGAAAGACTTGGAAAAATTATATTAACTGAAGTAAGCCAGGCCCAAAGAAACACAAATCCCATGCTTTCCCTTATTTGCAATTACTAGTATATGTCTTAGACAAGCAGAACCGGTTAGGTAAGTTGATGTTAGGTAAAAGGATAAGGACTGAAATGTTTTTTCTTTCTTGCTATTGTTTCTAACATATTTATAAGAAGATTTCTTTGTGGCTTTGTCTTTCCCTCCCTCACGATTTCACCCCTGTTTTCACTGTATTTAATGTTGGTATAATTTGTGGAGGGGAAGGGAAAAAACAAATCGTTTAAATAGGGATACAGGTGGACCCATTGCAACAATGAGATGTACAAGATGTTATGTTGAAAACGAACTTTACAACTTTGGTGGGGGAGGGTTAGTGGGGAGGATTGGGTGAGGGGGGCGGGGGGAGGATGGGAAGGGATGGGAAGGGGAAACAAAGGAGACAACAATGCTTGATATGAAATATACTCATTACCTTGCCCATGTAATTTTAACCCCTCTGTATCGTATTTTCACAATTAAAAATATGTATATACCAGCTCCTCAAAACACACAACTTGCAAATTTCACCAATAAGAATTGGGTAACATGAACTGATCAACTTTAGAAAATTTAATTTATAGATTAAGAATGTCAAACTAGAAATGTGCAGGTTCAGATATTCTCACAGGATACACACTTTAAATGAAATATTGTAAAAAAGGAGAAATCCCCTAGGGAAAATATGAAATTAGTTCTATTATCCTGATACCAAAGCCCGACAAAGAAAATGTGAAATAAGAAAACTCTAGATAAATTTCTTTTCATCCTTTAAAAATATCAGCTAATAATTCATCAATTTGCTAAAAGAAGCATTTGTGGACCAAGAGTGGTTTATTTTATGAATGCAAGGGCTGGTTTAATATTTTTAAAGAATTATTTGGACCTCAACGATAGCACTTTAATGAAGAAAAGTCACAGTATCATATCAATCAATGAAGGAAAGAACTTGAAAAAAAATATTTAATAGTCATTCTGATGAGACATCCCAGAGATTTTAGGAATGAGAGGAACATGGACAGCTTATATATATCTCACACTCTTTATAATTGAGTATGATTGAATGCCTTCACCCTGACATCAAGTATTGCAAAAATGTCCACCCCCTTAAGGTTGATGTTTTATAAGGAGAAGAAAGTTAAAAGAAATAGACATACCATTAAGCTTTCTTTTGAAGATATTCTGATTCTCTATATAGAACATTACCAGGAATCTAAAAGCAAAACAAAAGAGCAGTAAAGCAAAAGTTGCAAGTAAAGATAGCCAGCTTAGAGAAGACAAGATAGACTAAAAATTTACATGTGAAAAATATAAATCGTATTTCTATAAGTTAGACATATACTTGGATATTAACTTTTTAAAAATAATACTTTAAATAATTAAAAAAAATGAAGCCTACCATGTAATTGTAACTCCTCTGTACGGTATTTTCACACACAAAAAAAATGAAGCCTAATAAATAATGTGAATCTAAACAAGCATTCTGAAACTACAATGTTGATAAAAAGAAACAAGGAAATCCTTAATAGAGAAGCAAACTGATTTCATGGGTTTGAAAATTCCACACAGAAGAGATATGAATTTCTGTAAGTCAAGATACACAGTTACAGCAATTGCTATTAAATGCCAGCAAGAATTTTTGTGGGTAAAAAGAAATTCATAAAACAGGACTCTAAACTTCCGCATGGTGAGACCAAAGGGTAGTCTTAGGAAAGGATCACATTGGCTCAATAGCTTATATGCATATGATTTTTTTATATAAAATGATGTTTATCTAAACTCCAAGAAATGGAAATGAGATTTTTTATTATTTTGTTTTTTTTTTGTTTTGTTATGTCTTCTCCCTTTTTCTGTTTTTGATTTCTGTAACTTTTTCTTGTACATAAGTTTATCTGTTTTGGGGAGGGTAAGGAGGAGCACAGAAATGGTGGAAAGAAGGATAGACAAATGTAGTAGTGATATGCACTAGAAACTAGTTGAAAATGAGCTAGGTAATTTGTGAGTGTGGGGGGGGGGGGAACCTTGGAGAAAATGAAGGAAAAGTTGTCACTGTTCAAAAAGAAATGTACTCATTACCTGACATGTAACTGTAACCCTTCTGTACATCAACTTTACAATAAAAATAATTTTTTCTGGAAATACAACTAAATAATATAGCGAAGAATAATATTGAAAAGATTATATGGTTTTCAGACTCATTATAAAACATTGCATTGTTTCATAGGAAGACTCTCTGCCTACAGCATAGAGAACCCCAAAATATGTTCAACATTCTTTGGCAAAGTAGAAAAGCAGAGCAATGAGCAAACAGTAGCCTTTTCAAGATACAAGCTTTCATATGGTTTACAAAAGGACAGGAAACTATCCAAGGTACTTTCATCACCTTGGGATGTGAGACTAGAGTATGGAAAATTCAAGGCCATTCTGGGGTGAATATGTGAGATCTTGAGTCCATGGGGAAAAAAAGTAAGTTGTGACCTATGACTCATATACAGAAGTAAAATAAAATAAAATTGGTTTAGTAGTGTAAAATCAAAAACAACCTACAGAACAATGTAAGATATAGTATATATATATATATATATATATATATATATATATAAAACCTTTTAATTAACAAAGAACTATAAAAATATATGGATTAAAAGTTGTTCTATGTATGCATTGTGCAATATCTAAATCTATTTGGTTGGTCATGGGGCTTGAATTCTGAGCCTGGGCACTGTCCCTCAGCTCTTCAGCTCAAGGCTAGTGCTCTATCACTTGAGCCACAGCACCACTTCCAGATTTTTCTGCTTATGTCGTACTGTGGAATCGAACCCAGGACCTCATGCATGTAAGGCAAGCACTCTACCACTGAGCCACCTTCCCAGACCTAAATCAAGCTATTTTGTATACTTCCCAAACTCACCTACTTGTTCTTAAGAGTGAAATTATTTAACATTCTTTCAGATGTTTTTAAATACATTTTTATTGTAAAAATACTGTACAGAGGGGTTACAGTTACATGAACAGGGTAGTGAGTCCATTTCCTATCAAGCATTGTTACCTCCTCATTTGTTTTCCCCTACCATTCCTTCCCTTCCACCTCAACAACTATACACCCCTCTCATCCTACCTCCCCCTAAATTGTAAAGTTCATTTTTCAACATAGTGTCTTGTACATCCCATTATTACAATAGGTCAACCTGTATCCCTATTTAGGCATTTTGTTTTTTCCCTTCCCCTCCCCAAGCTAGAGAAGTGTATATACAAGATGCAGGGCACCGACATCAAATACAGTGAAAAACAGGGGTTATATGGTGGAGGAGGAACATACAAAGAAACAAAAAAAATCACATGGTACATTATAAATATGTTAGGAACAATAGCAAGAAAGAAAAATCCACTTGTGTCCCTATCTTGGGGTTCATTTCACTTAACATCATCTTATCATATGTACATAGCTTTTGACCTATTCTGCTTGGTCCCAGACACATACTAGTTTTTGGCAATAAGGGAAACCATAGGACCTATGTTTCTTTGGGCATGGCTTACTTCACTTATCAGAAAGAATGACATTGCCCCATTTGTTAGGAAATGGAAAGTCTTTTAGATATTTTGATATATGTTTTTTGTTGGTGGTGGGTTTTTTTTTTTTTTTTTTTGGCCCTGGGGCTTGAACTCTGGGGCTAGGTGCTGTCCCAGAATTCTTCAGCTCAAGGCAATTGCTCTACCACCTGAGCCACAGTACCACTTCTGGGTTTCTGATGGTTAATTGGAGATAAGAGTCTCAAGGACTTTCCTGCCAGGAATGGTTTGAACTGTGATCCTCAGAAATCAGCCTCCTGAGTAGCTAGGATTACAGGCATGAGCCACCAGTGCCTGGCTTTGATATATGTTTTAAATTGCACTTTTATTCTGGGATTATGGAACTTTGGTATGTTTATCCAAAGTAACATTTATATAAACAATATTTAGTTTAGATAAAAATATTACAGGAGCAAAAAGAATAACTGGTGTTTCATCACATATAAACAGCATTGATGTAGATAATATTTAGAAATTGAGAATTAGACTGGAACACCAGCTTTCTTTTGGGGATTCTTTATCAGAACCACCCAACCTACAGCAGTTTCTGCTCAGACATCAAAACTCAGAGTGAGCAGTATATTTTAATTGTTTTTCTTTTAATGCAAGTGAGCAGTAAATTTAAACAGAACTGTATTTTTGTAAGTCAAAGATAAGAGGATTTGGCTAGAACTTGGGCGATCATAGGAAAGCCTATCTCTGATTCACAGAAATTGGTTTCATTATCGTTAGGAGTGGTTGATCTAAGTAAAGGAAATTTCTGTCAGTTAAAGAAGAATTTATAAAAAAAAATATTTATATCAGAAATAAATGATTCTGTTACATTTTAGTATGAACTCCGGGATGCTAGAATCATACATTGGAGGTTCAAGTATGTCCATAATTTCAATAACACAAATGGCATAGAGAACAAATATTTACATAATGCATCATATTGGATTCTTGAATTGATCCTATTTGGTCCTTTTTTATTTTATTTTTAGAACAGAAAAGCTGCAGATGCTTTGACTTCCCTCTCCCACTTGAGCGCCTACAGATGTTTCTGAATCTCACCTCACCACAATCACCTGGGCCTTACTGATATTCCTTGAACAAAATGGAAACCTCATTGTTAGATTCTTCACACTGACTCCTCCTTCTGCCTAGAATGAGGTTCCCCAAATATCTCCATGGGTACTTACCTTCTCCCTCAACTCCTTGTTTTGGCTTTCTCATGGAGGTCTTCCCTGAACAGCCCATTTAAAATTGTGACATGACTAGACCCTTCACCTCTTCAATTTTTAGCACCATGTCCTCTGTCTCTCTCTTCTAACAATCTGTGTACTCTAGTTTTTTGGTTCTGCTAGTTTCATTTCCTGCTTTCTGATGTTTGTGTTCTATTACAGATCTTTGTTTTCTCTTAATATTCCCTCAAAGCTAGTAGATGCTTCTACAGACTTTGTCTCCCATACTATTTCCCCTTCACTTCCCCTTGTACTTGATATTTGTCATTTATATTATTATCACTATCGAAAAAGATGAATATTTTATGTAGCCAGTTTGCTTAGTGTCCCAGAGTCTCAGTGGAATATGTGCTCTCTGACAGCCTTTGTTTTTGTTTCTTGATACATCACTATGACCGGAAGAATACACAGGTGCAATGGATAATGTTCAGGATCTACTGATTAGCTATGCAGGTGAATTTGAGGCCAGCAGTTTCAGTTTAGTGAGGTATCTGGTACACTTGAATTATAGGTTAGCATCAAGAGAACTTTTACTTCTGTGTGAAATGTAGATTTTGCTTATTAATGGTACATTCTGTTTCATTCATTATATTCTTACCATTGATTGTTTGATCTTTCAGCATGAGTCTGCAGACATAAGAATGTAGCAATAGAAAGTAAGGTAAAAACACAATTTAGCATTTTTGATTAATAAACTAAATATTTTTGCACAGGCACATTATCAAGCACCATGGAACTGGAGACTTTATTGGATTCACTTCAGATTTACTTCAGTAAATAGCCTCTAAAGCAGAAGATGTACAAGTAAGTCATGGTAAGGATTAGCATGCAGAAAGTAATGCATATATCAAAAAGAATACTTGTCTTAAAACCTCCTTTGATTTTGACTTATCAACACTAGTTGTACTGTTCAATTACTTATGCAACTAGGTGACAGTAAGTCATATGGACTTAAAGTCAAAGCTAAGCTTTGCACCAAGAGAAATAGGCATCCCAGCATTTTTAGAAGACTATGTTTTTCTTGTGACTATTTGAACTATTTTAGAGAAATATAAGTAACACTGAATAAGTAAACCTGAAAGCAATATGAGGTGTCTCTTTGGGGACTTCTGCTTCAAGTTAGTTTTGTTTTGTTTTGTTTTTGCCCTTTTTTATTATAGAAAGAAAGTGCTTTCCTGAGCATTAAATTGTCTAGGAAGAGAGGAGGAAAAATAACACATTAGATGTGACTTGTTGAATAAAGAGATTTAGCTAACACAAGACCTATATTTTGAAGATAGGAATCAAATAGACAGCAAGGCAGCAGAAAGGCAAAAGAAACAGCAGCAACAGGAAAATATTGCAGAGAGTCTGAAGCCCAGCCCCAGCATTCAGTGAGGGAGAGGGAAAGCTGAAGACACCATCACCTGATAAAACAGAAGGCCCTGGTGACAGTCTACAAATCATAACTGCAAGGGAAGTCCGCACCTGCCACAAGCCTTAAAACTTGTATGGAAATTGGTAAGACTGGTTGCTCTGACATGTTAAATTGCTTAGCCTTCTGCTTGCTGGGCAGGGACTCCACTGCTTGAAAAGTCTTTCTAGACCTTAACAGAGTCTACTTTGGTTCTGGATATTATCATCTGCTTACTTTGGTTCTGGATATTATCATCTGCTTACTTTGGTTCTGGATATTATCATCATCTGCTTACTTTGGTTCTGGATATTATCATCTGCTTACGTTGGCCTAGTCATTAGGCCAGTGAAACTTGTTCTTAGAAGAAAATGTGTTTGTTTTTTTTTTTAGTTTGAGTTAATCACAACTTAAATTTTATAATAAAATTCTAAATGCAATATATAACATACTAATGACAGCATCTAATTAAGTTTAAGTGTTTTTTATATATTTACCCCTGCCATGTTTAGTTCTTTTTTAGAATAGAGAGTAAGGTTCAGAAAGCTATAAACAAAAAAGTGCAAAAACATTTTTCTTTTATTTTTTAACCTCACAGAAACTAATCAGCAGCTAGAATTACACATATTTGACCTCAGTGTGTTACTTCTCATTACAAAAATAGCTTATTAAGTCAGTCTCTATACCTAAAGTTACCATTGTTTTTCTTACCATCTTTTGTCATGAAAACAATTCTAAAGCTATTTTGTAACAAATGTGACTATTTAATCAGCAGCAGTAATATTTTATACCCTACAAATTTCAAAGAACATACTAATATATATGCTAGGCACCTTTCATAAACACTTCCCCAAATAATTTTGAAGTAGAGCATATTTTCTATACAGCTTTAAATATCTTGGGTATACTATTTTTTGTCTTAGATAAGAAGCTAAAACTTCAGCCAAATTGCAATTAATTATTCAGTAGCTGCTTATCCATTTAATGGATTAACCAAACGCTCTGCTTCTCCTGTCATTAATTCGAGGCTCATTAGCTCCTCTTTCATTGAGTAAATGAAGAAAGAATGAGGAGATAAAGCTCAAAGTAGGGCTGGGTGGGGGTGGATTTTGGTGTAGAAAGAAGTCAAAATGTTTGCCATGATCATGTTTACAAATGATCAAAGGACAAGGTAGGTCATACATCAGAGAAATTTTAGACTGCTGTGTTAATCAAAAGAAACCCATCTAAATATCATTTCAGTGACTCAACTACTCCTTCCTAGATGAGTTGCTACAAACACAATGACTTAAACAACAGATTTATCATCTTAGAGGTCTGTAGGTGAGATGTGGGACACAAGACTCACTGAAGTACAATCAAGGCATGCATGAGTCTGCGTCTCCTTCTGGAATCTGTTGGAAAGAATCTTGCCTCTTCTAGTTACTAGATTTCCCACATTTTCCTTGGCCCTTGACCTCCATCTTCAGTCAGCAAAGCCAGCAACATAGTATCTCTTTGAAGTGACTTTCATCATCACATCTGTCTGTTCCCACAGCTAGGTTTTCCACTGTGAAGGAATTGTTTAGTAAAATGTGTCCTCCCTGATAATTCAGGGTTACCTCTAATTGTATCTGAAAAGCTCCCCTTTATCATGAAAGGTAATATGTTCAGGGATCCCAGAGACTTAGAGCATGGATCTTTGGAGGAGGTTTATTCTGCCTACCAAAATCAGTGAATCCCAAATTTCCATATTACTCTTCATGTTGTTTTGTAGCAAAAATGATAACCCTATTAACCCAAGGGTAATGGCTACTGTTTAGGACTCCTTTCTGTTTTCAAAGTGCATCACGAAGAATTCTCACATAGTCCTGTGAAGCAGCATTATTATTTTCAGTAGTTTAAGGACTGGTGAATAATAGCGTGGATGAATTCATACAGTTTTGACTCAGCACAGGGCCCAGAGTAACATTCTCCTCCATGTCCTCTTGGCGCCATAGTCTACCCTGGACCCTCTTTTCTGTTGTAAATAAGTTATTAGTAAGTAGAGACTACTGGGGAGAATGACAAAAATGATTTAAGCAGTGGTTCTAAAATTTTAGAGTGGCATCAGAAGATTTTATAAATGTAGATTGATGAACCCTAACTCCATAATTTCTGGGTGAATCATAATTATCTTCATTTCATAAACACAAGCTGCTGTTGATGGACTACATTCTGAGGAGAACTGAGCTAGAGAATGGAAAGCCTGAACTAGGACAGGGATTTTTTGTAAATGCCCTTTGCAGAAAGTCAACACGATGAAGGAGGAAGGAAGGAAGGAAGGGAAGGGAAAGGAAAGGAAAAAGTGTAGGGAAAAGGAATAGTAGGGAGAAATAGGAAGAAAAAAGAGTGAAAGGAAAGAGGATAGGAAGGAAGAGGTACAGGAAAGAAGAAGAAGAATATAATGAGCAAAGAAATAAGGGCAGGGGGGTATGGAAATAGAGGAAGATGAAAGAAATTAAAAATTGGAGGGAGGAAGAGAACATGGAGAGAGGGAAGGAGGAAGGTATGAGTGAGTTAATAAATATTGTAGAGAGATTGGAAAAAAAAGTAATTAAACTAGTCTAACCCCAAAGAAGTATAACAACTTGATCGGGGGGAAATGTTTAGTTAGTGGCTAAACTGGGTCTAAAACTCAATTCTTCACAGCCCAGAAGAATTGCTGACAGCTATCACCAGTTGCTATGTGCTAGAAGTTTGGTCCTAGTGTGTCAATGCTGATCGGCCATAGAACCTTTAAGAGGTCAGGCCTAGTGGGAGGTAATAGGTCACTGGAGATATCTCTGATGGGAATGGTTAGCATGGTTTTCACAGGATGGGTATAACTATCACAAAAATGAGTTGATATAAAGTAGCTTGGCACTTTTCATGAATACCTTTCTGTGCTTGGCTTCTTGCAGTTTTCTTTTCATTTCTCAGTTGTGTTGTGATGTGGGCCAGGAACCCTTGGGAAGATACTGGCCCCATGCAATTTAACTGTTCCATACATGAGAATCAGGAATGGAACAAGTCCCTTATGCATTATCCAGCCTCAGATGTTTTGGTCATAGCAACAACAAGCAGACTAAGACACAATTGTAGCCTTTCCTGAATCTGACCCTGTAATGGATTTAGTCATCAGAACTGAGACCACGTTCATAGCACTTCATAAGTGAAAGCTTGACATTCTAGGTTGCTTTGAGCAATTGCTTTGAAAAGACATCTGGATGAATTTTGGATATATAAAAGTAAAAACTGGTTCTGTCTCCAGCGTTTTATTAGTTTAGGGTATGAAGAAATACATCCAATTTGAACATGAGCGTTTTGCTATTCTCTCCCCTACATGTCCTACCCCATAGAATGTCATTTGAAGACTAACTTTTCATGTGACATTTCTTCGTGTTTCTCTCTACAACTCTCTGTCCAGGCACATGGTAACAACTAGTCAGCTGAGCATCTATCTGGCAATAGAACAACAGAGAGAGAAGAACCTGCTCTTCATCAACTTTCCAGAAAGGATTTCAAAGTTTTGGAACTTGGCAGCAAGTAATATCTCTGCTTCATTATTTTCTATCATTGGCATCTAATGTGAAAGTCTTTTTTATTGATGTTTCTGAAATGCTTTTACTAACACCACGATGGCCATTTGGCCATAAGATAATCAAAAGAACCTGTGTAACATTTAAAATGAAATAAGTGCCATGCTTAGAACTGAGGCAAAAAGCAAAAATGTGAGATGAGGAAGATTTGAGCACCATAGTTCATTTGCTGAATTTCTAGATGTCAGTGATGCAGAAATATATAGCCTACAGCAAATTTTAGATCAGCAAAGTCCTGGAATAGAAATAACACTCTATTTCCTGGGATGATTCATTCAAACAGGCTATTTATTGCATACATAATTTTAATATCACATGCACATATTCTTGTATGGTTATTCATACATAAATATATTTTATTGGATCTAAAATTAGCCTGACAGTCACTCAAAAGGGATGATGGGTATTCACTGAAAAGTGTGCATTGTCAAGATACGAACATGCTATGAGTATTTTAGTAATGACTTTAACATGTCTTTAACATGAAGTAGCCAAAGGACAACAAAGCCAGATCTTTAATGATACACAGAGTTCTTTAGGCCAATGCTTCATTGGAAAGGAGGAAGGTGTTGATTATTTCTTAAAGCCACAAAGAGGTAAACACAGAGCTCTTGGCTCAACTACTAAAAGCCTTGAATTGTATTTCTGTGGCAGCAATCTGCCTAAGAATTCCCTGGTATTCAGTCTATTGTAGTATATATGGAACTTTCGGAGAGGTCTTGTCTTTATTTCTGTACCATCGGGAAAGAATTTAAGGCAACCTGGAGCTCATTGACCTGGCAGAAATTCAACCATAGTGTACAAGTATTTTCTAGGCTGGTGTCTAAGAGAATGTATTATCTCCAGCCTATTTATCAAACCTCACAAAGTCACCAACTCATCTCTAGTTGGGGACATTCAAGATCAACTCCATTTCTTTGGCTAGATCTTTCTCTGTGTCTACGACTGCGTCTGTGTCTGTGTCTGTCTGCATGCCTGTCTGTCTGTCTGTCTGTTTCTCAATAGTTGTCTCTTTCCATCTAGGAATAATTCTAGCAATCTATTCCAGATATTTGTGTTGGACATCTGTAGCACAAATGTGCCCTATCCTTTGGCTCTCCCTACTTTTAGGTATATGCTCTCTCCCTTTCTGTAAAGGTTTCGTAGTTTATCATTGCAAAACAACAACATGTTCTAATCTTTAGAATTTAATAGCTCCCTACTGCACTTTAGCTTTATAAACAAGCAATGGGTATAACAGATTTTGTATATCATCTGCAAGCTGCTCTCTGAGGGTTGGTAGCATTTTAAAACTTCATTCTGAACCAGATAAACAATTAATTGGAAGATACAAGACTCACTTACCTAAGTAAAACAAATCTAAAATAAAATTCAGTTTTATTAGTTAAGGTCTCTGAGAAGCAAGTCATATAGTACTAACATTCCCCCACATCAGTGTTTCGCTGAGGTCAAAGAAAACATACACAATTTGCCAAGACCCTCTTTTATGATTGACAGAGAAGTTTATTATACGTACTGTTTTTAGATTTTACTAATGCAAGCTCATTTAACCTAATCTGAGTAACTATCTTCAAGTGTTAAGACAGCTGACATTTATATAGAACTTTGGAGCTTCCAAAATTACTCAAAGTGGCCTACCAAATGTGTCCTTCAAAATAACTCTGTAGACAGCATTATTATTTGCAGCTCTTTTATCCTGCTTTAACAGGAAGTGATAAGCATCCAGCTTTTGGTGACAGAACTGTCTTAAAGCAAACAAATGGCCATTTTTCTGTACCAGTAGTCCCCAAATCATGTCTCCAAAGCTTCCAATAATAAACACCTAGGGAGTTGGAGAGAAAATATCAGCGTTATGATTCTAACCTAGAAAAATTAAGTTAGACTCTCTAGGGCTAGGGCCCAAGAATTAATATTTTGTAGAAATCCTCTGGGAGACACTTAGGTGTAGGGAATCTGTGCCAGTAGTCTGTGTGGCTTCCTTTATCACAGCTATTATTGGAATACAGATGCTGTAATTAACTCTACATTCCTCTCATAAGTAATCAAACTAAAAGCAACAGCACACATGCCATTCTTTACCTCTCATTATTCTTTAACATGTATTTTAGGGTAGTTGTTTTAGGATGGAAACTATTTTTTTTTAAATAAGCATGGGAATGTTTAATTCTAATATCTAGAAATCTTAGCATCAAAGCAAGCCTAGAGAAGGTTTTCACTGGAGGTCTCCACTGAGCAGCCAGTGCCAGTCATTGACATTGGCACTACTAGCCTTTGGTCTGCATTAAGCATACCAAGTTGCCTGAAATGACAATAAGAAAGTCACTCATGACCAAATCTATACCACTCTTTTTCTTTTTTTTACCCTAAGGTTAATTTATTTCTCTTTCTTTTCCTTCCTTCCTTCCTCCCTCCTTCCCTCCCTCCCTCCCTCCCTCCCTCTCTCTCTCTCTCTCTCTCTTTCTTTCTTTCTGTCCTTTCCTTCCTTCTCTTTCTTTGCCTTCCTTCCTCTCCTCCTCCTCCTCCTCCTCCTCCTCCTCCTCCTCCTCCTCCTCCTCCTCCTCCTCCTCCTCCTCCTCTTCTTCTTCGTCTCTCTCTCTCCTCCCCCTTCTCACCCTCTCTCTCTCTCTTGTCAGTAATGGGGCTTGAAATAGAGCCTGAGCTCTTTTTGCTCAGGTCTAGCATCCTATCACGTTGAGCCACAGTGTCACATCCAGTTTTCTGGTGGTTAATTGAAGATAACAGTCTTACAGGGACTTTTCAGCCCAGACTGGCTTGAAACCGTAATCTTCAGCTCTCCGCCTCCTGAGTCGCTAGATTACAGACATGAGCCACTGGTGACTGGCTAATTTCTAATAAAATCAATTTCTCATTAACATAGCTTCAACCACCTTTATAATAGTTTACCTAAATTCTATTATTCCCAATAAAATAAATAATTTGCAAATAAGTCTGTGTATTCATTATGCCCATACTTCTCTTTTTAATGAGTGATATTTTCCTGCAGCTGAGTCTACAGATAAGAGAAGGACAAGCTTGGCATGATGTAAATAATACGACAGGGAGAAGAATTCAGTAAATCCTTATTATCCTATTTTTGGTGATGGGGAACTGTACTTGATAGGTGGAATAGCTAAATTTGTATGTAAGGTGACTCAGATTTAAAAATATGGGGTTTGAGAAAGATTCCTCTGATTTCTGAAAAGACAGAAAATGGCCAATGTGGGCTAAAGACTTAAAGAGAAACTTCTCTGAAGAGGAAAGAAGGATGGCTAATACACATGAAGAAATGCTCAACTTCTCTAGCCAAAAAAGAAATGCAAATCAAACCAACATTGAGATTCCACCTCACCCTAGTTAGAATGGCTATAATCAAGAACTCTAATAACAACAGATGCTGGAGGGGATGTGGACAGAAGGGAACCTTGCTGCATTGTGGGAGTGTAAAGTTGTTCAATCACTTTGGAAAGTAGTATTGAGGTTTCTCAAAAGACTCTACATAGAGTTCCCCTATGACCCAGCAATCCTACTTTTGGGCATTTACCCAAATGATCACAAACAAGACCATACTAAAGCTACCAGCACAACTATGTTTATTGCAGCATTATTTACCATAGCTAAGATATGGAACCAACCCAGATGCCCCTCAGTAGATGAATGGATCAAGAAAATGTGGTATATATACACAATGGAATTCTATGCCTCCATCAGAAAGAATGACATTGCTCCATTTGTTAGGAAATGGAAAGGCTTGGAAAAAATTATATTAAATGAAGTAAGCCAGGCCCAAAGAAACATAGGTCCCATGCTTTCCCTTATTTGCAATTACTAGTATATGTCTGAGACAAGCAGAAACAGTTAGATAAGTTACGCGAAATGAAGCCCAAGATAAGTATTCAAACGTTTTTTTTCTTTCTTGCGATTGTTTCTAACACATTTATACGATTATTTCTTTGTTGCTTTGTATGTCCCTCCCCCAAGGTATAACCCCTGTGCGGCGCGCGCCTTCTCGGCCAGCGAGAAAGAACGACCACCACACCAGGAGTCTTCTCAGATCACGCTTTATTGGAGAGCCTTTTTATTGATGGGAGAGCTTGAGCGCGAGAGAGCATGCACCCAAAACATGGCCGCTTATATAGGGAATAGGAACACGGGTCTTTCTATCATTGGTCGTCTGCCTCTCACCGTCACCAGGTGCCACGGGATTGGCTGGGGACTCTACGTGGCTCGCGCATGCGCAAAGCCCAGGACCCACCGTCCCGCCAAGCACTGCCTGAAATGGAGTGGTTACCTCAAAGCTGCAAGGGAGTGGGCGCCATCTTGTAATGGCGTTTACCCTGGCTCCCTACACCCCTGCTTTCACTGTATTTGATGTTAGTATACTTTGTGGAGGGGAAGGGAAAAAGCAAATTATTTAAGTAGGGATACAGGTGGGCCCATTGCAACAATGAGATATACAAGATGTCATGTCGAAAAAGGAACTTTGGCAGGGTGGGGGGAGGGAGGAAAGGCGGTGGGGGGAGGGAGAGAGGGGGGAGGGTTCCGGCATGTGTGCGGGGAGGCTGGGAAGGGATGGGAAGGGGAAACAAAGGAGGAGGCAACAATGCTTGATAAGAAATGTACTTATTACCTTGCTCATATAATTGTAACCCCTCTGTATGGTATTTTCATAATAAAAAAGAATAAAAATGTATAACTGAATAATGTACAACAATGCATAAAATGTTCATATAATAAAGTATCTTCTTTATTTATAAACAATAAAAATAAATGGCTTATGGATATTTTAAAAACACAGAAAATGATAAAAAAAAAAAAATGAGTGGCCCTCAGACTATATTGCAGCATACCTGCCCGTACTCAGGGCTTTGATGGGCTGGCAGAATAAAGGTAGTTTTAGGTGGTCTTTCCTCAGTTGGAGCTCTTGAAGGAGAACTTGTGTATTCATCTGTTCCTTTCATCCATTCATTTCATTCGTCCTTTTATTCATTCATGCAGCAACGATACTCCTTGCCAGTGACTCTTCTGTATGACAGAAATAGAGCAATAAACAAAATAACCAGAAGTCCCAGTAATGTGGTAAGTCTTTGGAGCCTGGAAGACAGATCTATTTTTCACTCTTTAGCCTCTCTCAATTACAAATAGCACTGGTGATCAACGACAGGGGCTTTGTTAGAGAGCTGACTTAAATCTAACTGAAGATACATTGGCCAAATTAGTAAGGCTGAGACTGAGTTATTCAATCTAAGCTAGTCAATAGTCTGAGATTGTTGAACTAAGCTAATAAAAATAGTTAATTTCCTTCCCACAAATACAGACAAATGTTCTAATCCAGAGAGGTTAGTTCTGAGAAAACAAACAAGCAGACACAATGGTTTCTCTTAACACAATTACTGATTTTGTGACGGTACTCCACAGATGACTACAAGGGACCTCAGGGAAACTATGATATCAGTAAACCAAACATGTGAGCTGAGATTAGGTTGTGTCCCTCGTTGCCAATGCTTGTAAACAAAAAAAGCCCTCCACGTCAAGACCCACAAGTAGATGACTTAAAGAAATACTATATTGCTCTTGTATGTGATGAATATTTTCTAATAACTATGCTGAAATCTAGGACTGTGTTTCCAGCTACGAATGTCAACTTACAAGGGTGAAAAGTACAAGATATACTAACTCCTTTTGTCATTCCAATTAAAGAATGTCAAACTAAAAGTTGTTGTGCATATCTACATGACCCAGCTTAATTTTAGTAGTGAACTGCTATAGATTACCACATATTCTCATGGTTAGGTGTAACCCTCTTATCAAATACAGAGACTAAATAAATACTCAGGTCCTGTGCATGAGCATCATGAACCATATCCTAGTTTTTACCCTGTGCCAAACTGAAACTAGTATTTGACTCTCTCTTACTTCTTTTATCCTCACTAGACTCCCCATCTTATTTTCCCACTCTATCTCTAAGTATACTATTAGCCATTGTATAATAAAGATGTCAGAGAAAGCACCATCTCACATCTAAGAACTATAGAAGAAACAATATAACCACTTCTGAGAAGATTCTGACCTGACAGGAAGAACCTTTTCCATTTTCAGACCTCCCTTTTACCCATTTACCATCAGTTATACACTCAGTACTTGGCATACTCCTTATGTATAGACACATTCAATAGTTACTCAGTGATATCCTACTAGGGTTGTTTAATTCTCCACTTAATATATTCAAGAACAAACCAAAGGTGTGAAGTGGTGGGCATGAAGCATGCAATCTGGTGGTAATGGTGATGAAAGGAAGCTATTCTCCACTTAGGTAAGATCTATCTTTCCCAGTTCATTAATTAGATGCCTTACATCAGCATAAAGTGCCTTTAGCTCCTCTTTAGCATGCAAATAAGCACTGGCCCATGGGCCAAGTATTTAAAAGAACTGTACTAGAAATGAAAGTAAGCAAATATATATTAATAAAAATAAAAAATCTGAAGGCATTGGTAGTATTTTTCTTTGTGATACTCTCCTTTTTTATTCCTCTGGACCCTGCATAAGAACTGATTCATTAAGATTCAGCATTGAGGGCATTGCAGTGAATTCTTTAAGTAATAACAGAAAAGAACAAGTTTCTTCTGGGGAAGACCTGCGGGCTTTCTATTAGAAAGCCCATGAAACATTCATATGTGGTACATTAGGCCAGAGTTGCACACAACAGAATGTTTTATGAAGGTTATAAAGCCCTGCAAGGATTAGCAAATCTGGAACCCCCAAATCAACTCCACTTTTTAAAACTAGCAATTACCCTTGTATTTTTCAGGATATGCTAGATTATGGGACTGTCACAAAATGACACCAGGATTTCAGTGATGTGATAGAACCAAAATTGCTTTGTCTTCCAGCTATTTTTCTCATATGGATGAGCAAGGTCCTCATCTCCAACATGCTTCACAATGACCCAGGATGAGAAAGTTCTCCAGCATTTGGAACACAACCCTCTGTGTCTGAGCAAGAGAAGAGGTAGTAGGCTTGTGGCTGCTGCTCTGAATGCTCTCTGAAAAGGGCGGAGAAACATGGCGGAACACATGGAGATCAAGATTAGAGAACACAAAAGATGTTACCCAGACCTTCATATCCCCTTTGCTACAACAAACATAACAAAAACTGGAAAAAATAAAAGATGTAGCTACTGTCACAAATGAAGGAGAATGGAGATGTGGTACTTAAACTGTACTCTCCACTGAACTATGCCACAGTAGTGGTGTGCTAGCTTCAAACCCCTCAAATTGTTTATTTTAATTAGTATTTCTCTATCTTTTTACTCTATCTATAAAGAGACATTCTAGATATTTGTTTTCTTAAATGGCCTCCTCATGAAATATTAATACCACAAACCTACTAAATATCTATGTATGTAGTGTATACATAAACAGTGCATGTCTATACCTGAGCTATGTCCATAAAGAGAATAAGAACCACTATTTATCTCCTTGGAGATGAGCACCACCCTTGGATGAAAAAGGTAAGCCAGAGTGTGAGGCCCAGAGTTCAAGCCCCAATACTGGTACAAAGAAAAGAATAGATAAGAAAAGCAAGTAGGTTCCATTGTGGTGGGAAGAGGAGTTGGAGGAAGACCTGTCTTTGAGAGAAACTCTACCAGCTTCAGCTAGTATCTAGTGACACAGGGCATAGGCCCTGGAACTTAATGGCACACTTTTAAATCTATAACTCTTTTTGTAGGAGACTTTTGAGGTTGAGCAAACTTTTCTCAAGAATCCCAGTGTTTTTGTATATTGCCAAGAACAAAACTCATGGTAAATTTCCTTAGCAGTATAATTTCTTCTACTGTGTGTGTGGTCCTGTTGTTTGAACTCAGGGCCTATCTATGGTCTCTTAATCCTACGGAGCTGTGAATTTCCTCATTTAGAAAGTAGAGATTATAGTCGGGCGCTGGTGGCTCACGCCTGTAATCCTAGCTACTCAGGAGGCTGAGATCTGAGGATCGTGGTTCAAAGCCAGCCCGGGCAGGAGAGACCGTGAGACTCCTATCTCCAATAAACCACCAGAAAACTGGAAGTGGCGCTGTAGCTCAAGTGGTAGAGCGCTCGCCTTGAGCTGAAGAGCTGAGGGACAGCGCCCAGGCCCGGAGTTCAAGCCCCATGACCGACAAAAAAAAAAAAAGAAAGTAGAGATTATAATGCTTGTCATTCTGGGCATGGTATGCATGTCCATGGTCTTAGCTAATGGGGAAGTAGATGGTGAAGGAATAGCCAGACAAAAGCATGAGACTATCTAAAAAATGAACTAATATGAAGTGGGATGGAGAGGTAAGGCTCAAAGCCCTGAATTCAATGTTTGTTACCACCAAAAATATAAATAAATAAATAATAGTTATCATATTGAACCAGTCTGTTGGTCACAAGTTAATACTGACATTCATGAAAATATTTAATAGGTAATAAAGCTCAGTGAAAGTCTTTATTATCAGCTCCATCTGCTTTCACTCAAATTTTAACTTGTGAATTCTTCTTATTACACTCGGGAAGGTCAGATGATTTTCTGATTTCTGCCTTTTAATCTTTCTTCATCTATTGGTATATTTTCCATGTAACAACCTTGTTCAATTGTTAAAAAAAGAGTGTAATTGAATTATGAGTACTTACCCCAAAGCTTGATAATTAATTTTTAACATCTAAGGTCTTAAAGATAAAACTATAAACCTGCCATTTTTCCCTAATATCTGACAAGTATCTTTAAGATTAGATTGCTTCAAATAGCCAGAAGTTCACATCTGTGTTTTCTTATTTTTTCTTCTTTGATAATATAGTGAACATTTCCATTTAGATTTACTTCCATTTGTCTCTGAAAGCACAGCTGTATAAAATATAAACTTAGAACCCTGAAACTTGTCATTGACACCTATGATTCTTCCTTATACAGGTATTACAGAATGTAAAGTTCCAGAAATACCGGTACAGTTAGACTCTCTCAAATAGAGTCAAAGTACTATGTTCAGATCATTCTCTTGAAAGTGCATCTGGGAATTCCTTACACCTTTCATGAATACCACCAGGCAGCTAAGTGGGAAGAGGTTAACCAGATAAATTTAAAAAAATACTGAATTTCTAATTTTGAATCTCGTACAAATCTCCCAGAATAGAATACAACAAAGAACAGTGGTTGCTTCCATTATGTATGTTTCCCTACAAGGAAAATAATTTCCTTCCTAAACTCGTGCCCATCAGTTATCTTAGGTAATGAATATATGCAGAGTAGAATAGGTTGACGGATGAATATTAACAGTATTCTAATTATCTGCCCTGTGATATATGCCTCCTTTTTGAGTAGGGATATTTGAGTTGATTTGCATGGTTGTTAATAAATGCAACTCAGCATATAATCACTGTTTTTGCAGCTTGTGCAATGTCAAACTTTACAAACATGATCCCACTTTGCCCAAGTGCTTTCGACTGACCATAGCACCTTCTCTTGCTTTGAAATCTCTTTCTTCTACTGGCTTTTTTGTACATTATTTCCATTCCAGCCTATTCATCAGGGTAGATGTGCAAGACACGGAGCAAATAGGATTCCACATAGTATTTCTTTTGCTTTGAGTATAACAAATCCATTTTGGTGCAGAGTGGCAGAAAATTGGAGCTTGAACTTTAGACACAGATGCATTTAATGATTTACCCAGAATTAATAAGCCATTGGCTTGTTGTGAAGATGAGTGATCAAGAGACTGTTACACACTTTACAAAATTGATACTTTACTGAGAGACAAACCAAGTTTAGTAATGTAATTAAACAAATTAAATTGAGGAAGATGCATAATCATATTTTTATTAATATGTTAACTTTGTAAAGATTATTTGCAGATTGTGGGCATTGAGCAAGATAACAAAGGCAAGTTAATTAGATTTCAAGCGACTTACCACCATGTTAATTCATATTTTGTAAGAAGAGTAATTAAAATCCAACATGTTATAGCAACAGTATAGTATTTTATTGTCTTGCGTACTAGCATTTCAATATAAGTAATTTTAAAACATCAGCTTAATGGGTTAGGAAAAGTGTAATGGTGTAAGAGGACATTTCTTGTTAATAGAATCCAGATTATGAAGTGAACTTTATTATTCTTAGCATCATTTGCAACACAACTTTAATGATACGATACTTACATTCTATGATAGGTCCTTTTATGCTTATATTGGGTTGCAAATGACTTCCCATATGTGTTTAAACAAATACAATTTTCACAACTATTTCTCCAATCTTATTTACACAAGTGAAAATATAATTAGCATTGCCTTCATACTTGAATATCAATTGGCAATGGGCATTGCTTTATGTCATAAATTTTATGGGCTGTATTTTATTTGCTTAAACCACCATAACAGTTGGTCAAACATTTCCCAAGGTTGCACAAGGATAAGGACATAATGGGTGAGTCTGCTTTAATTGTAGGGAAAATGATGAGATAAAGCCTGATGAAATGTATGGAAATGTGTTGCAGGTAAAATGGTCTTTTACTTCCACTTAAAGAAAAGGAACTTTACTTGTTCCATTCACTCAGTCTCAGCAAGACCTCAGCAGTTTATAGGTCCTGTGTGCACCCACTGAAAGATTAGCCTCAAAACCAGTGAAAAATTCCACCAATAATTTATTCATCAGACTTGCTTGAGCTAATATCAATCTTACGGGACCCATGTTCCTGGCCTATTGGATGGGAGATTTTTACTCTTCCTCCCTCAGTTCCTGGCTCACTGAGAAGATATGGTTAACTTGAACAAAGATACAGTGTATTGAGAAAGATCTGGGTCACGTTTCCAATAACATTATGTGGCATATGTCAGTGTTCCCAGCATTTTCCCATTGGCAGAGGCAATTGCTTGTCATCAGTTACTCTCACCTACTGCTAATGGGGATTTCAGTCTTGCATTTACATCTTCTGTAGCAAATAGCCTCTTAGATAGAGTTGGAACCCTATCGATGGATGTTCTTTTTTGCATTCCAATCCTTTAGTAATGATAGAGTTAAGTTCCCTGCAGTTGAGGGTCTCTGATTATGGTTTTCTTAAAGACTTCATTTTCCTAATTCAGGCTCCTCCTCCAAGACAGCCTATAGTGAAAGACAAATGTCAAAAACCTAGTGGCCACACCTCCAAGTTGAGAAAGGCTTGAAGCCATATCTTGTCTTCACAGTTCCCTGAAGGATTATCTATGACTTCAACTGAGACTGCCACAGAAGATGCAGCTCTTCCCATTTTGCCTAATTCTGCTCCCTTTCTATCTTTTCTCAAGGTTGGACCACCAAAGCACTCCCTGACACATCTCCTGCATATGGAACTCCATCTCAACATCTGCTTTCTGGAGAAACCAATTACCACAAGGCTAGGACTTCATTCGATCTTGGATTGGCGATAGAGATCAAATAGTTAACCCTACGCCAAGAATACTTTATAACCCTGGTTTGAATATGCACTTTCTGGATGGCTAAACATTACATCTGAATATAGATTTTTAGTGTTGATAGAGAAAGAATTTACAGGTTTTAAAAGAATCCTTAGTTAGAAGACATTGGGCACAATGAGGGAATTTTACTCATAATAGATATAATTAGATTCATATTTTGAATACAATAATTAGAAATCAGAGATGTGAATTTAAGTGATTGAAAGAAATAGGCAGAGAAGAGTTACCTGTACCACCTTCAGTGTTTCATAATTAGATAAAGATCCCAGGGGACCACTTATTGCCTTTCAACAATTGTGATCTCAAGGTTGAGATGATGATTTGGGCAAAGGCATCAAGTTTTCTATAGAAAAAAAGAGATGGAGCACGTGAGGAAATTTCTCTTATAAATTCAACAAGACTTGAGCACTTAAGTTCATTGCCCATTATACATAATGAAGTCATTCACTGAACTTCTTAAGTGCTCCATGGCTGAACACATCTTGGGACAGCCATCATGGAGCCTGGAGGCAAACTAAAACCTATTAATGACACTTTTGGAAACATTTCACGAAGTCTTTTCAAATATTTGAAAGAACTTTAAATAGATTGTCTTAAGTGTTACTTTAATATTCAGGTAATGTTAAAAAATGAGTTGGATAGTTGTACATCCATAAGCTCTTAGCCCTACTCCGTTTATTTCTATAGCTCATTAGATACAATGTCTATGTTGTATGGCTATGAGTTATGAAAGTTTCACCCACTCATTTATTTAACAAATATTTAATAAATCATTGTGTAACCAGATGTGTTAGAAATCTGGTTGTTCTATATCTTAGCTATGGTAAATAATGCTGTAATAAACATAGTTGTGCCAACCCAGATGCCCCTCAGTAGATGAATGGATCAAGAAAATGTGGCATATATATACACAATGGAATTCTATGCTTCCATCCAAAAGAATGACATTGCCCCATTTGTTAGGAAATGGAAAGACTTGGAAAAAATTATATTAAGTGAAGTAAGCCAGGCCCAAAGAAACATAGGTCCCATGGTTTCCCTTATTTGCAATTACTAGTATATGTCTGAGACAAGCAGAAACGGTCAGATAAATTGATGTTAGGTGAAATGAACCCCAAGATAAGACTCGATTGTTTTTCTTTCTTGCTATTGTTTCTAACATATTTATAAGATGATTTCTTTGTTGCTATGTATGTCCCTCCCCCACGGTATACCTCCTGTTTTCACTGTATTTGATGTTGGTATAATTTGTGGAGGGGAAGGGAAAAAACAAATTGTTTAAGTAGGGATACAGGTGGACCCATTGCAACAATGGGTACAAGACGTTATGTCAAAAAACTTTACAGCTTTGGCAGGGGAAGGAGGGATGGGAGGGCAGGGATGGGAAGGGGAAACAAAGGAGGAGGCAACAATGCTTGATAAGACATGTACTCATTTCCTTGCCCATGTAATTGTAACCCCTCTGTATGGTATTTTCATAATAAAAAAACTTATTAGTAAAAGAAATCTGGTTGTTAATTAAACAGGAATTTCTGAACCATGGAGGAATTTGATAACAGAAGAGACTCCTGATTTCAAGAAAGTCACTCCCAGGTGGCACTTAGAACAATAAGTTAGAACAATAGGCTTAGAACAATAAGAACCACATTCTAAATATGTTATATGTACATTTGCTATATTCCAAGTTGAGAACTGCCTTTGGGATTCAGGAAGCTATCAAAAACAGAAGTAGAAGTCCAGGCACCCAAACCAAAATCAAAACAAAACAAGAATGACCTAGCCTGGTAGAAATCTGTTGGCTTCCGGTTAAAATTCTAGAAGTACACCTTTAGGGGATGTTATGGAACACTAGAAACAATTAAACCAGGGCCTTACATTCCTTAGCAAAATGTCTGGTCATGGATTCTCTGTCAGAGAAAGAAAATTGAGTTCTAAAGATGTAGGATCTCTTCCCCTCATATGTAATGCCTGTCAATCACTGCACGCCCCAATCTCTGTAAATCTAGAAGGGGTCTAGTGGACCCTAAGTGTGTAAAAGTAGCAGAGTTACGTGTCAGTAGAAGAGCTAGATCTTGAACAGCAAGTTTTCTCTAGTAACTTTCACAACCTCTTTGAATAAATATACCCAGAACAACCTTCATAGCCATATGTCTAGAATGGCAGAGTATAGCAAGCTTAGTTCTTCACTAAGATTAATAACCTCTCATTACCTGAGTTATATAACTGTAACCCTTCTGTACATCATCTTTACAATAAAAAGATTTTTTTAAAAAGAACCCCCCTCTTGCTAGCCAAGAACACTGACATCACATTTTATCTACAGAATAATCAACTTTTCGATTATTAGATGGTTGAAATATTTTATTTTCTTAACCACTGCAACTGTTTAGCCTTATCCTGATTAATATAAGAGATATCAATTTCCTTTGGGTTAAGGTGACCAGTATACATTTTTTTCTTAACCTTTTTCTTCTGGTAAGTAGGTTTTGAGCATCAAGCTACATTACCATGCATAGTAAGACTTTGGGGTTGAGAATTTGCACAAGTCACCATAGGAACTATTTGAGGAATTCAATAGCCGAAAGAAGGAGTTGAGAGGTTTGGGTGTCATTGGATGGTCCATCCACAGAAATGACTTAGCTTTGTTAGCAATAAGGGCACATAATATCTACTTTTGAAATGTAAAGGAAACTTAAAAAATACAAAACTTGAAATTTACAATTACATTTATGGTATAATAAATATACATACTCCCAAACTAGTGATCATGAATGACAGCTGTCAGGACCACATATAAAAATGGTTAGAATAAAAGAAACCATTTTAATGGGAAATCATGTCTTACCATATAAAGACATATCTTGAGCTTAACTCTTTTTCATAGAAAATCATTGCTTTAATATTTTATTTCACTGTAAAGGTGATATACACAGGGTTTATAGTTACATAAGTAAGATAATAAGTACATTTTTTTTATTGAACAGTGTGACCCCTTCCCTCATTTTCTCCCACTTTCTGCCCCTCGACTCTCCTCTCCTCCACGTTGTAAAGTTCATTTCCAACATACAGTGTTGCAAAGTTCATTTCCAACATATAGTGTCTTGTGAGTATCGCTGTTGCATTGGTTCCCCAACCTTTATTATTATTATTATTATTATTATTATTATTATTATTATTATTCACATGAATGCTGGCCACTTCATAATGACAGGGTGGCCACAATATATTCCAAGCAAGAGTGCCCAGAGACTTACAAATGCAATGAAAGCAGAGCATGAAGACAGAAATCCTCTTCTGCCAGGGTACAAAGTGCCAGATAATGAATCCTCAAGGAGGTGACATTACAAATTGGAGTCTGGAAGGAAAAAAGGAGTCAGGGAAATAAAGAGTCATAATAGGATGAATGATTGTGGTAATTAAGGTTATGGGTAAAGAAGGACTTGGTTATTGCAATGCAAATAAATTAAGAACATGTTTTAAACAAAGAAATGGCATTTCTCTTGGAATTTGTCAAGTTCTCGCTTTTTTGGCTCCCATAAAACTTAATGCTACAATCAGGAAGTATCTTACTCTTGAAGGATTTACAGAGCAATGGTAATTGCTAAAAAATGAAAAGAGGCGTATGCATACACAGAGATGCCTTAGAACAGCTTTAGAATGAGGAAACAGAAAAGACATCAATCATATGTCTCAATCAGTGTTTAGTGTATCATTACCAACCGTGGCAGGGATAAATGACATGTTCTCAGGTGATGCTAATGAAGATGACATCTTAAATTCAGATTGACAAAACTCAAAGCTTGTATTTGTAAAACTATCTCCAAACATGTCTCTAGATTTCTGAAGAAATATTTTTATCATGAATTCAGAACAGTTTCACAAGCAAATTGAATATAACTTTCTATATTTCCAACCCACATTTGGAGTATATTTCCAAACCACATAATGGAGTGCTTGTTCATTCTTTGAGATGTTATGAAAACTAGCACTAAAATATTTTCTGCTTTAAAAAAAAGATTCTGTTACGCTATGGTTAGGAATCTGGTAATAAAAAAATAATGTGGCACCCAGAAAGCTACACAATTTTAATTTTTAACTTTTCATATGGTAATAGACAAATGTGAACAACTTCCAAATTACAGAAAAGATAAGAAATTTTAAAACTTTTAAATGTATTTTAAAAGCATACATATTTAATATACATACATTTTGTTTCTTTTCCTTTATACACAAATACATTTGGTATACTTGTCTTGTAATGTTCATTATGTGTTCTTATTTCAAAATACCCTTTCACATTAGATAAATGGCTACAGTAAGGGTCATGATGAACATGCATTTCCTTCCTTCCTTCCTTCCTTCCTTCCCTTTCTTTCTCGATTCTTTCTTTCTCTCTTCTTAACTCCTTCCTTCATTTCTTCCTTCCTTCCTTCCCTCTATCCCTCCCCTCTCTCTCTTTCTTTCTCTCTCCCTTCCTTCCTTCCTTCCTCTCTTTCTCTCTTTCTCCCTTCCTTCCTTCCTTCCTTCCTTCCTTCCTTCCTTCCTTCCTTCCTTCCTTCCTTCCTCCCTTCCTCCCTTCCTTCCTTCCTTCCTTCCTTCCTTCCTTCCTTCCTTCCTTCCTTCCTTTCTTTCTTTCTTTCTTTCTTTCTTTCTTTCTTTCTTTCTTTCTTTCTTTCTTTCTTTCTTTCTTTCCTTTCTTCCTTTCTTTTTCTTTGACAAGGTTATCTATGTAGATCTTACCTGGCATTATTTAGATATACAGATAGATACATAGAAACATAGACTAATGAAAAGAACAGAGCATGGGAACATGATTTTCCTGCCTTACCCTCTTGAGTGTTAAGATTACTTATGTGTGTTATATGTCTGATTTATATATTTGTAATAATCATTTTCTTTCTGGACATATGAAATGTTTCCCAAATGTATTCTATTCACATGTTCATAACATAAGGAAAACATACGAAACCTAAGAGGGGAAAAGTTACATGATACTAACTGGTTTTGGCAATGAGGATTTTGGACATATCTTCAAAAAATACAAAAAGCAAAAGCAACAAACAGAACTTGTTTATGGAACTTAGAAAATTTTGTTCAACAAGGGAAACAATCAAAACACAAAGGCAACCTGTAGAGCTGTAAAATGTGTATCTGACAAAGGATTTATATACAAAATATAAGAAATTGTAACAACTCAGCTGGGTATGGTAGTGCATGACTGTAATTCCAGCCCTCTGATATCTGAGACAAGAGATGGGTTCAAGGCCTGCCTAGACTATATATCAAAATAATGTAGTAGGAGCTGGGTGCTGGTGGCTCATTCTTGTAATCCTAGCTACTCAGGAGGGTGAGATTTGAGGATCGAGGTTCAAAGCCAGCCTGGACAGAAAAATGTCTGTGAGACTCTTATCTCCAATTAACTACTCAAAACCTGGAAGTGGCTCTGTAGCTCTACTTTGAGCACTACTTTGAGCTCTACTTTGAGCTCTACTTTGAGCTCTACTTTGTAGCACTACCTCGAGCACAAAGAGGCTCAGGGACAGCACCCAGGCCCTGAGTTGAAGCCCAACAACCAACAAGATAAAAAATTTCAAAAACTAGTAATTAAACAAATAAATCCTTTATACCTCACATACAAAAATAATAATAGTTATTATAATAATAAAACAAATAATTTTAAAATGGACAAAGGACCTGAATGCATGCAAGATGTAGAATTACAAGCAAATGAGCAAGCAGAGCAAGCACCAGGCCATGAGTTCAAAACCCTCTACCATGTTAACTCTGAGGGCTAAATATTTTTGGTCATATTAAAAATCATTTATGAAACAATGGCTTGCAAATTGAGCAAGCTTACCTTGAAATCTTGATCCTTTTGCCTCAGTCTCCCCAGTGCTGAGATTATAGGTTTTACTGCTATTCTTGGCTTAAAATCATGTCTACATGCTGAGACTGTCCATACTAGCTGTTGCTAACACTTTTTATTTTATTTTATTTTATTTTGGCAATCTTGATGCAAAAAAGCAATGTATGGTAGCTTAGCTCCTTTGACAGAGTCTAGTTATATGATATCTTAATAGAGTGGACAGGGTTTTGCCATCTGTTTTGTGCACATATTAGCAACTTAATTAATGTATGACGTGATGAATATGCTAATCATGATTTTATCATCTCCCATGATATACAGGTATTTCCTGGGGCAGTAGCTCACATCTGTAATCTTAGCTACCGGAGAGATTGAGACTAGAAGGTTCTTGGTTAGAGACCCGTACAAGCAAGAAGTTCATGAGATTCCACTGCCGTGAAGGAAGTTGGGTAGCGTGGCATGAGCCTGTCATCCTAGCTATGGCAGGGAGTAGAGGGTCTCCATCTAGGTTGAGGCGCAGGCAAAAAACAGAGACCCTATCATAAAATAACCAATGCAAAAAAGCCTAAATAAATAAAAGGACTGGAAGTGTGTCTCAGCATTAGAGTTCCTACCTAACAACTGTTTGACATGGAGTTCAACCCCCGTTACCACACATTTATGGAATGTGAAAGTCAAACAAAATAGTTAAAGAGCCCTAGTGATACAAGTCACATTCCAAGAAAGAAAATTGGTTTTAGATCACACATTGAGCTATCTTGCTAGGGAAGAAGCGAGGAAATATGGAACTTAATATTTCACAAGAAAGGCAGATTTGAAGAGGTCTGCAGTGGTCAGAGGAAACAGTCTGGTGGGCCATTGAGTCCAAGACGTGTGGGATAGGTGGAAGCACCCATGTACAAATACTTTTGACATTTTAAGTTAGATACAAAGTAACTTTTTTGTTACTTTGTTTCTTTCTCTTTCTTTCTTTCTTTTCTTTCTCTCTCCCTTTCTTTCTTTCTCTTTCTTTCTTTCTTTCTTTTTCTTTCCCTTTCTTTCTCTCCCTCTATCCCTTCCTTCCTTCCTTCCTTCCTTCCTTCCTTCCTTCCTTCCTTTCTTTCTTTCTTCTTTTCTTTTTTCTTTCTTTCTCTTTCTCCCTTTCTTTTTTTCTCTTTCTTTCTTTCTCTTTCTTTCTCTCCCTCTCTGCCTTCCTTCCTTTCTTTCTTTTTTCCTCCTTCCTTCCTTCCTTTCTTTCTTTCTTTCTTTCTTCCTTTCTTTCTCTTTCTCTCCCTCTCTCCCTTCCTTCCTTCCTTCCTTCCTTTCTTTCTTTCTTTCTTTCTTTCTTTCTTTCTTTCTTTCTTCCTTTCTTTCTCTCTCTCCCTCTCTTCCTTCCTTCCTTCCTTCCTTCCTTCCTTCCTTTCTTCCTTCCTTCCTTTCTTTCTTCCTTTCTTTCTTTCTTTCTTCCTTTCTTTCTCTTTCTTTCTCTCTCTCCCTCTCTCCCCCTCTCCCTTCCTTCCTTCCTTCCTTCCTTTCTTTTCTTTCTTTCTCTCCCTCTCTCCCTTCCTTTTTTCCTTCTTTCCTTTCTTTCTTTCTTTCTTCCTTCCTTCCTTCCTTCCTTCCTTCCTTCCTTTCTTTCTTTCTTTCTTTCTTTCTTTCTTTCTTTCTTTCTTTCTTTCTTTCTCTCTCTCCCTCTCTCCCTTCCTTCCTTCCTTCCTTCCTTCCTTCCTTCCTTTCTTTCTTTCTTTCTTTCTTCCTTCCTTCCTTCCTTCCTTCCTTCCTTTCCTTTCTTTCTTTCTTTCTTTCTTTCTTTCTTTCTTTCTTTCTTTCTTTCTTTCTTTCTTTCTTTCTTTCTTTCTTTCTTTCTTTCTCTTTCTCTCCCTCTCTCCCTTCCTTCCTTCCTTCCTTCCTTCCTTCCTTTCTTTCTTTCTTTCTTTCTTTCTTTCTTTCTTTCTTTCTTTCTTTTTCTCTTTCTCTCCCTCTCTCTCTTTCTTTCTTTTCTATTTGTATGTGTGCACACAGGCACTTGCATAGATGCTCTCGTTACTAGGCTTGAACTCAGGCCCTGGGCACTCTCCCTAAGTTTTATTTAGTTTTATTTTTTACTTTATTGTTATTATAGAGTTGATGTACAGAGGGATTACAATTACAGGTAATGAGCACTTTTCCTTTCCTACAGCATCTTCTGTTCCCTCATTCTCTCCCAGTCCCTCCCTCCTATCTCCATCAAAGTCTAGTGAGCATTACTGCTGCACTTTTTCTGCACTTTTCACCATTTTTTGCACTCTCCCCCAACTCTTCCAAAGAGGTACTCTTGAATATACAATACATAAGTTAAAGGAGACAGAATCACCAAAAGTTAAAAACTGAAAAAAAGAAAGTGGAAAGTCTCTTGTTTCCAGAACTGAGAGGTGGTTTCAATAAGCATATTATTTTTTACAAATATGAAGAGGCACTTAGGAATTGAACCTTTGTCTTTATCTCCTAAGGCTGTCCTCTTTTGGTCTCTCTCTACATGAGTATCTAGAATCCTGTATAATTTATCATATCCCAATGAATTTTAGATCTAATTTTTGCATATCAGAGAAAACATGAGCCATTTGTCTCTTTGAGCTTGGCTTACCTCACGTAACATGATTGGTTCTGGTTCCATCTATTTTCTTGCATATGACATTGTTTTATTCTTTCTAATAGCTGTTAAGATTCCATTGTGTATAGGTACCACATTTTACTGTCCTTAAGTTTTCTTTTTCTTTTCTTTTCTTTTCTTTTTTTTTTTTGGTCGTTCGTGGGGTTTGAACTCTGGGCTTGGGCACTGTCCCTGCACTCTTCAGCTCAAGGAGAATGCTCTACCACTTGAGCCACAGCACCACTTCTGGTTTTCTAGTGGTTTATTGGAGATAAGAGTCTCACGGACTTTCCTGCTTGGGCTGGCTTTGAACCATGGTCCTCAGATCTCATCCTCCTGAGTAGCTAGGATTACAGGCGTGAGCTACTGGCGCCCGGCTTTGTCCCTGAGTTTTTATACTCAAGGCTAGCGCTCTACCACTTGAGCAACAGCTCCACTTTCTGATTTTGATGTATAATTGGACTCTGATGCGTCTTACAGGCTTTTCTGGCCTGGCTGGCTTCAAATGGAAATGCTCAGATCTCAGCCTACCAAGTAGCCAACATAACAGGCATGAGTCATTGGAGCATGGCTACTTAGGGCATTTCTTAAACTGCTAGATTTCACTGGCTCTTAGGGTTCATTAACAATTCCAATTTTTCTCTACATTCTCTATGAAGTTGTATCCTAGCACTCAGTGGCCCTTGTTTATTTGCAGATCTAACTAGCAGCAAATGTTTGAGTAATATTTTATAGTACATTATATATGTTAGTGCATAATATACTTTCTGTGAATGAACACTAGCTCATAACAAAAGTCCCAGGGATAATATAACTTTTTGAGAAGTTGGTAAAGGAAAGTATAAATTTTTAAAGTCATTAACTACCTATTTATCACCTATCTATAAAATCTATGTAAAGGTATAGCACAATTTATATTTTAAAAAATTGTAGCTACACTGTATTATTGTGTTCCAACATTCCTGACATGTCCCAAATCTCCACAGTGTTATAACTTCTGCTAATGTCTTGAAACCAGTAAATGGAACTGCTGTGAGTCAGATCCAGAAAAAAAAACACACAGGGCTCTTATTTTTCTCACACAGCAGCAGCCCTGGGAACTTAGATGATGGGAAGGCAAAAGCCATGTGTTTTTCAGGGACAGCTTTACTGCACACTGGAGGACAAGGGGTGGAGGTGTGGGAAGGCATCCTGTGGGTTAGGACAGTAATAGGCCACACATTTTGTTTTTCCATGGTCCAGAATCCTATTCAGTGTTCCCACAGGAATCTTGGAAGGCCCAACAGACATAAAGCAGAACAGGTTCAAGCCAGAGGAACTTAGATTGCTAAACAAGACTATTGCCTGAAAAATAGTCCCATACATGAGACGTTCAAAGACCCACCAGAGTCAAAAGTCTTTCTTTCTCTTCCAAATCCCATCACACTCTCTCATAAGATATACATCTTTTAGTTAGCTTAGTACTTGTTATTTTCATAGCACATCATCCCATGACTGTATGTTGGGATCACATACATGTGACAGAGAAGGGCAGCTGACTTATATTATTTTCTCTGTGCAAGGATGAATCCTTCTACCTCCATACATCTTTTGCTAATTGTATTGAATTTCATTCCTTTCCTAATCCTGGACATTTCTGGAAAATTTTTGCTGATAACTTTCTGTTCACGCCTAGGTCCCAAATGCGTAGGTAGACATAACTCCTGTTAGGACACACAATGATCAGGTAAAGATATGGAACATGGATTCTTCTGAAAGTTAGTTCTGCTTGTCAACTTGTCATCTGATTCCTTGTTTGAGAGTAATCTGACCCTTTGAGTAAAATATTGGTTTCAAATGAGGTTATTAATAAAGGATGTGGAGCCTTAAAATATTCATAGTGTAGATACAAAACTATATACATGCCCAGCACTGGTGGCTCACTCCTGTAATCCTAGCTACTCAGGAGGCTGAGATCTGATTGTGGTTGGAAGCTAGCCTTCAAACCACATGAGATGCTTATCTACCCAATTAACCACCAAAATAAGCTGAATATGGAGTTGTGGCTCAAGTGGTAGAGCATTAGCCATGAGAGAAAAGTTAAGAGACCAGCACCCAGGCCCTGAGCTCAGGCCCCAAGACAAGCACAGAAGAACAATACAAAACCTAAATAGTTGTCTGGTGAATATTCCATTGCTACTTCCGGGATAACTTGAGCAGATAGGCCATGTCCAAGTATATTTTTGCATAAATTTAGAAATTAGAGGTATTATTATTAGTACGGTTAAGATCTGGGTTTCCCAAAGGCTTATTTCTTAAAAGCTTCCACCCAAGCTCACAGTGGTGGAACCCATAGGAGGTGAGGTCTAGCAGGAGGTTTTCTGGAGGTTGAGGACACTTTTTCTTTTTAAATTTTATTTTATTTTATTTGTGAACATACTGTACAGAGGGGTTACAATTACATGGGCAGGATAATGCATACATTTCTTACCAAGCATTGCACCCTCCTCCTTTGGTTTACCCTTCACATCCCTTCCCAGCCTCCCCTCTACTTCCCCCCCATCCTCCCCCCCCCCACCGCACCAACGTTGTAAAGCTCGTTTTGGACATGACAACTTGTATTTCTCATTGTTGCAACAGGTCCACCTGTATCCTTAAACAACTGGTTTTTCCCCATCTCCTCCACAAGTTATACTGACATCAAATATAGTGAAAGCAGGGGTTATACTGTGGGGGAGGGACATACAAAGCAACAAAGAGATAATCTTATAAATGCGTTAGAAACACATGCATGAAAGAATAAAAACATTAAAATACATATCTAAGGGTTCATTTTCCTGACATCACATTATCTGACCTTTTCCGCTTGAATCATGCATATACTAGATATTGCAAATAAGGGAAACCATGGGACCTATGTTTCTTTGGGTCTGGCGTACTTCACTTAATATAATTTTTTCCAAGTTTTTCCATTTCCTAACAAATGGGGCAATGTCATTCTTTCTGATGGAGGCATAGAATTCCATTGTGTATATATACCACATTTTCTTGATCCATTCATCTGCTGAGGGACATCTGGGTTGGTTCCATATCTTAGCTATGGTAGATAATGCTGCAATAAACATTGTTGTGCTGGTAGCTTTAGTGTGGTCTTGTTTGTAAACATTTGGGTAAATGCCCAAAAGTGGGATTGCTGGGTCATAGGGGAGTTCTATGTGAAGTCTTTTGAGGAACCTCCATACTGCTTTCCAAAGTGGTTAAACAAGTTTACATTCCCACCAACAATGAAGTAAGGTTCCTTTCTGTCCACATCCCCTCCAGCATCTGTTGTTGTTAGAGTTCTTGATTTTTGCCGTTCTAACTGGGGTGAGGTGATATCTCAATGTTGTTTTGATTTGCATTTCTTTTATGGCTAGGGATGTTGAACATTTCTTCATGTGTCTATTGGCCATACTTCTTTCTAATTCAGAGAAGTTTCTCTTTAAGTCTTTCGCCCACTTATTTATTGGGCAGTTGTTTCTTTGAGGATTTGTTGTTGGGGGGTTTAATTTTTTGAGTTCCAAGTATATCTTAGATATGAGACCCTTGTCCGTTGTATGGCTAGTAAAGATTTTCTCCCAATCCGTGGGCTTTCTATTGATCTTGCTAGCTATGTCCTTTGCCATGCAGAAGCTCTGCAACTTTATGCAATCCCATTTGTCCAACCTTTCTTTGATTTGTTGTGTTTCCGGGTCTCTATTCAAAAAATTTCGGCCTGAGCCAAGGAGACCTAGGGTTCCTCCTATTCCATCCTGTAATGTTTTCAGAGTGTCTGCTTTGACTTCAAGGTCTTTGATCCATTTGGAGTTGATTCTGGTGCAGGGTGATATATAAGGATCTAGCTTTAGTTTTCTACATGTAGTTAACCAATTTTGCCAGCACCATTTACCGAAGAGGCTGTCTTTGTTCCATTCTATTGATTAGAAAATTAGATGGCTATAGGTCTGTAGGTTCATTTCTGGGTTTTCAATTCTATTCCATTGGTCCTGAGGTCTCTTCTTATGCCAATACCAAGCTGTTTTGATTACTATGGCTTTAAACTAGAGTTTGAAATTTGGTATTGATATTCCTCCAGCAGGGTTCTCTCCATTGAGGAGCGTTTTTGCTATTCGCGGTCTTTTATTGTTCCATATGAATTTTTGGATTGCCTCTTCTATTTCCTTGAAGAATGAGGGTGGAATTTTGATAGGTATTGCGTTGAATTTGTAGATAGCCTTGGGAAATATTGCCATTTTCACGATGTTAATCTTTCCAATCCAGGAGCATGGGAGGCTTTGCCATTTTTTTAGTTCTGTGTTGATTTCCTTTTTCAAGATTTTAAAGTTTTCATCATAGAGGTCCTTCACTTCTTTAGTTAAGTTAATTCCTAGGTATTTTATTTTTTGTGGGGCTATTACAAATGGAGTTGCTTTCCTAATTTCAGCCACACTTTTCTCATTGTTGGCATACAGAAAAGCCATTGATTTTGGGGGGTTAATTTTATAACCTGCTACTTTGCCAAAGTTTTGAATCAGCTTGAGTAATTTGGGAGTGGAGTCTATGGGATTCTTTAAGTACAAGATCATGTCATCTGCAAAGAGGGAGAGTTTTATTTCTTCTTTCCCTATTTGGATCCCCTTTATGTCTGCATCTTGTCTTATTGCTCTAGCTAGGCATTCTAATACTAGATTGAAGAGAAGTGGAGAGAGTGGGCATCCTTGTCTTGTTCCTGAGTTAAGAGGAAATGGCTTTAGTTTTTCACCATTGAGTATAATGCTGGCTGTAGGTTTGTCATATACAGCCTTTATTGTATTGAGGAATGTTCCATGGATTCCTAATTTTTCCAAAACCTTCATCATGAAGGGGTGTTGGATCTTGTCAAATGCTTTTTCTGCATCTATTGAGATAACCATGTGGTTCTTATTCTTGCTCCTGTTGATGTGATGAATAATATTAATTGATTTGCGTATATTGAACCAGCTTTGCATCCCTGAAATGAATCCTGTTTGATTGTGGTGTATGATTTTTTGGATGAATTGTTGAAGTCGATTGGCCAAAATTTTGTTGAGAAGTTTTGCATCAATGTTCATCAAAGAAATGGGTCTATAGTTCTCTTTCTTTGATGAGTCCCTGCCTGGTGGCCTGAGACTCTTATCTCTGATTAACCACTCAAAAGCCAGAAGTGGTCCTGTGGCTCAAGTAGTGGGTAGAGTCATAGCCTTGAGCATAAAGAGGCTTAGGGACAGTGCCTAGGCCCTGAATTCAAGCCCCACAACTGACAAAAAAAAAATGGAAGCTAATTGATTAAGCTCTATGGAATAATAAAGGACCATCTCTAAGCTCCTGCTGACACAGCAATTTTATTACAGTACCGGCCACCCAGGAGGTTTCATTGTGGGGTGCATTGAAAGATGAGAAATCTTGTCTTCACACAAGAAGAAAAATGGCCAAGAGACAGGTATTGCTCAGATCTGAGTTAAAACAGTTTTTTTTGCCTTTTTCATGCAGTCTATGTTACAATATTGTTCCAAAGAGCCTGAAGAGTTTAATGGAGAAGGAAGATATTCCCCAGACTGAGTATATTACTTACGATGCATCTATGTAAGAGAGGATATAAGCATTTTCATTTCATGAGTTTAGTAAAGAATAAAGAGCCAAATATTAATTTCCAAACTCAGAGAGAGGGGAGGTAATATTTGAGGAGTTAGAGCCATGGAAACAAGGAGGGACTTCAATCACACAAAAATGTCACAATTATCTTTAATTTATTGAAACTGAATTTTAAAAAATCTAGATAAAGAATTTAATCAAACTCTTGGTAAAGACTTTGTTTACAGCTACAAGGTTCACTTTGTACAGGACTACTGACAAGGCAAAAATCTGCTGTCTTTTTCATTCCTGAGTCAATAAAATTGGTAGCAATTTTGTTTTATACTGGAGAATTATTAACCCCTAGGAAATTTTGTCGTGATATCCTGGCGAAACAATGGACAGATGATAGAATGTTATTACAGGATTTCAAAAAGAAGACTGGCCTGATGCCAGTGGCCCACACCTGCTCAAGAGGCTGAGATCTGAAGATTGCAGTTCAAAGTCAGCTGGGGCAGGAAAGTCTGTGAGACTCCTATCTTCCATTAGTGGAGATAAGAGATACAGCCAGAAGTGAAACTATCTATGGCTCAAGTGGTGGAGCACTTCACTTAAAACACACCAGACCCTGAGTTCAAACTCCCCCCCCCAATGAAATAAATAAATAAATACTAAGAAAGCTTGATATAAAACAATTTATGCAAATTTTTGACTATCATTACTATTTCTTTAATTTAATACTCTGCCAGCATAGGAGGGGATAGTTCTTAGGATCTATAATTCAATTAACTTTGAGAACAGCATACATATTCATCATTCAATTATCTTTGTGTGAAAAAATAACCCTAGTCCTGTTTCAAGGGTCAAGCTCCTTGCAGTCACCAGAACCTCTGATAGAAGTTGATGGAGCATACTTTGACAAAATGTAGACCACAATATTGTACACATTGAATTCCTGGCTGTTCAAGGGGTATCAATGTGTAGCCTGTGGCTTTTAGCTCCTGGTGCTGAACTTATGACAAACAAACCAGAATCCTCTATCTGTGTAACTAGCCAGAGGCAGCTCAATGTCTTTGACTCTAGCTTTTGTTTGAAAAACTCAACAGAAGTCTGCCTACTGTACTTCTTTCTAATAGACTTTTCAAAGGTGAAGCATTATTGTTATCAGGTAAAACTTGAAATTTATAAAAACCTTTGGCCAACCAGCTGATATTGAGCAGAGTCCTGATATTATTTTCCGAGTCAGGATAACATAAAGGAGAAAAATCACCCAGATATTTTTCTCATCTTTTTTGTAGTTTCAACCTGTAAAGAAAAACCACAGCCTAATTAATTATTTAAGCTAAGTATAGACAGTGAACATTTTAACTAATAATTGCTGTTGGCTTTGGTTAAATAGGAAAATTTATTTCTGGAGTGTGTCTTCTGGTTTCTGTATGAAACTCCTCAGTAACTAGCAAGGTTTCTCTCAGGAGGTGAAATGCATCGTTTATATGGCAGGTCTTTATTGCCCACTTACTTGTTCAGAGAATTATCAGAGCTCCCAGTGAAAGATTGATAGGTTGATATATCATCCTCCTATGGCGTACAAGGTTGCTACTTCCTGGAATGGATTTATGGCTTACCAGAATGATGAATGGTGATGGCAGCAGGCAAGTCCTACACAGGGAAACCACCTCTGTGCTACTGATTAGAAGTTCATACAGTTCATACAGGTCATGAGCATAAAAATATTTCCCTGCAAGAGTCATCAACATTCACATTCAAAAGAACTGAGGAATACTTTCAGTCTGTCCTTTTTCCCTTTTCAGTGATGGAAACTCATCTTTCCAGTATGGCTGGGTTGAATTTACAAATGGCTGAACACATCTGAAGTTTAAACTGGTCATTACTATAAATGATCAAGTTGAGCACCATGACGTCTGATCAAGTTTAATAAGAACACAGAGGGCTGGGAAGGTGGCTCAGTGGTAGAGCGCTTGCCTTCCATGCACGAGGCCCTGGGTTCAATTCCTCAGCACCACATAAACAGAAAAAAAAAGCCAGAAGTGGCGCTGTGGCTCAAGTGGTAGAGTGCTAGCCTTGAGCTGACGGGCTGAGGGAAAGCGCCCAGGCTCAGAGTTCAGGCCCCAAGACTGGACCAAACAATAAAAAAATAAAAAATGAGAACATAGAGAATGGCACCTAATTTTTCCATGAGTAAGAGATCAACTCAGAAGGCATTTTTCTAGAGTGAGATTTAAGTAACTTGTGAGAAAACAAGTATAATTTCTCCTATAAGTAATTATATAGTAGTGACCAATTCTAAGGTATATGTCTGTATATATGCATTAACCACAAAATATGAATATATATAATTTTTAAGAATTTTTTTAAAAATATAAGTGCCCTTAACTTTTATATCTGTCATTTATTGCAAGGCTTTGGTAAACCATTTGCTTTTCAATATATTGGTTTCACACACACACACACACACACACACACACATTTACATATACCACATAAATGCTCTTGACTCTCTAGAAAGAGGTCTGTTGAATAATAGTTGTTCTTGTTTTCCTGGGCTTGTGGGGTGAGTGCTTTCTATGGGGGTGGACAAAATGGTAATTGCAGCAAGATCTTCACACAGTTTTCCTTGTCCTCACACCAAGAATTTCTCTTCCTAAAATGGATTTCTTTCAGGCTCATTGCTTTCTTGCAAACAATGAGTAACACAATCCTACCCCTTCTCTGAACAGAAAAGTAGTTAGTTCTAGGCATCATTCTCTTTTTACTTTTTTTTCAATCTGATTTCTTCAGAAAGGTTGAAACATGGCATGGGCAGAAAGACAAAGATATTTACAGTTTAGTAACATGTGAAAGTTAATCCATGTGAACTAGGTTTTAGATTTGTGCTTTATAAATTCATCTGGACACATCCATAATATGCTTTGATATTATCTTTACAATATTATTGTCTTGTAATTCTTAATCCTTACCTTTATGATTTCTCCTCTTGATTTCCAATTGAGTTTAAATTCCATAAGGGAGGAAGGTGATACTTAGGCTTGAACTCAACATCTCATGTTCTGCTGTGGCTTTTCCCTTAATGATGTTGTGCTTCAATTTGAAACACACCTCTCTTTCCAGGTTAACAGGACCAGTGATTTGTGTGTGTGTGTGTGTGTGTGTGTGTGTGTGTGTGTGTGTGTGTGTGTGTGTGTGTGTGTGTGAGTGTGTGTGTGTGTGTGTGTGTGTGTGATGTTTTGTTTTTTGTCAGTCGTGGGGCTTGAACTCTTGGCCTGGGTGCTATCTCTGAGCTCTTCAGCTCAAGGCGCACGCTCTGCCACGTGAGCCACCGTGCTACTTCCAGGTTTCTGGTGGTTAATTGGAAATAAGAGTCTTACAGACTTTCCTGCCCAGGCTGGCTTTGAACTGTGATCCTCAGATCTCAGCCTCCTGAGTAGCTAGGATTACAGGCATGAGCCACTGGCTCCCAGCTAATATTGTCTTCTTAAATAGGTCCTTGGTAACAGATTTAGATCCCTGATGATAACAGAATTGAAATATTGCAATTGTTCAGAGAACCGCAAGAGAAGGTAAAAATAGCAATCCTTTCAAATGAGCCAATGGCAATACAACTTGCCAAAAGCCAACTGTGTTTGCTTATAGGACTAAAACAGCAACCCTTCAAAGCTCAGAATGAGTTAGAGGTACAATCTGTCATGAGTAATCACCTGTTTTCTCAAAGGAGAAATACAGAACCTCCCCACAACGGTTCCCCATGTGTCTGGATAATCTGGGAAAAAATGCTCTCTCCAGAGGCGTTCACCTCTTGCAATGCATTTATATTTGTCTCAAATTGAAATAAAAGATGTTCACCTATCGTTTGCCTTTATGACCCATGGGAAGGGATAAAGAAATATGGAGTCTGACCACCTTTGGGAATTTTCCTAACACCACTTCTGACATTTTTGAATTATTAATCTTTATTCATGAACAAAGATCCCAAGGGGAAAGTGTATTGCCTTATAGTAGTCTAAATAATAAATAATAAATGGGTGTTGTGGGTAAAACAATTCACAGTAAATCCATTGTATGTTCTATAGTTAGGCGTCATCCTTTATTAGGTAGTGAATAAAAGACAACCAATGCTTACAACTTCAATTTAAGAGACCATTTAAACAAAAACGGTTCCATAGGGAAGTGAGGCAGAAGGGATCCAGGTATTTTTGAGTATTCTCATATGGCTGATGGAGAAAATATGGCTGATTTTTGTTTGTTCCCAGCAAATCATGATTTAGTAACACATTGTGACCAGGGCTCTGTGTGTCCCACAGGCCCTGACTTCTGGTGGACTGGCTCAATCACTTTAATGAAAATGGCGAAGAACAGCAAAAATACATTGCAATAAGATTACATCAATTAACACCTAAGTTCTCCAACAGAGAGGCCAATATCAGCTGGGGGAAAATTGTTGGATAAGGATTCAGGATGACTGAAATAAAAGGTCAAAATATTTGACAGAGTAGGAGAAGGACATTAAAGTCCAATATCATCAGAAGCTAGTCAAATGGGATACATACAGAGCTCAAAGGAACAAACTCATGGGCAAACTAGATATCTACCTACCTAGCTGAATTAGCAAGGGCTAGAGGAAAGAAACATTTTTCTAAACCAAAAGAATAAAGATATTGCTAAATAAAAACTAGTTATTTTCCAAATAAAATTGTAATGCTAACCAATATATTTAACCACAGTCATGGCTTAAAATTCTTTTTTACCAGAAGAATGATAAAATGTATTTTCTTATCTTCTCTATTCTTCCTTTATCCTTCTTTTCATTTATTCCTTTGCTTTTCCCCCTCTCCTTTCTCTCTTTTTCTTTTTGTTTAGGTTGATTGGTTAACAAATGATAGATAAAGCCAACTGCTTGAAGGATACATTGTTGTGATGAATTTCTATCACTAGATAGTAAAGTATTCCGGAGACCATGTTTCCTATTGAGCACCAAGCCCGCTATGGGTGTTCTGTAAATATAAAATGAAAAATGTTAAATACCTATCTCTCAAAGGGTTTCATCTTGATTCCTTATATCTCTCTCAATGTTATTACAGTTTAGACAAGAGAAGTTTCAGGAAGGCCATACCCCACCCTCCCCTATATGTTTAAATAGTCTTTACAAAACCTTTTCAAAAATATTTTTTTCTTTAAACCTAAATCAGTTAGGATTGGTTTATGCACATTTTGTCCCTGCTTTAAGTTTGAGCGTCATTGTTCTAATTAATGCAACAGATTAGCTGCATCAAACCCCACCATATAGATAGGTACCTATTAGTTTTTTATGGGGGAAAAAAATCAAAGAGCCTTTATCATAAATTAAAGGCAAAACGATTTTACGCCATCCGTTACCAACTTAATGATAACATGGAACACTGAATGGTTATATAATTGTTTTATATAGATTTTTCTTTTTATAAGTTATTCTCTTAGTCTTTCTAACATATATACAATATACATATATTTATAGATACCCCTGATAAATCTTGTTTTAAAGGTAAAACATCAACTCCTTTTAGCTTTATAGTGAATTTCAAAGGCAGTCAGTATTACCTCAACACTCCACTGGAGAAATGATGTCCTAGTGAATCTAACCACTAATTTTTTTTAACGCTGTGATCACTGGTGTGCAAGTAACTCAGATTCATTTATTTTGTTCTTAATAGTTAAATATATATTAGTTGCTTATATCATGTCAGTAGGAAGTATTAAAGAAAGAATCAAAAACAATAAGGTCACAACAATTGCTAATGCTTAAGTCTAGAATCATTCTTCAAACAGAAACCTTTGAGACAATCCTACTGGTATGATATAAAGTGAATACTGAAGGATTGCAATGTTCGTGTTTTTTATTAGCTATGTACTAACATGAAAGATCTTTTCTTTTCCTTCTCCTCTTTAGATTGATTGTTCCTTGTCTTTGAAACAGCATAGTCATACTGATTTCTGTCTACAAAACCTATGTCGGTTTCCAAATGCAAGTTCATTATAAGCACTTCTATGTTTCCAGGAATACTTGCTTGAGGTGGGAAACTAGGATATGGTAAGAAATTAATTACCTTTCTTCATGTCTCCCACCCCTGACATAGCCCCGTCTAACAAGCTAGATGTGAAGGGAGAAGGCTGATTAGAGACATCTCCATGACACTGTACAGTGTCTATTTAATTTTTCTTATTACTGATTACTGGTATGAAATAGATCATTCTAACTTTTGCAATTCTTTAAAACCTAATGGCATAGAGTGAGACACAGCACTATTTGTTTTACAAGACATCTACTGTATCTACTTTTGTTGGGATAAATACCCAGTAACTGCTGTCATAGCCAGAGGACCAGCACGGGTACTACTATTCACAGTGTTGCTTTTGTTTTTGTTTGTGTTTTTTTTATTTGTTCTTGTTTTTTAGCTTTTTCATATTATTTTAATCTACAGATTAAATTACTATATACACACTGGAACCAGTTAATGCCCTTAGACAATTATAGTTGTTTCATAAAGCAGAAAAGACAATGCAGGGGAAAATTAGTGCCCAAAAGCACAGTCACAAAGGCTTTGAAAGTTCTAGATACCACTACAGGTCAATGCTGGAGATCACAACTAAAACAATCAGTGATTCAAGAGGAATGCTTTAATTTGGAGAAAATACCACTCCCTCCCTCCCACCCTTAATTACCCCCTCCCTTTTTTAAATAATCTTTTCAATTCACTATCAAAAGTCCTGGCTCTTCAGATATGCGTTAAACTATAAATAAACACTGCATAGTTCTCTTTTGTTTTGTTTTGTGAAAAATTATTGCAGTACAACGACTCCAGTTTGGAATTCAGAAAAGAGCAAACAGTACTGGAGTACTGGAGTATGGGCGGTCCGAATGGGTCCTGGCGCTGGTCGCAGAAGTGCAGGAGGCAGGGCAGAGGTCTGGAACAGAGTGGCTGCAGGAGCAGTTCAAAGACTGAAGGGAGAATTCACTGCCACAGCAGCAGCAGCTGCTGAGGCAGCAAGGGGGTTGGGAAGAATTCGGGGAGCCAATGGCTTTGAAGGTTCTTTTGAAAACACTAATTTTACCTGTAAGGAAAAGTTAAAAGAAGGATGAGAATAAGAGTTTGGGAATCTGTAGTCATTAGTCAAAATGATAAGTAGGCTTAGGAATACAACGGAGTGATAGACTGATGGTTTGTGTTTGTAACCTTAGTTATTCAGGAGGCTGAGATCTGAGGATCAGGCTAGAGACCCAGCCTGGGCAGAAAAATGCAAAAGATTCTTCTTCAGTTAACCCCAGAAAGGTGGAAGTGGAGGTGTAGCTAAAGTGGTAGAAGGTCAGCCTTGAGTAACGTAATTAATTGAGAGCACTAGGCTCTTAGTTCAGGCTCCACTACTGGCGTACTCATGTGCACGCGTGTGCACGCACGCACACAAAGCAGTGAACAGCTACAATCATAAAGTCAAACTGCTGAACTGACAATAAAGAAAATAAAAAGCCTTGAACAACATTTTTCCCTTTGGAAGAGCGGGAGAGCTGAAAATGGCCAACCAGCAATGCTAAAGAATCCTCTAGACAAGGACCTGGGAATCTTATTTAAGTTGAAAATTATACTTGCCGAGGAAAGTATTCATCTTTTTTTTTTTTAAGTAGTGGCTTATGCCTGTAATCCTAACTACTCAGGAGGACTGTGTTTCAAAGACAGCCCAGTCAGGAAAGTTCTTGAGACTCTTATCTCCAATTAATCACCAAAAGGCTGGAACTGGAGTTGTGTCTCAAGTGGTAGAGCAATAGCCTTGAGCATAGAAAGTTCATGGGGCAACATTCATGCCCTGAATTCAAGCCCAAGGACAGGCACAAAAATAAAATAAAATAAATGACCAAGAAAAGATGATCAAATGAAATATAAAATATAGAGAAAATGTGTGCCACCCTTGACACATTTGTTAACCATCACAGAGTAGATCCTGGTTAAAAAAAGAGGTTCATTGTTGTTTTCAATCTACACTGAGCAGGCACCACAGACAATGCAATTTCCTCCTGTCTAAAACCCAACCCAATCCAAGGGAAATACCAAATAGTAACAAAAAACTTCTTCAAAAAAGAGTAAACACTTCTCCAAATATTGACACTTTCCCCTTTGTCTCTATGCAAATACTCACCACCTCTTCTCCATCCTGCTTTATTATAACAAACAATATTTCCAGGTTAGGAAGTCAAGAAGATACTTCTCCTTGGGGAGAATATTTCCACTTCTACAAGTAGTAACATGGCCACAGTCCAGAGGGAGATTCTAAAGATTAACTGGATTTTGAGTGCTCTACTTACTTACAAACTTCAGCCACTTCTATGCTGGTTAAGAGGACTACGGTGCTGAAAAACCAGCTCCACACAGAACTCACATTCTCCTCTGCAGCTAAATCTATTGTTATTTTTTTTAAAAAGTGGTTCCATCTGCATAAAAATAGAGAATACTGACACGAGCATCTTCTAATTAATAACTACAGCTTTCTTATATTTTCACGTGTCCATGTACACAACAGCACCAACTATGAAAAGATCTATTTGAGAAAGACAGATTTCAAAATGCACAATCCGGCATCCTCAGTTTTCACTGAGGACCGAGTCTGATAGAAATGATAGTCCCTTTAACCAGTCATAGGTTATAGATACAATGTTGGAAGGTTTCCTCAATTCTCCCTGATTCCCTCCCAAATAACCCTAGTGATCTCTACACAAGGACACTGTATCATCTACAAGGCATACTTTGGAGTAATGAAAGAGGGCATTTTGCAGGATATATTTGTCCAGGCCTTCTATAGTTCCCTTGGATGAAGGATTAAGGAAAACAAAGTCATCCTCTTGAGCCTGTATTTTGAACATCAATGCTTTGTCTTGAAACTCTTAAAAAGACTTTTATTGACCTTCTACCTTGATTATCATCATCACTCACATCAAGACCAGATTTCACAAGGCGACTCCCTTAGAGAATTGAAAGAATCTGATCTTTTCTCCCTTGGCTGTGCTCAATGATGGATCTGAATGCAAATAGGTAAGACACGAAGCTGTGGCTAAAATGGGGCAAAGGCTTGACATAAATCATTGGGCCAATGGTGGTATCGAGATCTCACTGAAATCAATTTGTGATATCTTAGGTACATATACTCCACTTATTGACTGACATTCTCTCCTCCCCACCCCTTTCCAAAAAGTATATTCTCACAGACTGTGGACATTACAGAAAGCATGTTATCTATTGGGAAAGAAAGATGTCACTCACCCCCAGTGGATGTGCTGCCTTAGGAAGCTTGTTGTAGGGACTATACTTCGGTTTCGGGGGCTTTCCAGCCGCTCTGTCTTTGTGCCTTCGACTGCTAATGTGCTATTAAATGCAATTATACAGTGACAGCGTAAAAAAGGGTATCTACAAAAACTCTCACAAATATTGTTTTAACCTGGAGAAAGATAATCATTATTTCATGCACATTTCAGAAAGACAAATTTTTTAAAAAGGCACACACTTGTGCCCTTGGATTCTGATGCCCAGCTTTTTGACTTCTCCCTGAACACATATCCATTTTTAGAAAAGTGTTCGCAAAGGAAAGGCATGTCTAAAGGAATTTTATGTGCAAATAAACAAAGATGCCCAGGAAGGCATGAATTTATTTCCATACCAATATTTATCCTCACATTTGTACAGCCAAATGTCAGCCCTTCAAATTCTAAAGATAAATAACCAAGGTGCATAAAATCAGCAAAATCCTGTACACACACATATATAAAACACAACACAATACGAAGGCTGGGCCTTCCGCTGGAAATATACCACTGACATGTTTAGAAGGCTATTCAGTATAGAAATGAATGCAATGTGATTAGTCATCCCTTTTAGCAGCTGGTTGCAGGGTTTAGAACTACAGCACAATACCGTGTAATAAACTACACACAATAAGAGAGTAGCACAGCACAAAATTAGTTGCAGCATGGAAATAGCAAAACACATAGAAACGGAACATGGTAAGTTGACCTTTAATGAGAGTTAACATATTTGAATGGGAAATATGATAGAGGAAAGATTGGATAACTGTCTCCTCCTACTCCATACAACAGAATAGGGCAAACTCCCTGCCAAGAACTTTCAAGAGATCCTAGAAGCCACTGCATTTCCCGGCAAATTAATATACACAAAAAAGGACAGTGGATAGAAGACAAGGGGGTGCAATAAAAAAATTGTCTTCCCTCAAAAAACAAAAAGAAATAAACATAGTCGTGCTGGTAGCTTTAGTGTGGTCTTGTTTGTAAACATTTGGGTAAATGCCCAAAAGTGGGATTGCTGGGTCATAGGGGAGCTCTAAGTGGAGTCTTTTGAGGAACCTCCATACTGCTTTCCAAAGTGGTTGAACAAGTTTACACTCCCACCAACAATGAAGTAAGGTTCCCTTCTGTCCACATCCCCTCCAGCATCTATTGTTATTAGATTTCTTGATTATAGCCATTCTAACTGGGGTGAGGTGGAATCTCAATGTTGTTTTGATTTGTATTTCTTTTATGGCTAGGGAGGTTGAGCATTTCTTCAGGTGTCTATTAGCCATCCTTCTTTCCTCTTCAGAGAAGTTTTTCTTTAAGTCTTTAGACCACTTGTTTATTGGGCAGTTGTTTCTTTGAGGATTTTTTGTTTGGGGATTTAATTTTTGAGTTTCAGGTATATTTTAGATATGAGACCCTTATCCGTTGTATGGCTAGTGAAGATCTTCTCCCAATCCATGGGCTTTCTATTGATCTTGCTAGCTATGTCCTTTGCCATGCAGAAGCTCTGCAACTTCATGCAGTCCCATTTGTCCAGCCTTTCTTTGATTTGTTGTGTTTCTGGGTCTCTATGAAGAAAATTTCGGCCTGTGCCAAGGAGACCTAGGGTTTCTCCTAATCTGTTCTGTAATGTTTTCAGAGTGTCTGCTTTGACTCCATTTGGAGTTGATTCTGGTGCAGGGTGATATATAAGGATCTAGCTTTAGTTTTCTACAAGTTGTTAACCAATTTTGCCAGCACCATTTACTGAAGAGGCTGTCTTTGTTCCATTCTATTGTTTTAGCTCCCTTATCGAAGATTAGATGGCATTATTTACTATAGCTAAGATATGGAACCAACCCAGATGCCCCTCAGTAGATGAATGGATCAAGAAAATGTGGTATATATACACAATGGAATTCTATGTCTCCATCAGAAAGAATACATTGCCCCATTTGTTAGGAAATGGAAAGGCTTGGAAAAAATTATATTAAGTGAAGTAAGCCAGGCCCAAAGAAACATAGGTCCCATGGTTTCCCTTACTTGCAATATCTAGTATATGTGTGAGTCAAGCAGAAAAGGTCAGAGTAGGTGATGTTAGGAAAATGAACCCTAAGATATGTATTCAAATATTTTTTTTCTTTCATGTGATTATTTCTAACACATTCATAAGATTATTTCTTTGTTGCTTTGTATGTCCCTCCCCCACAGTATAACCCCTGCTTTCACTGTATTTGATGTTGGTATAATTTGTGGAGGGGAAGGGGAAAAACAAATCCTTTAAATAAGGATACAGGTGGACCCATTGCAACAATGAAATATACAAGTCGTTATGTGGAAAAGGAACTTTACAACTTTGGTGTGGGTGGGTGGGGGGAACCAGGGCGGATGGGTGGGGGGGGTGGAAGTGGGAGGGTGGGAAGGGATGGGAAGGGGAAACAAAGGAGGAGGCTACAATGCTTGATAAGAAATGTACTCATTATCTTGCCCATGTAATTGTAACCCCTCTGTGTACAGTATTTTCACAATAAAAATAAAATAAAATAAAAGAAGACAAGGGGGTGAGTAGGCAGATGGGTGGATGGAGGGATGGATGGAAGGATAGAGCAGAATTACAGAAGGGAAAGGAAGAAAGATTGCACATGTATCCTGCTTGTGGGGGGAGGGGGCAGGGCTGCTTTGTTTACATTCCCACCATCTGCCCTGCCTACCTGTTTCAGTTGGGTTTCTGAGTTGACATGCACATCACAGATTTCACAGTGGAAAGTCTTGTTTTGCAGCCTGTGTTTCCTTTGTTGACAGGTCCTTTGCCTTTTACTCCTGCCCGAGGAAAGGCTTTGATAGTCCCACTTCCATTCCTGGCTTCTAGCATAGTTTTGTGCTTAGTACCTGCCAGGAATAGTTGGGGACGGGGAAAGAGAAATAAAAAGAATGACAGGGGAAGTGTTAGCTAGTAGATAAGTTAAGGAACCGTATAATATCCAAATGTGAACCTTTGGGAATAAGGCTGAAGCCTGGCCATGATGTATAGACTGTAACAACGTGTTCCTGTCACCTTGTATAATCCTATTGAACTTTTCACTTTTGTAAAATGCTGCTCCACATCACAAGCAAACACCATCATCCTAGCAACTGAACTTGAGAGCCCTCTGAGAGGAAATTAAATGGGTGTGACTGAGTTTCATTTCCTCTTGATGCTATAATAAGCCATAAATGAAGGCCAATGAGGAAGAGTGATTTAGTTGCTGAAGGCAGAGTTGGAAGTGATGTGTAACAAATGTAATCAATTTAAACATGGTGTGTTTGCAAAGGTGGCACTAATTAAATATCCACTTTTTAAACAGAATCTAAACAACCTCGCTTGACTATGTGTTTTAGGTTCAAAATGGAAGAGCAAGATTAATAATTTAAAAAAAAAACGATGGTTCTGTGAAGGTCTCTTTAGGCTAATACAATGCAAGTAAGTAAGAAAATGAAAGGTAAGCTCAAAGTGTAGGAAGATAACCTGTAAATAAATGCTTCTCTTCACTAAAGCATTAACCTCTCTGGGCTCTCACACATAGGTACTGTAACTCCACTTGGCAATCATCAACATTTTTTTTTTCAGATCACAGTAGTTCCATCATGATGGCAATTTTCCCTCAAGAGCATTGCTTGGGGCTGGGAAGGTGGCTCAGTGGTAGAGCGCTTGCCTTGCATGCATGAAGCCCTGGGTTCGATTCCTCAGCACCACATAAGCAAAAAGAAAAAAGCCGGAAGTGGCGCTGTGGCTCAAGTGGGAGAGTGCTAGCCTTGAGGTGAAGAGCTGAGGGACAGCGCCCAGCCCTGAGGGACAGCGCCCAGGCCCAGAGTTCAGGCCCCATGACCAGACCCCCCCCAAAAAAAAGGATTGCTTAAATTTTGCTTAATTTCTAGTTATTACGTTTTCCTTCTTCATCCCTCTTGGGGATGTGTTTTAATTTAGGAATTTCTTTTATTATCACATGTAGCCTCTCTGGTATTCGTTTAAATTAATTTCTACTTCCTACTTGTATTTATTAGGTTTTTGATCAGTTCTGCAAACATAAAAAGAGATTCTTAACTTCTGAGTCATACATCTGCCTCAGAGCATTACTGAACATTAATGAGTAAAACATGTTTGGAACATTCTAGATCAGTGTAGATCCCCTCCTATCGAATAAGATAGTTCATAGCTACACATTTTATTCAGGATAATCATGACTTTAACCAATCAATATAAAACATACACACTTTACAACCTAGGTTGTTTGCTTTGAATATCAATGTTCTTAATGCATAACTATTATAATACTCATATGTCAACCTAAAGAAGTCAGCGTGGTGTTAGCATTGGAGGAACTGCAGCACTGCACTGAAGGACGAAGCAATTCAAGTTAGTGCTGTTGGTGCCCTACTCTTCTTTGCCCGGCCTCCATGCAATAGAGTAAACACAGGAATTTTCTACTTTGCAGATGGTACACATGTTCTAGGATGCCAGATACAGATACGTTGAAGGTGTTCTGCACCTCTTTCTTGCAACAGATAATTTTATTTCAAAAATTCCCCTCCTGTATTCAAAATGAAATGCACTTCAGGGGCAAATTTAGATTTCCAGTGCACCTGAGAAACCAAGAGCATCTCATCCTGATTTTCAGAAGGGACTCCTGGTTCACTTGTGGTTCAAATCATTTGTGATTTGGAGCCAGGGCTTGGTACATAGCTTACATGCACACACACACACACACACACACAAATCTCAAGGTTGGTAGGGGGACTTCAACAAGTGGCTTTGCTTCTATGGTTATTATTAATCATCAGTACAGCTGAACTTTGTACAGTATAACCTCATGCACTTAGTGGCAGAGTATTCATAATTAAATAGCTATTAGACAGTTTATATTTTTAATGTTTTAAGAAGCTCTAAAGGTAACTACTTTTATTTATCCCAAATAAAGCTCAAATTCAATTTAAAAAATCTTGTTTTAACTGAAAACGTTGGGGATAAATGTACATGGAGAATATATACATGATGAAGATTGAAACTCGTTTTTATTGCAATACCTTGATACACCCTCGAGGCTGTGCTAACTGTGCAGTTGGCTCGCAGCAACTATATGCATTAAGTGCTATTTTAATGCCCAATAAGACACTGAGATAGGCAAGACTAAGTTACCCTCACGGGCACAGAAAACAAGCCTTCAATGACATTCTTGAAATCTAGAAAACTGATCCTTAGCTAAGTCCCTAAAATTTCACTCAGGGCTTCCAACACAACTGGCTGTGGTTGTATACCAGTCTTCCATAATATATATCCCTTGATTTTCTACCTCACATATTAATCGTCTTGTGTAAAATTGGCTTTTATTTGGGTCTTTCAAATCCCGCCTCCCAATCTATTTTCTTCCAGCACCCTCTTCTTCTGAGCAGAATTCTATAAACCAGGATATACTAAAGGGCTGTGGCCCTGTACTAGTCCACAATATCACTTCTTGTTTCTGTATCGCATAAATGCCCTCCAAGGTCCAGGCCTACCTCTGCATCCTATGCAACTGCTCAGCAGAGCAGTCAAAAATATGTTTCTGCACCATCTCCGTGCCATCTCTGTCTTGAGAAAATCTTCAAGATTTCAAGCAAAGGTATCATCCTGACACTCTTGAAAGCCTGACCTGATAGTAATTCTATTTGAAGTTTTGTATGAATGACTTCTGAAAGCAGTACCATATTTCATCCAAACTCAGCAAATCATAAAGCTTCAAGTAATTTTATTTACTTTTTGCTTAGTTGTCTAGTTTTGAATATGTTGAGGCAAAATAATTATTGTTCTTGTATTTGTAAAAAATCAACATCCACATGTAAAATAACAGAATGAAGTGGGCTGTGCATTATGCTTTTCCATAGCATAATGAACTGAAAGCTCTAAATAATGTCAATGATATAGAGCTTCTCCCTTAAAATACCATTAGTCAGGTAGTTGCTAGTGACCCATGCCAGTAATCCTAGCTGAGATGTGAGGATCATCACTCAAAGCCATCCCAAACAGGAAAGCTTGTGAGACTCTTGTCTCCAATTAACCCTCAGAAAACTGGAATTGGCACTCCAAATGGTATAATGGTAGCCTTGAGTGTAAAAGCTCAAGGACAGCACCCAGGCCCAAACTGCAAGACACATGAGCAACAAAAGACAAGACAAGAAAAGAAAAGAAAGAACACATCAGTCTCTATTGAATAGTGAACATGGTTACTATGGTAATTTTATATAGCTTACAACTGATATCACAACAGCTCCACAGATACAACTTGTTAGTAAATCCATAGCAGTTCAGAGGCTGACCTCACTGAAAGCTTGATTCATGACTTGAACCCCAGTGCTGCTTATTTTAAAAATGTAAAAGTAAGCAGGGCACTGGTGGCTCACACCTATAATCTAGCTACTCAGGAGGCTGAGATCTGAGGATCTGGGATCAAAGCCTTCCCAGGCAGGAAAGTCTGTGAGACCCTTATCTCTAATTAACTACCAAATAAGACAGAAATGAGGCTGTGGTTCAAGTGGTAGAGAGCTAGCCTTGAGCGTAAAAGCCCTGGGATAGCACCCAGGCCCTAAGTTCAAGTCCCAGGACTTCCAACAAGAAATATATAAACAAGAGCCAGGTATAGTGGTATGTACTTGTAATCCCAACAATGAGAATGGAGGAAGGAAGAGTGTGAGTTTGAGGCTAGCCTCTGTTACATGGTGAGTGTGAAGCCAGCAGAAAAACACATTGATGTAGCAATGTTTCTGCTAAGAATTCTAGGACTCCAAAATTCTTAAACTCTAACTGTGAAGGACAGATTTGGCCTGCCAAATTGATACTTGCCTCCAAATAAATGTGTTTTTCTGTCAAAGAATTTTTAAGAAGTACGTGGAATTCATGATGATTATACTTGTATTTGCATTATACCTGTATATGTATGGCAAATGTGGATGGTACAGATTCTGATAGAAAGGCAGATCGGTTTCTAGGTTTCCCAGCAACTGAACTCCTGAACTGTGCCTGACTGCAGTTAATGTTGGTAGGAGGAAGACACATGCTAAAGGAATTGTTCTCCATCTGCAGTCACCCCTCAGAGTTTTAAAGTCAATGCCCAGATATTACGAATGAGGCACAATTGGTCAGTGACTAAACATGCAGCTGCAGTATTAACTCCAGACATGATTCACAGATGAATCTACTTCTGGTACAGCTGCTGACATAACCCTGGCAAAGAACAGTCTTTTAAATGAAAAGTCGATCTTGGAAATCAACTCACATTTTAGAGAAAAGCTGATGTTTGTATGTACACCTAATCACACCCACACTTCCCACACACATGCCGAAAGAGACACCAAGAGAAGTACAGAGAGAGACAGAGAGAGAGAGAGAGAGAGAGAGAGAGAGAGAGAGAGAGAGAGAGAGAGAGAGAGAGAGAGAGAGAGAGAGAGAGAGAGAGAGAGAGAAGCAGGGGCAAACAGAAATGGAGACAGAAGTGGGAACAGTCCACACTAAGCAAAAGGAAAGTGTAAACATCACCTGATGTGGAAAAAATAACTTGTAATGTCAAAGCTCATAGAATTCACAAACTGTATAGACCATGATAATGACAATATGCTTTGTAAAAATTTAAATGTGTTTGTGACTCTGAGTATCACTATTCCACAATACTGGAATATGTGAATTTTTATGTGAAATTTTATGTCATCACCTAATCTCAATTAAAGGAAAAGAAGTGAGAGAAAGGATGGGTTAAGAGGGATGGGTGACAATGTTGTCAGACACTTTGTACTCATATACTGTTTTGTAGAATGGGAACGTCTTTGTACAACTACTTAAAGATAATAAAATAAAAAAAATACCTCCAAGAAAAAAATGGAGACAGAGTCAGAGAGAGCAACAGACAACTAGATAAGACCAAATTATAAAGGAAGAGCATTTTGTGTTTGTTTCTCAATATTCTCCTATTTACTTTTCTGTTTTAAAGTTTACAGTTCAAGTAAGAGACATTGGGGTTTTGTTTTCTTGTTTTTGTGCTTGATTGGTCCTATAACAAAACACACTGTCTTTAAGTTGTAGGAAGAGCACACAAAAACTTACATGTAGAGTTCGTAACTCAGTGGCCTCGCATAAAAAATACTAAATTCTCTCTTAAGTATTTATTTTACATAGTGTTGGCTACAACAGCATTATTAGCTATAGAAATCATAATATAGATGTTTTAACCAAACATACATGGAAAAGTACAGGCCATGTTTTATGACATAACTTTAGAAAATATCACTTAGAAGCAAATACTAGATGTGCACAGTAATCCAGAAATCAGGTTAATATAAAAAAAAACTTAGAATTATATGCTATTCTACCTAGTTTGCAAAAACACATACACATGCACACAGGTGCATACGTACACATGCACACACCATAGTCGACAAGCTCTGGAAACCCTCCCCTGCCCCCATATAAATGCCACTTTGCTTGTCACTTTTATGTTTTAATGGCTAATGAATGCCATCTAATAATTGTGCCACTGTCCCCCCAGCCCTTGTGTCCTGCTGCACAAGTTCTAATCTATTCAGAGGAAGATGGTTGCAGGGCTGTGGAGACAGAATGAAAGCATGTGCATCTCACCACTGTTGTGCGCCTCCAGCTGTGAGGCCGAGTTGACAGCGACCTTGCATAAGGAGCAGTAAAGCAGTCGTTTTGCCTTTTCCTCCTCCGTCTCTGTGGAAGGACATGAGCTATTGCCGCTAGCTGTCGTGGGGCTTTTTTCTGCTTTAGAGGTGATCTCAGTTGTCATAACACTGCTTTTGCGGATTTCCACACTTGTCGTCGTTGATATCGCCGATGTCCCTGTGGTACTGTCTGCATTTAAAAGAGCATAGGAGGAAGGGGAGGATAGAGGGTCATTGTCTTTCCTTGTTTGGAAACCGATGGGTAACATGACACCCTGTTAATAATGATAAGAGCAGTGAGAAATCACTGCTTGTTAACTGCATCTGTCATCTCATGAGGGAATGTACACAGATGACCACATTTCACTTAAGCTTTGGAGGAAACCATCAGGTGATTCTTCAAGATATACATGGATGCAAGTTCTAAATATTCTCTGGGGAAAAATAAACATGTCATAAGTTTCTCTTAACACAATGCCGGAATAGAAGAATGTTTGCAATACATACATTTTCCTCTTAAAAATTTTAAAAAGAGGATAAGTGCCTTTGAAACATGCTTTTTTCCTATTTGTCCTATTACTTTTCTGTTGTCCTCCTATATTGCTTTATTTTATTAATCAGCAAAACTCTGATATCAAAATTGCTTTCCCTAGATCAGCAGCTGAGAAAACCATTGTTCTATTTACAAAGAATCATAATTCAGCTCCCTTTGAAAAGTTCATCAGTATGAAACCAAGAGGAATTCTAGTCTGGTGTATTTCTTAAGTGGGCAGTCTACATCAAACCACATGCAGGAAGTTGTGGTAGAAGCAATCAAATGATCCACCTCACTCATAAAGAATTCACAGACTAATCATCCTATGTTAAATGTCACATGGTTTCACAAGTTTGAGGACCATGGAAGTGTCGATGTGCTGTAATCCAACAACCCTTTTGGCACTGAAGTCTGATACTAAATCTGGAGAGATCAACCTTCAAAGAGAAATTCCCCTGTCCTAATGTCACTTGGGCACACAGGACTGTCCTCTTAAAAGTGCCACTCACTGTGATATTAGCAATGCGTGTCATGCTCAGCAATAACTTGCAAATGAGCTTTCTACTGGTTTCTCCATCTGTCAATACCCCATCTTTACCTGCTCTCCTTCATTTTGCCTGTCAGCTGGTTCTTATCCTCTTAGTCCGAACACTCCCTGCTGTATCTCCAGCTTCAGCTGCTCTGGGATCTCTCATTCCACATGTGATTCCATGTGCTGCTGTGGTCACTTTTCAAAGACAGACTAAGCAGTTCATGATAAATAGGTTGGACAAGGCGATATGTAGGGGACAGCAGCCTGCCTGCAGTGCTATTGCCTCTGAACACGTTTACTTCTTATAACCTCATACTTCCAAGGGGAGATAGCAGTATAAAATGCCTTTGAACGTGTGTATTTGCATTGCTCCAAGCATAAGAATGAAGACACGGGTTGAGGTTGTTTATTCCTACTTTCTTAAATATGGAATCAAAAACATTAGTTAATGTCAAGGGACAAGAGGCAGGGTGGGGGTAATCGGAAGAGTTGGGAAGGGAAAACAAAGGAGGAAGCAACAAGGCTTGATAAGAAATGTGCTCATTATCTTCTCCATGTAATTGTAACCCCTCTGTATGCTATTTTCACAATAAAAAAAAAAAAAGAAGACTCTTGTGAAGGGCTGGTCTGTAAAAGGCTCTTCCCGATCTTGTTTCCTATGCTTGACACTTCACACAATCACTTATTTTAGTGACTGAAATTATTAAGGCAGTCTCGTTCAGCGGAATGGAAAACACTCAACTACTGTGGTTTTTTTTTTAAATGTCAACCTGCAAATGAGTGACTCACTGGATAAACTTTACAAACAAAAATAACCCTCATGCCATTTTTTCCCATTTGTTCTCTTGGACACTGAGAAGCTTCTGATTAGCTTTTAGTTGCCTGCTAAGGTCCCATTACTAAAATCAAGATGATCTTACTGCATTCACCGTCCCCTCATAAAAAGAAATGATTGCTAGCATGAACCTCTGAGTAACTAACTCATCGCCAATTTGCCAAATGTTTTCTATACTTAAAAGAATTTCATATACTTATACAAATAACACAACTTGACCTTCACAGGGAGCTATAAAAATCAGGACATCCCAGAAATTACAAAAATTCCCTGAAATCACACCAGTGGGATGAAGTCAACCAAAGCAAATTACTTCATAAGATGTAGATGTCTTGGATAATGGGGTAAAAATACTGTGCAAGACAATCCTGTCCAAGATTGTCTACAGTAAGATCTTAAGCTGTAGTAAAGTCAGTAAATTGTTCTTACAGGCAGCTTTGTGGAGGAATGATGTTTACAGAAATTGGATTTTCCAGTGTGGCCACACAAGGAAACCAGATGTGATACTCTGGGTATTTATTTCAGTGAAATTCACCATGCTAACAATTTTTGTAGTAATCCTTATCTTTCAATAACTTCTTCTCTGGACTGACATATTTCTTTTATGTCTTGATCTGAAAATGGTCCATGACATAGATCATATTAATCCCACAATAACTTCTCTTCATTGTAATTGGGAAAAAAGAGTAAAAAAAAAAATGGTGTTTCCAATCCTTGTAATAGCTACATTGGTATATCTTCTAGTCCCACAGGAGAGTATACATTTACACCAAAATCACTAAGACTAGAGACACCAGATTATTTATGCATAGGACTTAGTAAAGAATTAACATGTCTTTAGGCAAGTTCCTTACTTGAAACGAGCTTAGGAGAATTAATATTCAAAGGCTTAACTTCTTCTACTTCTATTTCTTGTCCTATTTTGACCACATAGTTGAGCATACATATTATTTTCTGAGATTGGAATGAACTTGAAAGAATATAAAGCTATATACTTTTTTTAAATTTTAACTTGAATCTGTGGATAATGATTCTTTAAAGGTAGGATTTTTAACTTGTAACAGCATGTGGAGTTTCACTTATCAGCGTTTTATCTGTGATGAAAGGTCCTTCTTTTCAAGTCAAGGAGTTAAGGTAAACACATTTTAGCATATGCCTATCCCAAGAGAATCAACTATTTTATACACTGCACGCAAAATGACATAGAAATTTGCAAAAGGGCAAAGAGGCTTTCCTTAATGGGGTTACATTAAATCACTAATTATACAATTACTGTAAATCATTCTTATTTACTCATTAAAATAGAAGGATCAATGGATGTACCTGGCAGCATCAGGTAATATGATAAGGATTCCTTGTGTGGTCTTTCTTCTTCAAATCATAATACCTGACCAGTCGTAGAAAGCACAAAAGAAACCTCAAGTTAAGGTCACTCCTCCCAATTCCTGGCAAGTACCCTCAACGCTGCCAATGCCGTCAGAACAAGGAATGTCTAAAAAAACTGTCTCTGTGTGGGAGAGCCTATGCAGGTTTAACATCTAACTGCAATGTAGGATCTTGGATGGGCTCCTGTGGTGATAGAAGGAAATTTGTCAGAAACATAAGAAATGTAAATGAAGAAGAGGTTTTTGCTAACAATTTGTTAGTATTGATTCATGAGTCTTGACAGATGAACTGTGGTCATGTGAAACGTTAAAAATAAGGAAAACTGGGGCTGGGAAGGTAGCTCAGTGGTAGAGTGTTTGCCTCGCATGCATGAGGCCCTGAGTTTGATTCCTCAGCATCACATAAACAGAAAAGGCTGTAAGTGGTACTGTGGCTCAGGTGGCAAAGCACTAACCTTAAATTGAAGAGCTAAGGGACAGTACCCAGGCCCTGACTTCAGGACCCTTGACTGACAAAAAAAAAAAAAAAAGGAAACTTAAAAACAAGGTGTAAGGAAGCTCTCCTGTATTTTGTTTTGTCATCTAACACTTCAGATTTTCCAAACTCTTCTCATATTGACAAGTAGAACTAGATAAGAAATAGTGTGTGGTTTGGGTTACTTTGCATAATCATAGTTAAACTAGGCCTTAGTGGTTTTAAAACATAGCAGTCTTAATTTCAAAATAGAAAGTTTCCAGGACACTTTTCAACGTCATGGTGTATAAGGTTAAAACTGGAACTGAAGTGTGTGTGGTACAGTTTCAAATCAAAGCTTGTTATCCTACGTAGCTGGGTCTCATGAGCCCAGCCTTCATTCAATCAACATTTATTAGGCTGCTGTTTTGGGCTAAGTTCTGTGCTAAGCCACTGGGGACAAGAAGGTCAATAAACATAGATCATGTCATTAGGGCATAAAGAGGCTAGTTTTTGATATATCTCATATTCATTTGGTGGTCTGTGTAATAATAATGTAACTGGTTAATTTATGAAACATCTCACACAATAATTTGAAATATCAATAATAATAATCATTATAACTATTAAAAAAAACCTTCCATGTGTTTTGTTTAATATTATATACTTGTTCTTAAATATCCATGAAATAGGCTCCCCAATAAATATTTGACACATAAGAAAGGAAAATAATAAGAAAGGATGGGGAAGCACTTTTTTAAGCAGTTACAGGTCTTAGTGCACTCTCAGCTTACATGTCTCCCAAAGGTACGTATCACTCTTATCCTTATCTTAAAGAAGGAAATTCTGGATATAGAAATTTGGGGATTTGGCCAACATCATAGCTTTCAATCACATGGTCTACCTCAGTTGTACATGCTCTTCATTTGTTCTTTTATTGCTCAAGTTTAAATATATTTGGTAAAAGAATTTGAGTCACTCATGATTTATTATTCATGGTGAAAGATGACGTGTTAGGCATTTGACTTTAAAAGAACCTAAACTTGGCCAGAGCATGAGTCAAATCACAAATGTCCAATCACGCATTTATGTGAAACTACTATACTTTGCTCAAATCCATTTAGAAAGAGAGGAAAAAGGAAAACCTGCGGCTCTGAAATTACCTCTTGTGAAAAGTGGTAAGAATAAATCACAGCCTTCCTCACTGTACTGTGCCCCTCCCCAGATAAAAATGAGAAAGTAGGATAATGATTCACTTTTCTCAGTATTTCCCAAAGGCTGATTCTGATTTCTTCTTGCTATTCAACCAATGACTCTAGCAACAATATATGTGACAGGGAATGGAAAATAATGGGTGGCATTCTGTGGAAGAGAAAGATTTGAGATTGTCTGGACTTAGATTTTTGAGTCATTTTGCTGCTAGTGCCCTATAGCAAATACTCATTATTGAAACACTCATTCTTTGGCACTGAAACAAATTGATAATACTTTGTGGAATGGGGCGTTGGTTGAGAATGAAAAGAAGCATTAGTATTCATATGGTCCATTTGTGACCCTCTTCTTGTATAAAAACACTATAAATACACTTTGCAAAACATCCAAAAAGCACCAGGAAGGTTTACAGAAAATGTCCAACAACTTGAATTATGGATAATAAAAGAACACCTTATATAATCTGTGTATGAAATTTTATTACTTTAGTTACAGACTTTCGAGCTATTCCAATCTCTTCCCAGGTAGCAGGGGTTCATGATACAACCTAAAGATCCTCAATAAGTTTTTGTGGAGAAGGAAGACTTAGAAATATATCTGATTTATTTTCTTCTCTCCTGTGTGAATTTTAAGTCTCTCTTAGATTAGCTAGCAAGTGGGTATGCAACAGCTGCTTCCTCTTAAATATGCTGACATTTTGAAGTATAAAAATGTGCTTCATGTCCAAAAATATTCCTAAGTCTCTAAAAATTACTGCTGGTGGTTTATTTCCTAATGATTTTATTTAGTTTAACCAACATTTATTGAGAACCATGCCATACACTTTGACTCAGACAAGAATGAGCCATGAAAATGATTTGTTTTGTACTTTTGAAGGCTATGCTCATCCCAAACTAGGCAAACAAAGTCTGAACTGTAGAATAGAGACCTATCTATGACTTTGGTCATATAGACATAGACCTCATAAAGACAGATAATATAGACACAATCTCTAAAGATGTGGTGTGCATAGAGGTCTAACTCATAGATGTAGCCACACAGGACTGGCCACATAGATGTCAGCTGCACAGATGTTGTATGCATAAGCATAGGCCTCATGAATACTGACTAAATAGACAAAGTGAAATTTGCTCCAATGCTGTTTTCCTAAGAGTCATTCCATGGTACTTTGAATACTGCCATTTCTCCTGGTGTGTGGTAATGTTGGATGTATAAATATGGGCCACACAGACTTTGACATAGCTGAGGACTCTGTAGACACTGGTCAAATACAGGGTTACATAGGGGCAGGTCCCTTAGATCTGGACAATCAAGGTGCATTGCATTGCATAAGGCCTCACAGAATTGGGTAACATCGACCAGAGCTGCAAGGATATCAGCTACCTAGATGAATCAGAATCTTCCTCTGATTCTGCACTTATAAAGAGCAGACCCCTAGGACTTTCAATACAGTAAGTTCTCTAGCCATCTGTATAGTCCATGCACATGAACCCTCAAAGAGACAGGCCACATAAACATGTACTCATAGATACAGACCACATAGATACTGGCCACATAGATGTACAGAATCTGCAGGACTTCTGTCCCTTCATCTCTGGGACCCAGGGTTTGGTTAAGTTTAACTTCTGGATGAAACCTTTCTTTAGTTGGTGTTACTATCCAGTTAGGGCTCAAGGCAAGAGGTTCTTCATTCTCCGTGGTCAATCTGCAGGGAATAGAGTCTGGTCCCGCTGGGGAAAACTTGATAAGATATTTAGACGTAAGACATATATCTCACTTGTACTCTTCCCAGTCCTGGAAAATTGTGGACTTTCTCTCATTGACCACTTCTCTGTGTTGGGCACTGTGCTAAGTACTAGTGAAATATATGTATTGTATCTTATATCCAAAGATTGCTAAGCTCTAATATGAAAACAGTGGAGAACAGGGGATTTTCTCTATTAGGAGGATAAGAGAAGGAAATACTACTAGAAAAACATGAAGAAAGTAAATATTCCTTCAAATGGATACTCTTGCATCTCTGTTAGCTTATGATTTAGAAGTTCCATGCAAGTAAAATGGTCCTACAAACATTTAATTGTGAGACAATTTCTGCCCTGCAGTGACATTTATGAAATCCTTAATGTCCTAAAGAACCAAGCGAACAATTCTTCTACCTTCAAGTGATTTGAAAGACCGTCTCTTATCTTGCATATGTTAGAAACTGTACAAATCTAACCAAGATGAAAATCAAACTTTTGATATCATTTTTCAAAGTTGCCCAATTTATGTATGGTGTGTTTGAGGCAACTGCTTAAAAGTTGACCCATACACAGAGATAATGGTGATGTGTTGAACTCACTTTGTACTATTTATGACCTATGCAGATTAGAATCTAAGTCTTCAAGATGCAAACATATTTAATACCAATCCTGTTAAAAATAAAATAAAATATGTTCAATTTTGTATTTCCTTTTGGAGCCAGCACCAATTAGTTTCATAAGAACTGACTGTTTTCTAGGGCACACATTATTTGTTGGGACATTAATGCTATCTTAGTAATATAGCTTTCACCACAAGGATAAATAATCTAAACGTTCAGCAAGTGCAAACACTACCTCGATTTTTTAAGAGAAGCAGACTAGCACATCAGGTTTCTCAGATAGAGAATGTTTGCAGAAGCTCAGAGAAGGAGATGGAAATCAGGGTAGGGTAAAAAAGAGAGAAGCAAATGAGAAGCAGAAGGGGAAAAGAGGCAGGCAAAGCAGGAAGAAAAGAATCAGAGGTTCCCAAGATCTTCTGAAACATAGACTAGGGACTCCTTAAATGTAGGCCTTAGCAGGAATGGTCTGATCCTTCACTGGAGTATCAAGCAGGATTCAATAGTTGGCCAAGAAAAGCTAAAAACTACTTTACAGCTTCATACTGCCTGACATCTTCAAAACAGGCCAGTCGTTGAAAAGGATCACGCTAGTGTGAATTGAGATTTCACAAAGTAAAGGCAAGTACACACTAGTGAGGCAATACTGCCAGTCCTTTTTCAAAGAAATAAGTAGAAGGGAAAAGAGGCAGAAGATGAGAAGATGAGTAGGATAAGAGTCATTGGTAGCACTGGAAGCACATCCATGTTTAGCCAATACTTTGGGATACTCTGATAACCAAATTGGGCATCACAGTTTCATCTAAAATGAACAGACCTTAAATGCTAATATTTGTGTGTGTGTGTGTGTGTGTGTGTGTGTGTGTGTGTGTGTGTGTGTGTGTGTGTGTGTGTGTGTGTGTGTGTAGGCCATTAATCTTCTGCATGCAGTCTACTAGACAAGATGACACTTTGGGGAAGGGTTCTGAGACACTGTATTTGAACTCTCCAGCACTGCTCATTTTCACTGTGGGTAAGGGACTGGTCATATGCACTGACTTTGGCTTTCTCTCAGAATATAAGATTGCTATTTTAAGGAAAGAAAAAATTATTAAAGTTAGTATTACTTTTTCTCTTATTCTTTTAGAATACATAAAGAAGGGACATATGCAAAGGAAAAAGCCTTACCATATAGTCTTTCATCTTAACTTATCTCAATGATATTACTGGGACTAACAGATGCTACAGCATTCTGTATGAATGTTTTATCATTTCAGAGTCTTAGTTTATTACATGTAATAGGGATTGCTTTCCTTACTCTTATGAGTTATCAATATACTCTATATCACAACTAGGACACCATCTGCTGGATAATTGGTATTGATAAATACAGATGATGCTGTCATCAAATTTGTTTTGTTAGGCGTTTATTTTTTTCATTCAAGTTAGGGTCCTACTTCTGGAAGGTGCTAGACTGAAGACTAATCTATCAATATGAATAGAAAATTTCTGACCCCCTAAAGAAAGTTTCATCCTTATTGATCTTTTTCTTATGTCTTTTAACTCTTCTTTCTTTTACTCTTTTCTATGTGCTCCTGTTCCTTTGACCCTCACAGTATCCAAACCTGACAAGACTGAGGTCTTGGGAACTTCCACGAATCACAAATAATACTGTTATGATCAACTAGTAACCCTGAAATATTTGTTAAGCATCATAATTGCCTAAAGGGTTTGACAAATTACAAGTTCTCCATCAGTCTCTTGTTCAGTAGTGATTCAGTTTGCATCTCTAACAAATTCTTAGGGGTTGCTTCTGCTTCTGTGGCTTGTATGAGAATCACAAGCAGCACTTGAAGACCACAATTGGCAGACCTGCCAATTTCTGGTTTAGATTAATTGATCTAAGCTTCAAAGGAAACTCACAAACAGAAGAAAGGGAAAATGAAAATCAAGTGACTAGTTTTGCTTGCCTATGAACCAGGTTGTTCCTGGGACATGCGAGTCTGGGTGCTATAACAGGTCCCAGGCAAAACAAGACAGGCTGGGCACCATAAAAGGGTATTTGAAAAAAATTCTCTCTCCCCTATCCTTCCTTCCCCTCCCATCTCTTCCCACTTTGATTCTTGCCTGTCCGCTTATCCCTTACCCTCCACTCCTCCCCTCTCTTCTCTTCTACAAGATACAACATGAACAATTCCCTTTTTTCCCCCATTGTGGGGCTTGAACTGGGGGCCTGGACACTGTCCCTGAGCTGTTTTGCTTAAAGCTAGTGTTCTACCACTTTGAGCCACAGCTCTACTTATGGTTTTTAGTGATGTATTGAAGATAAGAGTCCGACAGGGGGCTGGGAAGGTGGCTCAGTGGTAGAGTGCTTGCCTTCCATGCATGAGGCCCTGTGTTCGATTCCTCAGCACCACAGAAGTAGAAAAAGTTGAAAGTGACACTGTGGCTCAAGTGGTAGAGCTTAGCCTTGAGCTGAAGAGCTGAGGGACAGCACCCAGGCCCAGAGTGCAGGCCTGAATAGCTAGGATTATAGGCATGAGCCACAAGCACATGGCTAACAGTTCTTGAGATACATGTGATGAAGGAGGAAGAATAGAGACATATTGCAGAAGGAAATAATTATGGGAGCCCAATTGAGTTACCATTGTGCAGGTAATCTATGGGTGTTCTGGTTTTTTGTTTTTTTTTTATTGTAAGAACAGAATTTCTCTCTCTCAACTAGTGAGGGTATTTCTATGAGAACTCATTTCTATTGCATTCTCTGAAGTTGAGTAAATTACCCAATTTCTTCTTTCCAAAATTAAGTGGATAGGAAGAAAATCAACCTGATTGACCTTGGTCTAGCTGAGAAACTGGGGCCACTGTACATACAGTTGGTAAGCACTAAGGCAGAAGACTTTAGTATTGCAAAAGGGAACAAAGAAAGAACAAGAAGGAAATCTATATATTCCAAAGCTGTTTTATTTCACTCATGACTCTTCAGACTTCTTGTGAAGTTATTTTTCCCCAAAGTGGGAAACAAGAAAATATTTCACAATGTAGGAAGGTAGTTCCCATGTTCCAAAAACTTTTAGAAGGAAGAAAAGTCCTGAATGTGACAGCTGCACATTCATTAGCAAGAAGACCTGCATATTGTCAGTCTTGATTTCAAAACTGGCAAAATGTCAAGGTGTAGGTTTTCAGCTATGGGATTTGGTAGATATCTGTTTTATATAGCAATCCCCTTATGCTTCTAGCCACGTGCTTTCGTTTAGAAATAGAGTATGTTTTATTTCCTTAACTTCTACAATATCCAACCATTCAGAATTATATCACAGGAAGTCATAAAACTTGAGAGATCTTACTCATTGTAATTGAATCAAATTAAGTGAAATCTTGCCTCTGGCTTCAAAGTTAGGATGTGTGGGGAATGTGGAATATGAAAATGGTCATGCAAGCCATTAGGATACAAACTGATCCTATTAGGCAGGCTGTAAAAATAATAATAAAATCACATTGTCAGCTCTTCAATTTGTTGTGTGCCACAGAGCTGTCTTGAAGATAAGAAAACAAGCTCTCATAATGAAGGGTACGGGATAAAATATTTAGTAGGGATATAATTTAGGACATTATCCCATCTAGTTTCAGGCATTTTATTGTATGGGCTAGAGTTACTTAGCGGTTTTCATAATACTATTAGTGTTTCATAGATTAACTATGCAGAAAAACATTTTAATCACTGGGAAAATATCATGATGTAACGGTTACAACTCAAGCACTTGTTACAACTCAAGCTTTTTGATTAAAGGCCTCTTTCCCATTTCAGGGGACAAGAAAGGGAGACAATTCCATTACACAAAGGGCTGGAAATGATTTGCAAACATGAAGGAAATACAAGGAAAAGAAGGAAGCTGCATGAAACTTGGCAAAAGGGTTGCTTAATTTTTACAGAAAATTTTCAATAACTGTTGAGGACATTCTTTTAACTGTAAGATGGATTGTCTCAAGTTCCAACAGTCATTTCACTCATAATAGAATTGTTTTTATTACTCCCTCTGTAGGAAAAGGAGGCAGAGGGAAGTTCATCTTACAATATAACTACTTAATAGAAGTTCTGTCTTCACAATAGTCGTTTGCATATTGTTTTAGTTGGTTAGGTCAAGAGTTGTAGGATTTGGGAAGGCATAAAAATTAATAGACAAATGTGAAAATAAACATAGGACAGGAGAAATCAGAATTCGACTATTAAAAGTTTGGCTGCCAAAAATTGACAAAACTACTTTAAAAATAATAGAATTCTGGGAAATAATCCCTTTTCCCTATCAAAGCCAACAAACTGGTTTCTAAAATGGTAGGATTATGTCTATATCATGTCAACTGATTTTCATGACATTCAGGTTATATAATTTTACTTCCTATCATTCCTATAAGCTATCACCTAGTTCTAGAGATTCTAAATGATAGCAGACTAGTGCCTGCAAAAAAAATGAACCATATTTTATATTTTTCCTTTCACTGGTAACTACATTTATTGCGATTTTCTCACCATTTTACCAATACAATAAACTTTTCATCAATCTTTTGAAGACCCTTCTCACAGTTTGAGACCTCACTGTACAAAGAGTCTATTTTACTACCTTCCTTTTGCTTCCAAATAAACTTGCTCTTCCTGCTTTGAATAAAAAAAAATCATCCTGGTGCTAATGACACATCCCTGTTAGTCTAGGCTACTCAGAAGATTGAGATCTGAGGATCGTGGTTCAAAGCCAACCTGCACAGGAAAGTCCAGGGGACACTATCTCCAATTAATGTCCAAGAAGCCAGAGGAGGACTGTGGCTCAAGCAGCAGTGCTAGTCTTGAGCACAAAAACTCAAGGACAGGGCCCAGGCTCTGAGTTCAAGCCCCAAGACTAGGAGCTTGAAATCAGTCTCTTTTCCTTCCCAAATATGAAGAAAAACACTTTGTTCTTTTTTTTCCCCACAGGCTTCATTTAAGAGACTGTTATTGGAACAAAAGTTTCTTCAAGTTCTATTATATATTTTGAGTATATTAAGGATTTCTTCATTAGCTTTATGAATCAATGTTTATTCCAGTATTTTCAATGTCAATGTATTTTTAAGGTAGAGCTGTGTTCAGGAAAGGCAGACTGAAAAGTAATTTCAAAGGAAGTTTGTGCTGTCTCTGAAACTGTCAGTACTAGCCATTTCAATCCTGTAGAATGGTAAACACTTTTATAGCCACAGAAAGATGGGAATTTTGTCCTTGCCCAATCTACCTGCTGGAATCTTTGTTTCCTGAGTCAAGTCGGAATACCTTTTGAGAGTCCATCAGAGGCAAATAGAAGTTCTGAAAATTCACCATTGAATTAGATAAAATATCCTTTAAAAACATAGCTCTTATTTTTAGAGAAGAAACATTACTTCATTTATCATACACTTGTGTATACCTGTTTGATTGGTTTGTGAAACAGAGTTTCACTATGTGGCCCAAGCTGGCCTTGAGCTTGGTGAGCCTTCTGGCTTGGCCTCTCAAGTGTTGAGATTATAAGCATGTGCAACATCTTCTTGCAACATCTATTTTTAAATGACCAAGATTTTAGAAATTACACTTAACAAAAATCCAATTGTCTTAAAAGTGAGGCTCTTGAGTGGGTAATTTGTCTTCTTTTAGAGTACTTTTTGAAAAGTTTTTTTTTAAATATAAATTTCTATCTCGTACATCATGATTCCTGGAAGTGTTCCTCTCACAGTGGGAAACCCTTACTAGGGCCATGGGACCAGTTCTGCTCATGGCCTCCTGGGCAGGTTGCTCAGGCTGAGTGTTCTAGAAGTTCAGCACTGGATGTGAAAAGTCAAACCTCTGTGCATTTGGGGAGTGTGAGTGGCAGAGACTAGAGCCAAGTCTTGGCTCTTAGAAAGCTTCTGCCAAGCAATCAAGATCACAGCCAGGCCACAAGCACCAACTCAGAGGGATGAGGAAGAAATCAGAGCCAGAAGGCAAGCTGGGTGAGAAGAAACAGGTTCTCAGGTATTTGAGGACATGGCTTAAAATGTGGCAGGCAGATAATGTGGCGACCTTGTCAAGTTATTTTTAGCATGGAAACTGAACCTTTTGGACAGCTCAATCATAGTTTTATTGAAGAGAATATTCATGTCAGTACCCACTCTTCTGGGAGAGAATAGGAAAGAAATGAAAGAAGCAATAGGTCTAGAGATTTGGTTGGTTCCTTTCTTACTTCTTTCCCTCCCTCCCTCCCTCCCTTCCTCCCTCCCTCCCTCCCTCACTTCCCCTTCCCTTCCTCCCTCCCACTCTCTCTCTCCCTTCTTTCTTTCCTTCCTTCCTTCCTTCCTTCCTTCCTTCCTTCCTTCCTTCCTTCCTTCCTTCCTTCCTTCCTTCCTTCCTTCCTTCCTTCCTTCCTTCTTTCCTCTGTCTCTCTCTCTTTCTCTCAGTAGTGGAGTTTGATCTCAGGCCTCTGTACTCACTTAGCTTACTTGTTCAGCTGGTATTCTACCACTTGAGCCTCCACCCCATCTTTTGTGCTGATCATTTGGAGATAGAGACTAGAAAAATAATTCTGCCAAAACTAGCCTCAAACCAAAACCATCCAGATCCTAACCTCCAGACTGGCTAGGAATACAGTTGTGAGCCACTGGCATCCAGTTTGAGTTTTGTTTTCTGCTCCTGGACCATGCAGTAGGAAACCATGATGAGGAGCAGTGGAGGATCAAGCTCTTTCCTCCTTTCCCTGCCCACCCCCCAGCCAATCTGTACTTCCTACCTCATCTAAAAGTAAACAAAGGAGGAGGCTGCAATGCTTGGTAAGAAATGTATGCATTATTCTGCCCATGTAATTGTAGCCCCTCTGTACAGTATGTTCTCAAATAAAATAAAATACAATTTAAAAAAAAAAATAAATAAAAGATACAATGACTGTAAAAAAAAAAAAAAAAAAAAAAAACAACACAAAACACTAACACATGCATATAGTTCTGTCTTTGAGATGTCAATTTACATCCAAAAGTCACTCCTTTTTAAGGATACTTCTGGAGAAAGCAAATTAAAAACCTTCTCAACTGGCTGGGAGTAGGAAAAAGGAAGGTGAGCAAGAACTCTGATCCTAGAATAAACTGAAAGTCCACTTCAGGGAAGCCATCTTTTCTCAACTGGAGAATAACACTGTTTAGGGCTTTGTTTAAAAGAATATAGTAATTTTTACTGAAATTAAGACTCCAAATAAGTTTCGCGGGATAATTTAAGGGCACAAATAATTGTAGGTTTTGGAGGAATTCTTGAAGCATGTCTTAATGCTGGGGAAATAAAAAGTATTTTTTTCATGAAGCTTTTACATATATCAGAAGGTATATATTCATTTTTAGCCTTACAATGTCATCATGCATAGCAATTTGCTTTTATTCAGCAATTCACAATAAAAATCACTGTGACCTGATTTAACCTTCAGGTAATTGAAAGCCAGGCTCATGCTACAGTCTCAGAGCTGGGGAGACAGAGGCAGGGGCCAGAAGATCATGTGTAAGGACAACCCAGATTTCATAGCAAGTTCCAAGCTATCCTAGGATACTAAATGAAATTCTGTCTCAAACAGACAAATAAACAGCCACACAGTAAAGAAAGAAAATACTTCCAAAGCCAGTCTGACTGACTTGACAATCTGAGTTAATAAAGTTTCCTCAGACTGGATGTTAACACTGAATAAGGTAGAAATTATCTACTTTATACAGATTAGTCTCAATTGTCTTCTTAAATTACATTTTATAAGGAGAAAATTTTTCTGAGCTTCTCCTCTTAAGGAAAGTTCAACCCATTTGAGTCAGGGAAGTCTATCTCAGTCATCAAGATGGGTTGAGATGATGCACCAATCCATAGAACTTAGATGAAATTTATCCCTTTTAATTTTTGAAGGGTCCACTACCACAGATGCTGTTTCTATTGACCATATGAACTGTGAGGATTTCTGAACTGCTAATGGAAAAAGTGCCACCAGATCTGAGTTTATGAATTGCTTTGTTAGTACTACTAAAACTACTGGGAGGAAAAAACTGGTAGAGAAAAAGGGAGGGGTGACATTGTCCAAAAGGTAACCTACTCTGTACCAGTCTTATGTAGCTATAGCCGCTCTGTACATTACTTTCATGTAGCAAGAAGAAGGTTAAAAATAAATAAATAAAATTTTAACATATTGCTGAAACAATATTAATGAACGGCAAACACCAAAGAAGTCTACAATCAGTTGTGCAGGATGTAGGTTAAAAGATACGCTACAAGGGATCAATTAGTCACCACTCAAAAAACAACTATGAGGTGTAAAAAGCTATCCATTCCAAGGGAAAGGCAAATTAAGCAAGTGTACAAAGAGAAATAGCTGGAGGAATCATATGTCAAATTGTCAGAGCTTACTAAAATGTCACAGCCCTCCAAACAGTATGATGGGAAGTGGCACTGTGGCTAGGGTACAGCACTGGCCTTGAGCAAAAAGGAGCCCAGGGACAGGGCCCAGGCCCAGAGTTTAAGCTCCACAATTGGAAAAAGAAACAAATAAATATAAATAAATGAATAAATAAACAGTATGATTTACATCATACTCACAGTTGAATTAGTAGAAAAGAATCCATACCTAAATCCACACACCTATGAGTTATTGATTTGTGACAAAGCTGGCACCATTATTCAGTGAGGAAAAACACATGCTGATTTTTTTAACATGCTAATTTTAATCTACCCTTCAATAGTGATTCTGGGACATGGATATTTGCATGCAGTGAGTGAATTTGGACTTCTGAATCATATTATCTAACACAAAATAAATGGATGTTTGACCTAAATAAAAGAACGAGGAATCTATAACAGTTAGTAGGAAAAGAGTAAGGATAAGTATTACTGACTTTAGGTTAGGCAATGGTATCTTAAAAGCAGTAACAAGAGCACATGAAACAAAAGAATCAATAGGTAAGTTGAAGTTGATCAGTATTAATATTTTTAAAAAGAGAAAACAGCACATGGAACAAGAATGTATCTATCTATCTATCTATCTATCTATCTATCTATCTATCTATCTATCTATCTATCTATCTATGAACATATACATATATACTATATAGCTTATAAGAACCTAATGTCCTGAATATATAATGAAATGTTACAACTCAACAATAAAAACAATCCCCCTAGCTAAAATTAGATTTAAAAAATTGAATGAACTTCCCAAATGAAATATACAAGTGGAAATAAGTACATGAAAAGAAGGTCAGCATTAGACAAGGAGAAATGTCAATGATCACCACAAGAAAAAGCCATCTCATACCCTCTAGAATGACTATCATAATACAAAAAGCAAAAAGAAATAAAAAAGAGAAAATAACAAGCACTAGCAAGGATGTGGAGAAATTAGAATCCTCATACCTTGCTGGAGGGAAAGAAAATGATACAGCTGTAGAAAAGTGTGGCAGTTCCTAAAAAGGTTAAATAGAGTTTATGGTATAACTAAAAAAATTTGATTTTTTGAAAATATCCATAGTGACTGAAAATAATGTTGCCATGTGCCTCATCCATAAATGTTTTATGGTAGCACTAATCATAATTATGAAAGATGATAAAAACTCACATGTCTGTCATCTGAGGAATGGATACTTACAATATGGTATACTTTAAAATATTATTCAGCCCCATATAAGGAAATAAAATACTGACACACGTTACAATATAAATGAACTGGAAAAGCATCACGCTAAATGAGAAAAACCTAATCAGCAAAACATTGCATATTATATAATTATCTTTACAAGAAATTCCCCATTAAGAAAGTCATTGATCAAGACATACTGTGTTTATAAATTGCTTTGTTGAATGATAACTCTTTATACAACTACTTGAATATAAAAAATATTTTAAAAAATAAAAGAAGAAAGTAAAGGCAGACAAAAAGTATATTAGAATGTTTTAGGGGTTGTGGGAGGGGAAAATTAGAAGGTACAGCGTTACATGACAAAAATATTCAGGGGCCGGAAACTGGTGGCTCATGACTATAACCCTAGCTACTCAGAGGGCTGAGATCAGAGGATCGAGGTTGGAAGCCAGCCCAGGCAGGAAACTTCATGAAACTCTTACCTACAAAAAAACTGCTCAGAAAAAGCTGGAAGGGGTGCTGGTAGAGCACTAGCCTTGAGCAAAACCTCAGGGACAGAGCCCAGGCCTAGAGTTCAAGCCCCAGTACTGGCAAAAAAATTTTAAAAAGTGTTCAGAGACGGACAGTTTTATGATTTCCAACATTAAGCATATACTAAAAGTCCCTTGGTTCTATGCATTAGTATAATAAAAAATAATGGCTTCCCTATTATATCAATTCTTTATCTATAAATCATTTTCTAAAACTAATGTTCTAATCTTGGCCAATAGCTGTGCATGATCTGGTTCTCAGGTATTCACCTCTCTTAAGTTTCTCCTTGCCCTCCCTTCCTTTTTGCTCTGTAAGAACCACATACCAACATTGGTATTGTTGATTTTCTCAAACACTGCAAGTACATTTATATCTTATAGGCATTTAGGTTGCTCCTTCTCTACCAAATTCTTCCCAGAGAACCAGTTGCTTATCCCCTTGATACCCGCAAGCCTGTATCAACATCACAGAAAAGGTGGCTTCTTACCACTTTGGATAAAATTGTATCTCCCTACTCATGTTTATAAATCCTTGTTGTTTGTGTTTTCTCCTCTCCTGCCTGAATGTCTTATGTTCAGCCATTCTATGTAACATCTGACAGCCTGTTTCATCTGTCTTGCTGCCATGGAAGGCAAACTCTATAGGAAGGCAAGGATTTTTATCCTTCCCCTCTCTGCTGTTCCTTTATTTCTGGAGCAGTTCCTGAAACAAGAGTTTCCTGGAAAACATTTCTTGAATCCATGACAACACAGGAACAACACAGGAAATTGTTGGGAAGAAATATATATATATATATATATATATATATATAACTCTATTGGTGTAAACATCATTTCCATCTCTTGAAACTTTTTGCTTTCTTTTCACACAAGTGTGGTTTACTCGGGTGATTTAAATAGAAAGTCCTGATTATTTCTTTTAGGAAGAATCATGTTACACAATTTATGGATTCCTTTATGGATTCTAGCTAATGTGATACCCTGAGAAACAGGATGTTTATAATCACTTCAGCTGTAATGCCCCAGAGTTTCTAAAGAGGTGATGAACAAGGTAAGAATAACAAGTCATTCGCTACTGGCCTTTCCATTTCCAAAGGCTAATAGCTAGACAGAGTGAATGTGGAAAACTGTTTTCTGCATTTAGGATATTATGCTAGACACTATATGAAGACACCATTGCCAAGCCTTGTTTTCTTTTTATTTGGCTAGGTCATAGAGAAAAGAGTGAAACAGCCAGAAAGAAAGCTGCCAAGCCTCTTGTAAAAACAGCAAAACTTCATGCAGCTGAAAAAGAGATTAAGATACAAACTAGAAATTCAGGTTAAAAGACCATGGGAAAATTTGAATTCCCAAGCATCAAGCAACTCTGTAAAACCTATGATACATAACTCAAAGTTAGAGTAAAAATTAGTTTTTTCTTCTTCTTAGAAACACAGGCAAAATTATGGAGATTAACTCTTATATTTACTAAGTATCAGGGCTCTCCAAATCTTGATCTCAACCTCAGTAAATTTTAACACAGAGTTAGGATTCATTCATTTCATGTTTGTCCAATTTTACTCCTTGTTTTACAGCAACACCATCCTTGAGTAAAAAGACATATTTACGTATATATAGCATATATATGTATATATGTATGTATATGTGTATATTTATATATGTGTATATATACGCATTTGCATATATGTGTACTTTATACATATATATGTAATTTTATACATATATGTATATATACATATATATTTGATATATATGTCAGTTGTGGTGCTTGAACTCAGGGCCTGGGTGCTGCTGTCCCTGAGCTTTTGTGCTCATGGCTTATGCTCTACCACTTGAGCTACAAAGCCCCGTCCAGTTAATTGGTGATAAGAGTCTCATGCACTTTCCTACCCAGAATGGCTTCAAAACACAAACCTCAGATCTCAGCTTCCAAGGTAACTAGGATTACAGGTGTAAGCCACCAGTGCCTGCTGCTGATATACATATATATGTTTTTCAAGTAAATTTATTATGTAAAAAGCTTACGTATGGAAAGCATCAACCATGGGAACTTCACAAGCAATTACAGCTTGTGAATTCAGCTATTATATGAGGACAAATAGTCTCAAACATAATGGCCAGTAAATTCTTGCAGTCACTTTCAAAAACAATTCAATGTTCCCTCTAAATGTTAAACAGAGTTATCAAATGACCCAATATGCACACAAAAAATACTTGAATATAAATTTTCAGAGTATATTACTCATTTCCCCAACCCAAATAGTAAACAACGTAATGTCTATCCATTTATGAATGAAATGAAAAATGGATTGTGGTATATCCATATAATTGAATGCTCTTCAGCCCTGAAAATAAATAAGGCTATGATACTATCCACACCTGAAGGAAATTTGATTATACCAAGTAAAGGAAATCAGCCACAAAATATCAGGTGTTCTGTGACTATTTCTGTGAAACTTCCAGGCAGGGGAAATCCACAGATTCTGAGAGTTGATTGGTGGTTATCAAGGACGAGGGAGAAGATGGAGAGCCACTGCTTATGAGTATGGTATTTTTCTTAGGATAGTGATAATGGCACAATTCTGAAAAACAGCCATTCTACACTTTACATAAGTGAGTCCTGTGATGCAGATATTCAAACTCAGTGAAGCTCTTACATTGTAAAAAGCCCAGTGCTATGGAAATTTCTCACCAGTTGTAGCATTTCTGTGTC